>NC_141057.1:51739066-52466566 GCF_041138505.1 Cibotium barometz | reverse complement strand
TTATCCTTACTTCAAATGTACACTCAAAAGGCTCTAGTCACACTACAATCATTACAGATACAAATTCCACAATGATCAAGCTTCTAGCTATAAATAGATTCCTAGGATGGAATCTACATCAAGTAGGGGGGATGTTAGCCCCATTTTGGGTCCACCACATATGAGAATCAAGGATAAGTGTCATGTAAATGCACTATAACAGTTGTAACAATGATGAGAAATGTGGCCACATCCAACCTCATTTAGTTAAGAGCCAATTGTAACAATGATGATAAATGTGGTCACATCCTGTAAGATCTCTGTCCCCACCGCGCAATGAATTCAGGGGTGCTAGCAGCGGAAGTAGCACTTCTTGTGCGAGGCAGGGTCCCACACTCGGGGCCTCGCCCATGGATATCCGGACAAGAGACTAATCCATCGGTTCTTCCAAAACCGAACCCGAAAAAACTTCCCTTGCCCGAAAAGCTCAGGCGATTAATCTAGGATAAATTTTTTTCTAACGTAGTCAAAAGCCTTAACTAATTGAACTGATTTGACGGAACTCGTAAGTCCCATAGTCAGATCAGGGAAAGATTGCACTTGGATCATAGAGACCAACACTTTTTTTCTCATTGAGAGGCACAACTGTTGATTCTTTTCCATAGAACAATTTTTGTCCGGGATTTACTTCATCTAGCGTATCATAACAGAATTGAGTCTCAATTTAGGGATCCATCAGTCCAGCCTAACCCCATCCAATCCCATGGGTTAGCCAACCGCCCAACCACTGTAGTGATGGGATCCAATTAGTAATTTGGTTAGGTTTTGTCGCGGGTACCAGGGAAAAGAGTTCCCAGGCCCCTTAGCTGGATATTCATGCAAACTTAAAACTAGTCACACCACCAATATGAAATTGCCTTTTTCACAGATTCAGCTGTCTTTAAAACAATCATTTAATGAATTCATAGTCACTGATCATAATCTTCCAAAATTTTTTGGTTGAATTCTAATTTCCAATCATTCCTTCTTCAGTGTACCTATGGCATCATTTGGCAACTAGAACGCTCACCACCTATCAGGGGTCTTTTCGATGGTTTCTAGCTCATAGTACTCGGCAATATTCACATATCAAAATGGAATCTTCGTTGAAGATCAGCAAGATCAACCAACAGATCCATATAAAAGAACCATGGACTCATCCGTTGAGGACCAGCAAGGTCAATCAACCAGATCCATGCCCGAATTCAGAAAACAACTCTTACTCCTTGTTCCAATATCTTCCACAACACACGTGTGGGTATCGTCGGGCGACGACCCAGAGCCCGAGCACCGTATGGTCAGCACCCTCTAGGATCCTTCGCAGGTGACCTAGCGCTTCACTCATAAGCTGCTTCCTTGGTCCCTCATCGATCGTACCGGAGGCTTACCATTTTAATCGAACCGAGGCTGGTCAAGACCTCGGCTGACCTTGCTACGTGAGATGTCCTCCAATGACTCTCCGTCTCAGCAGCAGCTGTTGCAACTTTATCAGATTAGGTCTACAATTTCTATAACGAACTCTTGTCTTTCCACATTGCTCCACATCAAACCACATTAATTAATTCCACAACCATTTCATAAGTATTCCTATTTCTCATCCAATCACATCATTTTCATCTCATCACATCTTTCCTCAATTTATCCTCATCAGATCTCATCCACTCGTGTCTACCCATATCGACATCTCATCACATCACATTCATTCACATCTCATCCATTCAAACCACATCACATTCACTCACATCTCATCCATTATTCTCAGACCACATCACATCTCATTCATTTTACCTCACATCTCATTCATTCACATCTATCCCGATTCACATCACATTACACCTCAAAAACCCATCAAACAATAGATAACATCCCTAGGGGGTGATATTGACAAAGTTCATGGGAAGTATTCTACTGGATAAAGAAAATGTGCAAAACAAGAAAGTCTACTTTCAATTTCACTCTGTTGAAATATACAAGTGAATAGGGTGTGTGTGGGAACAAGCTCTTGGATAGAGGCTGTAAAAGATGAGATGTAATTGTGAAAGAACCTGTGAAAAGGTGAGAAGAATCTACTGGGAGAGAATAATGGGTAGCATGAGGGAATTTAGGAGTGTGGAGATATTCTGGGAGATAATCAGGGAAAAGAGAAGAGGTGGAGAGAATCAGGCAAAAGGTGGAGATATTCTGGGAGTGAATCATGGAGAAATCAATGGGATTAGATGCTTGATGTAAACTCTATAAATTGAGGCATAGCCCTAATGAAAATTTGCTGGTTTTTGAGTATCCATGCCTACATTAATCTATGTGCTAATTATTCACTAATTACGTCTTAATCACTTGCTAATCACTTTGTTAATTATGTTGATTCTAGTGTATGATCCACCATAGCTCATCATTATGCTCAAATTTCAACATGGTATCAGAGCCATGCCTAGAATCAATCATATTTATGAGCCCATTAGTTAATTAATGAGGATTAGTAGATAATTAGCAAAAAAATCAACTTTTTAGTAAGCTTTCACTTCTCCCCTTCACCCCCAGCCAGTGGAGGACTCCATTCTCCTTGCACACATAACATTAGGCTAAGCCCTCTTAGGTAGTCATAGTAGAGTCATAGGGCTACACACATCTCAAATCTTGTGGGCTAATTCAACGCAGAACGCCGGCGGGAGCTCGATTTGCAGGCTACGTTTTTCTGAGATGTTTTTTGACATTGCAACTTCCACAGATCAAAGCTCTCTAATTCCTCTTAGCCCAAGGGGTAATCAAGCATGCTCTACAAGCTGGTGAAGACAGAATTGAGTTTCATCAAGTCTACATTGAGATCAAAGCTCTTCATCAAATCTGCAGGTGACTTTGGTAAAACAGAGATTAAGCTTTCATTATTTGGTCAAATCTTGTGTTTCTTGGCTTAATCCTCTACTAGACTCATTGCTATTGATGCCTTTGAAAGAATTTGAGCTCATTTTAAGTGGAAGGCACCAGATCTAAGCTCCCCGCATACTCTGTTTTCTGCACACAAACCAGAGCATTAATTTGCTAATCAGTGATTAATCAGTGCTAATCACTGTACTTTGGTGCAATTGAGGGTTCAAATTAACCATTAGGTATCTGATACAGATCCCTATAACTTCAGATTTCAAATCGAAGTTGGTTTGATACTCTAACCATCCCGTACAAATTGGTTACCCTTGATTTAATGTAATTTCTGGTAAAATTGTGCTGATAAATTTGTGAAAATCATCATTTTGCATTCAACCCTTGGTTAATGCCTGTAAATCTCACTCAAATTCAAGATTATTCACAGCCAGAATTGCATTTGGAATGTGCATGAGAATGAATGCTATACGCATTATGTATTTGGCACATTTTATCAGTGTAAAAATGGGAACAGACACTGCCCTTGTCCAGATTAAGGCAAGAGGTAAGACCTCCCGCATAAATTTGGGTTTGCATTGCATAATGATACAAAATAAACATAAAAAGCCCAAAGGAACTGTCAGCAAAACATTGAAACATGTTGCTCACATGGAGCAAAATGAGCTGACGGACGAGCTCATGGCCCCAGCCATGAAAGAAGAAGAATATCTCTTCCCAAGAAGAGGATCCACACCAAGAAGATCTGAAGGAAGACATGGACACGAGAAGAGAAGCTGCCACAAGAAGAGAAGCTGCCCCAAGAAGATTGAAAGAAGAGACGGACGCGTGGAGAGATGCTGCCACGACAAGAAGACTGAAGACAAGAGAAGATGTGAGGCTCCAAAGAGTGAGGAGCCATGTGAAAATCTCTGAGAGAGAGAGAGAGAGAGAGAGACCCCACAACCCAATGTAGCCTGCCCCAATAAAGTAAAACCACCTCTGAGCCACCGATGATGTAGGCCACGTGGTAGATGTATGTGTGAGCACTTTAGTCAAGGTCGCGGGCAACTATAGTAAGCCTTGGACACATAGAGAGAGAGAGTGTGTCAAGGACTATGGGTTTAGGGACTTGAGGCACTGGTCGCGGACTGTCAAGTAAGAGAGAAACTTGATACAGGGTCCACGTGTGCTGAGATAACTTGAGGGGAGGAGTAGACACTGGTCGCGGACTATCAAGTAAGGGGAGGCAAACTTGGTATAGGGTCTAGGTGTACTAGGAGTATTCACTTGAGGGGAGGTGTTGAAATATACAAGTGAATAGGGTGTGTGTGGGAACAAGCTCTTGGATAGAGGCTGTAAAAGATGAGATGTAATTGTGAAAGAACCTGTGAAAAGGTGAGAAGAATCTACTGGGAGAGAATAATGGGTAGCATGAGGGAATTTAGGAGTGTGGAGATATTCTGGGAGATAATCAGGGAAAAGAGAAGAGGTGGAGAGAATCAGGCAAAAGGTGGAGATATTCTGGGAGTGAATCATGGAGAAATCAATGGGATTAGATGCTTGATGTAAACTCTATAAATTGAGGCATAGCCCTAATGAGAATTTGCTGGTTTTTGAGTATCCATGCCTACATTAATCTATGTGCTAATTATTCACTAATTACGTCTTAATCACTTGCTAATCACTTTGTTAATTATGTTGATTCTAGTGTATGATCCACCATAGCTCATCATTATGCTCAAATTTCAACACACTCACCACAGTGTTGTATGCAAAGGATGAGGATGTCCAAGAAAAGCTAGCAAGTAAGGGTATGTTTAGGATATTGGATTGCCATATCAATACATAGATATGTGCATAATTCTTGGACACATACAATTAGGGTACCAAAGGGGTACAATCAAACTCCTTCGAGTACTGGTCATTGAACAATTAATCAGAGATGCCTTATAGTTGCCAAAAGGGGAGAAGCCCAATTATTTCAACAAAAAGGGCATGGATTACAAGGAGATCTGTGTGCCTAATAAAGCCAACAACAACAAGGTAGAGTTTGTCTTCAGTAAAGACAAGAAGCTGGAACAGGCATGCAAAGTAGCCTCAATGATGATGTTGGTAAAGCCTACTAATTGATACAAAGTGTGTGGACCTACAATAGTTATACAGGTTGCATAGGGCCCTCACTTCACTCACACACACTCACTAGCATGCATTAGGGAGAGAGATTAGCAAGAGCAAGACTCAATTGCACAATGGGAGAGTATGTTGAATTATGAGAGATATTCACTTATATACATGGCCATAAGTGTTCACACTCAAACTCTGGCCAACCGAGAACTTTAGGCTCATAAGAGGCCTAATGCTATTACAATGCCTACTCTCATAATATATCCATGAAGTACATCAGTTAGGACTTCATCCTAACTTGCTACCACATGCTCTTGAAGCGAGAATCGCCATAAATGCTTCGTCACACCATTACGGGACTGGATTAATAGAAACATGATTGAGTTTGAACTCATCAATGCTTCTATTAACTATGACGACACTTAGCAAATGAGCTTAATTACAATACAAATACCTCAAGAAATCTGATTCAACATTTAGTTTAATTTAAATAGTTGTTTATTCTCCCCTTCATAGATGTGCCCTTCATAAAAACACATTGCATGCATAATAGGATCAATACCTCTTGGTGTTGATGTTGTTTCATCATTTTCTTTGCCTTCTTGGTAATCATGACTTCCTTGATCCACTTCCTTCTTAGCTTTCAGAATTGACTCTACCTGATGCATCTCTTGATCTCCACCTACAAGGCAAGAAAAAAGACTTTAACTTGGGCACTAGTATAGATAAAAAAACCTTGATAGAAAAGCATATATGACTGGCTCTACCTTTTGTTTTAGCATCTACACTTTGCAAATGATTCAGCTTTATATTTATCTTGAAATTAATTATCACACTCATCCATATATTTTTGTTGCTCATTTAACATTGTATCATCATCTTCTAGTGCATCTATGCCTGCAATGTCTTCCTCATTAAGATTAGAAGCCTCTATTCTCTCCTTAATTTTCCCAACTTTTTCACACCATTCAGTTAGAGATGCATCTTGCTCCACCAGATTAGAGCATATCACCCCCTCCCATGATCCTACCTCAGCATCATCCATAGTCATGGAAATACATTTTCTTTTGTTAAGGAGGCATTCCACAAGTGCAACCCCTCCAGTTAATACATTAATGACATATTTGTGCTCTATACAAAATCTCATGATGAGAGATCTAATGAACTCACAATTTTTGATATCAAAACTAAATTTGACCTTCTTTTTCTCTTCATGGCTTAAAGATAAACTCCATGAAATGTGAACCTTTTGGGATTGGTTTTGTGAACCTTATCAATGGTCTCAAACTTGTCCACCTTTCTTATGAAAAGAACCACAACTGCAACTCCAAGGGTGCAACTTTTGGAGCCCCCAATGTCATAGCTTCCTATCTCATAATGGAACTCTGAGACTACCTTTGCCACAGCTTCTAGAAGTGTTCCAATATTTGTAAAGTATATAAACCTAATAAGAACACATTTGAGCTTAGTATTGAGGTCATTCAAACCTTCAATGAGAACTTTAAAAGAGTCCATAGTCCATAAAGTTGGTCCCTTGTTTCGAATGTGGGCATCCAATACTGCCAGACCCAAAAGCAACAGGATGGATTTTTTTGTTCACCTCTTTGATCTTCTTGATGTCCATGCCAATTGTTGTAATGCTCCATGGAACTAAGTTGCATTATAAATTATATGAGTTATACGTTATACACGAATAAGGGTATATTTAGTAAAATGCACTTAAAATACGGTCGTATTATTCCATGCCATGTCGGCCATTAGTCGACTTAACGTTTTAGTCCCAGCAAATCGATCATATGATATTTGATCGAATGTCATATGATCAAATATCATACGATTGAAAGGTATTCTATCGTATGTCTTATCTTGCTAAAGTGTATGAAAGGGCTATTGCCCATGTGGGTGGTCCAAAATATGTAACTGCAATATGCACTGATAATGCGTCAAACTTCAAAAATGCCCAGTCATTTGATTTAGGAGAAATATCCTAAGATTACATGGGTGTCATATGCTGTGCATACATTGAATTTGTTGTTAAAAGAGATTAGAAAGATGAGTTTTGTTCAGCCAACTCTTGTAGAAGCTAACCATATTGTGAAATTCATTTGTCGCAAACATCAGTTTACTTATGCACTCTTTCATACTCAGAGTGATAAGTGCTTGCGCCACAAGATTCGCGACAAGCTATTATGTGTTAGAAAGGCTTATGTTGGTTCGAGCTGCTCTACATGAAACTGTGGCAGATTGACGTTTTCAGGCATGGAAAAGCAAGCATGCCACCAATACTATGGTTGCCACAACATGTGTCAACTTAGTGACCTCGACTTCTTTTTGGAGTAAGGTACAAAAAATTCAAAGTGTGGCTAAACCATTTGTGGAGTTGCTACGCAATGTTAACATTGATAAATTTGTCATGGGCAAGGTGTACTGGTTGATGTCTCAAGCTATCAAAACTATTGAATCTCATGAAAAACTTACAACAAGAGAGCGAAAGGAGATTTCTTTTTGCACTACATACAGATGAACTACGGATGCATACTCCACTTCATGGTGTGGCCTTTGTATTAGATCTAGCCTTTCAAATGCATGAGCTGTCTAGCAATGGTGAGGTCATGGCTAACTTCAAAGAAGTGTGTAGCACATTATTGCCAGGTGACGAAGGTAAAGATGCTTATTACCAGCATGTCCAATTCAGCAATAGAATTGAAAACTTTGGTGATGAATGGTGTTTGGATGCTATCAAACATTTAAGTCCCCCAATGTGGTGGAAAGAATATGGCAGTCAAACATTTGAATTGTAACACATTGCTGTGCGTGTGTTGAGCATGGTTGTATCGTCAGGTAGTTATGCGAGAGAAATTGGTCAATACTTCAAAACTTTTGTTTTCAAACACGTCATAATCAATTTAAAGACCACCAAGAACTTCAAAAATTTTGTTTTCATACATAAGTCGGAATCAATTAAAAGAACACCAAGTACTTCTTTGTTTGTCAATGGATTGAATGGAAATTTTGAGTTGTGACATCTATACCCAATAATTGTTTGTCAATGGATTGTTTTATAAATTAAAGTTTAAAGATGAGTGTGTAAGTATCTGTATTCTAAAGCAAAAGTTAAGAAAGGCTTTCAATTATGGGTGGGTGAGTACTTGTCTGGTTCTACTATTCCAGTGGTTGGGCGGTGGCAAACCCATGGGCCAAATGCGGTTAGGCTGGAATCAGTAGAGTTTTAATAATAAAAATTGATTAATAGGATTACGCTTAGAATTCGAATAGTTAAATAATAACCTTAAGGCTTCTCAAATGAATAGATCAACGGCTGTATTCTTAAAGATGAGTGTGTAAGTATCTGTATTCTAAAGCAAAAGTTAAGAAAGGCTTTCAATTATGGGTGGGTGAGTACTTGTCTGGTTCTACTATTCCAGTGGTTGGGCGGTGGCAAACCCATGGGCCAAATGCGGTTAGGCTGGAATCAGTAGAGTTTTAATAATAAAAATTGATTAATAGGATTACGCTTAGAATTCGAATAGTTAAATAATAACCTTAAGACTTCTCAAATGAATAGATCAACGGCTGTGCCTAATTCAATTAGGAAAAAAGCGTTGATTCCTTCAAGTTAAGTCCGTTATAGTTTCCCTTCTATCCGATTTATTTAGATGAAGGTTAGTTCAGTCTTGACCTTGTTAGAAAAATTCGTTAAGAAATTTAAAATGGTGGAATCGTCCCCGCTTTTCGGGCATGGGAAATTTTCTGGGTTTTGGTTTTCGGAATGACCACCAGCTTAGTCTTGTGCCCGGACATTCGAGGGCGAGGCCTCGAGTGGGAAACCCTGCCCCACGCATGAGGAAACTACTTCCGCTACTACCATCCAGGAATCCAGTGCGCAGAGGGAGCAGTGGGATCTCACAGTTGGTATCAGAGCGCTGTTGTAAATTTACGTAGCAGCAGTAGAAATTACTTAAAATTTTTAAAGTAAATCTAGAAAAATAATGTTTTCGCTTGTTAATATTATGTTAAAGGAACTTCTAGATTTACTTTAAAAAATTTAAAGTAAATCTAGAAAAATAATGTTTTCGCTTGTTAATATTATGTTGAAGGAACTTCAAAAATTGAAAACTCATAAATTGAATTGGAATTTATAGATGGATACCCCGAATCTTTCTGGCATTCCTAAACTCTCCTAGAGTTAGGATATGATAGCCTTTGCATTCGACCACCTCATCAACTCGGCTACGACCTGAGTAAGCAGAGTGAGACTCGCATGTCATTTTGAGAGTCTTTACTTTCTTGATCCTCTTGAGCGACGTCGGTATATGTGGTTCTATGTGTGGAGGATGATGTATTAATGTCAGTACCAATCAGCGTTAGAGGCTCAGGCAGAATATTTCCTTAGCCATGATTCTGATAAGGCTAGGGCTTGTTCAGCATGTGCAACTCTTTGATCATTCACCCAGGAACTTCAGAACTTCATGCCGAGTTTTTAGGCTTCTTAGCCGCTTTATCCCTAGAGATAGAATTACAGAACCTCTTTTTGTAATGAGTCCTATGTACCATGGTATGTCTCCTTCGCAGTTTCGCTTCTTTATGCGAATACAATTGAGGCAGTGATTTTTGGGAGCCGTGATGCTCTATGTATATATTAAAAACTTTTGATAATAAATGATGTTTTGTAAAAAAAAATCCAAATTGTTTTCATGATTGTGAATGTGGTTAATCTTGTTTCATGAAGTATGATGAAATAATTATCTGTTTAAAGAATAATTCACAAAAATTAAATAATCATAAATCTGTTGTCAAAGTTGAGTTGACGAAAATCTCGTTTTGTCAGAGAATCATGAGGCACGCGGCCCGTGCAAGGCAATCGGATCCTCTAACCGATGTGACGAAGAGTTAGATCCGGATGTTCGAAAAGCCCTGCATAGATCCCAACCTGGTCCCTTCAAGGGTGAAGAAGAACAGTTAGGTGAAGTAGTGGAAAAGTGGATTGAGGCAATGGAGGAATACTTTGATGTAACTGGCTACAATGAGAGAAGCAAGATGGCTCTCACCAGGTTAAAGATTGTGGAAACGGCCAGGGTTGCTTGGAGGAATCACTGCGAACCGTCTCGACCGGAATACCTAGACGTGGACCGATTTTAAAGCTTACCTCAGAAAGAGGTTTTGTCCTCCGGGCTTCCTTGAAACTAAAGTGAATGAATTCTTGGAATTAGAGCAAGATAGCCAGACAATTGAAGAGTACCATCAAGCTTTTGCCCTTCTTCTCAAATATTCCCCTCAGTTGGATGAAGAGCAGCTGATGGCAAGGTTCATTCGAGGAATGAATGAGCCATTGGACACCTTAGTAGAGAATGCCAAACCTGTCTCAATGGTCAAAGTAGTAAGAATGGCAAAGGACTTTGCCAAAGCCTTTGTTGTTAAGGTCCCACCAAAGCCTGCACCCTCTAGCTTTAAAAGACTCCAAACCCCGGGAAGTACTTCAAACTTTCCTCCCCCAAAGAGGCAGTAAGGCCCAATTCAGAATCAGGATGCGGGAAGATTCAGAAGTGAAGGAAGACCCTTCCCCTAGAACACTTTCTCAGGAGCCCCACCTATTTCAAGGATTTAGAGGGATGAGCTCAGGAAGTGAGAACCGGTGTTTTGGATGCCAGGGTTTTGGTCACCAGATGAAAGACTACCCGACTCCTGCCATGTCAAGGGGAGAGGGAAGTCAAGGACAAAGAGTGCAAAGAACAACCCCTTTCTATCAGTCAAATCAAAGTCCATCTTGCCCAAATCAGGGAAATCCCAGGAGAACTCCAGCTCAGCCGTTTGCCTCTATCCAGAGTAGCCTCAAAACTCCTTCCTAGAACTGGGGCAACCAAAGAGAAAGAGTTCAGCCTCAGACTGCACAGCAGCCAAAGCAGTCACAATTGTAGAGGTAGTGGAAGAGGAAAGAGGATAGATTTATGCTACAATTGAAAACCAAGGGCCAAACCGTCAATTCTCCGTCATTCATACTCCAGCTGAGTATCAAGGCAAGCCCTTTAAGCTTTTGATTGATTCAGGCAGTACTCATTCTTTCATTTCCCCTGGATGCTTGTGTAAGCTAGTCTTAGATCAAAAATCAGGGAAACCTATGCAAGTTGAATTGGCAAGTGGGAAGATTCTTTTCACTCACCTTCAGATTGATTGTATTCAGTTCAATCTAGATGGGAATTTAACAGGATCCTTGGAATGGATTGGCTCCACAAAAATCAAGCTGACATTCACTGTCATAATGGAACCATCTCCTTCTATGTGACCTTCACGGAAACAAAGTTCAAGGAACTGGAATTTCAGGATCCCCTAGTCTGCAGTTAGTAAAAGCTTCTAAGTTACTAAAAGGACTTAGAAAGAAGCAGCGCATTTATCTTGTCAAAATGAATCTGGTAGACTCAAAGTGAATCCGGTAGAAGGACTTAGAAAGAAGCAGCGCATTTATCTTGTCAAAATGAATCCGGTAGACTCAAAGTTAAAAGCTAAAGAACCTGAATGGTTAAGTGAATATGATGATTTATTCCTAGCAGAATTAATAGAGATGCCCCCAATTCGGGAAGTAGATCATGTCATAGAATTGACCCCCGGAGCTCAGCCAATAGCCTTGCGCACGTACAAAATGCCAGTTCCTGAAGCCATCAAACTCAAGGAACAGCCTAGACAATTGTTAGAACAAGGGTTTGTAAGACCCAATGTTTCACCTTAGGGTGCACCATTTCTCTTTTAGAAAAAGAAAGATGGAACTCTAAGACTCTGTGTGGACTACAAAGGTCTCAATCAGCTGACACTTAAGAATAAGTATCCTATCCCCAAAATTGATGAGCTTCTAGACAGGCTAAGTGGAGTCCAGATCTTCACAAAGATAGATCTCAAATGAGGGTATTATCAGATCAGATTAGTGAGCAAGATATCCCAAAAACAGCCACCATCAATACTCGGTATGGACATTATGAATTCACTGTCATGCTGTTTGGATTGACGAATGTCCCAGCTACATTCAATCGCTTAATGCAAGACATTCTCAGAGAATACTTGGATTATTTTGTTCTTGTTTTCTTTGATGATATTCTGATCTACTCAAAGAATGCAGCTAGCCATGAAGCTCATGTCAAAAAAGTTCTTGAGATTCTAAGGAAGCACCAACTCTTTGCAAAAAAGAGCAAATGCACTTTCTCTGCCGACCATGTTGAATACTTGGGCTTTCTGGTATCCAAAGATGGAATTTCTCTAGACTCCGCGAAAGTCCAAGCAGTCATAGATTGGCCTGAACCAAAGACAATGAAAGAAGTCAGAGGATTCTTGGGATTGACTGGTCGGTATAGAATTTTTATACCAAAGTATACTCTCATAGCTTCCCCCCTGACTAATCTTCTCAAGAAGAATATCCTGTTTCAATGGTCTGCCAGGTGCCAGAGTGCTTTTGATAAGCTGAAGACTGCCTTGGTAAATAACCAATCCCATTCTGAAGCTGCCAGATTTCTCTCTACCCTTTGAGGTAGTAAACTGATGCCAGTGGTTTTGCCCTAGGAGGTGCACTCATGCAGGAAGGTCATGCGGTGGCCTATGAATCCCAAAAACTCAGAATGCATGAGAGGAATTATGCTATCCACGACCTGGAACTACTTTCTATAGTATATGCCCTAAAGTTGTGGAGACATTACCTACTGGGTCAAAGATTCACTTTGATGACAGATCATCAGAGCTTAAAGCGGATCTTCACTTAGAAGGATCTCAACATGCACCAGAGAAGGTGGATGCAGACCCTGCAAGAATTTGATTTTGAAATCAAGTATCGCCCAGGCAAAGAAAATGTGGTAGCAGATGCCCTCAGCAGAAAAGCCTCCTTGCTTGCAATTACTGTAGTGTCAAATCCTTTGATTATTGAAGCAAGAGAGAAGATCATGCAGGATAGATTCTTTGGCCCTATTGCTATCCTACTTATGCAGGAAAGCAAAACTCCACATAAGTTGAACCGAGTTCAAGGGTATAGCCTGGATGATGGAATTATGTATTATAATCGTGTAGGCTATGCATTCCCAATGATGAGGGAACTAAGGGTCAAATTCTGAATGAAGCCCATGATAGCCTTATTGCAGGACATCCAGGTTTCATCAAAACCTACATGTCTGTGAAGAAAAGCTTCTTTTGGCCTGGTTTAAAAAAGGATGTGCTTAATCATGTACGTCAATGTTTGACCTGTCAGAAAGTCAAGGCCGAGAGAGTAAAAATGCCTGGGAAATTACATCCATTAGACATCCCCGAGATGAAGTGGGAATGCATCAGTATGGATTTTATTACTGGATTACCTTCAGTGCAATCAGGTTACAACTCCATCTTCATGGTAGTTGATAGACTAACCAAAGTTGCCCATCTGATTCCAGTAAAAGAAACCTACACTACAGTGGATGTGGCAAGAGTGTTCCTCAAGGAAATCTTCCGATTGCATGGCCTACCCAGAAGAATAGTAAGTGATCGAGATCCCAGATTCACGTCAAAATTCTGGACTGTATTTTTTGAAGCAGTAGGAACTTTCTTGGATCTTAGCACAGCTTACCACCCTAAGACCGATGGACAAACAGAAAGGGTAAACCAAGTAATCGAAGATATACTTCGGTCATGCTGTGGTGGCAGGGAACCCAAGAAGTGGCTAAGCTATCTGCACCTAGTCGAGTTCGCCTACAATGCTTCTTATCACAGAAGTATTGGGATGAGCCCTTTCAAAGCTTTGTATAGACAAGATTGCTTAACTCCATTAACTTGGTCCGACCCATTGATTAGGGTCAAGATGTCCAGACAGATGCTTGATGACATGGAGCAGTAGATGCAGTCAATTCGCAAAGTTATAAAAGCTACTCGGATAGACAGAAGCAGTATGTAGATAAGAAGAGAATAGACAAAGAATTCGAAGAAGCAGGTATGGTCTTCATTCGAGTACACCCCAAAAGAAGTTCTCTATCTCTTGGGAAGTACAAGAAGTTATCCCCCAGATATTGTGGGCCATATTTGATTACAAAGAAAGTAGGTGACTTAGCCTACGAGCTTCTTCTGCCTCCTCATCTCAAAGTACATAATGTATTTCATGTCAGCCTTCTTAAAAAGTATGTACCAAGCCCGAATCATGTGCTTGATGATGAAATCTTAACTTCTTCAACCCAAGGGCAGATGGAACTCCAACCTAAAGAAATCCTTGATGTTCGAGAAAAGGTTCTCAGGAACAAAATTCTGAGAGAATTATTGGTCAAATGGAAGTTCTATCCTTTTGAAGATGCCACCTGGGAGAAAGAAGCCGAACTGTTACGGGATTACCCCCAGTTTGTGAGATGAGGACATCTCGCATTTTTTAAGTGGGAGAGAATGTAAGATTCCTCTCCAGCCTCTCAAGATGTCCAGCATCTTCCCCTGTAATCAAATCCCTCTTTAGAAATATAAAAGATCTTGTTTCTACCTATTTTGGCCTAGAGAGAGAAAATATTCTAGAGAGAGATTATTCAGATTTTGAATATTTTTGGATGGAAAAATATCTTTTCTTATTAAAATAAGTTCTCCCAAAACAAAAGTTCAAAAATATTTTCAGAAGGTGCATTAGAAATCAAGTATAATCTGTTCAAGAGGCCTTACCCTAGGGGTCCAGATTTTTGAAAAATTTTAAATTAAGGTTTTGAGGGGCCAATCAGATTCATCCAAATGTGTGGAGAAGGTAAATAGAAGAAATAAAGAAAATCCCCCCAAAAATGAGTAAATACTCACATAAGATGAAGAGTGGACTAAGGACCAAAGGAATTACTAAAAAAATGGATTTTTGACACCTCACAATAGGGATTCCCCCCTCATGAATGAGGCGCCTACTTCACATGTGTGGTGGAGTTTTAAATCATAAAAAATTGAGATATTTCATCTCTCCTCTCTCCTAATTCAAGTCTAGTTCCAAAAGTTAAGCTAAAGTGACCTAAAAATGGTCAAGAATTGACCAAATTGATCTGGAAAATCCTAGAATCAGTTTGCTTGGTTAGGAGCTCACTCTTTCCTACAAATACAAGCCTCCCCCTTTGTTGAAGCTTAATAGTGTTTTATGTACTATTACTCTACTCCTCCCAAGAGCCAAGAACTTTTAATTCACTAGTTTTTGACCATTCCCTCTTCTAAAGAATTGGTGGCCACTCTTGTTGCAAACAAGAGTAGAGCCCTCAAACCATCAAGCCAAAGGAAAGCTCCCAAAATTCATGTAAGTTAGAAATCTTATATTTTTCTTTATTCTTTTAATGGTTTTCTAAATTGTTTGTTATCTTAAAATGATAAACTGGTGCTATGCCTTCTTGGAAAGGCTTTCCCCCTCTCTCATTCTTAAAATCAGCCCTTCTTTATCCTAGTTAAGTGATCTAATTGTCAGAATTAAACTTTTCATATTGTTTCTCTCTTAAAAGTGAAAATTGATTAGTTTAGAATGATTTAAACCAATTGGGGATAATTCCTAAGTAGATTAAGGTTAGAAATTTTAAAAAATGGTCAGCCATACAAAGGAGGTTATGGCAAAATTTTCTAAAAATTTGTGAAATAAATTTCATCTTTTATTAATCAAAAAGAGTAATCCCCATCGTTAGTGTATTCTAAAAGTGTCATTTTCATTCATGCATAGAAGGATGCATATTGTTTTTTTTAATATAAAAGAGTGATTTTTAATAGAATTAAATTCTATGCATAGAAAGATGCATATTGATTATTTTTTATTATAAAAGAGTGATTTTTAATAGAATTAAATTCTATGCATAGAAAGATGCATATTGATTATTTTTTTATTATTATAAAAGAGTGATTTTCAATAGAATTAAATTCTATGCATAGAAAGATGCATATTGATTATTATATTTTATTACAAAAGTGTTAATTTCATCAAAATAGTTTTTTATGCATAAATAGATGCATAAAAGAATATTTTTTTTATTATAAAAGTGTTACTTTCATCATTATTTATTTTTATGCGTAAAATGATGCATAAAAGAATATATTTTTATTATAAAAGTGTTACTTTCATCATTATTGATTTTTATGCATAAAATGATGCATAAAAGAATTTTTTATTATAAAAGTGTTACTTTCATCATTATTAATTTTTATGCATAAAATGATGCATAAAAGAATTGTTTTAATTATAAAAGTGTTACTTTCATCAAAATGGATTTTTATGCATAAATAGATGCATAAAAGAATAATTATTTTATTATAAAAGTGTTACTTTCATTATTATTGATTTTTATGCATAAAATGATGCATAAAAGAATATTATTTTTATTATAAAAGTGTTACTTTCATTATTATTGATTTTTATGCATAAAATGATGCATAAAAGAATATATTTTTATTATAAAAGTGTTACTTTCATCATTATTGATTTTTATGCATAAAATGATGCATAAAAGATTTTTTTTTATAAAAGTGTTACTTTCATCATTATTGATTTTTATGCATAAAAGAAATTTTTTATTGTAAAAGTATTACTTTCACTAATATTGATTTTTATGCATAAAATGATGTAAGAATTTTTTATTACAAAAGTGTTGCTTTCACCAATATTGATTTTTATGCATAAAATGATGCATAAAAGAATTTTTTTATCAAAATAAGAGCACTTTAATCCTATGTTTAAATCCTATGAATATTGGAAAAATGAATAAGTAAATACTCAGTGAAGGAAAATTATACCGTTTTATATTCTCTAGGATGGTAATGAGAAAATTCAGAAAAACTATCGAAGTCGGAATTTAGATAAATGACTAATTTATTCCTCATAGGAGTTCGTGTTTAGTTTTGAATTCAGTAAAGTAGTAATTGAAATATTTCCTTCGAGAAAGATAGTTCAGGGAGAACCTTTCCAGACTCAAACCCTGAATCAGATTATGGCAAAGACGTAACTCCTTCGTCAGTTTCAAGAAATGACGATGTGACCAGTTCAGTAATCTACACTCAATTCACCCACTGAATTTGAAACTAAGTTGAGACCTTTGATTTTGATCTGAGGATCAAGAATTCAGAATTCAAGGAATTTTACTTGGGAATCCAGACCTGTGATCTAGAAGTCTTGGGATACGGAATTAAGATATACTCATTGTATTCAAAAGAAAATCAAAACTGAAAACTTGCATAGAAACCCTGTTTTCTTAAAGGAATGTCTTACGCCTACACCTTAATGCTGGAGGGAGCATTTGGTATATGTGTTTTTCTAAGGGAAGTTCAGTTGCAACAGCTGGTGGTAGGGAGTGTTCAAAGGATAGCTCACGCGGCAAAGCCTGCCCAACTCTTGACCAGCCTCGGTATGGTTAAAATGGTGCGCTTCCGGTACGATGGACGAGGGCCGATGAAGCGGTCCCTGAGTGAAGTGCCAGGACACCTAAGGAGGATCCTAGAGGGTTCTGACCAGGCGATGCACGGGCTCGTGGTGCCGAGGACACCCATGCGTATGTCGTGGAAGATATATATGTATGATGATGAGAAGATTGGATTGAATGGAAATTTTGAGTTGTGACATCTGTACCCAATAATTGTTTGTCAATGGATTGTTTTATAAATTAAAGTTTAAAGAGGAGTGTGTGAGTATCTGTATTCTGAAGCAAAAGTTAAGAAAGGCTATAAATTATGGGTGGGTGAGTACTTGTCTGGTTCTACTATTCCAGTGGTTGGGCGGTGGCTAACCCATGGGCCGGATAGGCTGGAATCAGTAGAGTTTTAATAATAAAAATTGATTAATAGGATTACGCTTAGAATTCGAATAGTTAAGTAATAACCTGAAGACTTCTCAAATGAATAGATCAACGGTTGTGCCTAATTCAATTAGGAAAAAAGCGTTGATTCCTTCAAGTTAAGTCTGTTATAGTTTCCCTACTATCCGGTTTATTCAGATGAAGGTTAGTTCAGTCTTGACCTCATTAGAAAAATTCGTTAAGAAACTCAAAATGGTGGAATCGTCCCCGCATTCCGGGCATGGGAAATTTTCTCGGTTTTGGTTTTCGGAATGACCATCAGCTTAGTCTCGTGCCCGGACATTCGAGGGCGAGGCCCCGAGTGGGAAACCCTACCCCGTGCATGAGGAAACTACTTCCGCTGCTACCATCCGGGAATCCAATGCGAAGAGGGGGTAGTGGGATCTCACATATTTGGTCCTTGACACTTCATTGCTCCAGAAACAGCCCCAACGTGCCGAGAACATAACTTGAGCTATACAGCTCCAATCGATGTGTTCTTGTAGTCAAAATTTATACAAATTCCAAGATTCCCATTAATGTACTCAGATTGTAAAATTGGGCACTTTTGTAGAAGTTTTTTCTATTCAGGGAAATTTATCCAAGCATTTGTTCTCACAAGGCCCAATATTTGGAGTGTTTCAAAAATATGGTTCCTAGTGTCTGGATGACCATGGGATTTGGTATGATTTAAGTACATAATATTAATAACACACATGCTTAGCCTCATCTGATATTCATCTTATTTGGCTGCTCAAACTACCAGGTGTGGACGTCAGTTTGGCCATAATTGCAGTTTGTGAGAAAACTTAGCCAGGACAGCCCTAACTTTCCGAGACCATAACTTTTGACTCACAGCTTTAGTTGGGGTGTTCTTATAGTCAAAATTTATCTACAAAAAACAAACTTTCCATTTCTATAATTAGTTTGCAAAACTGAGTTCTCTATCAAAAGTTATAGTTGTTAAAGAAAATGCCAGTTTTGCTTGTATATCTAGCTAACTACAAGTACGTTTTTTATGATTTCTTTGATTTTAAGCATTGTACCTGCATTTGTGGTGCCTAGGCCTCTAGTATTATACATACTAGGCTCATAGGGGATTTGGTTATGCTAAAAGCTGGTCCACAGCTTGAGGGTAAGGCTTTATTAGCTCTTCTATGACCTGTAAATCTGTCAAAGAAAGTTTAGCATCCAAAGTTTTTTTGCCTGTCATTTTGAACCGTGGCTATAGCTTCATAATTTTCAGGAAAAAACCATGTTGGTTTGCACTTCTTCGAGTGGATTTCCATTGTGGGCCTGTAGCCTGTTTTTAAGTAGTCGCTTCACTAATCACTTCTGGCTAGATTCTTTTTTTACTGACTGCATATAAGTTTGCATCTGTAGGTTTCCATGTAACTGCAGCTAACTTCCTAGTGGGCATCCACTTTAACATTGTTCCCCAATAGCTCTGGCTATCATTAGTGACATGTATATTTTTAGTGTAGCGATAAGCTTACTTACTTGTTGAAGATCAGCAAGATCAACCAACAGATCCATATAAAAGAGCCATGGACTCATCCGTTGAGGACTAGCAAGGACAATCAACCAGGTCCATGCCCAAGTTCAAAAAACAACTCTAACTCCTTGTTCCATTTTCTTCCTTGACATACGTGTGGGTATCTTCGGCGACCCAGAGCCCGTGCACCATATGGTCAGCACCCTCTAGGCTCCTTTGCAGGTCACCTAGCGCTTCACTCATAGGCCGCTTCCTTGGTCCCTCATCCACCGTACCGGAAGCTCACCATTTAAATCGAATCGAGGCTGGTCAAGACCTCGGTCGACCTTGCTATGGGAGACGTCCTCCGTTGACTCTCCGTTAGCTGTTGCAACTTTATCACTTAGGTCTCCCCACGACCTTATTCACAAGATGGTCAAAATGCTTCCCCATAAAACAGTCATTTAAAAACAGGTTATTAATACAGTTTCTAATGAACTCTCATTGTTCCACATCATTTCTCGTTATTCCACATTCTTCTACATCAATTCACATTGCTTAATCATATGTATTCCCATCGTCCTTCATCCATTCTCATCTAGTCACATCATATTACATCTCATCACATCATATGTATTCCCATCGTCCTTCATCCATTCTCATCTAGTCACATCATATTACATCTCATCACATCTATCCTCATCACATCTCATCCATTCACATCTATCCATATCCATATCACATCACATCACATCCATTCACATTGCATCTCATCCATTAACATCACATCCATTCACATCTATCCCGATTCACATCACATCCATTCACATCACATCTCATCCATTCACATCTATCCTGATTCACATCACATCACATATCATCCATTCACATCTATCCCGATTCACATCTCATCCACTCACATCTATCCCGATTCACATCTCATCCATTCACATGTATCCCGATTCACATCATATCACATCACATCTCATTCATTCGCATTTATCTCGATTCACATCACATCACATCTCATCCATTCACATCTATCCCGATTCACATCACATCACATCTCATCCATTCACATCTATCCCGATTCACATCACATCACATCTATTCACATCTCATTCATTCACATCTCATCACATCACATCCATTTCACATCACATCACATCCATTCACATCTATTTACATCACATCACATGTCATCCATTCACGTTTCATCGCATCCATTCATATCCATGTCATTTATTACATCCACATCACATCACATACATCCCATCCACATTACATCACGTCCACATCTCATTCGCATCCATTTACATCACATCCCATCCTTTCACATATCATCACATCTCAATCTCATCTCATCACATTCACATGCACATCCATTTACATCACATCACATCCCATCCACATCCATATCCACATCCATTTACATCACATCACATCCCATCCACATCTCATCACATCCACATCCATTTACATCACATCACATCCCATGCACATCTCTTCACATCCACATCCATTTATATCACATTCACATCCACTCACATCGCATTCACATCTTATTCACATCCACTCACATCCACTCACATCGCATTCACATCTTATTCACATCGTAATCACATTTAGTAGCTTTTTCTACTTCGATATCGTTGATGGGACTTGTTCTAAATTTCTACCAATTGCTTGGCCTAGCTAAAGGTACTTTTTCTCGACGGATATTTTCATATTCTTTCTCAAATTTCTCAACTGAAATATATTCAATATTCTTCATTTGAGTAAAAGATTAATAGGATTTACAAAAATCAATTCTACCCATATTTTCCAATAATGCTCAAAATTCCACTTTTGATAAATACTCATAATTTAAATTATGCTAAAAACTCCTCTTTTTCCATTTAATTTCTTGGATCTCAAATATCATGGGAATTCCTCTTTTTGCATTTAAATGATTGAATTCCAAATGTCATGGAAATTCCACTTTTATCATAAAATAAATTTATCTAAAATTCCTCTTTTCTTTAATAAAAATATCCATTATTTCAAATATGCCAAGTATTCCACTTTTACCATTTAAATGATTGAATTCCAATTGTCATGGGAATTCCTCTTTTATCATTTAAATTTTCTCATACATAAAATAAATTTATCTAAAATTTCTCTTTAAATTAAATATTCATTATTTTAATATACCAAAATTTCTCTTTTTCCATTTAATTACATGGATCTCCATTATCATGGGAATTCCTCTTTTGCATAAAAATAAAAATACCAAAAATTTCTCTTTTCTTTAGTTAATTATTTATGCATAAATACTAAAAATTAGTTTTCCATGAATGTGATGAAAATCATTCTTTTAGCATAGGATAACCAATCCTAGAATATGGTAGGAAGTCCTCTTTTCACATTATGCATAAAAATGAGCTATGTATTAATTTCTAAAAATTTTACCATAGCTTCGCTCTATTACTGATAATTTTCAATAATTCTAGAAAGAATAAGACTTTGTAATACAATTATGATAGAATACTGAATTAAATCATAAGTTTACCATAATTTTATTAGCCTAAAAGCATAAAAAGCCATTTTCTTAACCTCTAGCTTAACAAGCTTAGAGATTGATTTTGAATTAAGAATTTATCTATGAGAAGCATTCATTTGCTTTTTTTTTACAAAAGACTAAGGATCTATTTATAGGTGAGCAAGGCCACTAACCAAGTCCAATTGGGTTCTACAATTTTCCAGGTTCAATTTGAACAAGATTTGGATCAGTTTGGCTCCCTTTTTATTTGGTTTGATCCAGGAGAGAGGAGAGATAAAAATATCACAATTTTTTTGAATTAAAAACTCATCTACATGTGTGAATGAGGCGCCTACCTCAAGAATCCCCCTCTCCTACCCAAGGTGTCAAAAATGCATCATTATTCCAAAATATCTCATTTTTTTAGTAATATCTCATAGTTTTTAACTAATAAACCTTGTACTCAGTCAACTCTTCATCTTATGTTAGCATTTATTATTTTTTGGGTATTTTCTTTATTCTTTGGATTTATCTCATCCCAACACTTGGATTAATCCAGTTGGCCCATTGGAACCTTAATTGGACCATAATCCAAAAATTTCTAAAAATGTAGACCCTTAGGCTAAGGTCCTTTATACATATTTGCAATTAATTCCAATTGCACATTGGAAAGTTCTTTTTGAGTTTTTGTTTCACGGGAATTCATTTTAGACACTAGGAGGATTTTTATATCCAAAGAGATCTTAATTTAGGATTATCTCTCTCTAGACTTTTTCTCTCTCTAGGCCAAAACAAGGTAAAACAAGATATTTCTTCTATTTCAGAGAGGGGAATAATTACAAGAACAGAAGGGGAGGTTTTTACACCTTTACACCTCAAAAGCTGGAGGGAGGAATCTTACAATGAGAAGACAAGAAATTTCCAAGCCTAGCATGAAGCCACATGAGCAAAGGGATTTATCCCACATTGATGTACAAGCCCAAGGGTGTACCTTCTCATATAAAAGGGGGACCATTTGAAGCAATGAAACATATCAATTGCACTTATCTCAAGTTTCGCTGTGTGTCTAAGTTAATCTAAGTCTAATTAACTTGAGTGCAACTTAATTAGCACACACTCATCACCATGAGTTTACTTAAGTATCACCCATATTATACTAGTTATGTTAATGTATTGTCATTAGAGTAGGATCTTAGTAGGATTAGCTTATGATTAGGTAGATGTTTTGCCTTTAGGAGAGCTTGATCCATGATTGCAACACTCACTACCACTCCACTCCCAACTAGCATTGTGTGCACTCGTAGTGGGTGAGTGCAGGGGGGGAAAAGGATGACATAATCCTATGGTTAGATTTGGACCTATTGTTGCCTTTATTTGTCCAATCGAGGCAATAGCCATAGTTGAAATCATAGGCATACCTCTTGCCAATGAATGAGAAAACGAGTGTTCACCCAAAGAAATAGGTAGAGCCACAATATTGATATAGTCATAAGGTATGGAGCCTATAGGTTCTGTCCCATAAGTTTCTGCTCAAGAATCTAGAACTACAAAGTCATAGGGTGGCAGAGGAGTAGTGGGCAGGATTCTTTCATCATGGGTGCTATGGAAAGTGAACCTAGGGAATCCACTTGAAGCTCCAATTTCCCAGGCTCCTCTTAAGAGTACTTCATCCTCCCCTACCTTTGCATATTCCTCATTGGAAGTTGAGTCAACACCTGATGGATGTGGCTCTGATGAGGAACAAGAGAAGGTTCCCTCTCCCCCTATCTAAGCTCTTCCATGAGTACTTCTGCTTCTGGCTCATTACAAGGGATGTACTTAATGGCTGCTTGACATTGCTTTTTCCTTTTCTCCCTTGAGAGGTATTTCTTGAAACCAAAAGTCTCCACTCTCAATCGATACGTGGTTTGACTTACTACTGAATTCTTCAGGCAATCTTATCCTCAATCCATCTTTAGATTTAACAAGTTCAGTTCCACTGTCGGCTATGGGCGCATGAGAGGCCCTATTAGATCCTTTGAACAACCGAGAGATGTTTAAGACTCTTCCTTTTCTCAAGTTCATAGGATAGATGCCCAATTAAGTCTAGAGCTCTAAGGGTCCAATAACAAGATACACTAGATTTTGGTAAGAGGAAATCTAAATATTACTCTTCTCTTACCTCATCTTCAATTCCCCCTTCTATTCAGTTTATATTGGTTTCATCAAACAAGAATGGTAACCTCCTGCTGATTAAATTTAGAAAGGGTCTAAAGTCTTCTCAATTCCGCAAAATAATCTCCAGTAGAATATCCAAAAATGGAGCTAACAAATTCAACTTGTTCAGTGAACCCTAGTATGCAGCAGCACAGTTGAATGTACACAAGCTTTTCTTCCCAACCTGGATCCCAAGTAGTTTGCTAATAGAAATCTATGATCAAAGTAGTGCCTCTTAACTCTATTGTGTATGATCCTAAAACATATTGCAATATTCTGTATTGAATACTCTCATGCAATTCACTAATGCGTGCAAATAATGAATCTGTGATCGCATTGTTCATTAGCTTTAGCCTTTAAGTTTTTAATGAAAGGCTCACTTCCAAGTCAATCTATTTCCTTATTTTCTAGTTTTGCTTATGTTAGACTATACCGACTAAAAATAGTAGGTTTTCAAAGTAGTCAGAACAGGCTTAGACTTGGCACGTGGATACAATTTAAGGTCAAGAGATGAGCCATATGCTCAGTTCTCAGAACTGATTCTTAAGGAGTGCCCAACATGCTCAAACTCCAATGGAAAGACTATCACTGTATCAGGTTGTGTCTGAAATAGATCTTTGAGAGAAAAGATATAGCCTTGTCAAATTTGCTTTTCAATTCCCAAATCCGCTTCACAGAGAAATTTTGAGTTTTTCTCTCTTAAAGAAACTGAAAATGGCTAGTCCCAAAACTAATCTAAACTTAACGAAACTTGAAAGGATGTATAATAATAGCACAAGGCCCGATGTGGATGCTTCAAATCCAGTTTTTATTGAAATTTTGTTAATTTTAGCATGAACTGCTAAAAGTAAGCAATAATCTTACCATGTCAGAACAGAACCAAATTTGGTGTGAGGGCAGTTCATATGACGTTGTCTACTATGAATGTGTATATTCAGTTTTCTTGAAATCTACCCAAGCAGGTGATTAGAGCCAGGCATGGACAAGTAGGAAGAATCTTGCTTTGTTTACACCCAATCGTCATCTTCACACAAGTGGTCGAAATAGAATTCTATTTGGACAAGGTTGTAGACCTAGGCAAGGACAACCTCCAGGCACATGCTTGCTTGGAATAGGTATATAGATTTCTAATTATAGCCAATCATGGATAAGTGGCTTGCTTAACATTTAGGGTCCATAGAACTGCTAAAAATAGCCAGTTTACCACCCGATCAAGTTTGGTGAAAGTACTAGCAGGGTTCCTCACACCTACAAAGTTTCAAGTGATTCGGACTCCGTGTTTGGAAGTTAGGGCCAGGCATAGACAACTCATGCAAATCAGCCTGGAAATGCTTAATTGTCAGCCACGTACTCTTCGTTTTTGGAGTGGTCCATGTACTCTTCATTTTTGGAGTAGTCCGCAGATGGTGGGTCTAATCTTGTTGAAATGAGACAAGATTTGATATATGGTATGTCCAACTACTAATCTTCAGTCTTAGCATTTTAAATCTTCTTTTCCTAAGTCCACCTACTAAATTTAGCTAGGCATAAACAAGGAAAAGAGCAATGTTACCAATTTTAGGCAATTTCTAAATCTAGCAGTTTGAGGCCATACCTGACACGGGCCTAGTACAAGGTCTCTATAACACCAAGAAAAAGTGAGAACTCAAAAAGAGTCTCTAAGCTGAGAGAAATTCTAGACATGGACAACTCCAAATAGGGTCAACTTGTACAGCTCATGACTTTTGACTCGTAAGTCCAAACTTTTGACTCGTAAGTCCAATTGGGATGTTCAAGAAGTCAAGAGTTATCTACTCAAGATGAGCTTTCCATTTATATAAAAAGTTTTTCATTCTAAGTTGTGCATCAAAAGTTATTGCAGTTCAGAGAACTATAACTTTTAACAATCTTTTACTCGTCCTAATTCGTGCCCTTTCCTACCTAGTCTAAATCGAACCTCTCACTCGCATTGGAATGCTAAAATATAACATAATAGGCTACTCAAGCAGACAACCAATAGAATTTAGGACTTAATTGAGGATGTAGTCATAGATTGGGTGGTCATAATAATAGAGTCTACAGGTCCATAGTGTCAAGGTCTTGAATCTCCTTGTAAGCTTTAGTTGATCCACTCCCTCATCAATCCGTAGACTTGATCACTATGCATTGTAAATCAACCAAATAAGTGAAATCGGTCCCCATAAGGTAGATATTACATATATAGTCGTATATGTGCTCATGGACTCCGTGAGGAACAGGGACCTCAAAGGGTATGTTGTAACGTAAAGTGCATGTGAGTTGTGATGAGTTTAGAGCTTGGAAGTCTTACCAATTACCCACCAAATACTCACATCCATTGTACTGAAAGTAGGAATGATAGCTTGTAACTATACCAGTTGGTCTTTGTACTATAATCACCGGAGAAGTCTAAGCCACATACAAGGTCACATTTGCCTTGCTTCCCACATGTTCATTCCTCTTTCTCATAGCCAAACAATCACCTCCAAAGATGTGCTAAATGGGGCACAATGATCCAGGAAATGTGCCAAAATTTGAAGACTTGCTATTATGCATGGACATAGATTCCAGATCTAGCTTTTGTGGGGCTACCATTAGGTTCATATAGTTATTGATCACTCTCATAGATGTGCCTCACAAAGGTACAAGATGGGGAGCTCAAGAGTTACTTTATGATCTTAATGATGGGCCTAACTCTAATCAAGCAGCTTTATACTTTCATCATCTCAAGTTTTTACCTAGACATATGTTGTGTGATTTTGAGACTATGGTGGATACAAAATTTTGGCCCCCCTACAAGGCATTCAAAAGATCACAATATTCTTTGGAGCTACAACAACTACGTTGGCAAGTATCTGCCAATCATTTCCTCTAAAACTAGATGCTGAGTAGACATGTTAGAATTGTACATATAAGTCAACATCACCATCTATCTTGTTGGGTAGAGGGCATAGTCGTTTTTCTTTATTTATTAAAAAACACAAAAATATAAAAAAAACTATTATCGCCTAATGACCATTAGAATAGTCTTACTTGTTAAAGGGTCGCTTGTTGTGATTTTTCAATTAAAGGCATAGTCCAGCATCGAGTCATGCAACTGGCACGTTGTATATATGCACTCACATTTACTACAATTTAATAATAATTATTATAATAATTATTAGTATTATTTTCATTACATAAAAAACATTTCCTTTGAAACCTTGCGAAAAAAAGCCCTTCATGTACATATTTGGATAGGGGGCCTTTGGCGGTGTGGTAACACTAGCCCAAGGTACGACCTATCACATGAAGAACCCATCAATATGCTTTACTTGCATAGCATTATGCACAAGCACTCTTTATTTATTTCCATTTGTGCACTTGACATCTGAAACCTCATCAGCAAAATCCCACTCCACATATGAATCAAGACCTTGGAAGTTGACATTTAGAAGCAACAAATCTAGTTGCATCAGGTTCGTGACGTGCTTCATCGACACAGGTCGACAAAAAAGCTCCCATGTCTATAGCTTCTTTTACATTGACGTGTAAATCAACTCCTCAACTTGCACTTAATTGCATAGGTCTGAGGATGGACCTACATTAGGCAAGGGGAGATGTTAATCCTTTTTATGGCGGTTAACTAGGTAGATAGCTTTGACAAGCCCCATCGGATTTTCTTCAAAGCATTCAGAGTCATTATACGGAGTGATTAGCATTAAAGGATTTATTAATTTGGATCACTTTGTAATCTTATTTTTTAGCATCTCAATTGTTGCTTCCCTAGTTCTTCTAGCAAAAAGGTCATCCTTGAGAAGAGTGTTGTTGACTATAAGATTTCTTAGGAAAGGGGGGTATACCCTCGTCCCACCAACAACTAGGGCTTCCCAAGACCAACCAAGAGGTAAATGATTCGATAGTGTTGAGGAATAATCCACCCTAGAGCTTGGAACCTATCCCAATCATTTCTAACATTTCCAAAATACACCCTATCAAGCCTGGAGAAGAAGCTCCCTAGTATATTATGGACTAAAGTAAGTGTGACCACCAAGAGAAAAAGACCTATCAAGCTTGGAGGAGCTCCCAATATATATTGTGGACTAAATTAAGTGTGGCCTAGACAAGACTAGTCTCCAAGGTCCCAACCATCAACCAAGCTTTTTTCTAACCCATTGTTTTCTTTTTCTTCATGCAAAAAATATTGATGGCCCCCCATCCCATCCAAGGTTTTTGGTTATCTTATTACACTAAACCAATTCCACATTTCTCCCCTCATATTAGTTGAGAGGGCCCCATACACATTCACCAACCAAAATTGTTCATCATCCAAGAAGATCTCAGACACAAGAATCCTAGTTGCACTACCAATCCCACATTTCTCCCCTCAGCTTAGCCGAGAAATCCCCATACACATTCACCAATGGAAATTATTCATGTAGATCTCAACCACTAGAATCCTACTAGCTAGGTGATTAGCAATCATGATAGGATATAGTCATGACCCCATTAAAACCTTAAAATTTCCACGTAAGAAAATTTCAAGCCTTTTAACATGAGGGACTACAACTTGAATCTTAGTAGGTCTAAAGGGAATCTTATCAAACAATGTCCTATCTCTTTCTTTGATATGGCCTACTGCACCTCCCAAGAGAACTCCACACATTCACTCACAATCGGAAGAAGCAATAGACAACAACCATCATGGGGGGTACTTACCAATGCTTTGAGCTTAGGTCCCTTGAGGCTCTCCACGCTCGCTTTTGGAAACTTCAATCCTCCAATCGCCACCTTCACTCTGTCATCGTGGAGTCGCTCACACCACAATGCAAGGCAATCATCCTCTCACTCTCCCACACCCAAGCATGGAAGAGGCACATGCACTAGAGTACTCTCTCTCTCTCTCTCTCTCTCTCTCTCTCTCTCATACACAAGACAAGACCAAGAGCTCTCATAACATAAAGGGGGATTGTGTGTTTCCATTATGAGAAATTTCCTTATATACAAGTGGCCCTTATTTACAATTGGGCTCCCAAAACTCACTAACTAAAGCCTTGGCTTGCCAATATCTCATAATGTACAACCTTTATAGTGCCTTTACATAACACTTATATTAATGTCCTCAAATGGAGGAGTATCTTTGTTAATCCGAAATGGGATTAACATCATCTGTAATAAAGTAGGAACTTTATTCAATAGGGTTAATAATGGGACAAATCCATGTATAAAAGAGGGGACTTGGACCATGGTTGCAACTTTTGATGATCATTTTTAGAAATGGAAATTTATGTTTCTTGGAGCTCATGGCTTCTCTCTTGGCTTGTGGAAGGCTATTTCCATTCTCTTGGTGAGAGACTAAACACACTTAGGCATCATGTTTACATGGTGATTACTCATATTTTTCATGCATTACATCCCTTCATTCCAATTGGTATCAGAGCTCTTGATTTTGATCATGGGCATGCATGGGTTGTTGGGAAAATTTGCTTGAAAATTTGAGTTTCTTTCATTTTTTTTTTCTCATTTTCTTGTAATCCTTGAGTGATTCTTGACAAATCTTCTCTAATCTTGCTTAATCTCATGGAGATGGTGAGCATTTCATGGAAATTGCTTGAATTTTGAGTGATTTTGGCCAATTTTGCCATTTTTGGACCAAATTTTGGACCTTTGGACCAAAAATTTGGGGCAGTAGGGCCAAAACTTAGGGCAAGTGACTAATTGCAATTAACTTTTTTGCTAATCGCATTTAGTAATCATCTTCTTCTTCCTCGAGCTTTCCATAGCCATGGGATGCTCTTCCTCTACCCGTTTTGATGCCAAACCTTAGGGCTTTTGTAGAGCTTCTTGAGATCTTTCATTTGAGCCTCTTTCTTGCAAATTTTTTCTCAAGATTTGGGAGCTTGTGAACCTTTCTCCATGGCTGAAAGTTGAGCTTTCATTGCCAAGTTCTACTCAACATAGATGGCTGCAAGCATCATATTATGGTGATTTCTTCTCTCAATGAGCATGGAGACTAGCAATGGGGCTGATTTTTCACTTCCACGCTGAATTTCGTGGCTGAATTTCGCTGATTTTGTCGCCTCTTCCATGCCTCCTCCAAGCTATGAAGCTTAGCCATTGTTTGAAGCTTATTTCAAGCCATCTTCTTTGCACATGGGAGGTCTTTAATGGCTGCAAATCAGGGAGCAAAAAAGGGCCACGTTTTTCTTCAACAAGAGGCTTCTTCAACATTTTCTACCATTGAAGCTTTCCGGATGACATTGGTGAGTGGTTTGATCAATCCCTTGCAAGTTTGAAGCATTTGGTGGAGCTTGGGAATGGATTAGGGTTGGACACATTCAAACTCCCCTAATTTTCAGAAATTAACCATTAAAGCTTGACCATTCACATGCCAATATTGCTTCTCCATGCATTATTGATGGCAATGGTGAAAGGAATTGATTCCACATGAGCTTGGCCAATTCATAGATCACATTTTGGGGGATTTTCTTCATTATGTCTCATTTGGCATGCCATTGATGGAATAGCAAGCTTATGCAATGTTTTTGGAGTCCCTCATGCTCATCTTGATGCCATATGGACACTATGGATGCTATACATAGCCATGCCAATGCTATGTTTTACACATGGGCATAAGAGAGCATAAGTTTTGGAAGCATGCATTTGTCAATATGATGTGAAAGGGATTGTTGGAATGCAATTGCAAATGCCTTGATTGTGGTTAACAAATGCTTATGCAAATGCCATGGTGAGGGCATTGTGAATTGTTGGTTTGTGTTGGAGCTTTTGGATGATGGATTGAGGCATGAGTCCATGCTTTATCGATGAGTTCTAAATTGTAAAAGGGCATGAGTCATGCTCAATACTTGTAAGCCAACAAACTTGTTCTATCATTTGATATTATCCACATCATTTTGTACCTACACTCACCATTGCTACCACTTCAAGTTTCTATAGAATCTAGCAATGTGTGAGGGTACCTTGGCATTGGTTGGAGAGGCCAAGGGGAGAATGGCTTGAACTCTTTGTGCCGTGATTGCTTGGTAAAGCGGTACAAAGGGGGATTAGGTACACCGGTGTGAAGAAATGGCCTCAACCTTCACCTTGGAGGAAAACTCGGTGAAGGGGTGAGAAGAGCTTGGCCGGGAGATCGCCAAGCTTCAACGCACGTCCTCAACAATCCTCACCATCGACTTTGTGGATGCATTTGGGCAATGGGGCCCCTTTTCCGTCATATTGTGTGGATATTGCAAATGCTTTGATGGACAAAGAGTGCATATGATCTTTCATGACATTGTGGGATACAAAGAGTATTGCATTGTGATTTGAGAAGTTGCATTTTCATTTGAGATTTGGTTCCAATTACAAAGGAGACTCTGGCGGAATTTTTCCAACAAGGGAGCCAAACAAGCTTATTGATTGGAGATTTACCCCATGGATACACTTGAAGAGTTATTCACAACTACCAAGGGGAGAAACACCAATCATTTGTAGCCGGATTGAGCTTTGGGACCGAATTTTGGGAATTTCTGGGATTTTACAAAACCCTAATTCAGTCCTAGGGTTTTTGGGATTAGGTCCGAGTGATTACACGACTCTATTCTACTCCTTGAGAGTTTTCAAATGAGCCATAGAACCCCTTAATCGGATATCACAATCTCGGTCAAAGTAGTCATGTTGACTTTTTGGTCAAAGTCAAACAGAATATACTTCCACTTTGACTGAATCAAAATGCTTTTAGGGGTAGGTTCTATCTTCCGTTAGCTTTCTATAGAGCCTATAGAAACTGTATTTTGTGACTGTTTGTAAATGACTGTTTTATGTCAAGAATGCTGGGGAAGCATTTTGACCGTCTTGAGGATTAAGGTCATGAAGACCGAACTGATAAAGTTGCAACTGCTAACGGAGAGTCAATGGAGGACGTCTTGCGTAGCAAGGTCGGCCGAGGTCTTGACCAGCCTCGGTTCGATTTAAATGGTGAGCTTTCGGTACGGTGGATTAGGGACCAAGGAAGCGGCCTATGAGTGAAACGCTAGGTCACCTGCGAAGGATCCTAGAGGGTGCTGACCATATGGTGCTCGGGCTCTGGGTCGCCGAAGATACCCACACGTGCGTCGAGGAAGATATTGGAACAAGGACTAAGAGTTGTTTTCTGAAACCGGGCATGGATCTGGTTGATTGACCTTGCTGGTCCTCAACGGATGAGTCCATGGCTCTTTTATATGGATCTGTGAGTTGATCTTGTTGATCTTCCACGGAGATTCCATGCTGTTATATGAATATATTGCCGGTTACTATGAGCTAGGAACTATGGAAAAGGCCCCTGAGTGAACAGGTGGTGAGCATTTTGGTTGCCAATGATGCCAATGATGCCATAAGTATGCCATAAGCATTTTGGTTGCCAATGATGCCATAAGTATACCGATGAATGAATGACTGGAAATAAGGATTCAACCAGAGACTATGAGGATTGTCATCAGTGACATAATGGTTTCATTAAAGGATTGTTTTAAAGTTAGGTGATGCTTAGAAAAGGCAATTTCATATTGGGTGTGTAAGTGGTGTGAATAGTTTTATGTTTGCATGAACTTCCGGCTAGGGGGCCTTGGAACTCTTTTCCTTGGTACCCGGGACAAAACCTAACCAAATTCTTAATTGGATCCCATCACTACAGTGGTTGGGAGGTTGGCTAACCTATGGGATTGGATGGGGTTAGGCTGGACTGATGGATCCGTAAACCGAGACTCAATTTCTGTTATTACGATAGATGAAGTAAATCCCGGATAGTAATTGTTCTATGGATAGGAATCAACGGCTGTGCCTCTTGATGGGGAAAAAAGCGTTGATCCCAATGATCCAAGTGCAAGTTTCTTCCTTGATCTAATCGAGTACCTTTATAGGTGCAGTCGGATCAGTTTGATCAGTAATGGTCTTGACTACGTTAGAGTAAAAAGTTGTCCTGGTGGAATCGTCCGTGCTTTCCAGGTAAAGGAAGTTTTTCCAGGTTCGGTTTTGGAAAAACCGACGGATTAGTCTCTTGTCCTGCCGGATATCCGTGGACGAGGCCCCGAGTGTGGGACCCTGGCCCGTGCATGATGTGCTACTTCCGCTGCTAGCATCCCGAATCCGTTGCGCGGAGGGAACAGGGATCTCACACTTCTTCTGAATGTTGAGTGTGATGTCTAGAACTCGGTGCCTACCATGTCTTCGAATGTGACATGCATGTATCCTAGTAGACATCTAAGGTGATGATAATAAAAAATTATTCCACATTCATCCAAGCCTCTATTCATGTCAAAGCACATTAGCTCTGCATCATATTCATCATATCTTTCCTTTGGTTGATCATATCCATCATATCTTTCCTTTGGTTGATCAAAAGAACTATGATCAACTTCAAAAATCTTACAACAGCCACTATGTCAGGATCTGGTATTCTACACCATGCTCATATCCATGTTAGCATCTGATTTCTTTAACTGGTTATATCTTGAAATGTTGATTGCGAGAACTAAGGGAAGTTGTAGTATACATGGGAATCCCGTTGCTTTACTTCGTGTGGAACTGTAAAGGAGTGAGCCTCCATTTGATTAGCATGTACAGTGGGTCCTCTCTCTATGTTGGCAGGGAGCACTGGTACTAAAAACTATACTCTGGCAATGTGAGATACTACTTTTGCCAGTCAAGCTATATTCCAAAGTCTACTAGTCGAGGGCTGGTATCATTTGTTACTATTGTGGTATATCCACCACGTGTATGCATTGGGGATGCTCTTTTCGCCACCTACGAAAATAATAACTGCTCACGTGACGATGCTGATTTCCAGCAGCAGGTCAGCTAAGTGTGGGTTTGCCAGTTTGGTGTGCCATGCCACATTCTCCCACAAAGTGCCTTCACCTCCCATTAGTAGCATCTCTTCTAAGTCTGGCTTGGGGCGGCGCGAAGAGGATATGGCACATATGGTTGCTACCTCGACTCCATGGTAGAGTAGGCTTTTGGAAAGATTCTTCGTGTTGGCTCAAAGGGTGCAATCTACATCGGCACCTTGAACATCAATTTTGTGGCTGTAAGAGGGAATTCCCTACTCATATGAGGCCCTTGTATTGTGTAGCTAATAAAGACTCCATGACATTTTCATTAGTAAAATCTTGTAAATCATCTCATGAGGAGGTAGATTACATACCTCATCGAGTTGCCTTGGTGGAGATAGAGTAGTTGTCGGTAACTTCTTGGGGGCAAGAGGGTTAGTGGAAAATTCAACAAGGGTAAAATAGTAATGAGAGAATATACAGTCTACCTCAGTTTGGTTAGTAGGAGATACACTAGGATAGGGATTTAGTAGTTTACTTGAAAGGGAAGTAAACACGGGGTAAGTTGCAGAGGTGGAAGATCCTACATTTTCCTCTTGCCCTTCCCCTGAACTGGGTGGAGGTAAACACGGGGTAGGTTGCAGAGGTGGAAGATCCTACATTTTCCTCTTGCCATTCCCCTGAACTGGTGGGGGGGTTTCACAATTTTCATAAACTTATGGAGGTCTTTGATCTCTTCTTGGGATATAGTGGGATATTCAATATGTTCATGATCAAAATCATAAATAACATTAGTTAGCATTGCCTCCATATGTTTATGTATCTTTTTATATAGTTTTATAATACCTAGGGGATGATATGAGGTTGATTCATATAGATTTAGATATTGGTGTGTATCATTAATTTCAACCCACCCATGGCTAATGATCCACTAGTAGCTGCAAGAAACAACCTCATAATTGGTTGATGTGGATAGCATGTCATCTGGCATGAATAGGTTGAGTTTGTCGACACTGTCATCCAAAATGACAGAATGTTGTAACATCGACACCAACTATGAAGGTTGATCACTATGAGGTGTAACTGGAAAAATGAGATGTCAGTTTGGTTAGTAAGAATTACATCACCCCTTAGTATTCACATTACCAGTTTAGGGTCAGCGTCTCTCTCTATATTCTAATGTATAAGGGTTAGATCTCCTAAATTGAGGTCTTTTGTTAGATTAATTTCATATTGAAGAAGAGAGAGTGTTAGTGTAGATAAAAACAAAGTGAGAGTTTAAGGAGGGGCTCGAGGAGTCACTAGCAAAGAGCCTATCTACAAAGCACGCTGTGTGAGCTTGAGCCTCCTCTACTTGTTGTAGGTGCTCCTGTGCCAAGGTTTGGTTGTTGTGGAGTTGTTGGTTTACATGCTCGAGAACCTTTTAGTGCTTTACTAGCCTCTGATCCATTTCTTTTGTATTGACATTTATAGCCTCATTGAGGTCTCTTAGTTTTTCTGTATGTGCTTTGTTCAGTTGTTCTCGTTCTGCTTGAAGGCTAGTCACCTTTTGTTCCAAGGTAGTAATTTCTTCCTTGAGCTCATTGATTTGGCCGGTGTACCCCTCTTCTTTGACTTGGAATGTGGCGTGTGCATCCCTCAACCTATTGTGTGTGCTCCACCTCTTTTTGTTTAATGTGCGATGCCACCTCCTTTTGAAGCTATTCTTTGGCTTGATCTAATTGAGCTTTTAGCTCCTCATTCTCCTTGGTTGTTCTGACTATGGCCTTGATCAACAGTTGAGTGTTCCCTTCAATGTTTGTTAGCCTTGCTTCCTGTTCTTTGGCAGTCTTTAAACTTTAATGATGACGTCCTTATGTGTGGCATCGGTTGCAGCTAATTGGTGTTTGAGAGCTTGCACTTGGTCTGTTTTGTCTCGGATTTGCTTCCATAATTTTGACTGTCTATTGTCATGCAATAAATGAGTGGTAAGGAGGTGACAGCACCACACTCTTTGTTCTGATGACCATATAGATGAGCTGGTAGAGGCTGAACCGCCTACTTCTTCATGGAGCTAGAATTGTAGCAGCTTGTCAAGATGTTCCATACTCTCTTTAAGGAACAAATCTGCATCTATGGGCATATCCAGTCTAAGAAGGACCTTGAGTCGTGGATGTTTTCGGAGTCCATTCTTCTTCTCTTGTTGGGGTTGGGACCTTCTTCATTCCTTTTACGCTTGTCAGCCTCCATTTCTTGTTCCTTCCGAGTAGCTTCCTTCTGGATGTGTTGATGAGGCTTCTTTTTCCTCCTTTGCTACATTCACTTGTGGCAATTGCTACTCCTCCTATCCTTGGGGCACATCTATTTCAACTGAGGTGGGCAAATCTGAGAGTACTTGATCATGTAAAGGGATGGGTTTTTGAAAACCAAAGTGGCTGGGCTGGAAGGGAGTGTTGGGAGTACTAATTTTGGAACTTTTAATTTCGAGGATAACTTTTATATGAAGCTTATACTCTCAATTCCCAATTTTGGGTCAAGGGTGGTGGTTACCTTCAATGGTGCTTATTGTTTGACTAGTGGGACTTGAGGTAAGGGTTACACACCTTTGACTAGTGGGACTTGAGGTAATGCTCCATTTCTTTATGGATTAACCAAGCCCAATCCTCTTCCTTCTCCTCATGCACCTTTGTTATTCTGAAGAAGTATTCTGTTGTACACCTGTCCACCCACCATTTTTACTTACATTATCATTGACATGGCTTGGCAAGCTCTTTCATCTACCTCTTCCCTGATGTTTTCATATTCAGCACCATTGGAATTGTACGCAACTTTCTTTAGCATATCTTCCATTGGCATCTAGTCAATGTGATGAAGATGTGATGGAATGGAAGGTGGCAATTGAAGCACTTCTCGTATCAAGGTTTTAGAGATGTGTATCTATTCTGTGGATCCATCTGGCTTTTTTATCGTCCCCTTTTTGGTATTCTTGTCATAAGATTTGATAAATTCCACACATAGGGATTGATTAAATGTGTAGGGGAGTATCTCTGCCATCTCGCCCAGCTCCACCTTTTGCAGCTTATACTAGACATCTGTGTCTTCCAAGATATTCAGGCACTCTAGGCTATGATATTGGAAGAGAATCTTACCCTATTCTGTTTGGATGTCTTCTGTGTTGAAATATACAAGTGAATAGGGTGTGTGCAGGAACAAGCCCTTGGCTAGAGGCTGTAAAAGAGAATCTATAAATGTGAGAGAACCTGTGAAAAGGTGAGAAGAATCTACTGGGAGAGAATAAAGGGTAGCATGAGAAGATTTAGGAAGTGTGGAGATATTCTGGGAGAGGTGGAGAGAATCAAGCAAAAGAGGTGGAGTGAATCAAGGAGAAATCAGTGGGATTAGATGCTTGGATGTAAACTCTATAAATTGAGGCATTGGCCTAATGAGAACTTGCTGGTTTTTTATTATACATGCCTACATTAAGCTATTAGTTAATTGCTCATCTTAATTATCATCTAATCTCTTTGTTAATGATGTTGATTCTAGCAGTTGATCCACCATAGCTCATCACATTGCTGTAATTTTAACATGGTATCAGAGCCTAGCCTAAAATCCATCAAGTTGTGAGCCCATTATCTTGCTAATCACCTGGCTAATTAGAATTAGTAGAAAATTAATATTTTTCACCTCTTTTTCAACTAACCTCTGCACCCCCAGCCAGTGGAGGAGCTCTCTCTCCTTGTAGGCTCAACATTAGCTCAAATGCTTCTAGCCCAACATAGCTAACTTAGTTGTGCTTCACCCCATCAAGACAGACCTGCAAACCGCCAACGTAAGCTGCTGAAAATCGCGAATTAGGAGGCACCGTTTTTCTGAGGAGAATTTGATATCTCTGCTTCTTGAGATTAAATGGGTCTAATTCCTCTTAGCCCCAGGGGTTTTCAAGCATGCTCTACAAGGTGGTGAAGTCAGAATTTGATTTGATCAAGTCTACAGTGAGATCCAAGCTCTTCATCAAATCTGCAGGTGACTTTGGTAAAACAGAGATTAAGCATTCAATGTTTGGTCAAATCTTGTGTTTCTTGGCTTAATCCTCTACTAGACTAATTGCTATTGATGGCCTTGAAAGGATTTGAGCTCATTTGAACTCTAAGGCCTCAAATCTGGGCTCCCCACATACTCTGTTTTTTGCATTTAAAATAGAGGATTAATTTACTAATCAATGATTAATCAATACTAATCACTATATTTTGGTGTAATTGAGGATTCAAATTAACCATTAGGTATCTGATACAGATCCCTATAACTTCATATTGCAATTCGAAGATGGTTAGATACTCCAACCATTCTGTACAAATTGGTTACCCTTGATTTAATGTAATTTCTGGTAAAATTATGCTGATAAATTTGTGGTAATCATCATTTTGCATTTAACCCTTGGTTAATGCCTGCAAATCACACTCAAATTCAAGATTATTTTCACCAGAGTTGCATTTGGGAATGTGTATAAGAATGAATGCTATATGCATTATGTATTGGGCACATTACATCAGTGTAAAAATGGGATTAGACAGTGCCCTTGTCCAGAATAAGGTAAGAGGTAAGACCTCCCACATAGATTTGGGTTTGCATTGCATAATGACACAAAAACATCAAAAACCCAAAAGAACTATCAACAAAACATTTAAACATGTTGCTCACATGGAGCAAGAACTGACGGACAAGCTCATGGCCCCAGCCATGAAAGAAGAAGAACATCTCTTTCCAAGAGGAAGATCCACACCAAGAAGAAAAGCCAGAGGAAGCATTGAAGGAAGACATGGACATGAGAAGAGAAGCTGCCACAACAAGAAGACTGAAAGAAGAGGAAGACATGGACGCGTGAAGAGAAGCTACCATGACAAGAGAAGATGTGAGGCTCCAAAGAGTGAGGAGCCATGTGAAAATCTCTGTGAGAGAGAGAGAGAGAGAGAGAGAGAGAGAGACCCCACAACCCAATGTAACCTGCCCCAACAAAGTAAAACCACCTCTGAGCCACCGATGATGTAGGCCATGTGGTAGATGTATGTGTGAGCACTTTAGTCAAGGTCACAAGGACTTGTAGTAGCCTTGGACACATAGAGAGAGAGAGTGTCAAGGACTATGAGTTTAGGGACTTGAGGCACTGGTCGCGGACTATCAAGTAAGAGGGAAACTTGGTATAGGGTCCAGGTGTGCTAGGATTGTTCACTTGAGGGGAGGTGTGCTAGGCACTGGTCACGGACTATCAAGTAAGAGGGTCCAGGTGTGCTAGGATTGTTCACTTGAGGGGAGGTGTGCTAGGCACTGGTCACGGACTATCAAGTAAGAGGGAAACTTGGTATAGGGTCCAGGTGTTCTAGGATTATTCACTTGAGGGGAGGTGTTGAAATATACAAGTGAATAGGGTGTGTGCGGGAACAAGCCCTTGGCTAGAGGTTGTAAAAGAGAATCTGTAAATGTGAGAGAACCTGTGAAAAGGTGAGAAGAATCTACTGGGAGAGAATAAAGGGTAGCATGAGAAGATTTAGGAAGTGTGGAGATATTCTTGGAGAGGTGGAGAGAATCAAGCAAAAGAGGTGGAGTGAATCAAGGAGAAATCAGTGGGATTAGATGCTTGGATGTAAACTCTATAAATTGAGGCATTGGCCTAATGAGAACTTGTTGGTTTTTGATTATCCGTGCCTACATTAAGCCATTAAAAAGAATCACACGATGGCTATTGATTCTTCTTGAGTTTAATTTCACTGTTGTTGTGAGACCTGGCAAAAAACATATTATGTCTATTGATTCTTCTTGAGTTTAATTTCATTGTTGTTGTGAGACCTGGCAAAAAACATATTATGGCTGATCATTTGTCTCGCTTACCTAATGGTGAGGCTCCTACGGGAGTTGATGACTTATCTGACACTTCCCTGTTCATGGTGGAGACAATGCCTGAATGGAGTGAGAAGATTGTTAACTTTTTGGTTAATGGCTTTCCACCCAAGGAGCTTCGTAAAGATCTAGCTCAAAAGCTGATCAAAGAATGCGAACCCTATTGCCTGATAGCCGGGACTCTTTATAAAAGAGGAAAGGATGACGTTCTTAGGCATTGTGCTCGAGAGGATGAGTATCTATACATTTTGCAAGAGGCACATATGGGCATAGCCGGTGGTCACTTCTCAGGAGACTTAACTACACGAAAGATCTTACAATCAGGGTATTGGTGGCCCACTATGTTCTAAGATGCATCACTTCTCAGGAGACTTAACTACACAAAAGATCTTACAATCAGGGTATTGGTGGCCCACTATGTTCTAAGATGCATCACTTTTTGTGAAGGGTTGTGATGAATGCCAACGATACAAGAAATCCCATCGGAAAGATCAGATGCCCCTACACCCAATTAAAGTAAACCAACCATTTGAAAAGTGGGGTTTACACTTTGTAGGTCCGATTAGCCCAGCGACCCGCAACACACAATCTCGCTATATTATTGTGGCCACTGACTATATGACCAAATGGGCTGAAGCGAAAGCGACACGTAAGGCAGATGCAAGGACAACAGCCAAGTTCCTCTTTGAAAATATAATCACACGCTTCGGTTGTCCTTTTGAACTTGTGAGCGACAATGGTACGCATCTTATAAATGAAGTGATTAAGGAGCTCACAACAAATTTCATGATATCCCATCATAAATCTACTCCTTATTATCCGCAAGCGAATGGCCAAGCCAAGAGTACCAACAAGACTTTAATCTCTGTTTTGACAAAAACAGTTGAAGCTCATCGCACGGATTGGGATCTAAAGCTTACGACAGCTCTATGGGCCTATCGCACTGCGTACAAAGTGGCTATTAATTGCACACCATTCAAAATGGTATATGGCCAAGAAGCAATCATGATGTTGGATTTGTCATTCCTAGTCTTCGTGTTGCTACTCAAGAGGCTTGGGATGGTAATCCCTTAGTAGAGCGATTGTATATCCTTGAGCAGCTAAACAAAGAAAGACAATTGGTTGTGTACAATGCCCTTGTAGAGAAGGATAGAAGGAAAAATGGTCTGATCGCCACCTAAAGGATAAGGACATCAAGGTTGGGGATAAAGTCCTGATGTATGGAGTGCGTAAAGAAAAAAAGAAGCTCAAATATGTTGGTAAGGGACCGTATAGAGTATGTGAAATTACCCCGCAAGGTACCATCCGAGTGGAGACTCTCGACGGAGTTGAAACTATTGGATTCCTCAATGGGAGTAAATTCAAAAGATACTATGAGCCCCTGAGCCAAGAGGAGTTACATGCAATCCATCAGAAGAAGGCAGCTAAAGAACAAGCTGAGCTTAAGAAGATATAAGCAAGAATTGAAGCCAAAGAACGTCAACAGCGTACTAGGCACCAACGAGAAGCCAACTTGGGGATTACGCAAGTATTTTTGGAGGAGGCAGAGGAGGATTCACTAGAATCTGACCCACCTCTAAGATACCCAATTGAGTTACAGAGTCCTTACGGGGAGGTGCTGTATAATGCATTATTGGATACAGGAGCTCAACACAATTTGCTATCATATGGCGTGTGGTGTCAACTTGGAAAACCACCTTTATCCAAGAGTGCTATCCAAGTTAAAGGAATCAACAAGAAGAAAACCCCTGTCTCAGGAATTCTGCACACTCCGGTTGCCTATGACAAGGGGACTGTAATTCAAAGCTTTTTGGTTATGCCTGCTGGTAACATGGAAGGGACTGTAAACTTAGGGCGCAAATGGATGTTGGCCACCAAGTGCAATATCGATTGGGCAACCAGACGAGTCATAATGCAAGAACCAATAGTCTGACTGCTCAAAATCCCGCTCCTAAGCCATTGACTCTGGACAAAATGCCGGATAACGAAAAATCACAAAGTTCAGTGGCAAAACCATCTTTGATTGTTTGCCACCCCTCTAACGCTTCAACGCCAAGAGTGGAAACAGGCAGTGTGGTCTCTAGGGCTCCACTTACTATGCCAAAGAGTACATACAAATGGGTCCCAAAAGCTTCGTTAACAGCTACTTCCCCTGCTCAATCTCGTTCAGACAAGAAGCCTCGTAGAAGGAAAGCAGCTACCTACCCGAGAAAGGGCAATGTAACATCACGATGGATCCCTAAAAAAATTATTAGTAGCCCAAGGGTATTACGAAGGGAATGACAAGATTTGGGTCCCTAAGCATAAGCTGAATCCCTCTACATCACCTGTAAAACCTTGCAAACCAAATGTTGCCACTCCAACGACAATTCAAGACCGTGGTAAGGGAAAGGTAACAAAGTGCTCCGTACCACTTCTTCCAGAGTTAGTTTGGATTCCCAAACGATATCGATCAATACCACCGAACTCAGGAAGGGGGGAGCCACATGAAGCTTCTAGCTCCTCATGCCAGGCACACGTTGATATAGAAGTTTCTTCATGCTCTACACCTACTCTTGTCAACACCCAACAAGAGACCAATGAGTCTATGTCTCCCTTTGTAAAAGTATCATCGGAAACCATTTCCTCCATTCGTCACATGGGAGCGTACACTACCATCTTTGCAATTTGATGTGGCCACAAGGGTCATAAAAAGCTATCTGCCCACATCACCACCTATGACCCGCTGACAAATTGGTTCCAAGAGGCTGCAACATCATTGCAAAAAATATGATCTACCCAAGGAAAGGGGGAGCATGTACTCACGCTCGACATTCTAGTGCTTCCTCCCTAACCTTCTCCCCTGACCATGTAATTGCCAAATTCAAGGGGATGTATATATATAGCTTCATACATAAAAAAGAAAAGAAAAGAAAAATAAAAAATAGTAGAAAGAGCAAGAGCACATTAAGAGCAGAAATATCCGTATATAATCAGGAACTAGATTGACCTACCATAAACCTACTGATGCTATATCTGTGTTTGCAGATATGGCAGATGCACGATCATCACACACTTCATCCACTCCCACCTTTGGTGAGAGGTATCATCTGTACCTTTCTCAGATATTTCATATGTGCTATCCTGTAATTAAAACTGAATTGGATATAGATGTACTAGCCAGAGAAAAAAATGTTGAGGAATTAGAATGGCTAATACGCCTATTGACCATGATTGACCCCTACTCCGTAGAGGACATATCCCCGATAGCCCAAGACTTTCCTTTTCCACAAGATGACTATCCTCGCATGGTTACATTCTTGATGAGTTTATGTGGATGGGAAAATGAAAACGATATATCTGACGACGATGAATGGACGGATGAAACTCATGGCACTACTGAGGCTGACTTTATTTATTTGGATGATGCAGATAGAGGCTTAGCCTTAGGGCTAGAGCCAGGACTCTACAACATCCTCTTACCATATCCTCAGTAGTAGTGTGGTGACTGGTAGGTAGGTTAGTGTTTTCAAGTTTTTTCTAGTTTGGAGTCCTTAAATGACTCTTTAATTTTTCACACTGATGTGCCTCTTGAGGTATAGTGCTTGTTAGTTGGTTGTACAATTTGAAAAGTTTGAGGTGGGTTTACTTTCAAGTCCTGAGATAGCCGCAACGCTCATACATAAATATCTCATCAAATTGCGGGCATTTCTCTCATCGAATCAAGGAGATCTCCAAAATACAGGTGTAATTCTTCCATGCCCACTCTCTTTTGTTTTTACTGTTCAATTAATTGCATGAACTGAAGGCATGACCACATGGAACTTGTCAAAGTACTACTTAGTTTTTGAAGTTGCCTGACGTGCTAGTGTAAATCATTAATGAGCTTAACCTTATTGGATATATTCTTGAGAATGCATGAAGTCTTTAGTTAACCTGGGAATATGGTTGTCTTAAGTCTAGAATTATAACCATCTTAATGTTGAACAACCTGGCTCTGTGTGTGTTGACCTCTAGGACATAGCTTTTACCCCTTTGTCGAAAGGATGTAAGAACACATTATAGTTCAGGAGCGAAGGTCAAAATAAATAAATTTTAAAAAAAAGCCTACAATGAATGGCAATGCAAGTCTATTATGTGCTCTAATGTTGGCCTATCACCTTATTGACACTTGGTAGGCGAGGAGTATTCTACTCCAGACCGATGCCCAGGGTTGGTAGGGGGTAGCCTTGCCTAAGGTGAACTAATAGATTCCTGGAAAATACCTTGTGTTAAACATGGTACCAGGATCGATGTTAGTTTTGCCTTAGGGAGGTCGCCATTGTGTGTAAAAATGTCACGTGCATAAAGAAATAAAGGCAAAAGTCTCTTGTAACTCTGATGTTTCTTATGTCCCTAGGCTCGTGGTATTAACTTGTTCTTAGAGCAGACACATTGTGGTCATCTGTTTATTTATTAAGCTGGGTAATTTTCCTTGACTTAGGCCAGTTATAGACCTTGATTAACCTTTGACACCTTGCTAACTCTTGATTTACTTTCAATATTTTTAAACTCCTGTTAATTTGCTACGCCAGCTCATTCATGTGACCCCTTAAACTAAGTTCTCATGGCAACATCCATTGTGGTCTAACATGCTTGACTTTACTACACTTTATATCTTTTGAATTCCAGCATACTTTCACTCTACTTCCCTGTTTTGTTTACGGTCTACCACAACAAACCCTATCGAGCTTACCATACCATAGATTCCGAGGACGGAATCTACATCAAGAAAGGGGGCATGTTAGCCTATGATGACGGACATTGAGATGTACTATGTTTTACGTCATGTAATTAATTTAAGTATTCTGAGTCATGGGCCGGCTTGTCGGCACCATATGTAAAGGATAAAGGGATTGGGTGATCGCCGATGAGAGGCGCACCTTGAATATCAGCAGGATAAGGGTTAGGATCGGCCGACCATGTATGGGCGCCCATGTGTGAACGGCTAAGTCACCTATAAGAGTCAAATGTAACCCTAAAACTCTCATTCTCTATGTGTTGAATACAAAGTGTGCTCTTGCCTTATCTTCTCGTTCCCCTTCTCCTGTGTATGTGTGAGAGAGAGAGAGAGAGAGAGAGAGAGATCGAGCACTGTGTGGCGGCACGACGGCGGCAAGGCAGTAGAGCGGCGACGGCGGCTCCTTCTTCACTGCGACGCGAGAATCCTTCACGGCGGCGGTTTGAGTGGTGAGTGACACACGTTTGCTTTCTGTTTGAGCTTGCTAGGTTTCTGGTTGTATGCTTGCAGCCATTCGTGGCTCGCATACGGTGTTCGGCAAGTCCCCAGCTCCGACTCGTGCGGTAAAAGCGCACAAGTTGGTTTCCCTTCCTCCCCAAATCTGGAGAACCTTAATCCTTCTTACATGGATTCTTCACTACTAGTTTTTGTAATGGTCAAATTTCGCCAAGCTGCAACACTAAATTGAGTGCTTGTCAAGCAACCTGAACCAACACTTCTCTAGTAGGAGGAACTTGGGTGATTAGATGTACTATCATCGGGGATAAGGTCATCTCCAATAAGTTTCCATGACCTCAAGTGCATGAGAATACGATTCAATAGGCCAACTCACTCCAACTGTTATGCTCAGATTTCTATCGGACTTGATGTTTCACGTTGTGAAATGACAGACTGTGTTTTACATCGTGTAATGACAGACTGTGTTTCACGTCGTGAAATGTATTTCATGCCGTGAACAACTTGTGTTTCATGCTTCAAATTTTTGATTTAGAATTGCTTTGAATTTTTGGTTTAGAATTGCATTAATCCAAGTCGAGGAGACTCCTATAACGCACTTATGACCCTCTCTTATCTCTAGTCTGGCTCCATGAATAGCCCTTTTCATGTTGTGAAATAGTAGGTCTCCATAAAATAGCAGGCTATGTTTCACGTCGTGAAATGGAAAATTGTGTTTCATTGTTTCGCTACACTTTCACAAGATTAAGACTTTTCCATTTCCTTGTGTCAATTGTGTTAGGATAAGACGTGCTAACTTTAGTAAGGTAATCCCAAAATTTCTGGTGCTGATGTGGCGGGCAGTGTTTCACATCGTGAAATGTAATGCATTTCATGCAGTGAAAGATTTTCCTGCACTTTCAAGCGTTAACAGTCAAGTCAACAGAATGATGTTTTGATTGATTTAGAGTATGATTTCCTTGCCCAGAATATCCAGAAAGGTTGTGCTACCTAACAAAAGGAATGTAATGCAAGTCACCCACACAACCAATAACTCCTTGTTTTTGTGATTTTCATGATTTTTTTGGAAAACAAAAAAAAAGAGTGTTACCAACTGAAAAAACAAAAAAAAAAGAGTGTAACCAACTACTATCGCATGATTTAAAAAAATTGGTAACAAAAAAAAAGAGTGTAACCAACTACTATCGCATGATTAAAAAAAATTGGTAACAAAATCAACAAATTAGAAAGAAAATCCAAGTGTAGCTTTTTGTGATTTTTTTTGGAAAAAACAGATAAAAGAGTGTTACCAACTGCTATCTCACAATAACAAAATTGGTAAGAAAATAGAAAGAAAATCCAAGTGTAGCTTTCCTTTAGGCAATACTATAAGTACGCACCCACACTTCCACACACAAATTTCCACAACTACTCCAATTTCTTCCTTTCCACACAAACCTTATCTACACAGTTTTTCACAATGTACCTTTAGAATGCAAAGGCAATAGTGAATCTTGCATAATGGGAGCTGGAACTCTAAGAAGATGGAAGAAACAATGGTTGTTTCCCCAGAAACGGCACTAAAAATTTTATGGCCTACTGCATCTCCCAAGAGAACTCCACACGTTCACAACAATCGAAAAAGAAGAAATTGACAACAACCATCATGGGGTACCTACCAATGTTTTGAGCTCATGTCCCTTGAGGCTCTCCAAGCTCGCTTTTGGAAGCTCCAATCCTCCAATCTCCATCTCCACTTTGTCATCGCGGAGTCGCTCACACCACAATGCAAGGCAATTGTCCTCTCACTCTCCCACACCCAAGCATGGAAGAGGCACATGCAAGCACTAGAGTACTCTCTCTCTCTCTCTCTCTCTCTCTCTCTCTCTCTCTCTCTCTCTCTCTCTCTCTCTCTCTCTCTCTCATACATAAGACAAGACAAGAGCTCTCAAGAGCTCTCATAGCACAAAGGAGGATTGTGTGTTTCCATTATGAGAAATTGTCTTGTATACAACTGGCCCTTATTCACACTTGGGCGCCCAAAGCTTACTAACTAAAGCCTTTGCTGGCCAGCATCTCATAATGTACAACCTTGATAGTGCCTTTACATAACACTTATTAATATCCTCAAATGGAGGAGCATATTTGTTAATCCAAAATGGGATTAACATTCTTGGTCAAGCTTCTTGCCTCCTCATACCATCTTCTCTCAGAATATAATGGACCTTGTGTTATCTTACTTGACTCGCCCACCTTAGCTTTCTCCAAATCTTTGCTTTCTATCATCTCTTGGCCTATACGCATTCTCTAGAAAAATGCCCAAATTTAATACACAGTGCCCCCTCAAATGAACTAAAATTCAAATTAACCATGAGCTCTCCATATTGTTCCAAGTAAAGAGCTGTACGCGAGGATACTAGTTTGGTCGTGTCCCAAGTAGGACCCTCGTATGACCTTGTTTGAATGCTTTCCCAAAGGAGCATTAGATGGCATAAATAGAGGTCTCCCAAGCATCTTAGCTACGTCTCCATGTAAGCCAATGGAAGGCCATATCCACAAAGGTAGCTCTACAAATTTGACCCAAAGTGAACACATACTGGAAATAACTTTTGATGTCTCCCAAGTATCTTATGTAATCAATGTAAGGCCAACCCACATAGATAGGTCTACAAATTTAACCGAAAGTGAACATATACTAGCAAGAACTTTTGAGACATCAAAACATGGCTCTTAGGGTAAGACATGGATGAAGCTCCTCATGTAAAAGAGGAGCTCTTTTGCAAATATCTTTGATACCCACCAAGCTCCTCATATTGAAGAGGCAAACTTTTGCAAATAGCTTTGGTACCCAAGATGTAGGAATCCTCATCCAAGGTAAAAGAGAAACTTTTACAAAACAACTTTGGTACCCAAGATGAGTCAATTAAAAGTACATTGTACAACCCCATTTCCAAGGTAAAATATCTGCTTCACCACCTTGGCTCGAAGCACCTCTCTCTCAAGCCAGTTAGTCACATCAAACCTAGAAAGGCCCTTCCCTTTGAAAAAAGCATAAGTCCACAAAATCACCACCAAAAACTGATGCCCTAACCACTCTATTCTTACTCTAGCTTATGCCCCTATACCTATCCCTCTTTCTCTTTTTCTTTTATAACCAAACTATCCATTATTTTTCTATTGCCCACATTCTACTTTGTTGAGCATTAGGAGTTAAGAAAGGACTTTTCCCTTACCCCCCATGGACCTCTAGCAGCCACACCAACATCTTTCATGCTTGTATCTTCGTCTACATCAAGGACACCCCATGGCATGGCACCAAGTGGGCTATCCCATCCATTAATCATAATTAACTTTCTATTCACATGTATATGTGCTCAGCAGGTCTCCTTATAATATTCCTTCCTCAAACCCATGAACCTCTAACAACAACAACCACATGGAACTAACAACCACATATTTCATGCATGTATCTTCATAGCATCCGAATGGAATGGCATCGAGTGGGCTTCCCCATCCATTTGTCATAGCTAACTAGCTATTCACAAGTTGTATATTTGCCAACTAGATCTCTATAGCATTCTTGCTAGGCAAGTATAAGTTTCCCTTTGCATCATAAAGGTGGCATATGCACATTCTTGATTTGGGAATAGCTTGCATGCTTGGAAACCATTAAGATGTTTCACATTAGTCCTGGGGTGGTCACTCTTTAAGAAATGATTATATCATGTGCATTTAAGGCTTTATATGCTTGTACCACGTGCATTCAAGCACCTATATAAAACCTATTTATAAATTTTTGAGATATTTTAGGGCCCCTTCATGTAAATAATCTCCTTTTAATTAAAGGGTCTAATGTTTATATAAATTCACTCTCATATTTTTTAAATACCCCACCTATATACATTCTCTAAAGGATTATAAAAATGCATCCCTTATATACTCTGCATATTTCATGATTTTATAATTTCATACATCAATGAACCACCCTTAGATTCACTATATATTTCATGACTTTAATACCATACATCAATGAACATGCTTGGACTTAATTACAAAATGCGTCAGATAGGCATTCTTTGGCACATCAATTACAAAGTCATTGATGTATGATTTTAATATCATACATCAATGAAAACCCTTGGACATCAATTACAAAATGCATCAGATAGACATTCTTTGGCACATCAAAGGGCATTAGATAGATATTCTTTCTTGGCACATGCTATAGACATTGTGGTACAAGATGCTATTCCATCATTATAACTAGTTATTTTCAAGGCTAAATAACATAGATGAAGCCACTCTAGCATGAGCAAATTGTAAGCAAATCAAGTCTCTAAATACCTTAGAATACCCATTTTAGATTTCTTTCTAAATTTATAGAGATTATAATTATCCCTTTGAATGTTACTTCCCACCTCAACCTAAGCTAGAACGGAAATGTAAAATGGAAATGAAAGTGTCATTACTCGTGCCGAGAGACAAGCTCTAAAGTGCTACTTCCATTTGGTGGCTCCTCTCCTCCATGTGCTGCTTCAGTCACTCACCATGGTTTCTTCGCTTTGGTCATCATTGGTTATTCTTTCACTCTCTCTCAAGCAAAAGGCACAATGCATAACCTAATCACATTCTCTATTTCTCACACATGAGTTGAACCAAGAGTCATCTTAATTATGCATAAGAGTATCCAATATAACAGTGAGAGTTCACTCATATACTAGTCCATCTAGCTAACACTATGGTAACCCAAGAGTCATTTTAATTATGCATAAGAGTATCCAATATAAGTGAGAGTTAATTTGTATATTAAGTCATCTTACACACACTATGGCAACCCAAAACATTGAAAGTGAAGTTCTATGCCCAAATACTTGATTGTCCTTATAACCCTTGAGCACAGCAAAGTGTACCTAAAGCATTTATAGTGTGTGAGCCAAAGTATTACCTAAAGCATTTATAGTGTGTAAGCCAAATATATGGATATAACATTGCCCTCTTCTTCCTAATGCCAATCATTTCCTCAAGATTGAGTGGAAAATATTGGCCTAAAGAAGTAAAGCACTTGAGGTAACTGCAACAATGTATATATATCGCTCGGGTGACTAAATCAATGTAGATATATTACTTAATTGGTTCCTTGTTCCTTTGGATGATAGGGGATAGGGTTGTTAGGGTGTGATGAAAAGAAGTTAATAAAATACTTGTGATCAAATGTCAACTTACCCTACACAAAGTCTAGGCCTTAAGATTTATGATTCTTGATATTTGGGCCTTTTGTGCTCATTATTTGATTATTATTATTTCATCGCCTTTGGGCTTTCTGTCCTTTTTTTAGGATTAGTAGAAAATGTTGAGAAATTTTGTAAGATTCCTCCCCCATCCCCTCATGATGTCCAAATTCTTCCCCTGTAGTCAAATCCCTCTTCAGAAATATAAAAGATCTTGTTTGACCTAGAGAGAGAAAATCTTCTAGAGAGTGGTAATTCAGTTTTTAAATATTTTTGGATGGAAAAATATCTCTTCTTATTAAAAATAAGTTCCCTCGAAATAGAAATTCAAAAAGATTTTCAGAAGTATAATCTGTTCAAGAGGCCTTATCCTGAGGGGGGTCAAGATTTTTTTAAAATTTTAAATTAAGGTTCCTATGGGCCAATAAGATTCATCCAAATGTGTGGAGGAGATAAATGGAAGAAATAAAGAAAATCCTCCCAAAAATGAGTAAATACTCACATAAGATGAAGAGTTGACTAAGGGCAAGGTTATTAGTTAAAAAGAGAGAGATATTTAGAAGAAATGATGCATTTTTGACACCTCAATATGGGGGAATTCCCCTCATGAAGGAGGCACCTATTTCACATGTGGGGGAGAGTTTTAAACTCTCCTGTTTCAACTAGATCCAAAAAGTGAGCTAAACTGACCTAAAAATGGTCAAAAATTGACCAAGCTGACCAAGCTGATCTGGAAAATTCTATAATCAGTTTGCTTGGTTAGAGGCTCACTTTTTCCTATAAATAGAAGCCTCCCCCTTTGTTGAAGCTTAATAGTATTTTTTGCACTGTTACCCTGCTTCTCCCAAGAGCCAAAAACTGTGAATTTACTCATAATTCATTAGTTTTTGACCTTCCCTCTTCTAAAGATTGGGGATTCCCCCTCATGAAGGAGTCACCTATTTCACATGTGTGGTGGAGTTTTAAATTCTCAAATATTGAGATATTTCACATCTCCTCTCTCCTAATTCAAGTCTAGTTCCAAAAAGTAAGCTAAACTGACCCAAAAATGGTCAAAAATTGACCAAATTGATCTGAAAAATTTTAGAATTAGTTTGCTTGGTTAGAAGCTCATTTTTATCTATAAATAGAAGCCTCCCCCTTTGTAGAAGCTTAATAGTATTTTATGCACTGTTACTCTACTCCACCCCCCAGAGCCAAAAACAGTGAATTTATTGATAATTCATTAGTTTTTGAACTTTCCCTCTTCAAAAGAATTGGTGGCCACTCTTGTTGCAAACAAGAGTAGATCCCTCAAACCATCAAGCCAAAGGAAAGCTCACAGAAATTCAAGTAAGCTAGAAATCCTACTTTTTCTTTATTCCTTTTAATGGTTTTCTAATTTTTATTTTCTATAAAATGAAAAAATGATGTTATGCCTTGTTGGAAAGGCTTTCCCCCTCTGTTCATTCTTAAATTCAGCCTTTCTTTATCCTAGATAAGTAATCAAATTATAAGAATTAAACTTTTCATATTGTTTCTCTTTTAAAAGTGGAATTTGATTAGTTTAGAATGCTTTAAACCATTTGGGTTAATTTTTAAGTAACTTGAGGACATAAAAATTTGAAAAATGGTCAGCCATACAAAGAAGGTTATGGTAAAATTTTCTTAAATTTTGTGAAATAAGTTTTATCTTTTATTATTCAAAAAGAGTAATCCCCACCATTTGTATATTCTAAAAGTGTTATTTTCATTCTAGGCATAGAAAAATGCATAGTAGAAATATTTTTATTATAAAAGTGTTATTTTCATTAAAATATAAATTCTATGCATAGAAAGATGCATATTGGTTATGTTTTTATTATAAAAGAGTGATTTTCATTAGATTTAAATTCTATTCATAGAAAGATGCATATTGGATATTTTTTTATTATAAAAGTGTGATTTTCATTAGAATTAAATTTTATGCATAGAAAGATGCATATTGGAAATAATTTTTTTATTATAAAAGTGTTACTTTCATCAATATTTATTTTTATGCATAAATAGATGCATAAAAGAATTTTTTTATTATGAAAGTGTTACTTTCATCAAAATTGATTTTTATGCATAAATAGATGCATAAAAGAATTTTTTTATTATAAAAGTGTTACTTTCACCAATATTGATTTTTATGCATAAATAGATGCATAAAAGAATTTTTTTTAATTATAAAAGTTTTACTTTCATCAAAATTGATTTTTATGCATAAAAGTTTTTTTTAATTATAAAAGTGTTACTTTCATCAAAATTGATTTTTATGCATAAATAGATGCATAAAAGAATTTTTTTATTATAAAAGTGTTACTTTCATCAAAATTGATTTTTATGCATAAATAGATGCATAAAAGAAATTTTTTTATTATTATAAAAGTGTTACTTTCATCAAAATTGATTTTTATGCATAAATAGATGCATAAAAGAATTTTTTATTATAAAAGTGTTACTTTCATCAAAATTGATTTTTATGCATAAAGGATTTTCTTTTATGTCAAAGTGTTATTTCCATAGAAGTTGGATTTTATGCATAAATAGATGCATACAGAATTTTTATATCAAAATAAGAGTTCTCTTTAATCCTATGTTTAAATCCCATGAATATTGGTAAATGAATAAGTAAATACTCTGTGAGAGAAAATTCTACCGTTTCATATTCTCTAGGATAGTAATGAGAAAATTCACAAAACCTATCGAAGTCGAAATTTTAGATAAATGATTAATTTATTCCTCATAGGAATTCATGATTAGTTTTAAATTCAGTTAAGCAAAATACTCAATGAATGAAATTCAGTAAAGTAGTAATTGAAATATTACCCTTCGAGAAAGATAGTTCAGGAGAAACTTTCTAGAGTCAAACCCTGAATCAGACTATGACCAAGACATAACTCCTTTGTCAGTTTCAAGAAAAGACGATGTGATCAGTTGTAACATACCCATCTTCACTAATGAAGAAATGTCCATGTAATAGATAAATTTATGAGTCTTTATGGTATAAAAATCAATGATTTTATTATTTGAGTCATTTCTACTTAGAATCTTCAAATTTTGAGTCCAAAGTTAAAATCTGCGTGCGATTTTACCCTAGTATAGGATTTTACAGCATCCAAAACGGACACCGGATCAAGCTTATACGCAAATTTCAGTCATTTTAGTTAAAAAGCGACGACCTTTAAACCTTAATAAATGCACGATCGGGCATCCGATTGACGAACGGTCTGAACCCCAACGACCAGGAGAACCTCCCGGACCAAAAAAAAAAAATTCACCCCCTGGGACGGTCCAGCACGCAAATCGAGACGAGCACCCTAAATTTGGGGACACCGTCTCAAAATTTGGACCGTACACGCTTACCAGGGTGCCCGTATGATGGCCGCACAAGAACCAAAGGATGGTCGTCCACTGTATGGTCCACACGTACCACTACGTGGACACTTATGTTGCCCCAGACCAGATAAGGTACATGCGTACCTCTCCCTGATAACCGACACCGTGCCTTTCCCCTAGACCCATGCAGGCCACTGATCCATAGCCTTTGATGGTACACCATCCTTTCGTCCTTGCTTTGCGCATCGCCCGTATCCGTATCCCATAGCTATATAAACCCCTCACAGGCGACACGCATTTTTGTGCAGCGTATGCCCTGTTGTACCGCCGTCTGTCCCTGTGCAATGTACTTACTGTAGTACATCCGCCCCTTGCAGCCACCCCTCTGACACCCCCTCATTTACCTCTTTTCAAATAAGGCAATTTTCCTCTATCCCCCTCTTGCTAGGAGGTAGTGTCCTTAACGCTTTTCCTTCTCCCCCCCCCCGCCCCCGTGTCAAGAGACTTACAGCAGCCCTCAGCCCTTCTCCCTTTAGCAAAACGTTTTTGCCTTAAGCACATCTCACAATCCCCCCCCCAATTTGCGTAGACTTTAATAAGAGGTTTTTGCCTTAAGAAAGGGTTCATGCGCTATAGTATTTTGCTCATACGGTGAGCAAACGATCTCAGAATTGAGATCCAATTGAAGCGTTTCGACCGTGAGAGACACCGAGCCCTACAAGACAACATCTAAGATGGCCCCTTCCGGGAAACGTCAGAATATTACCTCGAGAGGAGCGCGTAACAACGAGATTAGGGAATATGCTCCCGATGCGGTTCCAACTCTCCCTTTACAAGCTCCTCAAGGAAATGGTGGCCAGGTTAGCTTGGTTATCTTTTAAAGAAGAGTTTTTTTTATATTAGTGCTAATAAATGTGTATCTTTTCCTTTTAAAATAATGACATAAAATTGTATGAAGTTACGAATTGTGTGATGCTGTATTCAATAAATTGCATTGAAATTGTTATCTTTAAAGAGTGCAAGTTTTTCCTGGCTTCAATGCTAACTCCATTCCGTGCTTGTGTAGCCTGGCGGTGTCGTTAGTAAAGCCCGAGAATGGCCCAAGGTATCCCTCATACCATTGGGAGAATAAGGTTTGCCGATTGAGGCGAGAGATTATGATGCTGCCTAGTTCTGAGGACCCAGGCTAGTGCGATGAATAAGCCCACCCTAGTGTACAGACATCCCTCTGAGGGGCGAGAGGATCGAGCGATGAAGCCTGAGAGGGCAACAGGCCGGCTTGAGTCCTTGCCAGCGGGGCCGACGATGAGGTGTATGGTCCCGTAGGGTTTTGGCCAACATGTAGAGGCTGGAAGACCGAATTCTAGATCATCGACAGTATAAAGGAAAAGAATAAGAGAGCCGGTTTGGCTTGTATGGAATTGATTCATGTATAAACTTTTTATATATATATCTTGTCTTTGGCATGATTGTATTGTGTAAAAAGGTTGTTTTAACAAACCTTGTGAAAAGGGCCTTAATTAAGTAACATGTTTATTTATGTCAAACAGTGTGGTAGGATTAATAGAAAACAAATTGACGCATGAGTAGGGTGGAAAGTGGGAGGATGGAATGCCCCGATGGCACCATCCTACGGACGGGTGGACCCGATTAGTCGGGTAGCTTTCCAACAGATTAAGTGAAAGCCCTACGCTAGATAAATAGGTTCTTGGGCAACTCTATTCTAGAAGACTAGGTCAGCGGCGGCTGTGCCTTGCATGGATGAGGAAAAAAGCGTTGCCTCTAGAAATCAAGTCTAGTAGTTGCCCAATTTATGATCAATTACCCTATAGGTGATTTGATTTTTAGAAGATCACGCTTCCCCTGTGAGATAGGACTAGGTCTTACCTATGGATCGTATCCTTGAATCTCTACATGGTCAAGGTGTCGATAAATAGGAAATTTTCTCCAAGTTTAGTAATGAAAAATTCAAAAAAACTATCGAAGTCGGAATTTTAGATAAATGATTAATTTATTCCTCATAGGCATTCATGATTAGTTTTAAATTCAGTTAAGCAAAATACTCAATGAATGAAATTCAATAAAGTAGTAATTGAAATATTACCCTTCGAGAAAGATAGTTCAGGAGAACCTTTCTAGACTCAAACCCTAAATCAGACTATGACCAAGACATAACTCCTTCATCAGTTTCAAGAAAAGATGATGTGACCAGTTCAAAAAAATTCACTCAAATCACCCACCGAATCTGAAATCAAGTTAAGACCCTTGATTCTGATCTGAGGATCAAGGTTACAAAATTTTAATAATAAAATTGATTAATAGGAATACGCTTAAAACTCCAGTAGTTAAATAAAAGCCTGAAGGCTTCTCTAATGAATAGATCAACGGTTGTGCCTGATTCAATTAGGAAAAAAGCATTGATTCCTTCAAGATAAGTCTGTAATAGTTTTTCTTCTATCTGGTTGAATCAGATGAAGGTTAGTTCAGTATCTTGAGCTCGTTATAAAAATTTATTAAGAAATTCAAAATGGTAGAATCGTCCCCGTTTTTTGGGCATGGAAAATTTTCCCAGTTTCGGTTTTCGGAGTGACCACCAGCTTAGTCTCATGCCCAGACATTCGAGGGCAAGGCCCCGAGTGGGAAACCCTGCCCCACGCATGAGGGAGCTACTTCCACTGCCAGCTACACCACCGGGAATCCGGTGTGTGGAGGGGGCAGCGAGATCTCACAGTGAGATCCAGGTGGTTTGTCTCGCAATGGTTTCTCCATGCCACTCTGGCTGTTTCTACTATCTTCAGCCTTGCAAGAGCCATTTTACTTTTCTCATTGTACTCGGTGACATCGAAGTATTCTTCCATTGCTTCCATCCACTTCTCCACAGCCTCGCCCAAGTTTTCCCCTTCACCCGTGAAAGGTTGGCTGAAGAGATTTATAAACATCCAGGTCGAGCTCTTCCTCATCGAGTTGGGGATTAACATTCCTACCATGAACGACCTCGATCCATGATCCTATCAATACTAAAATTCTTGTTAAGTCCCTTTTTTCTCTGGGTCACCGATAATACCCACGCGTGCATACCCACGCGTGCATCGAGGAAGATATTGGAACAAGGAGTAAGAGTTGTTTTCTGAATTCGGGCATGGATCTGGTTGATTGACCTTGCTGGTCCTCAACAGATGAGTCCATGGCTCTTTTATATGGATTCGTTGGTTGATCTTGCTGATCTTCAATGGAGATTCCATTTTGATATGTGAATATATTGTCGAGTACTATGAGCTAGGAACCATCGAAAAGGTCCCTGAGTGGACAGGTGGTGAGCGTTCTGGTTGCCAATGATGCCATAGGTACACCGATGAAAGAATGTTTGGAAATAAGGATTCAACCAGAGATTTTGAGGATTATGGTCAATGACACAATGGTTTCATTAAATGATTGTTTTTAAAGATATCTGATTCTGTGAAAAAGGTAATTTTATATTGGGTGTGTAAGTGGTGTGCCTAGTTTTAAGTTTGCATGAATATGTGGCTACGAGGCCTGGGAACTCTTTTCCCTGGTACCCGGGACAAAACCTAACCAAATTCTTAATTGGATCCCATCACTACAGTGGTTGGGCGGGTTGGCTAACCCAGGGGACTGTATGGGGTTAGGCTGGACTGATGGATTTCTAAATTGAGACTCAATTCTGTTATGGTACGATAGATGAAGTAATTCCCTGCTGACAAAAATTGTTCTATGGAAAGAATCAACGGTTGTGCCTCTCTCAATGAGGAAAAAAGCGTTGGTCTCTATGATCCAAGTGTAATCTTTCCCCTCATCTGACTATGGGACTTACGGGTTTGGTCAAATCAGTTCAGTGAGTGAAGGTTTTTGACTACGTTAAAGAAAAATTATCCTAGAGGAATCGCCCATGCTTTCCGGGCAAGGGAAGTTTTTCCAGGTTCAATTTTTGAAGAACCAATGGATTAGTCTCTTGTCCGGATATCCGCCACGCGAGGCCCCGAGTGTGGGACCCTATCCCGTGCAAGAAGTGCTACTTCTGCTGCTAGCACCCTGAATTCGTTGCACGGTGGGGATAGGGATCTTACAGCTGATATCAGAGCAATTGGGCTAAAGTGGACCAACTGAGAAGCCAAAAATGTCAAATTGATGAAGTAGCAGTAAAAGGTTAAAATTGTGTGATAAAATTCATACAAATTGTTATACAGACTAATAATTCATAAATTGGTAATTGGGTCTTCAGATAGAAGTACCGCAATTATATGGAATCCCTGACTTGCTTGAGGCCTAGACATGATTGTATTTACCTTATAACTACAGCTCTTTACTGGTAGTATATATGAGTAAATCTAAGACCTTGAAATTATAAGCATAAATGCTATCCAGATGATGAATTTGAATGTGGTTGATATGATTTTAAAATTCTGGTTGAGAGCTGATGAGTTGATTTGGATTCTGATTGAAAAATGATGATTCCTGAATTTTGGTTGAAAAGCGATAAGCTAAGCAAAAACCACAATGAGGATGAATGGGATGAGTCCCTGTGATGATGTTCGTAACTGGAATGACGTTAATGACTTCAACAAATCACTATGAGATTAGTGGATTGTGCTAACAAATTGCTACTGTTAACACTTGACCCAGTGGATCAAGTTAAGGGATGACAAATTAAAAACCTGTATAATTGAAATTCCCATGGAGGACTATTCAGATGAAAATTATCAATCTAATGGACCATTATTGTGTTAAAGATATGAATGAGATGTTCTGAATGAATTGTTATCTGATAATGAGTTCTATATGAATATCTTTATTCCATGATTCTGTGAGGAACTGACCAATCTAAAGAACCCTAGAATCAGTTGAATCTAAAATTGGATTTGAATCATAAATAAAGGGACTTAACAAGAATTTTCGTATTGATAAGAGTATGGATCGAGGTCAATGTGGTAGAAATGATAACCCCAAACTCGATGAGGAAGAGCTTGACTTGGATGTTCGTAAGACTCTTCATAGGTCGCAGCCAGGACCTTTCAAGGGTGAAGGGGAAAACTTGGGTGAGGCTGTGGAAAAGTGGATCCAAGCAATGGAAGAGTACTTTGATTGTCAACGGGTACAATGAGAAGAGCAAAATGGCTCTTGCAAGACTGAAGATAGTAGAAACACTCAGAGTGGCATGGAGAAACCACTATGAGACAAACCGTCTGGAGCGGAATACTCAGACATGGAATGATCTCAAAATTTACCTAAAGATGAGGTTCTGTGCTCCCAGCTTTTTGGAAACAAAGATGAACGAATTCTTAAAGTTAACCCTGGGGAGCAGAACTATTGCATGATATCACCAAACGTTCTCTCTCCTCCTCAAATTCTCGCCCCACCGTTGGATGAAGAACAGCTGATGGCCAGGTTCATTCGGGGACTGAACGAACCTTTGAATATCCTGGTGAAGAATGCCAAGCCAGATTCCATGGCTCCGATGGCAAAGGATTTCATCAAGGCCTTTGATGTCAAAGTCCCGCCGAAATGAATGAGACTAAGTACATTATTCTCAAATCCTTGTAATCAATCTTGTCCTTGAAAATATTTGAATTGAGAGATAAAGTTATTTCAAGGTTTTACTTTTATATCATGAGCATACTATAAAGTATAAGTCTCGTGATCCTAAATTTAATCTTGCAATGATGGCCATGATGATTAGTCTTCTCCTCCTAGTGCGGTATACATAGACACTAGGAGAAGAAGCTCCTACTCAAACAGATGCAACCTCCCTCCTTTAAAGGGGAATGTTTAAAAATTGAGAAGGATGCCAAAGTACGGATTGAAGCAATGGATGATAAGCTGCAAACCAATCCATGCTTGCATAGTTTCACCTCACTAGGGATACTAAAGCTCTGGTGGAAGCAATGGTGTCGCGATAAGGAAGTCACAGAACACTTCCAAACTTGCACAATGACATCAAACAAGCTTTGAAGGAGCAGTATCTTCTGCCATGTCATAAGTCTATCAAGATGAATGAGTTCTTTAGCCTCAAGTAGCTTAGCTTAACTCTAGAGGAGTACTACTCTAAGTTCATCACTCTTTGGAAGTATGCCCCACCCATGACTACCTCCCATCAAGTGGCCCGCTTTTTCCAAGGCTTGAATGAACCTTTGGATTCACGCCTTGAAGCAATGAGGCCAAGTACATTGCAAGACGCTCTCATATGAGCTAAATCTCTTGTGAAGGAGCTGAAGTCTGGCAAAGCTAGGCCCCAAAAAATATCTCACCCTGAATCTAAGGACTAGTCTTACAAGAAGCCCCATCCAAACGCTCCCAACTACAACCAAGGTCGGCCAACCAAACTCTTTTTTCCCGGCACACATACTGCTTCTACTAGACAGGCCCTTGTGTGTTTCCATTGCAATGAGCCTGAACACTTTAAAGCTAATTACCCTAAGCTCGCAACATCCTTTCCTCAAATTGGTCGAGTAAATCAAGGCCATGGAACCCCCATCCGCCAAGGTGTAAGAGGTGGTGGACATGGTAGAGGTCGGGGAGTAGTTGCCCGCACCTATGCTATAAATGATGAACTACCTTTGGAACTGGCCGAAGAAGAGCGTGCCACCATACATGTGGCGGTAGCAAATCAAAGTCTTAACTAACAATTTGGTGTTATTTAAATCCCAACTTCTCATCATGGGGTAATCCATTCCAGCTCTTTTGATTGATTGCGGTACCCATTCATTTCTTTCTCCAAGGTGTTTATGAAAATTAAACCTGGATCAAAAACCAGCTCTAGAAAAATGGTTGCAGAGCTAGCCAGTGGAAAGAAAGTAGTATCTCACTAGTCTGTAGGAAACCTTAACTTTAAAATTGGTAGTGAACAAACTCATGGCCATTTTAGAGTCCTACCATTAGGCATTTATGATGGAATCCTTGGTATGGATTGGTTAATCGCAATCAATGCAAGTATTCATTGTAACCAAGAAAGGATAACTTTTAAAAATGAGCACGGCTACCTACATAGCCATTCCTATACAACCACAATGATGGGTGCCAAGAAACTTGCTCCTTCTGCCCAAGACTACTTTGATGGCTACACTAAACTGTGGATCCCAAAAAGGCCATTTAAGAAAGTTATTGAAGCAGTCAAGGATAGGTAAAAACTATAACAAACCAAACCTTCAATAATGGTTGGTCTAAGATTGACTACTATAGGCACCAGGAGATACTATGAGGGTAATACTCTCATTTGTCTATCCAAGAATGCCACTGCATGCCCTTGCCATCAATAGATCCCTAGAGTGGTCTCACAAAGGCTACACAAACTAATGATCATGCAACCTTAAGCTCACAGAAGCTAGCAAAACCACCAACTCTAGCTTTCAAAACCACCACTCAATAAGATAATTTAAAAAAGAGGTTAAATAATGCTAGGAAGCTTTGGTGTTAAAAATCCTAATATGGGGTTAATCATGGTGTTGTGCAATAGATTAACCAGAACACTAAGGTGGATTATACCACACTAAGAAAGCCATAGCTAGAGAGAGAGAGAGAGAGAGAGAGAGAGAGTAGCACACTCAACAATACTCTATTGCATATGCATGTCCATACAAATGAGGATTCTATATTAGATAGCCATTGACCCATCCAACTTTACATGTGGCACTCTCTTTTCCACATGAGTGGCCATAACTTACACCACACAATATCTAGCACTTTTAGAGTGCTTTCCTACACACATAAAAATCGAGCTTACATATTTCAACACCCCCCTCTTAAGTGAGGTCTTCTCACTCACCCATATACAAATTTAGCATTGCAACACTTACAAATGATCCTACAACACTCCCCCTCAATGCTAAAATGAGAATGTCCCTAAATGTGCCTAGACTCCCCCTCAATGCTAAAATGAGAATGTCCCTAAATGTGCCTAGACTCCCCTAGGCCACTCATGCATGTGTTAATCCATGTCTAGAATCCACTAGACATCACTTTGAGCATGGCCAACACTCGGGCAGTGCACTCGTGTGATGAGCCCAACTACTCTCACACCATCTCGAATTGTAAATGTCGAGGTTTACACACATGCGAACAACTCATTTTGAGCTCTCATGTATCTTGGGTATGGTTACCCTTATATCAAGGGTGAGAACAAATTTTACAAAGCATTTTGGCCGAACTTCGGGCAGTGGACCCGAGTTGAGAGATTCATCCACGGCTTTGTTTGGCTTTGTTTTTGTAAAGCTTATATTTGCTTGATATTTCAGGGCTTCAAGAAAATAAGAAATTTTGTGTGGACAAGCTTATGGAAGAAAGCCTTTTCATGCATGGGAACAAGGCTTTATCTATGTGTGTAAACAGCTTCTTAGGTTGACTAAGGGTTATCACTCCATTTTCTTTAAAAGAAAAATCGAATCTTTAACTGAATTTTCTACGTTGTACCGAGCACCAAACTCTACTATGCGCTAAACTAGACCCACGCGAGCACCTACGTTTTTGGCACCCACTACCACTCTTCTTCTTCATGAACTTCTTATACTGCCTGTTGTCGCAGCTCCCATGGCGAGATTGAATGCAGCTCTACTATGTGGAAACATCTTCTCTACTGGCTCCCTCCAACTGTGTGAGGGCTCTAGATAGATTTTGGGGTGCCTGTGTACGTGGCACCCCCATGGCACATTGGCCTGCCCACAGCCGATCAATCGACAGGAGCCGCCGTTGGAGCTTGGACCCGTTGAGTGATGGGCACCAACGCCAATTTCACCAAATGTTTTAACTCCCTTCCTGGACCGTGGACCCCGCCAATGCCATTTCACCACCCCAACTACAGCTTGCACAGTCGGCCCAGTCGGTGTGCAGCTCACCGTATTGTAAATGCTCTTCAATTTTTTTAGCGAGACATATATTTCAAATTTATAGCATTTGAAAATGAGATTAGTATTTTTTGCTTAAACAAACATTATTCAAATTTTATCCCAACTATGGTACGATTAGTTGCCAGCAAATTGCTTAGTCGTGTAGAGTAGCAGTTCGCTTAGTCGCCTAGCAGTTTGCTTGCTAATCAAAAATCTTTTTCAAATGCTATCTTATTTTCTAATCTCTTTTTCAAATATATCTTGCTAATCTCATTTTCTAAAACCATAGTTTATCTCACTTTAAAATGCAACCACAAATCCCTCCTAGCGGTCCTTTCATTGCATCCTCATTGTAATGGGTTTTTGTTCATGATGTGAAAGATCAAAATACAAGGTCTTGCAGCAAGCTTCCATCCCATGGTCATGAGTGGATGACTTTGTGCAAGGTGAGGCCAAAAATGTTGACTTTCTAACATCATTCAAGACGTACAGTCACCATCGACGACAACATGGCCAATTGAAAAAGCCACAAAAAGATGCATGGATAGAGAGAATAGTGTAAGTGCTCTCTTGTTCATTTTCAATATCAAAGATTCATATATGCTCCTTGATTTAATAGTTGTAAATGCTCTCTCTTTTATGAATATTCAGATTTTGGTGTGGCTTTGGGCGGAAAGATGCATGCAATCAAGACAAAATGGATGAAGAGATGGTTTCTGGGAAGGAAGTCTCTCCCTCCATGGAAGGTATAGGAAAAAGGCACCCACCTACTACAAGTCGACAACACATGCAAGGATGTCAATGCCATTTTGTGGTAGATCGAAGGTATGAGGATCATTCTATTGCAATGATCTCGTACATAAATCCATACCATACTAACAAAGAAGATATGATTTGCCATGGTGCTTTTTTAAGGATGTGGACCGAAATTACCACATTATTTTCTCTCCATGGATCTCATTAGAAAAAAAATTATGGGTTTCAAATATGTTGCATAGAGGCTTCTCTCCACAACAAGTATTAGATGGCCACATCCAATACTTACTAGCACGCCAAAACAGTGATGCAAAGTTTCCTATGACAAGGGACGACTTCTTGTCTATTTGAGATATCATGAATATCTCTAAGAAGCTTGCCATTGATAGATATCAATTGCGTGATGATGATGCAAAGAGTACCAAGCGTTGGTGTCTATAAAACTCTTCTATGACTTTTGTGTACCAAGAATAAGATCTTGATTGCAATAACGATTTCATTCTTGGCATTCAAACTCCATGGCAAAGAGAGATGTGTGAAAAGTTTGGGAATGGCAACTTATTGGGGCAATGGACTCAACATTTGGTATGTAAGATCCATGTCCCAAAACCGAACCCGGAAAAACTTCCCTTGCGCGGAAAGCACGGGCGATTCCTCCAGGATAATTTTTCTCTAATGTAGTCAAAAACCTTAACTCACTGAACTGATCTGACCAAACTCGTAAGTCCCATAGTCAGATCAGGGAAAAGATTGCACTTGGATCATAGAGACCAACGCTTTTTTCCTCATTGAGAGGCACAGCCGTTGATTCTTTTCCATAGAACAATTTTTGTCCGGGATTTACTTCATCTATCGTACCATAACAGAATTGACTCTCAATTTAGGGATCCATCAGTCCAGCCAGTCCTGTGGGTTAGCCAACCGCCCAACCACTGTAGTGATGGGATCCAATTAAGAATTTGGTTAGGTTTTGTCCCGGGTACCACGGAAAAGATTTCCCAAGTCCCCTAGTCGGATATTCATGCAAACTTAAAACTAGTCACACCACTTACACACCCAATATGAGATTGCCTTTTTCACAAAATCATCTATCTTTAAAAATAATCATTTAATGAAACCATTGTGTCACTGATCATAATCGTCAAAATCTCCGGTTGAATCCTTATTTCCAAACATTCTTTCATCGGTGTCATTAACATCAAAAATTCATAAATTTGTAATTGGGTCTTCAGATAGAAGTATCGCAATTATATGGAATCCCTGACTTGCCTGAGGCCTAGACATGATGGTATTTACCTTATAATTCTAAGGACCATGACTAACCCTATATATCGAGGGTATAACTGCAGCTCTTTACTGGCAGTATATACGAGTAAATCTAAGATCTTGAAATTATAAGCATAAATGCTATCCAGATGATGAATTCGAATGTGGTTGATATGATTTTAAAATTCTGGTTGAGAACTGATGAGTTGATTTGGATTCTGATTGAAAAATGATGATTCTTGAATTTTGGTTGAAAAGCGATAAGCTGAGCAAAAACCACAATGAGGATGAATGGGATGAGTCCCTATGATAATGTTCATAACTGGAATGACGTTAATGACTTCAGCAAATCACTATGAGATTAGTGGATTGTGCTGACAAATTGCTACTGTTAACACGACCTAGTGGATCAAGTTAAGGGATGACAAATTAAAAACCTATATAATTGAAATTCCCATGGAGAGGACTGTTCATATGAAAATTTTTGGTCTAATGGACCATTTTTGTGTTAAAGATATGAATGAGATGTTCTGAATGAATTGTTATCTGATAATGAGTTCTATATGAATATCTTTATTCCATGATTCTGTGAGGAACTGACCAATCTAAAGAACCCCAGAATCAGTTGAATCTAAAATTGGATTTGAATCATAAAAAAAGGGACTTAACAAGAATTTTCGTATTGATAGGAGTATGGATCGAGGTTGATGTGGTAGAAATGATAACCCCCAACTCGATGAGGAAGAGCTCGACTTGGATGTTCGTAAGACTCTTCATAGATCGCAGTCGGGACCTTTCAAGGGTGAAGGGGAAAACTTGGGTGAGGCTGTGGAAAAGTGGATCCAAGCAATGGAAGAGTACTTCGATTGTCAACGGGTACAATGAGAAGAGCAAAATAGCTTTTGCAAGACTGAAGATAGTAGAAACAGCCAAAGTGGCATGGAGAAATCACTGCAAGACAAACCGTCTGGAGCGAAATACTCAGACATGGAATGATCTCAAAATTTACCTAAAGACGAGGTTCTGTCCTCCCGGCTTTTTGGAAACAAAGATGAACGAATTCTTAGAGTTAACCCAGGGGAGCAGAACTATTGAACTAAATGTGATGTGGTTTGAATGGATGGGATGTGAGTGAATGTGATGTGGTCTGAATGGATGAGATGTGAATGAATGTGATGTGGTCTGAATGGATGAGATGTGAATGAATGTGATGTGATGAGATGTGGATATGGGTAGATGCGAGTGGATGAGATCTGATGAGAATAAATTTAGGAAAGATGTGATGAGATAAAAATGATGTGATTGGATAAGAATAGGAATACTTATGAAATGGTTATGGAATTAAATAATGTGGATTGATAATGGAACAATGTGGAAAGACGAGAGTTCGTTATAGAAACTGTATTTATATCATGTTTTTAAATGACTATTTTATGTCAAGAATGCTTGGGAAGCATATTGATGATGTGATTGGATGAGAATAGGAATACTTATGAAATGGTTGTGGAATTCAATAATGTGGATTAATAATGGAACAATGTGGAAAGATGAGAGTTCGTTATAGAAACTGTATTTATGACATGTTTTTAAATGACTGTTTTATGTCAAGAATGCTAGGGAAGCATATTGACCGTCTTGTGAATGAGGTCGTGGAGACCTAATCTGTTAAAGTTGCAACAGCTGACGGAGAGTCAATGGACGACGATACCCATGCGTGCATCAAGGAAGATATTGGAACAAGGAGTAAGAGTTGTTTTTTAAATTCGGGCATGGATCTAGTTGATTGACCTTGCTGGTCCTCAACGGATGAGTCCATGGCTCTTTTATATGGATCCATTGGTTGATCTTGCTGATCTTCAACAGAGATTCCATTTTGATATGTTAATATATTGTCGAGTACTATGAGCTTGGATCTAGTTGATTGACCTTGCTGGTCCTCAACGGATGAGTCCATGGCTCTTTTATATGGATCCGTTGGTTGATCTTGCTGATCTTCAACGGAGATTCCATTTTGATATGTTAATATATTGTCGAGTACTATGAGCTTGGAACCATCGTTGCCAATCATGCCATAGGTACACCGATGAAAGAATGTTTGGAAATGAGGATTCAACCGGAGATTTTGAGGATTATGGTCAGTGACACAATGGTTTCATTAAATGGTGGTTTTTAAAGATAGTTGATTCTGTGAAAAAGGCAATTTCATATTAGGTGTGTAAGTGGTGTGACTAGTTTTAAGTTTGCATGAATATCCAGCTAGGGGGCCTGGGAACTCTTTTCCCTGGTACCCGAGATAAAACCTAACCAAATTCTTAATTGGATCCCATCACTACAGTGGTTGGGCAGTTGGCTAACCCATAGGACTAGATGGGGTTAGGCTGCTGGACTAATGGATCCCTAAATTGAGACTCAATTCTTTTATGGTACGATAGATGAAGTAAATCCCAGACAAAAATTGTTCTATGGACAAGAATCAACGGCTGTGCCTCTCAATGAGGAAAAAAGCGTTGGTCTATACGATCCAAGTGCAATCTTTTCGCTGATCTGACTATGGGACTTATGGGTTCGGTCAGATCAGTTCAGTGAGTTAAGGTTTTTGACTACATTAGAGAAAAATTATCCTGGAGGAATCGCCCGTGCTTTTCGGGCAAGGGAAGTTTTTTCGCGCTCGGCTTTGGAAGAACCGATGGATTAGTCTCTTGTTCGGATATCTGTGGGCGAGGCCCCGAGTGTGGGACCTTGTCCCGTGCAAGAAGTGCTACTTTCGCTGCTAGCACCCCGAATTCGTTGCACGGTGGGGACAGGGATCTTACAGCTGGTATCAGAGCCATTTGGCTAAAGTGGATCAACTGATGTCAAATGGATGAAGTAGCAGTACAAGGTTGAAATTGTGTGATAAAGCTCATACAAATTGTTATACATACTAAAATTCATAAATTGGTAATTGGGTCTTCAGATAGAAGTACCGCAATTATATGGAATCCCTGACTTGCTTGAGGTCTAGACATGATGGTATTTACCTTATAATTCCAAGGACCGTGACTACCCGAGGGTATAACTGCAGCTCTTTACTGATAGTATATACGAGTAAATCTAAGACCTTGAAATTATAAGCATAAATGCTATCCAGATGATGAATTCCAATGTGGTTTATGATTTTAAAATTTTGGTTGAGAACTGATGAGTTGATTTGGATTCTGATTGAAAAATGATGATTCCTGAATTTTGGTTGAAAAGCGATAAGCTGAGCAAAAACCACAAAGAGGATGAATGGGGTGAGTCCTTGTGATGATGTTCGTAACTGGAATGACGTTAATGACTTCAGCAAATCACTATGAGATTAGTGGATTGTGCTAACAAATTGCTACTGTTAACACGACCCAGTGGATCAAGGTAAGGGATGACAAATTAAAAACCTGTATAATTGAAATTCCCATGGAGGACTGTTCAGATGAAAACTTTCGGTCTAATGGACCATTATTGTGTTAAAGATATGAATGAGATGTTTTGAATGAATTGTTATCTGATAATGAGTTCTTTATGAATATCTTTATCCCATGATTCTGTGAGGAACTGACCAATCTAAAGAACCCCAGAATTAGTTGAATCTAAAATTGGATTTGAATCATAAATAAAGGGACTTAACAAGAATTTTTGTATTGATAGGAGTATGGATCGAGGTCGATGTGGTAGAAATGATAACCCCCAACTCGATGAGGAAGAGACTTGGATGTTCATAAGACTCTTCATGGTTCGTAGCCAGTTCCTTTCAAGGGTGAAGGGAAAAACTTGGGTGAGGCTATGGAAAAAAGGATCGAAGCAATGGAAGAGTACTTCGATGTCACCAGGTACAATGAGAAGAGCAAAATGGCTCTTGCAAGACTGAAGATAGTAGAAACAGCTAGAGTGGCATGGAGAAACCACTGCAAGACAAACCGTCTGGAGCGGAATACTCAGACATGGAATGATCTCAAAATCTACCTAAAGAGACGAGGTTCTGTCCTCCCGGCTTTTTGGAAACAAAGACGAACGAAATCCTAGAGTTAACCTAGGGGAGCAGAACTATTGAATTTTCCAGATCAGTTTCATTGAACCAGAATGCTCACCACCTGGACCTTTCAAGGGTGATATAATTCAGTAGTTCTGCTCCCCTAGGTTAACTCTAAGAATTCGTTCATCTTTGTTTCCAAAAAGCCGGGAGGATAGAACCTCGTCTTTAGGTAAATTTTGAGATCATTCCATGTTTAAGTATTCCGCTCCAGACGACTTGTCTCGCAGTGGTTTCTCCATGCCACTCTGGCTGTTTCTACTATCTTCAATCTTGCAAGAGCCATTTTGCTCTTCTCATTGTACCCGGTGACATCGAAGTACTCTTCCATTGCTTCGATCCACAGCCTCACCCAAGTTTTTCCCTTCACCCTTGAAAGGTCCTGGCTGCGATCTATGAAGAGTCTTACGAACATCCAACTCAAGCTCTTCCTCATCGAGCTGGGGGTTATCATTTCTACCACATCGACCTCGATCCATACTCCTATCAATACAAAAATTCTTGTTAAGTCCCTTTATTTATGATTCAAATCCGATTTTAGATTAAACTGATTCTGGGGTTCTTCAGATTGGTCAGTTCCTCACAGAATCATGGGATAAAGATATTCATATAAGACTCATTATCAGCAGATAACAATTCATTCAGAACATCTCATTCATATCTTTAACACAATAATGGTCCATTAGACCAAAAGTTTTCATATGAACAGTCCTCCATGGGAATTTCAATTATACAAGTTTTTAATTTGCCATCCCTTAACTTGATCCACTGGGTCAAGTGTTAACAGTAGCAATTTGTCAGCACAATCCAATAATCTCATAGTGATTTGGTGAAGTCATTAATGTCATTCCAGTTACGAATATCATCACAAGGACTCATCCCATTCATCTTTATTGTGGTTTTTGCTCAGCTTATCGCTTTTCAGCCAAAATTCAAGAATCATCATTTTTCAATTAGAATCCAAATCAACTCATCAGTTCTCAACCAGAATTTTAAAATCATATCAACCACATTCGAATTCATCATCTGGATAGCATTTATCCTTATAATTTCAAGGTCTTAGATTTACTCGTATATACTGCCAGTAAAGAGCTACAATTATACCCTCGATATATACGGGTAGTCGCGGTCCTTGGAATTATAAAAGGTAAATACCATCATGTCTAGGCCTCAAGCAAGTCAAGGATTCCATATAATTGTGGTACTTCTATCTGAAGACCCAATTTACCAATTTATGAATTTTAGTCTGTATAACAATTTGTATGAATTTTATCACACAATTTCAACCTTTTACTGCTACTTCATTAATTTGACATTTTTGGCTTCTCAGTTGATCCACTTTAGCCAAATGGCTCTGATACCAGCTGTAAGATCCCTATCCCCATCGTGCCAATTCAGGGGTGCTAGCAGCAGAAGTAGCACTTCTTATGCGGGGCAGGGTCCCACACTCGAGGCCTCGCCCCACGGATATCCAGACAAGAGACTAACCCATCGGTTCTTCCAAAACCGAACCCGAAAAAACTTCCCTTGCCCGAAAAGCACGGGCGATTCCTCCAGGATAATTTTTCTCTAATGTAGTCAAAAACCTTAACTCGCTAAACTGATCTGACCGAACCCGTAAGTCCCATAGTCAGATCAGGGAAAAGATTACACTTGGATCATAGAAACCAATGCTTTTTTCGTCATTGAGCGGCACAGCCGTTGATTCTTTTCCATAGAACAATTTTTATCCGGGATTTACTTCATCTATCGTACCATAACAGTCTCAATTTAGGGATCCATCAGTCCATCCTAACCCCATCCAGTCCCGTGGGTTAGCCAACCACCCAACCACTGTAGTGATGGGATCCAATTAAGAATTTGGTTTGGTTTTGTCTCGGGTACCAGGGAAAAGAGTTCCCAGGCCCCCTAGTCGGATATTCATGCAAACTTAAAACTAGTCACACCACTTACACACCCAATATGAAATTGCCTTTTTCACAGAATCAGCTATCTTTAAAAACAATCATTTAATGAAACCATTGTGTCACTGATCATAATCCTCAAAATCTCCCGTTGAATCCTTATTTCCAAACATTCTTTCATCGGTGTACCTATGGCATCATTGGCAACTAGAACGCTCACCACCTGTCCACTCAGGGTTCCTAACTCATAGTACTTGACAATATATTCACATATCAAAATGGAATCTCCATTGAAGATCAGCAAGATCAACCAACAGATCCATATAAAAGAGCCATGGACTCATCCATTGAGGGTCAATCAACTAGATCCATGCCCGAATTCAGAAAACAACTCTTACTCCTTGTTCCAATATCTTCCTCTACGCACGCGTGGGTATCGTCGGCGACCCAGAGCCCAAGCACCGTATGGTCAGCACCCTCTAGGATCCCTCGCAGGTGACCTAGCTCTTCACTCATAGGCCACTTCCTTGGTCCCTCATCCACCGTACTGGAAGCTCACCATTTTAATCCAACCGAGGCTGGTCAAGACCTCGGCTAACCTTGCTATGCGAGACGTCCTCCATTGACTCTCTGTCTCAGTTGTTGCAACTTTAACATATTAGGTCTCCACGACCTCATTCACAAGACGGTCAATATGCTTCCCTAGCATTCTTGACATAAAACAATCATTTAAAAACATGTCATAAATACAGTTTCTAAAACAAACTCTCGTCTTTCCACATTGCTCCATTATCAATCCACATTATTTAATTCCACATTGTTCCATTATCAATCCACATTATTTAATTCCACAACCATTTCTTAAGTATTCCAATTCTCATCCAATCACATCATCAATATGCTTCCCCAGCATTCTTGACATAAAACAGTCATTTAAAAACATTTTATAAATACAGTTTCTATAACGAACTCTCGTCTTTTCACATTGTTCCATTATCAATCCACATTATTTAATTCCACAACCATTTCATAAGTATTCCTATTCTCATCCAATCACATCATTTTCATCTCATCACATCTTTCCTAAATTTATCCTCATCAGATCTCATCCACTCGCATCTACCCATATTCACATCTCATCACATCACATTCATTCACATCTCATCCATTCAGACCACATCACATTCACTCAACATCCCATCCATTCAGACCACATCACATTCACTCACATTACATCTCATTCATTTTACCTCTGATCTCATTCATTCACATCTATCTGGTTGTCATCCCATCACATCACATTCATTCATACCCATCACATTCATTTTCATCATCATTATATCACATCACTTCTATCCACATCATATCTCATTCATACACATCCTATCTCATTCATCCACATCCATCCAATCGTTCACATATACGACTTCTCACATCTATCTATGCATTCTTCACATCCACATATATTCATGACTCATCACATCTCTTTACATCACATCACATTCTTTCACATACACATCTATATCCATTCTTTCACTTTCATCCACATTCATTTTTATCACATCTCATCACCTCTATTCACATCACATCCATCCATCCATTCACCTCACATTCTCATCACTTCTATTCATAGAATTTAAACATAGAATTTAAGAGAATTCTAATTTTTGATATAAAGATTCTTTATGCATCTATTTATGCATAATTCAAATTTAAAGAAAATAACACTTTTGAAATAAAGAAATAAATCTTTTATGCATCTTTCTAGGCATAAAATCAATTTTAATGAGAATAACACTTTTAAATTAAAAATAAATCTTTTATTCATCTTTCTATCAATTTTAATGAGAATAACACTTTAGAAATAAAAATTAAAATTTTTATGCATCTTTCCATGCATAGAAATTAAATATAATAAAAATAACACTTTTATAATAAAAATTTCTATTATGCATCTTTCCATGCATAGAATTTAAATCCAATGAGAATAACACTTTTGAATTAAAAATAAATCTTTTATGCATCTTTCCATGCATAGAAATTAAATATAATGAAAATAACACTTTTATAATAAAAATTTCTATTATGTATCTTTCCATGCATAGAGTTTAAATCCAATGAGAATAACACTTTTGAATTAAAAATAAATCTTTTATGCATCTTTCCATGCATAGAAAATAAATATAATGAAAATAACACTTTTGTAATAAAAATTTCTATTATGCATCTTTCCATGCATAGAATTTAAATCCAATGAGAATAACACTTTTATATAAAAGAAAATCCTTTTATGCATCTATTTATGCATAAAATAGGAATAACACTTTTAAAATAAAAAGAATTTCTTTTAGAATGCACAAACGATGGGGATTATTCTTTTAGAATAACATAAAGATAAAACTTATTTTCATAAAATTTACGAAAATTTTGCCATAACCTCCTTTGTATGGCTGACCATTTCTCAATTTTTCATTCTAAATTTACTTTAAAATTTATCCCAAGATGAAATAAAGCACTCTAATCTAATCAATTTTCACTTCTAAAGAGTAATCACTAGGAAAAGTTTAACTCAATTTATTTGTTACTCATTTTAGGATAAAGAAAGGCTGAAATTCTTAATGAAGAGAAGAGGGGAAGCCTTTTCATCAAGGCTTAACATCTATATTCACATTAAAAAGCAAAGAATTCAGAAAACCATAGATTAGAATTAAAAAAAAAGTAGAATTAATATTTTACATGGAGTTTTGTGAGCTTTCCTTTGGCTTGAGGGATTGAGGGTTCTACTCTTGTTTGGATCAAGAGTGGCCACCAATTCTCTGTAGAGGATTTAGTCAAGAACAATTGAATTATCAAGTGAATTCAATGTTTTTGGCTCTAGGAAGGAGTAGAGTAACAATGCATAAACACTATTAAGCTTTTACAAAGGGGGAGGCTTCTATTTATAGGAAAAAGTGAGCCTCAAACCAAGCAAACTGATTCTAGAATTTTCAAGATCAGTTTGGTCAATTTTTGACCATTTTTGGGTCAGTTCAGCTTACTTTTTGGAACTAGACTTGAATTGGGAGAGAGGAGAAATGAAATATCTCATTTTATTGATTTAAATTGGAAAGCAATGATGAGTAAAAAAGGTGCCTCCTTCATGAGGGAGAATCCCCACTCTGAGGTGCCAAAAATCAGTTTTTTTAACTATTTTCCCTGGTCCTTAGTCCACTCTTCATCTTATGTTAGTATTTACTCATTTTTCGGGGTTTTTTTTTATTTCTTCAATTTATCTCCTCCCTACATTTGGATTAATCTTATTGGTCCCTCAGAACCTTAATCTAAAATTTTCAGAAAATCTGGACCCTTAGGCTAAGGCCTTTTGAGCAGATTATAATTTATTTCTAATGCACCTTAGGAAATTCTTTTTAAACTTCTGTTTCGGGGGAATTTAGTTTAATAAGAAAGGATATTTTTCCATCCAAAGATATCTAAAAACTGAGTTACCTCTTTCTATAACATTTCTCTCTCTAGGCCAAAACAGGTAGAAACAAGATCTTTTATTATTCTGAAAAGGGGAGTGATTACACGGGAAGAAACTAGACATCTTGGGGGGCTAGGGAGGAATCTTACATTCTCTCCCACTTGAAAAATGCGAGATGTCCTCATCTCGCACGTGGAGAATGATTTCTTTCATCTTCTTCTTCTTCTTCTTCAATTACTTCCAGCGTTACTGCCTTGGAAATGGAGGGCCAATTTGGAAATATCTCTCTTTGCCTTCCCCAATTCTGAGGCAGAGGTCTTGCATTACTTTGGATTGAGACTGCGGGTTGGTTAGAGGGTCTACCTCTGGGATTTACTTGATTTTGGCGGAAAGAAACCTGATTACCTTGTGGAAGGAAGGAGCTAGAGTCTGGAATCTTGATCCTTGATTTCCCTGCCCCGAAAACCTTGATCCAAAAGGAGTTGGGCAATCCATACAGTGATGTCCAAATCCTTGAATGTTATAGCATTTCACTCCCTTGTTCAAGGGTGGAATTTCTGAAGTTGAATTCCAGGGGATTGAGTTTCGGGAAAAGGACATTTCTTCCATTCTGGAACTTCCCATATCCTGGGCTTGACCCTGATATCTTTTAGGCGGCAGATGGTTGGAATCACCTTCTGGAATTAAAAAACTTTTAAAAGGTGATGGTGCTGGTTTCGGCAGGACTTTGACATCAAAGACCTTAGTGAAATCCTTTGCCATCCGCACTGCTTCAGCCATGGAAATTGGCTTGGCATTCTTCACCAGGATATTCAAAGGTTCGTTCAGTCCCCGACTAAACCTGGCCATCAGCTGTTCTTCATCCACGAGGAGAGAGAATGTTTGGTGATATAATTCAGTAGTTCTGCTCCCCTGGGTTAACTCTAAGAATTCGTTCATCTTTGTTTCCAAAAAGCCGGGAGGAAAGAACCTTGTCTTTAGGTAGATCATTCCATGTCTGAGTATTTCGCTCCAAACAACTTGTCTCGCAGCAGTGGTTTCTCCATGCCACTCTGGCTGTTTCTACTATCTTCAATCTTGCAAGAGCCATTTTGCTCTTATCATTGTACCCGATGACATCGAAGTACTCTTCCATTGCTTCGATCCACTTTTCCACAGCCTTACAAACATCCACGTCAAGCTCTTCCTCACATCTCATCACATCTATTCACCTCACATCTCATCACCTCTATTCACATCACATCTCATCACATCTATTCACCTCACATCTCATCACCTCTATTCACATCACATCCATCCATCCATTCACCTCACATTCTCATCACTTCTATTCATAGAATTTAAGAGAATTCGAATTCTTGATATAAAGATTCTTTATGCATCTATTTATGCATAATTCAAATTTAAATAAAATAACACTCTTGAAATAAAGAAATAAATCTTTTATGCATCTTTCTAGGCATAAAATCAATTTTAATGAGAATAACACTTTTGGATTAAAAATAAATCTTTTATTCATCTTTTTATCAATTTTAATGAGAATAACACTTTAGAAATAAAAATTATATCTTTTATGCATCTTTCCATGCATAGAAATTAAATATAATAAAAATAACACTTTTATAATAAAAATTTCTATTATGCATCTTTCCATGCATAGAATTTAAATCCAATGAGAATAACACTTTTAAATTAAAAATAAATCTTTTATGCATCCTTCCATGCTTAGAAATTAAATATAATGAAAATAACACTTTTATGATAAAAACTTCTATTATGCATCTTTCCATGCATAGAATTTAAATCCAATGAGAATAACACTTCTGAATTAAAAATAAATCTTTTATGCATGTTTCCATGCATAGAAATTAAATATAATAAAAATAACACTTTTATAATAAAAATTTCTATTATGCATCTTGCCATGCATAGAATTTAAATCCAATGAGAATAACACATTTATATAAAAGAAAATCCTTTTATGCATAAAATAGGAATAACACTTTTAAAATAAAAAAAAATTCTTTTAGAATGCACAAACGGTGGGGATTATTCTTTTAGAATAACATAAAGATAAAACTTATTTCCACAAAATTTAAGAAAATTTTGCCATAACCTCCTTTGTATGGTTGACCATTTCTCAATTCTTTTTAAACTTCTGTTTCAGGGGAATTTAGTTTAATAAGAAAGGATATTTTTCCATCCAAAGATATCTAAAAACTGAGTTATCTCTCTCTAGAACATTTTCTCTCTCTAGGCCAAAACAGGTAGAAACAAGATCTTTTATTATTCTACAAGGAAAGAAATTGGACATCTTGGGGGGCTAGGGAGGAATCTTACATTCTCTCCCACTTGAAAAATGCGAGATGTCCTCATCTCGCAGGTGGAGTATGATCTCTTTCATCTTCTTCTTCTTCTTCAATTACTTCCAGCGTTACTGTCTTGGAAGTGGACGGTCGATTTGAAAATATCTCTCTTTGCCTTCCCCTATTCTGAGGCGGAGGTCTTGCATTACTTTGGATTGAGACTGCGGGTTGGTTAGAGGAGGGTCTACCTCTGGGATTTCCTTGATTTTGGCGGAAAGAAACCTGATTACCCTGGAAGGAAGGAGCTAGAGTCTGGAATCTTGATCCCTGATTTCCCTACCCCGAAAAACCTTAATCCAATCCATACTGTGATGTCCAAATCCTTGACAGTTATAGCATTTCACTCCCTTGTTCAAGGGTGGAACTTCTGAAGTTGAATTCCAGGGGATTGAGTTTCGGGAAAAGGACATTTTATCCATTCTAGAACTTTCCATATCTGGGTTTCACCCTGATATCTTTTAGGTGGCAGAAGGTTGGAATCACCTTCTAGAATTAAAAACCTTTTAAAAAGTGATGGTGTTGGTTTCGGTGGAACTTTGACATCAAAGGCCTTGGTGAAATCCTTTGCAATCCGCACTGCTTCAGCCATGGAAACTGGCTTGGCATTCTTCACCAGGATATTCAAATGTTCGTTCAGTCCCCGACTAAACCTGGCCACCATCAGCTGTTCTTCATCCAGCGGTAGCGAGAATTTGAGGAGGAGAGAGAACGTTGGGTGATATAATTCAGTAGCTCTGCTCCCCTGGGTTAACTCTAAAAGAATTCGTTCATCTTTGTTTCCAAAAAGCCGGGAGGACAGAACCTCGTCTTTAGGTAAATTTTGAGATCATTTCATGTCTGAGTATTCCGCTCCAGACGATTTGTCTCGCAGAGGTTTCTCCATGCCACTCTCGCTGTTTTTACTATCTTCAGTCTTGCAAGAGCCATTTTGCTCTTCTCATTGTACTCGGTGACATCGAAGTACTCTTTCATTGCTTCGATCCACTTTTCCACAGCCTTACGAACATCCAAGTCAAGCTCTTCCTCACATCTCATCACATCTATTCACCTCACATCTCATCACCTCTATTCACATCACATCCATCCATCCATTCATATCTATCTGATTCACATCACATCTCATCACATCTATTCACCTCACATCTCATCACCTCTATTCACATCACGTCCATCCATCCATTCACCTCACATTCTCATCACTTCTATTCATAGAAATTAAGAGAATTCTAATTTTTGATATAAAGATTCTTTATGCATAATTCAAATTTAAACATAGAATTTAAGAGAATTCTAATTTTTGATATAAAGATTCTTTATGCATCTATTTATGCATAATTCAAATTTAAAGAAAATAACACTTTTGAAATAAAGAAATAAATCTTTTATGCATCTTTCTAGGCATAAAATCAATTTTAATGAGAATAACACTTTTAAATTAAAAATAAATCTTTTATTCATTTTTCTATCAATTTTAATGAGAATAACACTTTTGAAATAAAAATTAAATCTTTTATGCATCTTTCCATGCATAGAAATTAAATATAATAAAAATAACACTTTTATAATAAAAATTTTCTATTATGCATCTTTCCATGCATAGAATTTAAATCCAATGAGAATAACACTTTTGAATTAAAAATAAATCTTTTATACTCTCCGTCAGCTGTTGTGCAACTTTAACAGATTAGGTCTCCACGACCTCATTCTCACAAGACGGTCAATATGCTTCCCCAGCATTCTTGACATAAAACAGTCATTTAAAAACATGTTATAAATACAGTTTCTATAACGAACTCTCGTCTTTCCACATTGTTCCATTATCAATCCACATTATTTAATTCCACAACCATTTCATGAGTATTCCTATTAACATCCAATCACATCATTTTCATCTCATCAGATCTTTCCTAAATTTATCCTCATCAGATCTCCTCCACTCGCATCTACCCATATCCACATCTCATCACATCACATTCATTCGCATCTCATCCATTCAGACCACATCACATTCACTCACATCTCATCCATTCAGACCACATCACATTCACTCACATCACATCTCATTCATTTTACCTCACATCTCATTCATTCACATCTATCTCGATTCTCATTCCATCACATCACATTCATTCATATCCATCACATTCATTCTCATCACCATTATATCACATCACTTCTATCCTAATCATATCTCATTCATACACATCTCATCTCATTCATCCATATCCATCCAACCGTTCACATGTACGACTTCTCACATCTATCTATACATTCTTCACATCCACATATATTCATGACACATCACATCTCTTTACATCACACCACATTCTTTCACATACACATCTGTATCCATTCTTTCACTTTCATCCACATCCATTTTCATCACATCTATTCACCTCACATCTCATCACCTCTATTCACATCACATCCATCCATCCATTCACATCTATCTGCTTCACATCACATCTCATCACATCTATTCACCTCACATCTCATCACCTCTATTCACATCACATCCATCCATCCATTCACGTCTATCTGATTCACATCACATCTCATCACATCTATTCACCTCACATCTCATCACCTCTATTCACATCACATCCATCCATCCATTCACCTCACATTCTCATCACTTCTATTCATAGAATTTAAACATAGAATTTAAGAGAATTCTAATTCTTGATATAAAGATTCTTTATGCATCTATTTATGCATAATTCAAATTTAAAGAAAATAACACTTTTGAAATTAAAAAATAAATCTTTTATGCATCCTTCTAGGCATAAAATTAATTTTAATGAGAATAACACTTTTGAATTAAAAATAAATCTTTTATTCATCTTTCTATCAATTTTAATGAGAATAACACTTTTGAAATAAAAATTAAATCTTTTATGCATCTTTCCATGCATAGAAATTAAATATAATAAAAATAACACTTTTATAATAAAAATTTCTATTATGCATCTTTCCATGCATAGAATTTAAATCCAATGAGAATAACACTTTTGAATTAAAAATAAATCTTTTATGCATCTTTTCATGCATAGAAATTGAATATAATGAAAATAACACTTTTATGATAAAAATTTCTATGATGCATCTTTCCATGCATAGAATTTAAATCCAATGAGAATAACACTTTTGAATTAAAAATAAATCTTTTATGCATCTTTCCATGCATAGAAACTAAATATAATGAAAATAACACTTTTATAATAAAAATTTCTCTTATGCATCTTTCCATGCATAGAATTTAAATCCAATGAGAATAACACTTTTATATAAAAGAAAATCCTTTTATGCATCTATTTATGCATAAAATAGGAATAACACTTTTAAAATAAAAAGAATTTCTTTTAGAATGCACAAACGGTGGAGATTATTCTTTTAGAATAACATAAAGATAAAACTTATTTCCACAAAATTTAAAAAAATTTTGCCATAACCTCCTTTGTATGGCTGACCATTTCTCAATTTTTACATTCCAATTTTTTTTTAATTTATCCCGAGATGAAATAAAGCACTCTAATGTAATCAATTTTCACTTCTAAAGAGTAATCAATAGGATAAGTTTAACTCAATTTATTTGTTACTCATTTTAGGATAAAGAAAGGCAAAAATTCTTAATGAAGAGAAGGGGGAAGCCTTTTCATCAAGTCTTAACATCTATATTCACATTAAAAAGCAAAGAATTCAAAAAACCATAAATTCTTAATGAAGAGAAGGGGGAAGCCTTTTCATCAAGTCTTAACATCTATATTCACATTAAAAAGCAAAGAATTCAGAAAACCATAAATTAGAATTTAAAAAAAAGTAGAATTAATAACTTACATGGAGTTTTGTGAGCTTTCCTTTGGCTTGAGGGATTGAGGGTTCTACTCTTGTTTGGATCAAGAGTGGCCACCAATTCTTTGTAGAGGATTTAGTGAAAAACAATTGAATTATTAAGTGAATTCAATGTTTTTTGCTCTGGGGAGGAGTAGAGTAACAATGCATAAACACTATTAAGCTTTTACAAAGGGAGAGGCTTCTATTTATAGGAAAAAATGAGCCTTAAACCAAGCAAACTGATTCTAGAATTTTCAAGATCAGTTTGGTCAATTTTCAAGATCAGTTTGGTCAATTTTTAAACAATTGAATTATTAAGTGAATTCAATGTTTTTGGCTCTGGGGAGGAGTAGAGTAACAATGCATAAACACTATTAAGCTTTTACAAAGGGGGAGGCTTCTATTTATAGGAAAAAGTGAGCCTCAAACCAAGCAAACTGATTCTAGAATTTTCAAGATCAGTTTGGTCAAACCAAGCAAACTGATTCTAGAATTTTCAAGATCAGTTTGGTCAATTTTTGACCATTTTTGGGTCAGTTCAGCTTACTTTTTGGAACTAGACTTGAATTAGGAGAGATTAAATATCTCATTTTATTGATTTAAAATGGAAAGCAATGATGAGAAAAAAAGGTGCCTCCTTCATGAGGGGGAATCCCCACTCTGAGGAGGTGTCAAAAATCAGTTTTTTAACTATTTTCCTTGGTCCTTAGTCCACTCTTCATCTTATGTGAGTATTTCCTCATTTTTGGGGGTTTTTTCTTTATTTCTTCAATTTATCTCCCTACATTTGGATTAATCTTATTGGTCCCTCAGAACCTTAATCTAAAATTTTCAGAAAATCTGGACCCTTAGGCTAAGGCCTTTTGAGAAGATTATAATTTATTTCTAATGCACCTTAGTAAATTCTTTTTAAACTTCTATTTCGGGGAAATTTAGTTTAATAAAAGAAAGGATATTTTTCCATCCAAAGATATCTAAAAACTGAGTTGCCTCTCTCTAGAACATTTTGTCTCTCTAGGCCAAAACAGGTAGAAACAAGATCTTTTATTATTCTGAAAAGGGGATTGATTACAGGGGAAGAAACTAGACATCTTGGGGGGCTAGGGAGAAATCTTACATTCTCTCCTTTGCAATGGACACACCTTACTTTGATCACTTGATGTGACAAAGCTTGTTTGATATTCGATGAATTGTTGCACTTGAAGGTTCAGCTCCTCCCTTTGGCCTCTTCTCTTCATCAAGACAAGATTGAATGACTCCTTTAGGTATGTTCTTTAGGGTGGTGACTAAGGTGGGGTACACCTTCTTGACTGCTTTTAGCAAAACATCCCCACTGCATCATCTTCATCCATTCTCGCATTCACTGATGCAAGTTGAGCCATAAGGCCCTTCAAATGAGAGATAAAGGCTCCAATGCCATCTCCCTCTTTGAGCTCCAAGCTAAAAAATTCAATTTTAAGTGAGATCTTGGAATTCTTACCACACGAGCTCCATAGAGCTTGTCAAGCTCATCCCATTTCTCCTTTGTAGTCGAAGCTAGTCCACATGGTGGATAAGAGCCTCATCAAGATGAAGCATGATGATGGTTTGTGCCCTCTCATCATCTTCAATTTCTTCAGCCTTAGTTACCTTAGTGGTGCCAGAGATGAATGGCCAAAAACCTTTGGACATTATCTTGTACTTGACAAGAACTTGCCAAGTGTGGAAGCCCTCTCCTGAGAACTTTTTAATTTGGGTATTTTCCTTTGACATTGGGTATTGAAGGGAGATTACAAGTGAGTAATTTAATGAAACCATTGTGTCACTGATCATAATCCTCAAAATCTCCGGTTGAATCATTATTTCCAAACATTCTTTCATCGGTGTACCTATGGCATCATTGGCAATCAAAACGCTCACCACCTGTCCACTCAGGGGCCTTTTCGATGGTTCCTAGCTCATAGTACTTGACAATATTCACATATCAAAATGGAATCTCCATTGAAGATCAGCAAGACCAACAACCGGATCCATATAAAAGAGCCATGGACTTATTCGTTGTTTGAGGACCAGCAAGGTCAATCAACCAGATCCATGCCCGAATTCAGAAAACAACTCTTACTCCTTATTCCAATATCTTCCTCGATGCACGTGTGGGTATCGTCGGCGACCCAAAGCCCGAGTACCATATGGTCAGCACCCTCTAGGATCCTTCGCAGGTGACCTAGCACTTCACTCATAGGCGTTTCCTTGGTCCCTCATCCACCGTACCGGAAGCTCACCATTTAAATCGAACTAAGGCTGGTCAAGACCTCGGCCAACCTTGCTACGCGAGACGTCCTCCATTAACTCTCCGTGAGCTGTTGCAACTTTAACAGATTAGGTCTCCACGACCTCATTCACAAGACGATCAATATGCTTCCCTAGTATTCTTGACATAAAACAGTAATTTAAAAACATGTCATAAATACAGTTTCTATAATGAACTCTCGTCTTTCCACATTGTTCCATTATCAATCCACATTATTTAATTCCACAACCATTTCATAGGTATTCCTATTCTCATCCAATCACATCATTAATATGCTTCCCCAGCATTCTTGACATAAAACAGTCATTTAAAAACATGTCATAAATACAGTTTCTATTAACAAACTCTCGTCTTTCCACATTGTTCCATTATCAATCCACATTATTTAATTCCACAACCATTTTATAAGTATTCCTATTCTCATCCAATCACATCATTTTCATCTCATCACATCTTTCCTAAATTTATCCTCATCAGATCTCATCCACTCGCATCTACCCATATCCACATCTCATCACATCACATTCATTCACATCTCATCCATTCAGACCACATCACTTTCACTCACATCCCATCCATTCAAACCACATCACATTCACTCACATCACATCTCATTCATTTTACCTCACATCTCATTCATTCACATCTATCTCGATTCTCATCCCATCACATCACATTCATTCATATCCATCACGTTCATTCTCATTCATTCACATCTATCTCGATTCTCATCCCATCACATCACATTCATTCATATCCATCACGTTCATTCTCATCACCATTATATCACATCACTTCTATCCACATCATATCTCATTCATACACATCTCATCTCATTCATCCACATCCATCCAATTGTTCACATGTACGACTTCTCACATCTATCTATACATTCTTCACATCCACATATATTCATGACACATCACATCTCTTTACATCACATCACATACACATCTATATGCGTTCTTTCACTTTCATCCATATCCATCCAATTGTTCACATGTACAACTTCTCACATCTATCTATACATTCTTCACATCCACATATATTCATGACACATCACATCTCTTTACATCACATCACATTCTTTCACATACACATCTATATCCATTCTTTCACTTTCATCCACATCCATTTTCATCACATCTATTCACCTCACATCTCATCACCTCTATTCACATCACATTCATCCATCCATTCACATCTATCTGATTCACATCACATCTCATCACATCTATTCACCTCACATCTCATCACCTCTATTCACATCACATCCATCCATCCATTCACATCTATCTGATTCACATCACATCTATTCACCTCACATCTCATCACCTCTATTCACCTCACATCTTATCACCTCTATTCACATCACATCCATCCATCCATTCACCTCACATTCTCATCACTTCTATTCATAGAATTTAAACATAGAATTTAAGAGAATTCTAATTTTTGATATAAAGATTCTTTATGTATCTATTTATGCATAATTTAAATTTAAAGAAAATAACACTTTTGAAATAAAAAAATAAATCTTTTATGCATCTTTCTAGGCATAACATCAATTTTAATGAGAATAACACTTTTGAATTAAAAATAAATCTTTTATTCATCTTTCTATCAATTTTAATGAGAATAACACTTTTGAAAAAAAAAATCTTTTGTGCATCTTTCCATGCATAGAAATTAAATATAATAAAAATAACACTTTATAATAAAAATTAAATATAATAAAAATAACACTTTTATAATAAAAATTTATATTATGCATCTTTCCATGCATAGAATTTAAATTCAATGAGAATAACACTTTTGAATTAAAAATAAATCTATAATGCATCTTTCCATGCATAGAAATTAAATATAATAAAAATAAAACTTTTATAATAAAAATTTCTATTTTGCATCTTTCCATGCATAGAATTTAAATCCAATGAGAATAACACTTTTAAATTAAAAATAAATCTTTTATGCATCTTTCCATGCATAGAAATTAAATATAATAAAAATAAAACTTTTATAATAAAAATTTCTATTATGCATCTTTCCATGCATAGAATTTAAATCCAATGAGAATAACACTTTTATATAAAAGAAAATCCTTTTATGCATCTATTTATGCATAAAATAGGAATAACTTTTTTAAAATAAAAAGAATTTCTTTTGGAATGCATAAACAATGGGGATTATTCTTTTAGAATAACATAAAGATAAAACTTATTTCCACAAAAGTTAAGAAAATTTTGCCATAACCTCCTTTGTATGGCTGACCATTTCTCAATTTTTACATTCTAAATTTACTTTTAAAATTTATCCCAAGATGAAATAAAGCACTCTAATCTAATAAATTTTCACTTCTAAAGAGTAATCAATAGGAAGAGTTTAACTCAATTTATTTGTTACTCATTTTAGGACTAAGAAAGGCTGAAATTCTTAATGAAGAGAAGGGGGAAGCCTTTTCATGAAGGCTTAACATCTATATTCACATTAAAAAGCAAAGAATTCAAAAAACCATTTTTGGCTCTGGGGAGGAGTAGAGTAACAATGCATAAACACTATTAAGCTTTTACAAAGGGGGAGGCTTCTATTTATAGGAAAAAATGAGCCTCAAACCAAGCAAATTGATTCTAGAATTTTCCAGATCAGTTTTGCTCAAATTTTGACCATTTTGGGTCAGTTGAGCTTACTTTTTGGAACTAGACTTGAATTAGGAGAGAGGAGAGATGAAATATCTCATTTTATTGATTTAAAATAAAAAGCAATGATGAGAAAAAAAGATGCCTCCTTCATGAGGGGGAATCCCCACTATGAGGTGTCAAAAATCAGTTTTTTAACTATTTTCCTTGGTTCTTAGTCCACTCTTCATCTTATGTGAGTATTTACTCATTTTTTGGGGGTTTTTCTTTATTTCTGCAATCTATCTCCTCCCTACATTTGGATTAATATTATTGGTCCCTCAGAACCTTAATCTAAAATTTTCAAAAAATTTGGACCCTTAGGCTAAGGCCTTTTGAGCACATTATAATTTATTTCTAATGCACCTTAGGAAATTCTTTTTAAACTTTTATTTTGGGGAAATTTAGTTTAATAAGAAAGGATATTTTTCCATCCAAAGATATCTCAAAACTGAGTTACCTCTCTCTAGAATATTTTCTCTCTCTAGGCCAAAACAAGTAAAAACAAGATCTTTGATTATTCTGAAAAGGGGATTGATTACAGGGGAAGAAACTGGACATCTTGGGGGGCTCGGGAGGATCTTACATTCTCTCCCACTTGAAGAACGTGAGATGTCCTCATCTCACAGGTGGAGTATGATCTCTTTCATCTTCTTCTTCTTCTTCACCAATTACTTCTAGCGTTATTGCCTTGGAAGTGGACGGCCGATTTGGAAATATCTCTCTTTGCCTTCCCCTATTCTGAGGCGGAGGTCTTGCATTACTTTGGATTGAGACTACGGGTTGGTTAGAGGGTCCACCTCCTCTGGGATTTCCTTGATTTTGGTGGCGGAAAGAAACCTGATTACCCTGGAAGGAAGAAGCTGGAGTCTGGAATCTTGATCCCTGATTTTCCTGCCCCGAAAACCTTGATCCAAAAAGAGTTAGGCAATCCATACTATGATGTTCAAATCCTTGACAGTTATAGCATTTCACTCCCTTGTTCAAGGGTGGACTTTCTGAAGTTGAATTCCAGGGGATTGAGTTTCGGGAAAAGAACATTTCTTCCATTCTGGAATTTCCCATATCCTGCGCTTCACCCTGATATCTTTTAGGCGGCGGAAGGTTGGAATCACCTTCTGGAATTAAAAACCTTTTAAAAGGTGATGGTGCTGGTTTCGGCGGGACTTTGACATGAAAGGCCTTGGTGAAATCCTTTGCCATCTGCACTGCTTCAGCCATGGAAACTGGCTTGGCATTCTTCACCAAGATATTTAAAGGTTCGTTCAGTCCCCGAATGAACCTGGCTATCAGCTGTTCTTTATCCAGCGGTGGCGAGAATTCGAGGAGGAGAGAGAACGTTTGGTGATATAATTCAATAGTTCTGCTCCCCTGGGTTAACTCTAAGAATTCGTTCATCTTTATTTCGAAAAAGCCAGGAGGACAGAACCTCGTCTTTAGGTAAATTTTGAGATCATTCCATGTCTGAGTATTCCGCTCCAGATGGTTTGTCTCGCAGTGGTTTCTCCATGCCACTCTGGCTATTTCTACTATCTTCAGTCTTGCAAGAGCCATTTTGCTCTTCTCATTGTACCCGGTGACATTAAAGTACTCTTCCATTGCTTCGATCCACTTTTCCACAACCTCACCCAAGTTTTCCCCTTCACCCCTTAAAGGTCCTGGCTGCGATCTATGAAGAGTCTTATGAACATCCAAGTCGAGCTCTACCTCATCGAGTTGGGGGTTATCATTTCTACCACATCAACCTCGATCCATACTCCTATCAATACGAAAATTCTTGTTAAGTCCCTTTATTTATGATTCAAATCCGATTTTAGATTCAACTGATTCTGGGGTTCTTTAGATTGGTGAGTTCCTCATAGAATCATAGGATAAAGATATTTATATAGAACTCATTATCAGATAATTCATTCAAAACATCTCACTCATATCTTTTACACACTAATGGTCCATTAGACCAAAAATTTTCATCTGAACAGTCCTCCATGGGAATTTCAATTATACAAGTTTTTAATTTGTCATCCCTTAACTTGATCCACTGGGTCAAGTGTTAACAGTAGCAATTTGTCAGCAGAATCCAATAATCTCATAGTGATTTGGTGAAGTCATTAACGTCATTCCAGTTATTATGAACATCATCACAGAAACTCATCCCATTCATCCTCATTGTGGTTTTTGCTCAGCTTATCGCTTTTCAACCAAAATTCAAGAATCATCATTTTTCAATTAGAATCTAAATCAACTCATCAGTTCCCAACCAGAATTTTAAAATCATATCAACCACATTCGAATTCATCATCTAGATAGCATTTATGCTTATAATTTCAAGGTCTTAGATTTACTCGTATATACTGCCAGTAAAGAGCTGCAGTTATACCTTCGATATATACGGGTAGTCACGGTCCTTGGAATTATAAGGTAAATACCATCATGTCTAGGCCTCAAGCAAGTCAGGGATTCCATATAATTGCAGTACTTCTATCTGAAGACCCAATTACCAATTTATGAATTTCAGTCTGTATAACAATTTGTATGAAATTTATCACACAATTTTAACCTTTTACTGCTACTTCATCAATTTGACATTTTTGGCTTCTCACTTGATCCACTTTAGCCAAATGGCTTTGATACCAGCTGTAAGATCCATGTCCCCACCGCGCAACGAATTCAGGGGTGCTAGCAGCGGAAGCAGCACTTCTTGCGTGGGGCAAGGTCCCACACTTGGGGCCTCGCCCCCAACGGATATCCAGACAAGAGACTAATCCATCGGTTCTTCCAAAACCGAACCTGAAAAAACTTCCCTTGCCCAGAAAGCACGGGCGATTCCTCCAGGATAATTTTTCTCTAACGTAGTCAAAAACCTTAACTCACTGATTTGATCTGACCAAACCCGTCAGTCCCATAGTTAGATTAGGGAAAAGTTTGCACTTGGATCATAGATACCAACACTTTTTTCCTCATTGAGAGGCACAGCCATTGATTCTTTTCCATAGAATAATTTTTGTCCGGGATTTACTTTATCTATCGTACCATAACAAAATTGAGTCTCAATTTAGGGATTCATCAGTCCACTCTAACCCCATCCAGTCCCGTGGGTTAGCCAACCGCCCAACCACTGTAGTGATGGGATCCAATTAAGAATTTGGTTAGGTTTTGTCCTAGGTACCCAGGGAAAAGAGTTCCCAGTGTTGAAATATACAGGTGAATAGAGTGTGTGCGGGAACAAGTCCTTGGTTAGAGGTTGTAAAAGAGAAGATGTAAATGTGAAAGAACCTGTGAAAAGGTGAGAAGAATCTACTGGGAGAGAATAAAGGGTAGCATGAGAAGATTTAGGAAGTGTGGAGATATTCTGGGAAGTGTGGAGATATTCTCGGAGATATTCTGGGAAAAGTGAAGAGGTGGAGAGAATCAAGCAAGAGGTGGAGATATTCGTGGAGTGAATCAAGGAGAAATCAGTGGGATTTAATGCTTGGATGTAAACTCTATCAATTGAGGCATTGGCCTAATGAGAATTTGCTGGTTTTTTATTATCCATGCCTACATTAAGCTATTTGTTAATTATTCACTAATCACATCTTAATTATTTACTAATCACTTGTTAATGATGTTGATTCTAGTGTTTGATCCACCATAGCTCATCAAATTGCTCTAATTTCAACATGGTATCAGAGCCATGCCTAGAATCCATCATTTTGTGAGCTCATTATCTTGCTAATTATTTTGCTAATTAGGATTAGTAGAAAATTATAATTTTTCCTCTTTTTTCAACTCACCTCTGTACCCCCAGCCAGTGGAGGAGCTCCCTCTCCTTGCACACATAAAATTAGGTCTAACCCTTCTAGCACATGGTAGCCAACTCATTGCTCTTCAAGCTCATCCAAACAAAAGCGCAAACAGTCAAGTAACGAGGGAGAAATCGCGAAATTACCAGGCACCATTTTTCTGCAGGGGTTTTGAGATTTCTTCTTGCTCAGTTCAAATGCCTCTAATTCCTCTTAGCCCAAGGTGTTTTCAAGCATGCTCTACAAGCTGGTGAAGATAGAATTCAGTTTCATCAAGTCTACAGTGAGATCCAAGCTCTTCATCAAATCTACAGGTGACTTTGGTAAAACAGAGATTAAGCTTTCAATATTTGGTCAAATCTTGTGTTTATTGGCTTAATCCTCTACTAGACTCATTGCTATTGATGCCTTTGAAAGCATTTGAGCTCATTTGAAGTCTAAGGCACCAGATCTGGACTCCCCGCATACTATGTTTTTTGCACACAAAACAGTGGATTAATTTGCCAATCAGTGATAAATCAGTACTAATCACTGTATTTTGGTGCAATTGAGGGTTCAAATTAACCATTAGGTATCTGATACAGATCCCTATAACTTCATATTACAATTCGGAGTTGGTTTGATACTCCAACCATTCCGTACAAATTGGTTACCCTTGATTTAATGTAATTTCTGGGAATTTTATGCTGATAAAATTGTGATAATCATCATTTTGCATTTAACCCTTGGTTAATGCCTGTAAATCTCACTCAAATTCAAGATTATTCACAGCCAGAGTTGCATTTGGGAATGTGCATGAGAATGAATGCTATATGCATTATGTATTGGGCACATTACATCAGTGTAAAAATGGGATCAGACACTGCCCTTGTCCAGAATAAGGCAAGAGGTAAGACCTCCCGCATAAATTTGGGTTTGCATTGCATAATGACACAAGATAAACATCAAAAGCCCAAAGGAACTATCAGCAAAACATTGAAACATGTTGCTCACATGGAGCAAGAAGATCTGACGGACAAGCTCATGGCCCCAGCCATGAAAGAAGAAGAATATCTCTTTCCAAGAAGAGGATCCACACCGAGAAGAAGATCTAAAGGAAGAATTAAAGGAAGACATGGACACAAGAAGAGAAGCTGCCACAAGAAGAGAAGCTGCCACAAGAAGATTGAAAGAAGAGACGGACGCGTGGAGAGAAGTTGCCACGACAAGAAGACTGAAGAAAAGAGAAGATGTGAGGCTCCAAAGAGTGGGGAGCCATGTGAAAATCTCAGAGAGAGAGAGAGAGAGACCCCACAACCCAATGTAACCTGCCCCAACAAAGTAAAACCACCTCTGAGCCACCGATGATGTAGGCCACGTGGTAGATGTATGTGTGAGCGCTTTAGTTAAGGTCGCGGGCACTTATAGTAGCCTTGGACACATTGAGAGAGAGAGTGTCAAGGACTATGGAGTTTAGGGACTTGAGGCACTGGTCGCGAGGGCTGTCAAGTAAGAAAGAAACTTGATACAGGGTCCAGGTGTGCTAAGATAACTTGAGGGGAGGTGTAGACACTAGTCGGTCGCAGACTATCAAGTAAGGGGAGGCAAACTTGGTATAGGGTCTAGGTGTGCTAGGATTATTCACTTGAGGGGAGGTGTTGAAATATACAAGTGAATAGGATGTGTGCGGGAACAAGCCCTTGGTTAGAGGCTGTAAAAGAGAAGATGTAAATGTGAAAGAACCTATGAAAAGGTGAGAAGAATCTACTGGGAGAGAATAAAGGGTAGCATGAGAAGCTTTAGGAAGTGTGGAGATATTCTGGGAGATATTCTGGGAAAAGTGAAGAGGTGGAGAGAATCAAGCAAGAGGTGGAGATATTCATAGAGTGAATCAAGGAGAAATCAGTGGGATTTGATGCTTGGATGTAAACTCTATAAATTGAGGCATTGGCCTAATGAGAATTTGCTGGTTTTTGATTATCCATGCCTGCATTAAGCTATTTGTTAATTATTCTCACTAATCACATCTTAATTATTTACTAATCACTTGTTAATGATGTTAACTCTAGTGTTTGATCCACCATAGCTCATCACATTGCTCTAATTTCAACACCCAGGCTCCCCAGCCGGATATTCATGCAAACTTAAAACTAGTCACACCACTTACACACCCAATATGAAATTGCCTTTTTCATAGAATCACCTATCTTTAAAAATGATCATTTAATGAAACCATTGTGTCACTGATCATAATCCTCAAAATCTCCGATTGAATCCTTATTTCTAAACATTCTTTCATCGGTGTACCTATGGCATCATTGGCAACGAGAACGCTCACCACCTGTCCACTCAGGGGCCTTTTGGCTCCTAGCTCATAGTACTCGATAATATATTCACATATCAAAATGGAATCTCCGTTGAAGATCAGCAAGATCAACCAACGGATCCATATAAAAGAGCCATGGACTCATCCGTTGAGGACCAGCAAGGTCAATCAACCAGATCCATGCCCAAATTCAGAAAACAACTCTTACTCCTTGTTCCAATATCTTCCTCAATGCACGCGTGGGTATCGTCGGCGACCCAGAGCCCGAGCACCGTATGATCAGCACCCTCCTCTAGGATCCTTCATAGGTGACCTAGCGCTTCATTCATAGGCCGTTTCCTTGGTGCCTCATCCACCGTACCGGAAGCTCACCATTTTAATCGAACCGAGGCTGGTCAAGACCTTGGCCGACCTTGCTACGTGAGACGTCCTCCATTGACTCTCCGTCAGCTGTTGCAATTGTAACAGATTAGGTCTCTCTACGACCTCATTCACAAGACAGTCAATATGCTTCCCCAGCATTCTTGACATAAAACAGTCATTTAAAAACATGTCATAAAATAGTCATTTTTGACATAAAACAGTCATTTAAAAACATGTCATAAATACAGTTTCTATAACGAACTCTCGTCTTTCCACATTGTTCCATTATCAATCCACAATATTTAATTCCACAACCATTTTATAATTATTCCTATTCTCATCCAATCACATCATCAAGATGCTTCCCTAACATTCTTGGTATAAAACAGTCAATTAAAAACATGTCATAAATACAGTTTCTATAACGAACTCTCGTCTTTCCACATTGTTCCATTATCAATCACATTATTTAATTCCACAACCATTTCATAAGTATTCCTATTCTCATCCAATCACATCATTTTCATCTCATCACATCTTTCCTAAATTTATCCTCATCAGATCTCATCCACTCGCATCTAGCCATATCCACATCTCATCACATCACATTCATTCACATCTCGTCCATTCAGACCACATCACATTCACTCACATCCCATCCATTCAGACCACATCACATTCACTCACATCACATCTCATTCATTTTACCTCACATCTCATTCATTCACATCTATCTCGATTCTCATCCCATCACATCTATCTCGATTCTCATCCCATCACATCACATTCATTCATATCCATCACATTCATTCTCATCACCATTATATCACATCACTTCTATCCACATCATATCTCATTCATACACATCTCATCTCATTCATCCACATCCATCCAATCGTTCACATGTACGACTTCTCACATCTATCTATACATTCTTCACATCCACATGTATTCATGACACATCACATCTCTTTACATTTCTTTCATATACACATTTATATCCGTTTTTTCACTTTCATCCACATCCATTTTCATCACATCTATTCACCTCACATCTCATCACCTCTATTCACATCACATCCATCCATCCATTCACATCTATCTGATTCACATCACATCTCATCACATCTATTCACCTCACATCTTCATAGAATCGGCTATCTTTAAAAATAATCATTTAATGAAACCATTGTGTCATTGATCCTATTCCTCAAAATCTCCAGTTGAATCCTTATTTCCAAACATTCTTTCATTGGTGTACCTATGGCATCATTGGCAACCAGAACGCTCACCACTTGTCCACTCAGGGGCCTTTTTGATGGTTCCTAGCTCATAGTACTCGACAATATATTCACATATCAAAATGGAATCTCCGTTGAAGAGGATCAGCAAGATCAACCAACGGATCCATATAAAAGAGCCATGGACTCATCCGTTGAGGACCAGCAAGGTCAATCAACCAGATCCATGCCCGAATTCAGAAAACAACTCTTACTCCTTGTTCCAATATCTTCCTCGATACACACGTGGGTATTGTTGATGACCTAGAGCCCGAGCACCGTATGGTTAGCACACCCTATAGGATCCTTCGCAGGTGACCTAGCGCTTCACTCATAGGCAGCTTCTTCGGTTGCTCATCCACCGTACCACAAGCTCACCATTTTAATTGAACCGAGGTTGGTCAAGACCTGGGCCGACCTTGCTACGTGAGATGTTCTCCATTGACTCTCCGTCAGCAGCTGTTGCAGCTTTAACAGATTAGGTCTCCACGACCTCATTCACCCAAGACGATCACAATATGCTTCCTGAGCATTCTTGACATAAAACAGTCATTTAAAAACATGTCATAAATACAGTTTCTATAACGAACTCTCATCTTTCCACATTGTTCCATTATCAATCCACATTATTTAATTCCACAACCATTTCATACGTATTCCTATTCTCATCCAATCACATCATCAATATGCTTCCCCAACATTCTTGACATATTTAAAAACATGTCATAAATACAGTTTCCATAATGAACTCTCGTCTTTCCACATTGTTCCATTATAAATCCACATTATTTAATTCCACAACCATTTCATAAGTATTCCTATTCTCATCCAATCACATCATTTTCATCTCATCACATCTTTCCTAAATTTATCCTCATCAAATCTCATCCACTCGTATCTACCCATATCCACATCTCATCACATCACATTCATTCACATCTCATCCATTCAAACCACATCACATTCACTCACATCCCATCCATTCAGACCACATCACATTCACTCACATCACATCTCATTCATTTTACCTCACATCTCATTCATTCACGTCTATCTCGATTCTCATCCCATCACATCACATTCACTCATATCCATCACATTCATTCTTATCACCATTATATCACATCACTTCTATCCACATCATATCTCATTCATACACATCTCATCTCATTCATCCACATCCATCCAATCGTTCACATGTACGACTTCTCACATCTATCTATACATTCTTCCAATCCACATATATTCATGACACATCACATCACATTCTTTCACATACACATCTATATCCATTCTTTCACATACACATCTATATCCATTCTTTCACTTTCATCCACATCCATTTTCATCACATCTATTCACCTCACATCTCATCACCTCTATCCACATCACATCACATCCATCCATCCATTCACATCTATCTGATTCACATCAAATCTCATCACATCTATTCACCTCACATCTCATTACCTCTATCCACATCACATCCATCCATCCATTCACATCTATCTGATTCACATCGCATCTCATCACATCTATTCACCTCACATCTCATCACCTCTATTCACATCACATCCATCCATCCATTCACCTCACATCTCATCATATCTCATCACATCTATTCACATCTCATCACCTCTATTCATATCACATCCATCCATCCATTCACCTCACAGTCTCATCACTTCTATTCATAGAATTTAAACATGGAATTTAAGAGAATTCTAATTTTTGATATAAAGATTCTTTATGCATCTATTTATGCATAATTCAAATATAAAGAAAATAACACTTTTTAAAATAAAAAAGAAATCTTTTATGCATCTTTCTAGGGATAAAATCAATTTTAATGAGAATAACACTTTTGAATTAAAAATAAATCTTTTATTCATCTTTCTCTCAATTTTAATGAGAATAACACTTTTGAAATAAAAATTAAATCTTTTATGCATCTTTCCATGCATAGAAATTAAATATAATAAAAATAACACTTTTATAATAAAAATTTCTACTATGCATCTTTCCATGCATAGAATTTAAATCCAATGAGAATAATAATTTTGAATTAAAAATAAATCTTTTATGCATCTTTCCATGCATAGAAATTAAATATAATGAAAATAACACTTTTATAACCTCCTTTGTATGGCTGACCATTTCTCATATTTTACATTCTAAATTTACTTTAAAATTTATCCCAATGGCATTCTTCACCAGGATATTCAAAGGTTCGTTCAGTCCTCGAATGAACCTGGCCATCAGTTGTTCTTCATCTAGCGGTGGCGAGAATTTGAGGAGGAGAGAGAACGTTTGGTGATATAATTCAATAGTTCTGCTCCCCTCGGATAACTCTAAGAATTCGTTCATCTTTGTTTCCAAAAAGCTGGGAGGACAGAACCTCGTCTTTAGGTAAATTTTGAGATCATTCCATGTCTGAGTATTCCGCTCCAAACGGTTTGTCTCATAATGGTTTCTCTATGCCACTGTGGCTGTTACTACTATGTTCAGTCTTGCAAGAGCCATTTTGCTCTTCTCATTATACTCGGTGACATTGAAGTACTCTTCCATTGCTTCGATCCACTTTTCCACCGCCTCACCCAAGTTTTCCCCTTCACCCTTGAAAGGTCCTGGCTGCGATCTATGAACAGTCTTACGAACATCCAAGTCCAGCTCTTCCTCATCAAGTTGGGGGTTATCATTTCTACCACATCGACCTCGATCCATACTCCTATCATCAATACGAAAATTCTTGTTAAGTCTCTTTTTTTATGATTCAAATCCGATTTTAGATTCAACTGATTCTGGGGTTCTTTAGATTGGTCAGTTCCTCACAAAATCATGGGATAAAGATATTCATATAGAACTCGTGGGATAAAGATATTCATATAGAACTCATGGGATAAAGATATTCATATAGAACTCATTATCAGATAACAATTTATTCAGAACATCTCATTCATATCTTTAACACAATAATGATTCATTAGACCGAAAATTTTCATCTGAACAGTCCTCCATGGGAATTTCAATTATACAGGTTTTTAATTTGTCATCCCCTAACTTGATCCACTGGGTCAAGTGTTAACAGTAGCAATTTGTCAATACAATTCACTAATCTCATAGTGATTTGCTAAAGTCATTAACGTCATTCCAGTTACGAACATCATCACAGGGACTCATCCCATTCATCCTCATTGTGGTTTTTGCTCAGCTTATCGCTTTTCAAGTAAAATTCAGGAATCATCATTTTTCAAAATCAACACCTCAATTCTCAACCAGAATTTTAAAATTATATCAACCACATTTGAATTCATCATCTCGATAGCATTTATGCTTATAATTTCAAGGTCTTAGATTTACTCATATATATTGCCAGTAAAGAGCTGCAGTTATACCCTCGATATATACGGGTAGTCACGGTGCTTGGAATTATAAGGTAAATACCATCATGTCTAGGCCTCAAGCAAGTCAAGGATTCCATATGATTGCGGTACTTCTATCTAAAGACCCATTTACCAATTTATGAATTTCAGTCTGTATAACAATTTGTATGAATTTTATCACACAATTTCAACCTTTTACTGCTACTTCATCAATTTGACATTTTTGGCTTCTCAATTGATCCACTTTAGCCAAATGGCTCTGATACTAGTTGTAAGATCCCTCTCCCCACCGTGCAACGAATTTAGGGGTGCTAGCAGCGGAAGTAGCACTTGTTGCGCCGCGGGGTAGGGTCCCACACTCGGGGCCTCACCCACCACAGATATCCAGACAAGAGACTAATCCATCGGTTCTTTCAAAATCGCACCCAAAAAAACTTCCCTTGCCCGAAAAGCACGGGCGATTCCTCCAGGATATTTTTTCTCTAATGTAGTCAAAAACCTTAACTCAGTGAACTGATCTGACTGAACCCGTAAGTCCCATAGTCAAATGAGGGAAAAGATTGCACTTGGATCATAGAGACAAACGCTTTTTTCCTCATTGAGAGGCAGAGCCGTTGATTCTTTTCCATAGAACAATTTTTGGTCGGGATTTACTTCATCTATCGTACCATAACAGAACTGAGTCTCAATTTAGGGATCCATCAGTCCAGCCTAACCCCATCCAGTCCCGTGGGTTAGCTAACCGCCCAACCACTGTAGTGATGGGATCCAATTGAGAATTTGGTTAGGTTTTGTCCTGCGGGTACCAGGGAAAAGAGTTCCCAGGCCCCCTAGCCAGATATTCATGCAAACTTAAAACTAGTCACACCACTTACACACCCAATATGAAATTGCCTTTTTCATAGAATCAGCTATCTTTAAAAACAATCATTTAATGAAACCATTGTGTCATTGATCATAATCCTCAAAATCTCCGGTTGAATCCTTATTTCCAAACATTCTTTCATCGGTGTACCTCTATGGCATCATTGGCAACCAGAACGCTCACCACCTGTCCACTCAAGGGCCTTTTCGATGGGTCCTAGGTCACAGTACTTGATAATATATTCACATATCAAAATGGAATCTGCGTTGAAGATTAGCAAGATCAACCAACGGATCCATATAAAAGAGCCATGGACTCATCCGTTGAGGACCAGCAAGGTCAATCAACCAAATCTATGCCCGAATTCAGAAAACAACTCTTACTCCTTGTTCCAATATCTTCCTCGACGCACGCGTGGGTATCGTCGGTGACCCAGAGCCAGAGCACCGTATGGTCAGCACCCTCCTCTGGGATCCTTCGCAGGTGACCTAGCACTTCACTCATAGGCCGCTTCCTTGGTGCCTCATCCATCGTACCGGAAGCTCACCATTTTAATCGAACCGAGGCTGGTCAAGACCTCGGTCGACCTTGCTACGTGAGACGTCCTCCATTGATTCTCCGTGAGCTGTTGCAACTGTAACAGATTACTACGACCTCATTCACAAGACGGTCAATATGCTTCCCCAACATTCTTGACATAAAATAGTCATTTAAAAACATATCATAAATACAGTTTCTATAACGAACTCTCATCTTTCCACATTGTTACATTAACAATCCACATTATTTAATTCCACACCAATTTCATAAGTATTCCTATTCTCATCAAATCACATCATCAATATGCTTCCCCAGCATTCTTGACATAAAATAGTCATTTAAAAACATTTCATAAATACAGTTTCTATAACGAACTCTTGTCTTTCCACATTGTTCCATTATCAATCCACATTATTTAATTCCACAACCATTTCATAAGTATTCCTATTCCCATCCAATCACATCATTTTCATCTCATCACATCTTTCCTAAATTTATCCTCATCAGATATCTCCCAATCGCATCTACCCATATCCACTCGCATCAGATCTCATCCACTCGCATCAGATCTCATCCACTGGCATCAGATCTCATATCTACATCTCATCACATCACATTCATTCACATCTCATCCATTCAGACCACATCACATTCACTCACATCCCATCCATTCAGACCACATCACATTCACTCACATCACATCTCATTGATTTTACCTCACATCTCATTCATTCACATCTATCTGGATTCTCATTGATTTTACCTCACATCTCATTCATTCACATCTATCTTGATTCTCATTCATTTTACCTCACATCTCATTCATTCACATCTATCTCGATTCTCATCCCATCACATCACATTCATTCATATCACCATTATATCACATCACATTCATTCATATCCATCACATTCATTCTCATCACCATTATATCACATCACATCTATCTCGATTCTCATCCCATCACATCACATTCATTCTCATCATCATTATATCACATCACTTCTATCCACATCATATCTCATTCATACACATCTCATCTCATTCATCCACATCCATCCAATCGTTCACATGTACGACTTCTCACATCTATCTATACATTCTTCACATCCACATATATTCATGACACATCACATCTCTTTACATCACATCACATTCTTTCACATACACATCTATATCCATTCTTTCACTTTCATCCACATCCATTTTCATCACATCTCATCACCTCTATTCACATCACATCCATCCATCCATTCACATCTATCTGATTCACATCACATCTCATGACATCTATTCACCTCACATCTCATCACCTCTATTCACATCACATCCATCCATCCTTCCACATCTATCTGATTCACATCACATCTCATCACATCTATTCACCTCACAACTCATTACCTCTATTCACATCACATCCATCCATTATGCATCTTTCCATGCATAGAATTTAAATCCAATGAGATTAACACTTTTGAATTAAAAATAAATCTTTTATGCATCTTTCCATGCATAGAAATTAAATATAATGAAAATAACACTTTTATAATAAAAATTTCCATTATATATATTTCCATGCATAGAACTTAAATCCAATGAGAATAACACTTTTGAATTAAAAATAAATCTTTTATGCATCTTTTCATGCATAGAATATAATGAAAATAACACTTTTATAATAAAAATTTCTATTATGCATCTGTCCATGCATAGAATTTAAATCCAATGAGAATAACACTTTTATATAAAAGAACATCCTTTTATGCATATATTTATGCATAAAATAGGAATAACACTTTTAAAATAAAAAGAGATTCTTTTAGAATGCACAAACGGTGGGGACTATTCTTTTACAATAACATAAAGATAAGACTTATTTCCATAAAATTCAAGAAAATTTTGCCATAACCTCCTTTGTATGGCTGACCATTTCTCAATTTTTACATTCTAAATTTACTTTAAAATTTATCCCAAGATGAAATAAAGCACTCTAGTCTAATCAATTTTCACTTCTAAAGAGTAATCAATAGGAAAAGTTTAACTCAATTTATTTGTTACTCATTTTAGGATAAAGAAAGGCTGAAATTCTTAATGAAGAGAGAAGGGGGAAGCCTTTTCATCAAGGCTTAACATCTATATCACATTAAAAAGCAAAGAATTCAGAAAACCATAGATTAGAATTAAAAAAAAGTAGAATTAATAACTTACATGGAGTTTTGTGAGCTTTCCTTTGGCTTGAGGGATTGAAGGTTGTACTCTTGTTTCGATCAAGAGTGGCCACCAATTCTTTGTAGAGGATTTAGTAAAAAAAATTGAATTATCAAGTGAATTCGATGTTTTTGGCTCTGGGGAGGAGTAGAGTAACATTGCATAAACACTATTAAGCTTTTACAAAGGGGGAGGCTTCTATTTATAGGAAAAAGTGAGCTTCAAACCAAGCAAACTGATTCTAAAATTTTCTAGGTCAATTTGGTCAATTTTTGACCAGTTTTTGGGTCAGTTCAGCTTACTTTTTGGAACTAGACTTGAATTAGGAGAGAGGAGAGATGAAATATCTCATTTTATTGATTTTAAATGGAAGCAATGATGAGAAAAAAAGGTGCCTCCTTCATGAGGGGGAATCCCCACTCTGAGGTGTTCAAAATTAGTTTTTTTCACTATTTTCCTTGGTCCTTAGTCCATGGTCCTTAGTCCACTCTTCATCTTATATGAGTATTTACTGATTTTTGGGGGTTTTTTCTTTATTTGTTCAATTTATCTCCTCCCTACATTTGGATTAATATTATTGGTCCCTCAGAACCTTAATCTAAAATTTTCAAAAAATCTGGACCCTTAGGCTTAGGCCTTTTGAGCAGCTTATAATTTATTTCTAATGCACCTTAGAAAATTCTTTTTAAACTTCTGTTTCGGGGGAATTTAGTTTAATAAGAATGGATATTTTCCATCCAAAGATATCTAAAAACTGAGGTATCTCTCTCTAGAACATTTTCTCTCTCTAGGCCAAAACAGGTAGAAACAAGATCTTTTATTATTCTGAAAAGGGGAAGAAACTGGACATCTTGGGGGGCTGGGGAGGAATCTTACATTCTCTCCCACTTGAAAAACGCGAGATGTCCTCATCTCGCAGGTGGAGTATGATCTCTTTCATCTTCTTCTTCTTCTTTAATTACTTCCAGTGTTATGGCCTTGGAAGTGGATGGCCGATTTGGAAATATCTCTTTGCCTTCCCCTATTCTGAGGCGGAGGTCTTGCATTACTTTGGATTGAGACTGCGGGTTGGTTAGAGGGTCTACTTGTGGGATTCCCTTGATTTTGGCGGAAAGAAACTTGATTACCTTGGAAGAAAGGAGCTGAAGTCCGAAATCTTCATCCCTAATTTCCCTGCCCCGAAAACCTTGATCCAAAAGGAGTTGGGCAATCCATATTGTGATGTCCAAATCCTTGACAGTTATAGCATTTCACTCCCTTGTTTAAGGATGGAACTTCTGAAGTTAAATTCCAGGGGATTGAGTTTCGGGAAAAGGACATTTCTTCCATTCTAGAACTTCCCATATCCTAGGCTTGACCCTAATATCTTTTAGGCCGCGACGAAAGGTTGGAATCACCTTCTAGAATTAAAAACCTTTTAAAAGGTCATGGTGTTGGTTTCGGCTGGACTTTGACATCAAAGGCCTTGGTGAAATCCTTTGCTATCCGCACTGCTTCAGCCATGGAAACTAGCTTGGCATTATTCACTAGGATATTCAAAGGTTCATTCAGTCCCCGAATGAACCTGGCCATCAGCTGTTCTTCGTCCAGCAGTGGCGAGAATTTGAGGAGGAGAGAGAACGTTCCGGTGATATAATTCAATAGTTCTGCTCCCCTGGGTTAACTCTAAGAATTCGTTCATCTTTGTTTCCAAAAAGCCGGGGGGACAAAACCTCGTCTTTAGGTAAATTTTGAGATCATTCCATGTTTGAGTATTTCGCTCCAGACGGTTTGACTCGCAGTGGTTTCTCCATGCCACCCTGGCTATTTCTACTATCTTCAGTCTTGCAAGAGCCATTTTGCTCTTCTCATTGCACCCGGTGACATCGAAGTACTCTTCCATTGCCTCGATCCACTTTTCCATAGCCTCATCCAAGTTTTCCCCTTCACCCTTGAAAGGTCCTGGCTACGATCTATGAAGAGTCTTACGAACATCCAAGTCGAGCTCTTCCGCATCATCGAGTTGGGGGTTATCATTTCTACCACATCGACCTCGATCCATACTCCTATCAATACGAAAGTTCTTGTTAAGTCCCTTTATTTATGATTCAAATCCAATTTTAGATTCAACTGATTCTAGGGTTCTTTAGATTGGTTAGTTCCTCACAGAATCATGGGATAAAGATATTCATATAGAACTCATTATCAGATAACAATTCATTCAGAACATCTCATTCATATCTTTAACACAATAATGGTCCATTAGACCGAAAATTTTCATCTGAACAGTCCTCCATGGGAATTTCAATTATACAGGTTTTTAATTTGTCATCCCTTAACTTGATCCACTGGGTCAAGTGTTAACAGTAGCAATTTGTCAACACAATTCACTAATCTCATAGTGATTTGCTGAAGTCATTAACATCATTCCAGTTTTTACGAACATCATCACAGGGACTCATCCCATTCATCCTCATTGTGGTTTTTGCTTAGCTTATCGCTTTTCAACCAAAGTTCAGGAATCATTATTTTTCAATCAGAATCCAAATCAACTCATCAGTTCTCAACTAGAATTTTAAAATCATATCAACCACATTCGAATTCATCATCTGGATAGCATTTATGCTTATAATTTCAAGGTCCTAGATTTACTCGTATATACTTCCAATAAAGAGCTGTAGTTATACCCTCGATATATACGTGTAGTCACAGTCCTTGGAATTATAAGGTAAATACCATCATGTCTAGGCCTCAAGCAAGTCAGGGATTCCATATAATTACGGTACTTCTATCTAAAGACCCAATTACCAATTTTTGAATTTCAGTCTGTATAATAATTTGTATGAATTTTATCACACAATTTTAAACTTTTATTGCTACTTCATCAATTTGACATTTTTGGCTTCTCAGTTGATCCACTTTAGCCAAATGGCTCTGATACCAGCTATAAGATCCCTGTCCCCATCGTGCAACAAATTCAAGGGTGCTAGCAGCGGAAGTAGCACTTCTTGCACGGGGCAGGGTCCCACACTCGGGGCCTCGCCCACGGATATCCAAACAAGAGACTAATCCATCGGTTCTTCCAAAACTGAACCCGGAAAAACTTCCCTTGCCTGGAAAGCACGGGCGATTCCTCCAAGATAATTTTTCTCTAACGTAGTCAAAAACCTTAACTCACTGAACTGATATGACCGAACCCGTCAGTCCCGTAGTCAGATCAGGAAAAAGATTGCACTTGGATCATAGAGACCAACTTAAAACTAGTCATACCACTTACACACCCAATATGAAATTGCCTTTTTCAAAGAATCGGCTATCTTTAAAAACAATCATTTAATGAAACCATTGTGTCACTCATCATAATCCTCAAAATCTCCGGTTGAATCTTAAACTCAAGGGCCTTTTCGATATGGTTACTAGCTCATTGTACTCGACAATATATTCACATATCAAAATGGAATCTCCGTTGAAGATCAGCAAGATCAACCAATGGATCCATATAAAAGAGCCATGGACTCATCTGTTGAGGACCAGCAAGGTCAATCAACCAGATCCATGCCCGAATTCAGAAAACAACTCTTACTCCTTGTTCCAATATCTTCCACGATGCACGTGTGGGTATCGTCGGCGATCCAGAGCCCGAGCACCGTATGGTCAACACCCTCTAGGATCCATCTCGCAGGTGACCTAGCGCGTCACTCATAGGACGCTTCCTTGGTCCCTCATCCACCGTACCGGAAGCTCACCATTTTAATCAAACCAAAGCTAGTCAAGACCTCGGCCGACCTTGCTATGCGAGACGTCCTCCATTGACTCTCTCTCAGCTGTTGCAACTGTAGAGATTAGGTCTCCACAACCTCATTCACAAGACGGTCAATATGCTTCCCCAGCATTCTTGACATAAAACAATCATTTAAAAACATGTCATAAATACAGTTTCTATATAACGAACTCTCATCTTTCCAAATTGTTCTATTATCAATCCACATTATTTAATTCCACAGCCATTTCATAAGTATTCCTATTCTCATCCAATCACATCATCAATATGCTTCCCCAGCATTCTTGGCATAAAACAGTCATTTAAAAACATCTCATAAATACAGTTTCTATAACGAACTCTCGTCTTTCAAATATTGTTCCATTATCAATCCACATTATTTAATTCCACAACCATTTTATAAGTATTTCTATTCTCATCTAATCACATCATTTTCATCTCATCACATCTTTCCTAAATTTATCCTCATCAGATCTCATCCACTCGCATCTACCCATATCCACATCTCATCACATCACATTCATTGACATCTATCTCGATTCTCATCCCATCACATCACATTCACTCATATCCATGACATTCACTCATATCCATCACATTCATTCTCATCACCATTATATCACATCACTTCTATCCACATCATATCTCATTCATACACATCTCATCGCATTCATCCACATCCATCCAATCGTTCACATGTATGACTTCTCACATCTATCTATACATTCTTCACATCCACATATATTCATGACACATCACATCTCTTTACATCACATCACATTCTTTCACATACACATCTATATCCATTCTTTCACTTTCATCCACATCCATTTTCATCACATCTATTCACCTCACATCTCATCACCTCTATTCACATCACCTCTATTCACATCACATCCATCCATCCATTCACTTCTATCTGATTCACATCACATCTATTCACCTCTATTCACATCACATCCATCCATCCATTCACATCTATCTTATTCACATCTATCTGATTCACATCACATCTATCTGATTCACATCACATCTATCTGATTCACATCACATCTCATCACATCTATTCACCTCACATCTCATCACCTCTATTCACATCACATCCATCCATCCATTCACCTCACATTCTCATGACTTCTATTCATAGAATTTAAACATGGAATGTAAGAGAATTCTATTTTTTGATATAAAGATTCTTTATGCATCTATTTATGCATAATTTAAATTTAAAAAAATAACACTTTTAAAATTAAAAAATAAATCTTTTATGCATCTTTCTAGGCATAAAATTAATTTTAAAGAGAATAACACTTTCAAATTAAAAATAAATCTTTTATTCATCTTTCTTTCAATTTTAATGAGAATAACACTTTTGAAATAAAAATTAAATCTTTTATGCATCTTTTCATGCATAGAAATTAAATATAATAAAAATAACACTTTTATAATAAAAATTTCTATTATGCATCTTTCCATGCATGGAATTTAAATCCAATGAGAATAACATCTTTGAATCAAAAATAAATCTTTTATGCATCTTTCCATGCATAGAAATTAAATATAATGAAAATAACACTTTTATAATAAAAATTTCTATTATGCATCTTTCCATGCATAGAATTTAAATCCAATGAGAATAGCACTTTTGAATTAAAAATAAATCTTTTATGCATCTTTCCATGCATAGAAATTAAATATAATGTAAATAATACTTTTATAATAAAAATTTCTATTTTGCATCTTTCCATGCATAGAATTTAAATCCAATGAGAATAACACTTTTGAATTAAAAATAAATCTTTTATGCATCTTTCCATGCATAGAAATTAAATATAATGAAAATAACACTTTTATAATAAAAATTTTTGGTATGCATCTTTCCATGCATAGAATTTAAATCCAATGAGAATAACACTTTTATATAAAAGAACATCCTTTTATGCATCTATTTATGCATAAAATAGGAATAACACTTTTAAAATAAAAAGAATTTCTTTGAGAATGCACAAACGGTGGGGATTATTCTTTTAGAATAACATAAAGATAAAGCTTATTTCCACAAAAGTTAAGAAAAATTTACCATAACCTCCTTTGTATGGCTAACCATTTCTCAATTTTTACATTCTAAATTTACTTTAAAATTTATCCCAAGATGAAATAAAGCACTCTAATCTAATCAATTTTCACTTCTAAAGAGTAATCAATAGGAAAAGTTTAACTCAATTTATTTGTTACTCATTTTAGGATAAAGAAAGGCTGAAATTCTTAATGAAGAGAAGGGGGAAGCCAAAATCAAGGCTTAACATCTATATTCACATTAAAAAGCAACGAATTCAGAAAACCATAGATTAGAATTAAAAAAAAGTAGAATTAATAACTTACATAGAGTTTTGTGAGCTTTCCTTTGGCTTGAGGGATTGAGGGTTCTACTCTTGTTTGGATCAAGAGTGGCCACCAATTCTTTTTAGAGGATTTAGTCAAAAACAATTGAATTATCAAGTGAATTCATCGTTTTTGGCTCTGGGGAGGAGTAGAGTAACAATGCATAAACACTATTAACCTTTTACAAAGGGGGAGGCTTCTATTTATAGGAAAAAGTGAGCCTCAAACCAAGCAAACTGATTCTAGAATTTTCCAGATCAGTTTGGTCAATTTTTGACCATTTTTGGGTCAGTTCAGCTTACTTTTTGGAACTAGACTTGAATTAGGAGAGAGGAGAGATGAAATATCTCATTTTATTGATTTAAAATGGAAAGCAATGATGAGAAAAAAAGGTGCCTCCTTCATGAGGGGGAATCCCCACTCTGAGGTGTCAAAAATCAGTTTTTTGACTATTTTCCTTGGTCCTTAGTCCATGGTCCTTAGTCCACTCTTCATCTTATATGAGTGTTTACTCATTTTTGGGGGGTTTTTCTTTATTTCTTCAATATATCTCCTCTTCTCTACATTTGGATTAATCTTATTGGTCCCTCAGAACCTCAATCTAAAATTTTCAAAAAATCTGGACCCTTAGGCTAAGGCCTTTTGAGCAAATTATAATTTATTTCTCATGCACCTTAGGAAATTCTTTTAAAACTTCTGTTTTGAGGGAATTCAGTTTAATAAGAAAGGATATTTTTCCATCCAAAGATATCTAAAAATTGAGGTATCTCTCTCTAGAATATTTTCTCTCTCTAGGCCAAAACAGGTAGAAACAAGATCTTTGATTATTCTGAAAAGGGGATTGATTACAGGGGAAGAAACTGGACATCTTGGGGGGCAAGGGAGGAATCTTACATTCTCTCCTACTGCGAGATGTCCTCATCTCGCAAGTGGAGTATGATCTCTTTCATCTTCTTCTTCTTATTATTTCCAGCGTTACTGCCTTGGAAGTGGACGGCCGATTTGGAAATATCTCTCTTTGCCTTCCCCTATTCTGAGGCGGAGGTCTTGCATTACTTTGGATTGAGACTGCGGGTTAGTTAGAGGGTCTACCTCTGGGATTTCCTTAACTTTGGCGGAACAAAACCTAATTACTCTGGAAGGAAGGAGCTGGAGTCTAGAATCTTGATCCCTGATTTCCCTGCCCCAAAAACCTTGATCCAAAAGGAGTTGGGCAATCCATACTGTGATGTCCAAATCCTTGACAGTTATAGCATTTCACTCCCTTGTTCAAGGGTGGAACTTCTGAAGTTGAATTCCAGGGGATTGAGTTTCGGGAAAAGGACATTTCTTCCATTCTGGAACTTCCCATATTCTGGGCTTGACCCTGATATCTTTTAGGCGGTGGAAGGTTGGAATCACCTTTTGGAATTAAAAACCTTTTAAAAGGTGATGGTGCTGGTTTCGACGGGAGTTTGACATCAAAGGCCTTGGTGAAATCCTTTGCCATCCGCACTGCTTTAGCCATGGAAACTGGCTTGGCATTCTTCACCAGGATATTCAAAGGTTCGTTCAGTCCCCGAATGAACCTGGCCATCAATTGTTCTTCATCCAGCGGTGGCGAGAATTCAAGGAGGAGGAGAGATTGCACTTGGTCATAGAGACCAACGCTTTTTTCCTCATTGAGAGGCATAACCGTTGATTCTTTTCCATATAACAATTTTTGTCCGGGATTTACTTCATCTATTGTACCATAACATAATTGAGTCTCAATTTATGGATCCATCAGTCCAGCCTAACCCCATCTAGTCCCGTGGGTTAGCCAACCGCCCAACCACTGTAGTAATGGGATCCAATTAAGAATTTGGTTAGGTTTTTTCTCGGGTACCAGGGAAAAGATTTCCCAGGCTCCCTAGCCAGATATTCATGCAAACTTAAAACTAGTCACACCACTTACACACCCAATATGAAATTGCCTTTTTCACAAAATCAGCTATCTTTAAAAACAATCATTTAATGAAACCATTGTGTCAATGATCATAATCCTCAAAATCTCCAGTTGAATCCTTATTTCCATACATTCTTTCATTGGTGTAACTATGGCATCATTGGCAACCAGAATGCTACCACTTGTCCACTCAGGGGCCTTTTCGATGGTTCTTAGCTCATAGTACTCGACAATATATTCACATATCAAAATGGAATCTCCGTTGAAGATCAGCAAGATAAACAAACGGATCCATATAAAAGAGCCATGGACTCATCCGTGGAGGACCAGCAAGGTCAACGGTGACGAAGGCTCGCGTCGAGGACAACGGTGGCCCTCCGTGAGGTAGTCGGTGTAAAAGACTCGCATCACATTCTTTCACATACACATCTATATCCATTCTTTCACTTTCATCCACATCCAGTCGGTGTAAAAGACTCGCGTCACATTCTTTCACATACACATCTATATCCATTCTTTCACTTTCATCCACATCCATTTTCATCACATCTATTCACCTCACATCTCATCACCTCTATTCACATCACATCCATCCATCCATTCACATCACATCCATCCATCCATTCACATCTATCTGATTCACATCACATCTCATCTCACATCTATTCACCTCACATCTCATCACCTCTATTCACATCACATCTATCCATCCATCTCACATCTATCTGATTCACATCACATCTCATCACATCTATTCACCTCACATCTCATCACCTCTATTCACATCACATCCATCCATCCATTCACCTCACATTCTCATCACTTCTATTCATAGAATTTAAGAGAATTCTAAATTTTGATATAAAGATTCTTTATGCATCTATTTATGCGTAATTCAAATTTAAAGAAAATAACACTTTTGAAATAAAAAAATGAATCTTTTATGCATCTTTCTAGGGAAAAAATTAGTTTTAATGAGAATAACACTTTTGAATTAAAAATAAATATTTTATTCATCTTTCTATCAATTTTAATGAGAATAACACTTTTGAAATAAAAATTAAACCTTTTATGCATCTTTGCATGCATAGAAATTAAATATATAAAAATAACACTTTTATAATAAAAAATTCTATTATGCATCTTTCCATGCATAGAATTTAAATCCAATGAGAATAACACTTTTGAATTAAAAATAAATCTTTTATGCATCAATCCATGCATAGAAATTCAATATAATGAGAATAACACTTTTATAATAAAAATTTATATTATGCATCTTTCCATGCATAGAATATAACACTTTTGAATTTAAAAAAAAATCTTTTATGCATCTTACCATGCATAGAAATAACATATATAACCAAAATAACACTTTTATAATAAAAATTTCTATTATGCATCTTTCCATGCATAGAATTTAAATCCAATGAGAATAACACTTTTATATAAAAGAAAATCCTTTTATGCATCTATTTATGCATAAAATAGGAATAACACTTTTAAAATAAAAAGAATTTCTTTTAGAATGCACAAACGGTGGGGATTATTCTTTTAGAATAACATAAAGATAAAACTTATTTCCACAAAATTTAAGAAAATTTTGCCATAACCTCCTGTATGGCTGACCATTTCTCAATTTTTACATTCTAAATTTACTTTAAAATTTATCCCAAGATGAAATAAAGTACTCTAATCTAATCAATTTTCACTTCTAAAGAGTAATCAATAGGAAAAGTTTAACTCAATTTATTTGTTACTCATTTTAGGATAAAGAAAGGCTGAAATTCTTAATGAAGAGAAGGGGGAAGCCTTTTCATAAAGGCTTAACATCTATATTCACATTAAAAAGCAAAGAATTCAGAAAATCATAGATTAGAATTCAAAAAAAAAGTAGAATTGATAACTTACATGGAGTTTTGTGAGCTTTCCTTTGGCTTGAGGGATTGAGGGTCGTACTCTTGTTTGGATCAAGAGTGGCCACCAATTCTTTGTAGAGGATTTAGTCAAAAACATTTTAATTATCAAGTGAATTCATCGTTTTTGGCTCTGGGGAGGAGGAGTAGAGTAGCAATGCATAAACACTATTAAGCTTTTACAAAGGGGGAGGCTTCAAAAAACTGGACATCCTGGGGGACTGGGTAGGAATCTTACATTCTCTCCCACTTGAAAAACGCGAGATGTCCTCATCTCGCAGGTGGAGTATGATCTCTTTCATATTCTTCTTCTTCTTCAATTACTTCTAGCATTACTGCCTTGGAAGTGGACAGCCGATTTGGAAATATCTCTCTTTGCATGTCCCCTATTCTCAGGCGGAGGTCTTGCATTACTTTGGATTGAGACTGTGGGTTGGTTAGAGGGTCTACCTCTGGGATTTCCTTGATTTTGGCGGTGAAATGAAACCTGATTACTCTGGGATTTCCATAAGACTTGAGCGGTTCACATAGGTGAAATATGGGGGTTCTACCATGGTTTCTAGGATACCGAAAACTGATGGCAGGGGAGGTAGACTATGGATTGTATTGTGTTCCTAACAGCTACTTGATCGCTGGGTAAGACTTGCATTACTTAGTCATACACCCAACAGTTCTGTGGTATATGGTTCCCTTTTATGGTCACGTAACTGTTTGGTCTAGGGGTACCCATAGACCAGAATAAGCGGACCATCTTCAGCTTCTTGATTCAACGAACCTCCTTCAAATTAATGGGTTTCCCATGACATGAGGTTGTGGCTAGCTTTTGGGCTCACTTTCTTTACATGTTTTTTCCAAATAGAAAGTCTAGCCATATTTTAATAAGTTGGGTTCCTAGTGATCTCTCACATGCAAGACATTGAATGGCCTAACTAGGTCGTATATTTTGTGGCTTGATTCCATGAATTGAGTGCCATGGATTCTAATGAGATTGCTCTTAGCATGACGCCATCATATGGCTTCCAAAACTTTGAAAAATATTAAAAGCATGGTGCTAGTATCATCACCTTTGTATTAGGCTCCCAATTTGTTCACTAGAATACTTCACAATTTTTGCCCATCATAATCATCCATTGAAATTGGGGAAATTGCTCGATAGGGCCTTAATTGTCATGCATGTAATTGTTCAGCAAGACTTTCATGTCCTACTTGGAGATTATCATTTGAGATATATCCATAGACTTGGATTTATTTGTAATAATGACCCAATAAGCATTCTAATCTCTAAGGATAAAAATGTAGTGAGACTTGAAATGTCCCTTGGGGAAGTTCTCATGTCCCTTTGATGATCCATAGGTTCATTCACAGGTGATTGAGGAACTTCTAGCTCTTCAAGAGGCATGTGCCAGTTTTCCTTAAACATTTTGGACATTAATATGGTTCAAATCTTTGATCAGCAAATGATTATTCTAGAAGCTCTAAGATCTGGCTTGGTAAGTCCAATGGATTTGTAGGCTACACTACTCGATATCACATTGGGATGTATTGTTCAGGGGCCTTGCTAGCCTTGGGCCTTGTCTCATAATTTTATTAGCAATTATGCACCAAGTTGGTGACTTCTTCTAGCCTACCCCTTTCCTTCATAAGACTAGGGTGTTCACCTAATTTTTCTAGAGTTTTAGTAGGATCTTTTTGTACAAGCCCTTGCTGAGCCTATACTGCAATTGGTTGAATTGCTCTAATACTACATCCTCGTGAGAGAAGAAGTTATAGAGACAGTGGCTTTATCCTCATCGATCACAACTTGATCTTAACCTTAGCACACCTTCTCCATCTAGATTTGGATGTCTCCCCATTTTGAACATTGGACTCCCCTTTTTTCTTCCCCTTTTTATTTTACTTACAATTGAGTGAGCATACAATGGTATTGGGGTTTCCCATTTTGTACACTCAATATGTTAATACTAGCATAGTAATATGATTAACCAGTCTCTCTTGATGGACAATCCATGAAAACACTTTTATTGCATATATAGGAGTTGGTGGAGCCATAACTTAGATTGGTGACACATTCTTCACCAAGTCTATGGGGTCCTTTATAATGGCAGTACTATAGAGGGGTTTTGCATGCTACATAATTGTTATCTGGCTCTTGTGGTTGTACTCTTGCTTAGAAAACCAGTATTGGTATTTAATTATGGTCCTAATAGTACATGGGCTATGATTTGAGAGGTTCCTTTATGTAAGGAAATTTATTTTAGAATTTAGCTCATTTTTTCAGATTAGTTATCAGCACTACATTAATCTAAGTTGCATTTGAGGTAAGAGGTTGAGGTTGTAAGACATGTAAAGGTAAGTGTACCTCACATGTCCTCTCTTTGGGTGTTTTTTACACTATCAGTCCAATGTTGAGTGGGATTCACTATTATGAATGGTCTTGAAGGAGCTGGTAATGCAAGTAGAGGCCTTGGTTATCAAGGCAAAACATGAGTAGCACGAGGATAAGGAAACTATTTGTCACCATGATCACCCGCACTTAGTGTGTCTAGCAAAGTTATGGGCAAGACACGTGGGACAATATTTGGACATTACGATTTGCCATGTATCAAAATCTGATTTGACTGTGGATGAAATGCAACCCACTATAGACCCTGTACGATTTCAAGTTGTATGCGTACTGATAAAATTGTATGCAAAGTCAAACCAAACAACTGTATGTTTTTTATTTTTTTGAGATAGCAAAAAAAGAGTTTTTGTGCAGGGTTTTTGGGTTTCTTTGGATGCAAACATGTGAAGCCCATTTTTACTATCAATTTGGAAGAATTAGCATAATATTTTTGGGATTTTGAGCTTCTGTAAGAGAAAAGAAAAAGTGGCGAAAAATGAAAAATGTACAAAAATTGAATTTGAAGACAAACATAACTCAGTGCTCGAGGGGTAGGTTGGGGAGGTATTGAGCGAATATCCTTTCGTAGCAAAGTTGAAGTAGGTTTGGGGAGATTTCAGAGGATCTCCAACTTTTATCAAAGTTTTAAATGAGGCGAAAACCGACCGGCTGGTGAAGCCTCACAATCGGGAAAAGGCCGTTGTCAAATGTGGCCACTAGCCAGCCTTAGGCATAGACACCAAAACTAGAGGGCCCACTTGGTGGCTGCGTGTGATCCCACAGGCCACAAGGTTCCCCCACTAGAGGCCATTCAAGTCCATATCGTGTGAACAACCTATTGCATGGACAGCCATATGTATGAGGTAACATCAACTAATAAGCGCGCCCACGGAAGCGGCGTTTGGGCGTCGGACGAGTGTGAAATGAAGCCGTTGAGAAACCCTAACCCTAAGTGGTTATATAACACGCTCCAGCAAACGGGGATGGGTGTTCTAAGGGCTTGTGGTGCTACAGGGAGGATGAAATGCACTGGGCACTGAGAGGGCGTCGTCCTCTTCGTGATTGAAATGCTTACTCTTGGGCCTAGAAAACCCATTTCTGACCTTCTGTGCTTGTATTAGATAACAGATCAGAGATGCAGAGCCCCCCGAGTCTTTGCTGTGATGATTCAATCCTGAAGTACCATCAAAGTCTTAGCTCCTCTGAGAGCGTTGATCGAGACCTCTTCTATCTGAGCAAAGGCGTCTGCTGAATCTGTATGGTTCTTTTGTTCTTCTCTTCGAGGTTGGAAATCTATCTATGAAACAGTCGATGATCCAGTCTTTCGTAATGTGCGCTGTCTGTGGCTTAATTATCATCTGATTAGCTGAATTTCCAACGCCTGCCCTTGTATCCATGTCTGTGTATGTATGTGCATTCATGTCTAGTATATTACATATACATGTCTGTGCGTGTGTGTTTTTATATGTGTAGTTGAGGAAGAGAAGGACTGAAATTTGTACATGTGTATTTGCATACAAATGTGCATGTGTGTTTAATGACTTAAGATGAAAGGAACTTAGGAAGAGAGGGTTGCACGTGTGTGTGTGTGTGTGTAGTTAAGATGGGGAAGAGAGGGATTTGTACATGTGACTTTTTATATGTTAAGATGAAAGAAAGAGAGGTTCGTACGTGCTGTGTGTGTGGGGATAATGTGTATTTATATTAGTGATTTCATAGTGAAATATGGAATCATTCAAGGTAATGTATTTCATGTAGCCGTTTTCTGATTTGAAAATTCTCCTTTTTGCATTCAAAATGGAAAATGAAAATATCTGAACACATATCAAAACTCGAAGTGACCACCTATCAAATGAAGAGGGATGCAAAAGGGTATTTGCACTAAACCACTCCCTAAGTTGGCTTTGTTAAGCTTACAGACATCAATTTGTTGGTATAACAGTGATTTCATAGTGATATAAAATGACTTTAGGTGATATATGTCAAGCATTTGATCAGATAATGAGAATTCTCATTTTTGCATTCAAATTGTAAATATGAAATATCCAAATGCTTGCATAAAAGTAACTCATAAGTGACCATTGTACTCCATTACTGTCTTAGGTGATCTCTCGTTAGTCTTAATGAGTCCTTTTTTAATTTTGCGCTGAAAAAATACCAATATGTTATTATTCCACAGTAAATTGGTGATTCTTGCTTTTACACTTCTACATTTAGTCTCATTTTTCATATAGCATTCAAACAACAGTGATTCATCTCTAGCAAAGCTTTCTTCGCAAACACTTGTCATAATCCAATTTCGGAAATCTCTTAAATAACTTGCGTAAATGTCTTAAGATCATTAGAAAATTTAACCTCTTGGAGATTTTAGGTGATGAGCCTTGACTCTATATTGTTAGAAAATGTTGATTTTAAGCAAATGAAACATCATAATAATGGTTTGCTTTGTGGTTGTAAACTTAAAGTTAACAAAATATGATGATTATAACTCGTTGACTAGTTGAATCTTAAACATTATCATAATGTTTCATAAATTGCTTGTTCAAAAAACAATAATTATGTGGTGATATCTCATTTGATATGATACAAATCTCAAGAAGCGACGAGGTAGAAAAAATTGCATCGATGGTTGTCTTCCAATGTACATGGCAAGCATCATTCTCAAAACATGTACAGCATAATCATTGTTATGTATTTGAATGCTAATATACATAAACAGCATACGTCAATCTTTGAACATGTTTTTAAACTCATCTCCTACTTGTGTGGTCTTGTTCTTTTTTTTTAATTCTTTGTCCTTCCTTATATTAGGTAGTATGGACTATTGAATTTCTCATCAAAATTTTGTTCTTGATCATTGAAAGTGAGATTATAAATTTGTATCTTCGTATATAATATAAAGGAAGAAGTAGTTTGTTCAAGTTGTCTTTTTAAAAGCCTCTACAACACTTCCAATATTAGTTATCACTTGCAATGCGAATTGCTCAACTTCTAATTTTTAACTTGTAGCCACAAGAGAGTTGTTTGACATCTTCGAGCTTAAGTTCTTGTATGCATGGAATTTAAGGGTGAATGATGTAAGTTGGATTGATATCATTCCATCGAGAAAATTGGTATAAAGAAAGGTTTGTGAGTAAGACTAAGCTCTGCAAATATAATGATTTTAGAATGTTTCCAAGTTGAAAACTAATTAAAGCAAATAGTTGTGAAAATTCTTGAGGGATGGTTTATGAAAAGAAATTATCGTGCAAGGGGAGAATGGTTAGTTCACGAAGGCTATCCAATTCGAGATTTTATGCGATGAAAGTGTTAGTTTGAGAAGGAACTTGGAATGTAGTCGAAGAATATAATGTTTCAAGGGAGTATGGAGAGGAGATTGAGATGGTTGAGTTGTGGCTTGAACAATCGATGGGAAAAGAGAGATGTTTGGAGAGGAGAGGTTGGTGAAGGAGAATAGGATAAAAGTCGGAGAGAATTTGGTGGAAAAAGTTGAAGGTTGCAAGGATGGTGAGTAAAGGCAAGATGGAAGTAGACAAACTCACGTTGAGGAGAGAGAAAAAATGTTAATCCAACTTATGTCATTGTGTATAGAGGGTCTAATTGGAGCTGTTGAAAAGTTGTTTGATGACAAGGAGGGAAGCAATATTGTTGGAGAGTAGAAGCATTGTAGGAAGAGTTATAACAAGAGAAGTAAAAGCTACAAGAAACCTTCATTTATGTTACATTTTCTCTTTTCTTCTAGTGTGTGCAATGACATGTCGATCAGGCGGTAACAACATTGGGAGAGATGAAGGTGAAGATGACGACGAGAGAAGGCAAGATGTAGGCATTGGTAATAGAAGATCCTCCATCAAAATAGTTGTGGACATCTAGTATTGTGTGAAATGTTTCATAACTATTTAATAGGCATAAAATGATCACATCAGTAGCATAGTTTCTTTGTTAGTAATTTTTGATTTTTTTTCTAAACTTTTGGTGTATTGCATACACATTCAAATGATGTGTTTACTTATTGATGTGTATCAATTTACACAAGATATTTGTCTTCGCACAACCAATGGCTTGTTCTTGTAGCGTACTCTTGACTCAATTTTTTTTTCTAAATTTTTTTTTTCTAATGATGGCTCTTACTTTGGACACAAACAACTCATTTTTAGAGTAAATAAGAGCTATTATCCTTAAATCAAGAAGTCAAGATAGATACACTAAAAGATCATATATTCAAGATGTAATGCAATGATGTTCAAATTTATAATTTGAATGAGTGAGTGTAATAGTTTTATATAGTAATAATGATATTATTCGCTTCAAGAGCATGGTAATAATTGATGTACTTCATTGATATATTATGAGTAGTTATTGTAATAGCATTAGGACGCTTATGAGTCAAGTGTTTATTTTGTTATAGTTTAAGTGAGTGAACACTTGTGATTATATATATAAATGAATCTCTAATAATATAAATTTGTTTTCCATTGTATAATAGTCTTGTTCTTGCTAATCTCTCTAAATGCATGTTAGTGAAGTAAGGTGAGAGAAGAGATGAGTGCACATATTGCAATGCGATGATGTGATAACGCTCGTGGAAGTCTCAATGAAACTGTTTTTTAAGGAGTTGGTTAGTTTGGAGACCTCAAAGATTACAAGCTCAGTCAGTGAGAAAATGTTCACAACGGTTGTGGTTCATTAGATAATCTTTGGTTGGATGTACTTAAATGGGAGTTCAGGTGAGCGAAAATATTTTTGAAGTTACTATCAAGCAATCATTTTTGGGTTTTTTTAATCATTTCTTAAATGTACACATTATCTATTGTTCTTTGTCTTAATTAATGATTTTCTAATATCGTCGAGTTATTGAGATCAATGCTCTAAATCCATCTCCCAATTTCATTTGTCATATTGACAATAAGAGTGTCATCGAGTTTTTCATTCCCTGTTATATTAATTTCTTTGAAATTTGGTTTCTTGTCTAACACTATCACAAGTTCTAAGCCTTTAGACATGTTAGATACCAACCCTTAGATACTCACACCTTGAACATATTGACTAATCTAAGAAGAAGGGTTGTCCAAAGACTAAGTGAGTCTCTATCCATATTAATATTCACACACGGCTTAAGTGATTTATACAAAAACATAGTCATACAGATGTTCAAAATCATGGACAAATATGATGGAACAATTAATCTTGTTCAATATCCAAACTGTCCCACCAAGATACAAGCGTTGAATCTATGCATAGTGGGAAAGGCTAGTGGATGGTTGATCACATTGATGTCGACGATTAAGACAAACTTTAGGACCTTAAAAATAGCCTTTATCCATGGCTTTTTAAGATAAGATGATTGATAGACCAGTACAGCGAAAGAATAAAAATCTTGGACTTACGATGTGAGCCATAGAAGAAATTAAATAATACTCAATTGAAGAGATATTTCATGATGGGCTTAAAGAAAAGCAGCTTACATAATTTGATAATTGTATCGAATCTGGATACATTCAATCAATGTTGTAAAGAAGTAATACGTGTAGATGACAACACGATGGAGGATGATCATGATACGAGATGTTCTGCATCTAAACTAAGTGAAGCAATAGCTAAAGAAAAATTGAACTCAAAATTGTCTTTCCTTGAATTTTATGCAGTCTTACTTAAAAGGCTTGAATCAAAATCACCAAGAGAGAATGAGCTCTCTTAAAACCAACAATCCTTAATGTCTCCAAGTGATGGGCGAGATGTCTTATGTTCAGTGCTATCACTATGTTTATCCTAATCTTCATTGTGCATACAAGGCGCCTATCTTTCTGTATTGTATATATTACAAAACCTTTAGTCATGACACCACAATGTCCCAATTCATCTACAATTAACTCAGAATCTCCATCTTCCATGTCCCAACAACTAACAAACACAATTAAAAGGGTCAAAATTCCTCAAGAAATAGTTCAACAAACACTTCAATGTTTCTATTATCTCGTGAATTGCACAAAGTAGCAGACTGCACAATTTGAAATACTTCCATGTCCACAGTCACTGACACCTTGCAACCCATATGTGAATGATGTGGCATTGATCATATATTTCAAGATTGCTCAAGGTAAATTGTGCAACTTGTCTCACACAACTCTTAACATCTTGAGGATATAAAGCGAGAAATTGTCCATGATATCCTTAAATGTGCTTACACGCTTACAAGCCAAGATACGAGATATGATAAAAAAGAATGCAAAAGAAAATACTTCAAAATGAGTAGAAGAGCATGTTTTAAAATAGAAGTCAAAAGAGGAAACAAAACTTTCTAAACCCAAGAAAAATCAGGGGTAATAAACTGCCAAAACCAAAGTTGAAATAAAGCACAAGGAAAAGGAGCCTATGGACGGCCTAATCCTAAATGAGCCAAAAGCTACACATGATATAAAAGCATCCATCTCAAATGTTGATATTCATGGATCAAGCTCTTTAATGATAATCAACTATCTAATTAGATCTTAATCTTAATCTAATTACAACTCTAATTTATGGTGGATAAAAATAAATTATACTCATGGTGATGAGTGTGTGCTAATTAAGTTTAGACTCAAGTTCAGTTAGGTTACAAGATGAAAACTTGTACTCATAAAAAGACTTGAGATGTTATTCTTGTATTCCAATGCTTCAAATGTCCTCCTTTTATATGAGGAAAGTACAACAAAGCTATGAAAGCTCATGTGGGATAAATTGACTAGGTGACTTGGCATTCTAGCATTACTCATTTCAACATCAAAGATTACCACTCAAAACACAAAACCCACGGGGAAGATAGAGAACAAAAAAAACAAAAAAGAAGGTCGAAAACATTATGAAAACCTCATGAACCAAGGAAAGTCAGAAAATGTTACAAGTTCTAGTATGTAACTTGGTGAGGATAGAACAAGCTCTGATTCATCACTCAGTGCATCTCACAAACTAATCAAGAAACTAGAACTCGTCTAACCAACCCAAACTGAAAATCATGATCACATGACATATGAGCAACACAAAAAGCAAGCTTAGGAGAGCATGCTTAGTATTGTTGAGTGTCATACATGATCACCGGTTGTGATTGAACGTCATAATGTTAATCTTTAAAAAGCAACCAAAATATAAAAACTAGAGGAGTAACGCTTTTCCTTTCAAGAGGAAGACGTACTCTCTACAGAAGAGTCATTAGAGATAGATTAAAAAGCACGTAAGGAATTCAATGAATCTCTTACAAAATTAAAGCAATCTCTCAAATTCTCATTTGAAGGAGTGCTCTTCTCTTGGAGGTGAAGCCAGCATAGCGTCAGCACTTGCATCTCTAAAGGTTAAACATGAGTTATACCAAGACATCAAGAGCTACATAGAACAAGACTGTGAGGATTCACAAGTTTCCAAATAGACTTCAGTTAAAGTTCTCAGAGAACCAAGTGTGCCATTGTACACATTGGGTACTTTGAAAAACTAAGAGCTAAAAAGAGGATGAAAGTAAATGGGAATATGAAACCGAAATAGGATTTGAAGCTAAAATGAAAACTAAAACATCTATGGTTTCTCTTGAAGATTCTATGATGGCGGCATGGTTAGATTTCTCTACGACAATGATGTTAAGTATAAATGTGCGTTGATTAGTCCTCAAGCTAGCCCTCGAGCTAGTCATAACATCATTCCAATAGATACTTGGGTGTCTATTGGGATAACCTCAAATCATCTCTAAAAGACAATGGTCTTGCAAGAGGTGACAATGGACAAAACATTGAAGTTTCAGCTTACCTTGGCTGCTATGCTACTCAAATAATCGATGGAAATGTGAAATTTAGATTCCATGTTACCCTAGATTTTCTTGAGTAAAATGTCATCCTTGGTGAAATTTGGGTAAGTGACTTGTTGTATTCAATTGATGAATCCATGCAAACAATCACCTTGAACACTCCTGCAAGCATTGTGAAATTATTATTATGGGAGAAAGAGACCTTAGAGGAGCTAAAACTTCCAATATATCTTACTTAAAATATCCCAGTTGGTTATGGTTGGATTGGAACTTTCCAATAAAATCACCACAATCCAAGCACAACTTTATCCACAACGAGAGCACAATCTCATGACCCTCGAGTTATGGGATTTGTTAGGTTAACTAACACTCACGGCTCATCCTGATAGAATTTCGTTCACACAAGACTTGAACATGCCATGTTTGGGGTACTTTGAATATACAATGTATATTGAAACTAATCCTCATACTTGCAAGTTTTTTGTGGTTGAGTATGTGTTTGAAGCAGATTTGATCTTGGGACATAAATGGACTATTGCTGTGCAAGCACCACTATGCTTTGCTACTAGTAGCGATGGGGTCATCATGATAGTCAACGACACAAAGTTGACAATATCATATTGCATAGAAGAGGATCCAACCCTAATGGATTTTTATGACACAAAGTTGTACCTATACTGCTCGTCAACACGAGCCACAAATTCAAGAATCAATTCCCACGTCTATAACAACGGAGACTTATGAGCGTATTAAAGGATAAACTAACAATGCTCTTTTCATCTCTCTGGATGAGAAGCATGACTGCAGAAGCTAAGTGGCAGACATAAGAACCTATCATCTCAAAAAGGAGAGTAGACACAAGAACCTTTTACTTGCCACGTGGTAGCAATAAAAAAGCCTACCTAAAAATGGTAGAATATCACAAGCCACTCCCAACGATCTTCAATAGCCATTACATTTTTATTAAGCTTATAGCTTACTATATTTTTAGCTAAGTTAATGTAGCAGTTGCTCCATGAGTACATATCCATACTCATGCACTACTGGAGGACATTTGCAGCAAGGCCTTATCATCGATAAATTTCCAAGTACATCTCTAGATGGGAGGGCCATGGTGGGCGAAAGCTTGGTCAATGGTACAATCCATCGCAGAGAACTTTCCTTCAAATGAAAACCTCTCTAAACACAAGTCTTCACAACAAATGGGTCTCTAATCCTTAGTGAAGATATCTATATTAGCCTCGCAAGTCAACGCAATGTTTTCAAGCCTCGCTAACAAGTGGCTATTTCAACAAGTGCAGCTTCATATAAGAGTCTATCTAAATTATTGTACTTCATGTATATTTGCTTCATAAGAGCACTTAAATAAAAATAAAAGCATAAAAAGCACATAGGAAGAAGCATGCAAGAACAAGTCTTACTCAACAAGATCTGATAAGAATTCTGCTACAAAAAAAAAGACTTCATCAAAGGCAAATTCTTCAAATTATAAATGTTGCTTCAATGAATCAAATTCAAAATCTCGTTCTGGTAATTTTGTCTATGTTCCTCTCGATATTCTTCCTTCCCTCCTCCCCCATTATTAACATCTCTTAGTTTCTCCACTAACACAAATCACATGTAAGTTTGCTTAAGATTGCCAAAAGACAAAGTGAGCAAAAAATATTAACAAAAAAGGCTCACAAAAATATAAATTGTAATCATTTGCAAAAACCCCCACCTCCCCATCCCATTAGGAATTTTCACTAACCTCTAACCTTTTTAATTACTAACTAGTCTTTCTTATTCCTTCCGAAGGAGGAACAACCATTGAATGTCACTCAACATTAAAGCTATCAACAAAGCTTGTCAATTCTCCCACACAAAGGTCGATCAACGAGGACGTGATCGACATCAAGAAGAGAAAAATGTTAACCCATTTCTCAGCTTAACGAGAGCTAATACTATTATCTTATATCAAGGAGTTAAGATAGATACACCAAAAGATCATACATTCAAGATATAAAGCAATGATGTCCAAATTTACAATTTGGACGAGCGCTTGTAATGGTCCTATGTAATATGGCGATTTTCGCTTCAAGAGCATGTGGTAGTAAGCTAGGATGAAGACCCAAGTGATTTACTTCATGGATATATTATGAGAGTAGTCATTGTAATAGCATTAGGCCTCTTATGAGCTTAAAGTGCCTGGTCGGCCATAGTTTAAGTGAGTGTAAAAACTTATGGCCATATATATAAGTAAATATCTCTCGTAATACAAAAAACTCTCCCATTATATGCAACAGTCTTTATCTTAATAATCCTCTTGCTAATCTCTCTCTAATGCATGCTAGAGTGAGTGTGTGAGTGAAGTGAGGTAAGAGGAGAGACGTACATGTAGTGCAACAATGTGGCGGTGTGACAATGCCCACGCGTGGGGAGACATGATGGAATTGCTTTCCAAGACGTTTTAGAGCTTGAAGACCTCAAGGGTTATGAGCTTGGTCATTGGAAAGATCCTCATTGGACAGTTGCAGTTCACCAGGTAATCTCTTGTTGGATGTGTTTCAAGGGGGCGTTGGGTGAGCCATAACAAAGCACGACTTCAAAAAATGACTCTGGTTCCAAGCGAGGGTTGTTTCAACTTATCTGAGGTTTGGAAAGGTGTCATTTTTTTTTCAAATAGAAGATACAAAACACACCTAAATAATCTCTTACTATATTATAAGCTCAACTCTCTATTAAGAAACCAGCAAAATGATATATACCAAGCATGTGTTGTGAGCTATGTAGAGGGAAAAGATGGTAGGCCTTTCATGTTTAGCAAGATGCATAACCCAGTCAAGTAAGTGTTGCTTTCTAAGAGACTTCTTATACTTAATTGAAGCTAGACTGGCCCGTGCATCTTGTTGAGAAAAGCAATGTATTAGGGTGTAACATGAATAGAGAAAGGGGAGGAGCATGCACATTAGAGAAGGAATAGACTAAGGGCATATTGGCAAAGGTTGATTTGTTTGGTTATTTGTAAAAGGTGAAGTCAAAGGTAAAAAAGGTAACACATAGAAAGTGCAAGGGAGCACATGTAGTGTGAGCGTTTATGGACACATGGTTGACACTAGGGTGCATACATCTTGTGAGTTGGGAGCTCCATGAGAGCTATATAAGCATGGACTTGGATTAAGTTAATGTTATGGGCTATTGCACCTCCCAAGAAAGAACTCTAACTATTCACAGTTGGAAGAAGCAATAGACAACAACCATCATTGGGTACTTACCAATGCTTTGAGATCACGTCCCTTATCCAAGCTTGCTTTTGGAAGCTCCACTCCTCCAAACTCCACCTCCATGCTGTCACCCGTAGAGTCGCTCGCACCACAACACAAGGCAATCTCTCTCTCACTCTTCCACACATACATGCATAGAAAAGGAACATGTTCTAGAGCACACTCTCACTCTCTCTCATAAGATGAGCAAGAGCTCTCGTAGCATAAAGGGGATTGTGTCCTTCAATTATGAGAAAATGCCTTATATACAATTGGTCCTTATTCACACTTGGGTGCCCAAAACTTACTCACTAAGGTCTTGGGGTGGCCGATATCTCATAATGTACAACCTTTATAATGCCTTTGCATGACACTTATTAATGTCATCAAATGGAGGAGCATATTCGTTAATCCAAAATGGGATTAACATCCCCCTACCTCATGTAGGTTCTGTCTCTCAGAACCTGTTATCCAGGCCGAAAGACATGGTCATTGAACTCATGCCTGTAAAAGTCATGTGTGACTGAAGCTTTTTTAAGGTTGTTCGAAAGGTGGAGTGAGAGGTCCAAAACCCTATGTCAACCATATCTTCAAAGGTGATATGCATGTAGCCTGGAAGACATCTTAGGCGATGATAGTATAGCATCATGCCTCTTTCATTTGGCACTATGTTCATGTTGAAAAAGAGTTGCTCTACACTAAAGCCATCATATCACTCCTTTGGTTGATCGAGAAGCACCAAATCAACTTTAAAAACCTGACAGTTGCCACGATAGCTGAATATTCGAAATACGCGCCACGCTCATATCCATGTCAGCATTTATTGTCATTTTGTTGTGCTACATTTGAAAATGTTGCTAGAAAAAATTGTGAAAAATTGTAGCACACATGTGAATCCCATTGCTTTGCATCATGGAACTACAGTGGGGTGAACCTCCACTTAATTGGCATGTACAACGAATCAACCCTTTGGTTTGGTGGTGAACACTGGTAGTGGAAAAATCTAAAGATATCGAAGAAGGTAGTCTAGATAAAATGCAGTGGGCCTCAGGTTTGTTAGTAGGAGTAACACTCAGAAAGAGGTGTAGTAACTTACTTACCATATAAGAGAAAACTAGATCGGTAGTAGGAATGGACAAGCCTTGTGTTTCTTTCTGGCCCTCTCCTGAACTAGGGGATGGGTGGGTGGGCTTGTTAATTTTAGTGAACTCTTGTAGGTCAATGAGATCTTTTGTGGTAATATTAGGATATTCAATATGTGCTTTATCAAAGTTATATATTACATTAGTCATCATTGCCTCTAAATGTTTATGTATATTACGGTAGAGCTTTATAATACCAAACGGATGATAGAGGGTAGACTCTGAGAGATTTAAATGTTGGCGTGTATTATAAACTTCTAACCACCCATGACTAATGATCCACTGGTAACTACGTGCAACCACCTCGTAGTCATCTGCTGGTGTGGTGGGTATATCATCTGGCATAAACAGGTCAAGTTTGTTGACACTATTATCCAAGAAGATGTCTGATTATTGTAATACCCGATGCCAACTAACGGAGGTTAAGCAGCACGATTGGATATAAGGGATATAAAAATATATCAACTAGCTACTAGTACTAAGTCACCCCTAAAGATACCCATAATGATAATTAGATCTGCATCTCTTTCTATATTTTGGCAAATTAGTGTTAAATCTCCTAAAGTGAGGTCTTCAGTTAAGTTTATCTCATACTGAAGAAGGGAGAGGGTTAGCATAGACAAAAAAAAGGTTAAGGTTTGAGGAGGGGCTGAGAGTTGCTGGCAACGAACCTATCTCCGAGGCTCGTTCAATGAGTAATCTCAATTCATCTATAGGCTTTGTTCTTTCAATCTTTTCCCTTATTGCTAGCTAGCATTCCAATTCTTGTATCCGCGAGTCCTTTGTTGATAGCACATCAGAGATTGTAGCCTCACGTACCATTCGTGCAGCATCCAACTCTTCATATCTTCTTATTGCTTCTTGTGCCCTTCTGGCCGATGCTTTCAATGCATTAGTAGCTTCAATTCTCTTTAGCTGCTCTTCGGCTAATAACTGGCTGCTTCTTTACTGTTGATTGATCAAGCACTTGTTTGTGGCTGGCCATCATCTTATCAATTTTCAAGGATTCTATAGTGATTGCTTCATTTAAGGCTTTGATTTTTTTAGCATGTGCTTTGTTTAATTGCTCCCTTTCAGCTTGAAGATTGAACACTTTCTGTTCAGCTTTTGTGAACGGATTCAGTGAGGGTGGCGATTTGTTTGGTTAACCCTTCTTCTTTGACCTAGAACAGTGCCTGAGCCTCCTTGAGCTACTGTGGATGTTCTTCTTCTTTTTCTTGAGCATTAGCCACCTCCTATTAAAGCTACTCTTTAGCTTATTCAACTTGTGATGTTAGCTCTGTGTTCTCCTTGATTTTTTGCACTATGGTTTTATTGAGCACTTGGTTGTTTTGTTCTAATACCTGGTAGATCTGGCCTCTTGTTCTTTTGTAGCTTTCAGACCCTTGAGAATAACAACTTTGTGTGTAGCGTTGGCTTGGTTGTTTCGTTCTAATACCTGGTATCTGGCCTCTTGTTCTTCTACAGCCTTCAGACCCTTGAGAATGACATCTCTGTGTGTAGCATTGGCTGCAGCCATTTGTTTCTTGAGCAGTTATACTTGATATGTCACTTCCTACACTTGCTTCCATAAGGTTGCATTTCTGTCCATGTAGTAAATGAGTGGCGAGTAAATGACAATGCCAAACCCATTGTTCTTACTCCCAAATGGAAGTGTTTTTTTGGCATGTTTTTGGGAATTGAAAGGTCAACTGCATAACTGAGTACCTTGGTGAGCAAGTAGGGGTTGCACACCTTTGACTGGTGTGACTTTAAGTAGTTCTCCATCTCTCTGTGTATATACCAAGCCCAATCTTCTTCTTTCTCTTCATGCACTTTGGCTATTTAGTTAAGAGAAATCCTGTTATATCTGTCAATGACTGGCTTGACACCTGCATAATTATAGGCATTGCTCGGCATGTTTTTTAAGTGACTTCATTATGTATATTCTCATATTCTGCCCCATTTGAGTTGTAATAATTCCTTTTGAGCATTTCTTCCATGGGTATCTTCTCAATATTGTGAATGTGTATTTTTATCAGTGGGCGGTAACTGTAGAGCCTCATATATCAACTCTTCTGAGAGGAGGACTTGTTCTATTGTGCCATCTGCCTTTGTGACCCGTACCCTCTTGGTTGATTTATCATAAGATTTAAGGTACTCTGCACATAAGTCTATGTTAATTGTGCAGGGAGGCATTCGGCCATTCTTCCAAGCCCTACTCTCTCTAGCTTCCCTTTGACCTCAGTATCTTCCAATATGTGTAAGCATTCAGGGCTATGGTACTAGAGTGTGATCTTCTCGTGTTCAATTTGAACTTATTTACTGATCACACTGACCCCTAGAAATTTTGTGCATATGGCCCAAGGTAATTGAGCTTGGTGCCACGAGTTCCTCTCTTCCTCCGGTCCACGAGTGACCCTGTGGTGTTGGTTTAAGTTACAGCTAAAGTCTCCTCGACTTCTTCTTTAGGTGTAACGGAGGCAGTCATCTATAACATTAGAAATATCTTCAGTCATGAGATGATATGTAGGAGCTCATGGCCTTCCTCTTTTTGTTTCTTTTTCTTTTATGAGTGCTAGTCGGGAAGCAGTGTTACCACGTGAAAGTCTTAAGCCGTGAAAGTGCAGGTGCGAGGCTTAAGACATGAAAGTTTAACATGTGAAAGTGTTAACACATGAAAGAACAGGGTCGGGTGTTAACCCGTGAAGTGTTAATGCATGAAAGTGTTAACATGTGAAAGTTCTAAGCGCGTGACAGTGCAAACACAAGGCTTAAGACATGAAAGTGTAGGTTGTTCGGGTGGTGTTAAATCGTGAAAAGTTCAGGTTATAAAACCGTGAAATGTCAGATGTGTTTTAGGAAAAGTAGAGTGAGTGTGAAACATATCTTAACCATTAAGGTGTGATTGAATGCAGTGGCTAGTCCTAAACATCAAAGGGTGATGTAGTGAAATTTCATGAAATAGCATATTGTTGTTTCACGGGTTTAGGGGAACCTTCACCATTATGAGGTGCTATGGGTGAAGACACTTACACAATTTCTAAACAACTATATACAAGTTCATGTGAATCCACTTGATGTTCCTACGAATACTATTGACAACATGATGTTCCTATGAAGACATATTGTATACATGATGAGAAAGGAAAGAAAAAGAACAAGAAAAGAAGCAATCAGGTAAGCTCCTACCTGGGAGAAAGGATTGCAAGCAATGCCAATGGTGAATGCAAGAGGTGAATGCAAGACTGATGTCAATGAGCACAATGAAGAATGCGGAAAAGGCAAATCAAGCACGACAAAAGAAAATGCACAAAAAAAGAAAGAAGATGCCTTTATGATGTAACCGCCGGTTTCGACGGCTAACCTTAATGAGTAAACCACGTGTTGATGTGCAATTTGGCCTTTGTTTGTGACCATTTCACGTCACATCGTGAAACGATAGGGCAGTTCACAACGTGAACCATTTTGAAATGTTTCACGGCATCAAGCATTAAGGCTGTTCATGACGTAAACCCTCTTTGTTCATTTCAAAACGTGAACTTTCTAACTAGTTCACGACGTGAAATTATATGATCCTTAATGCATGCAAGTTTTCGATACCTTATGGTTGCCTATATTCTCAAGCACAAAAAGGCACAATTTATGCATTTAGAGAGGATTTGAATACACATGAAATGAATGAACATGTTTCATGGCATGAAAAGTGATATGTAATAATCTCTTATTTATTTCCATAGAAGCCAATGTGGTACTTTGGAACTTGTGGAGATATGCTATTTTAACCGCTTCAGTTCAAAGTGGGCGCTTCTAATTTTTCCCTCCACCCAATTGAAAAGTGCATCCACTGTAACCTTTTGGAACTTAGTTTGTTTCTTGTGTATGTGAGTGAATGTTTCCCCTTCCTTCCTCCACAACTTTGTTTAGCCTGTCCTTGGTGATGGTACTTGGTAATGTCGCACTTTTCTGTCCACTTGGTTGAACAAGTTGTTGCTTCCAGACCCACTTTTGTCCTTTTTTATCACTTGATTTAACTAGGAATTGGTCCTGCTGGTGGTTCTTTCTAGTTCTTCTGAAGGTACATGCAATATTGGTTGGGTGGAGCTTGGGTACCCATCCTGTTGTATTACCTTGATAATAACCTTGTGTAGCTAGTAAATCCTTTCGAACCCATTGCTTTTGAATGACTTGATTGCGGTTTCGATCAAAATACTACTTTCGTTCTTGGGTTAGCTTTCCTTTTTTCATGCTTGGGGTCTGATCTTTTTGCTTTAATCCACATGAGACCTTGTTTGTGTCATAGTATCCTTGTGCTTGAAGTTGGGTTTTGGGAACCCACCATTGACGTACTGGGTACTTTTGTTGTTGTTTCTGTGGTTTTGTCGTATGGTGGTGAGGTTGTGACGTGTATGCCTTTTCAGGTATGACCTCTCGTTTCTCCAGCATCATTGATGACTCCATATCACCTGTCATTACCTGTTTTCCTTTGTTTAAGGGGCTCCATAATGGCACGGTAATGGTATCCTTGCTGTCATTCAGTTGTGTTGCTCTTCCTTCCCATTGGATATGACAATTACTGGTGCAAATCCAAGATCGCCCAAGAATCATGTCTTCTTCTTCCATGGATCCTAGGGGCATGACAAACACCTTTCCCACCAAGGGATTATTTCTTATAGAAATGTTTACATTTTAAAATCCCACAGCTTTTGTAGTTGATAAATGCACACTTCGGACTTGTGCATTTATGGCTTCCAGGTGAGGTTTGTCTAGAGCTATCCAGGTTTCATAATAGATCAAGTTATGACTTGATCCCATCTCAATTAACGCAATTCTCTTAGCATGACTCTCCTTAGTAGAGACTTTGACACTGAGACATGCCGGTTCAATGTCCGGTCAATCTCATCATGAAGTGTGAGTGAAGCCATATTCACATGCAATATTTTTTCTTGAAGTCTATGTTACAAGCATGAAGTTAAAAACCTACAAGCAAGCAAGAAGAGAAAAGAAAATCTCACAAGAAAACTATCGCAAGGAAACTAGACTGACCAAACTTAAAAATGGTATGTCCTTTATTACTAGTCTTAATTGCCTATGCACATGACGTTTGTAAGCTTTTCTTTTTTGACATGAAGCATGTGGTATGGTTGCTTTACATATTCCAACATTCTCTTACAGAAGTTAAGCATTCTTTCACACAGATAATGTAGTAAAGTGACTTACCTATGGAGTGATCTTCACAACATACATGGAACTAGAATCCAAGCCTTCTCCAATGGACCCACTATTATTATTTTACTTTTTTCTTAAAGATACCTTTTTTTAGTTAAAATTTTTTCTAATGTTATCAAATATTATTCACTTTCCTCATGGACCACTACGTTTTGTCTTCCTCCATTAAATAATTCACTATCAACTTTGTTTAATTCAATGTCAATCTTAACCACAATTTATCCATCTTTTTTTCCATGAATAAAAAAGAAGAGAAAAGTCCTAGTATGGGAATGGTGCTTGTTTATTGTTGCTAATTTTTTAACTTATCTATATGAGTATAAAGATGCTACTCTATAACTTCTTTATCTAATTTTTTAACTTATCTATATGAGTTATAGAGATGCTACTCTATAACTTCTTTCCAATCACACTTCTCTCTTCCATTACCTATCCTTTCTTCGAACTTCTTACCTCTTCCACCCTTTGTATCTAGTTACCCTGCTTTCACCATCTTAGGTGAGATGTTGGTAGAACTTAAAATCCATGCTACTATAATCCAAATTTTTGGACATATCCAACTTTCAACTTCTTACCTCTTCCACCCTTTGTATCCCTTTACCCTACTTTTACCATCTTAGGTGAGATGTTGGTACAACTTAAAATCCCTGCAACTACAATCCAAAGTTTTGGACATATCCAACTTTCAAAAGATATTTTGATAAACAAAGGCTACAAAGTTTGTATGGCTATAGACTTAGTCTTTAAAGAGTCTAAATTTTTTAAGTATCATATAAGGTCTTCTCCCTCGCTCCTAGATACATACACAACCATGCACTTTTGGTCGACAATTGAAATAATTACAACATAGATTCTTCTCCAAAATGTCCTGTTGATACCAAGAATGAAATTTTATATAGAGAGAGATATTAACTACGATCATGAAATTTACCTTTAATATACAAATAGCATTTTGTATCATTTTCTATGCACAAAGTATTCATATATTATATTACACACTAACTATGTATATATACATGTAATTTTTTCTCATATTATATATATATATATATATATATATATAATTTAATGTACCATGACAATAAGCCACAAAATCTTTTAAAATAGCAAAATATAAATGGTGGTTACGTATACATAGCCTATCATATAAATGGTGGTTACATATACATAGCCTATCAATAACTTCCCTTTTGGTAATAATTACCTAAGATATCTTCTATGAACTAGTGGCATGGCCCCTCTCTAACAGGTAAGAGCTAGGCACACAGTTCACCATTCTCTCTCTCTCCCTCTTTCTGTGTGTCTGTGCACTCTCTCCCTCTCTTTTTGTGTGTGTCTGTGCGCGGTAATCCTCCCTCCTCTCTCTTTCTCACTCCCCTTCAGCATTGTCACATTCTCTCTCTGAGATCTCTCTTTCTCCACCCCATAAATACACACATATAGACTCTCTCTCTCTCTCTCTCTCTCTCTCTCTCTCTCTCTCTCACACACACACACACACACACACACACACATAGAGAGCATGTGTAATCAATTGTCCTACGAATTAATCACCCATTCATCAGGTTATCTGCCAATTAAGCACTCTCTTGACAATTCATAAGCTTACCTTACATTTTATCATGTAGACAATTAACCCCTGGAAAGGCCTTAGTTAGTAAGTTTTTGGGCACCCAAGTGTGAACAAGGGCCAATTGTATATAAGGCATTTTCTCATAATTGAAGGACACAATCCCCCTTTGTGCTATCACAGCTCTTGCTTGTCTTATGAGAGTGAGAGAGAGAGAGAGTGAGAGTGTATTGTAGGACATGTTCCTTTTCTACGCATGTATGTGTGGAAGAGTGAGAAAGAGATTGCCTTGTGTTGTGGTGAGAGCGACTCTACGGTGATAGCGTGGAGGTGAAGTTTGGAGGAGTGGAGTTTCAAAGCATTGGTAAGTACCTAAAGATGGTTGTTGTTTACTGCTTCTTCCAACTTGAATGGTTAGAGTTCTCTCTTGGGAGGTGCGGTAGCCCATGGATAGGTGAATTACACTCTAGGCTTAATTATGTCGATGCGGGGACCAAACATGTGAAAGTGCAGAAAACGTTTCACGGCATGAACCATTTCTTGCTACTTCACGGTGTGAACTGCCATCCGCAATAGCGCCGTAAAATTTAGGATTACCTTGCCAAAAATTGGTACCTTATCCTGACACCTCTAACATAACGAATTTGAAGGAATCTTATCTCGTAAATTAGCCAAATGACTTCAACGACGTGAACCATTTACATTTCACGACGTGAACCATTGACGACTTCACGACGTGAACCACTCATGGTTTCATGGCGTGAACCATTCATCATTTCACGATGCGAAACAAAGGAGTGTTGGTTTAGGCCACTTGGCAAACACTCAATTGAGTGTTTCAGCTCAGAGGAATCGGACCACTATTGATACAAGTACTGAAGAGTACATGGAAGGAGGGCTACGACTCTCTAGTTTTGGAGAGGAAAAAAAACCATCTTCCCCTACAAGATCCAGTTGTATCTTTGACATAGCCAAGGGATTTTTTGGTCTCCAACCTAGCCCAAAAGACGAATCGCAAATTTAGGTACAAGCCCGTCCACCATCGCTGGACAAGGTACAAGACCAGAATTACCTACCTAACTTTTTGGTTCCTCCCGGTTGTCTAACACACTATTACGATCAGTGGATCTCCCAGGGTTAGGAGAGATAAGGAAAGTGAAGCTAGGACAAGTCAAGTATTCTTCCCTACATGAGAGGAAATAGAAATCGGCTTGAAGAGGGTTGAGGCAGAGTGACAATTACGATTATTGAGCTTAAGGAAGCAAGAGCTCGATATTCGAAGAACAAAGGCTGAACAAAAGGAAAGGGAGAATGTAAATCCTTTCCAAACATGTGGCAAGGAACCTGAAACGTCACTGATAGTATGGGGATGGGTATGACTGAAGGAGAAATCCCAAATCTAGAACCCATCAATAAAGAGCCAAGGGCAGAGGAATGCTTTGATATGCAAAATGAAGGGGACCACTTACCTAGGGAATTTGGAGAAGGTGAGAATCGCCTTTATACGAAGGATGACATAGAACAAATAATCGATGATCCCACATTCTTTGCAAGGCATGGAGCTCTTAATCTAACAGAGGTGGGTCGAGGCTGCTAATAATGAGCCAAGTCATGATGAATTGGTCGGACCTAGCCATAGACCTGAATTTCCTGGAAGATCAAATGTAGGAAGAGGAAGAGGTCTAGGTAGGTGGGGAGGAGTAGCTCCTCAAATACGGGGAGGAGTAGCTCCTCAAATACCAATGGTGGATCCAAATGCTGATCTTAATGCAGTCACAAAGGTTGATCTGTTGAATATGGTCGTGAAAATGGGTCAACGAATAGTTAGGGAGCTAGGCACCACTGTAGAAACTAGACCATCCCAAATGAAGCCACTGTAGAAACTAGACCATCCCAAATGAAGCCACATATTATTTCCAAACTTATACAAAAGTTCTCAGGGGATGGGGACCCGATCCAACATATTGAGATCTTTGAGTCAACTTCCAAAACCTATGGGCCAGAGTGAGTGATGTGACCATGGTCCATGGTCCATGCCTTCTTTCTGACCCTAGAAGGAAAGTCTCATCAATGGTATCGAACCTTAAAGCTAGAGGATAAAGTTAACTTCACTAGGCTTAAGAATGTGTTCGTACCAAGCTTTGCTCGAAGTGGTGACAGATCGAGTCATGTGGCTCAGCTTCACAATATTAAGCAAAAGAAAAATGAGTCTATGCGAGACTGTGTATCCCAGCTCAAGCACTTAAATTCAAGATGTAAGCTACGGGAGAGGCTAACTGATGATCAACTGTGTTGCCTTGCTTTCGGAGAGGACTCCGTGAAGTATTAGTCCGACCGGCTACTTTAGATGCATGTTATAAGTTGGCAATAGAATATGAAGACAACATGCTTAAATTACCACAACCTGAGGATGCCAAGGCAGTGTCAGTAGTAGGCACCAACATCACGAGTCTCAAGTCACCACAGGACACGGGAGCCCAGAGTAAGCAAGTTGGAAACATGACTGTAGACGCGAGCTCAGTAATGCCATACTAGATAAATCAAAAGTCAAGGATGGAAGAGAAGGATCAGGGCATGCTCATCTCTACCCCCAGAGGGATCTAGTATGGTGCTCCCTTTGCAGAATGAATCACACCACTACCAAATGCCCTCAATTAAGAGTAAGGCAGTTACTTTATTGTTCTTATTGTGTCAGACTAGGGAACCATGAAACTTCTATGTGTAGGTACCCGAGGCTCTAGCCTATAGCACAATTGTCGGCACCTAGAGTGCCACTAGCTTTACCAGCACCACCAGTGTAAACCACTATGGGCTGCAAGGCAGCCAAATCCATCCTACTTACCAAGATGGATGTTCTAGATACAGGATAGGTCGTCCTTGCCACCACCTGTTCTACCACCACATGCTAAAATCAATCAGGTGTTGATTGAGGAACCCTTGGACAAGGATGAAGTCATGCGTGAGGTAAAAATCAATAATGACTACTACGAGGAGACTATGGAGATTGCACCAAAGTTTTACGTCTTACAAAATTACATGCCAGTGCCAATGTTTCAAACCGTGGTACAATGGAAAGGTAAAGACATAAATTCAACTATGAGAAGGGGGCCACTACAGTGTTTTGGGTGTGGTGGACCCCATCAAATAGTAGACTGTCCTAATAACAAGAATGTGGTTCATGCACACCAAGCTCAACCAATGGTAGCACAACCTAATGATATGCCAACACTTACTTGTGTTAAGTGTGGGATTGATCATTTGATCAAAGACTATCCATATCGCACCAGTGCTTCTGCTTCCACTTCTAATCAAGCTACTATCAGGACCATAGGTGTACAACCTAGGAACATTGCGCCATTGAATGTATTCACACGGGCACAAGCTAAACAAGGCGGGGAAAAGGGAAAAATCCAGCAGGTGTTACAACCTCTAAAATTGGGAGAAGGGAGGAGTCAAAAAAATGGGTAAAGGTGACACCATGGTCACAATCCAGGATGGATCCGAAGAAGATACCATTGACCGGATCCACCCTATCAAAGGAAGAGAACGACCAAGCGTCGAAACCAGATGATAATACTCAAGATACATCAAAAGAGAGACTAAGAAACCCTAAGGGGATTGGTGAATATCCGAACATTGAAGAAGAGAAAAGGAAGCTTGACGAACCTAAAGCCTTGGTGGAGGAGTGACAATGCATTCACAAAGCTAAATTAAGGGCTAACAAGGTCAAGGATACAATGTATCCCAGACATGAGCTGATAAAGGAAACAAAAATTGGAGTTGCCTACTCCAATTCCAGAAAGAGAACAAGGCTTGTCAATTCATTCATTCCCTAAGGGTGAATATGAGACAAACACATAGAAGGAGCCCTCATGTGCTAGGGAACCAAGAGACATAGGTAGTCTCATGGCCTACTATCCACCACCATCCAAATGCCATTAGGACCATTGTTACACAGTTCACAGATATAAAGGATTGGGTAGAGGGAAGAATAAACCCAATATCCATTGTAGAGGAGACCCAGTCACCTTTAACAGAGAAAGACCTAAGGCATGCAAAGGTGAGAATCCCCAAATTTGACAAAATATCCGTTAACCAAGTGGGCCGATATTATGAGAGTGATGACACAAAGGATACAATCCCAATCCGTCATAATGGGTACCAAGCATTAGCTATCTTGGGGATGGAGGAGCGGGGGTGAGCATCATTACGAAATGATGTTGGAAAAACTGGGGTAAACCAAATTTGGAAAGAGCAGATCTAACTGTCAAATGGTAGATAGAACATCTTCAAGACCTATGGGACTATTGAAAAACGTTAGACTTAAAGCTCTTTTCATTCCGCTACCATCATACATTTGTTGTGATGGACTTTCTGTGCCAATTGGATTCATACGACATCATCTTGGGCAGACTACTCATGAGAGAATCCAAATTGGTGCATGACTGGGCATTAGACCATGTGTATGTTCGAAAGGACTTGCAAATACTAATGGAAGGACAATTGTTTGGCAATGATTCAGTAACAATCGAGCGAACTACGTCTTTACAAGTATGCCAACCAATGGTTGAGGGTTCAAGAGAAGAGGAAGAGGCTGCAATGTATGCATCGCTTCCACCTCCAAATTTCAGAAAACTGGATACATGTGCTTGCCATTATAGATATGTTGCAAAACCCAGAGGAACCCAATATGTTGAATTAGTGTTATATGCACATTATGTATGCATATACTAGGAGGCTAACGCACATTAGGCTTGTGAGCATGGGAGCATGGGAGGAGCATGGGTTAGGACTAACCTAAAGGGTTAAGGTTAGGGTCATGCATACAAGGGTCACACATGGGAAATGGAGAGTCAAGAGTCACTTGAGGGCCCTCCTATATAATAGGGGCATGGGGCACACTCAAGGGAGGCTTGGGGGCTTGGAGTCCAAGACTACGTTATCTTGAGGCTTAGGCTGTCGTCTCTTGATGTTAGCTTGAGGCTAGGTTCTGTTATGCTCTCTTGTGTAGAGGATCATAACTACTCACCTACCATTTCACACATGGGTTAAGGTTAGGGTCAGGCATATAAGGGTCACACATGGGAAATGGAGAGTCAAGAGTCACTTGAGGGCCCTCCTATATAATAGGGGCATGGGGCACACTCAAGGGAGGCTTGGGGGCTTGGAGGCCAAGACTACTTTATCTTGAGGCTTAGGCTGTCGTCTCTTGATGTTAGCTTGAGGCTAGGTTCTGTTATGCTCTCTTGTGTAGAGGATCATAACTACTCACCTACCATTTCACACTATAGCTACATGCTATTGGATTGGAGTTATACCTTGATGGTATGGGACATCAAGGTAAAGGTATGATGTATTTCATTTTAATTCATGTGTGCATCCCTTGGGCTCAGGGTGGTCGGGTGAATGAGTTTATGCCTGATTTAGCATTGTTTATGCATAACAATTATCTGGAGAGATCTTAGGGTTTTAACAGTGGTATCAAAGCAATCTCTAGTTAATTGTTGTTAATTTTTCTTTCTTATTGTAATTTTTGATATTTTTTTAAGTAAATTTTAATATTTACTAAATAAAAATGTTATTTTGTTGATTTGTGTTGATGATTTGCACGTGGATCATCGATATGGCGATTAGAACACGTGCTACTACTATTCAATGGATGAATCGACGTTGCGGGAGAATTCTGCTAGTTTAATGCTATTTTTTATGGTTTAAAATAAGCATTAATAGAAATTTTTATAAAAATACTACATGTTTTACTGTGGATATTTTTGGTAGAATGGATTCCCTAAATTTCTAGAATTTTTAGAAAATTTTTAGAAAATTTTTTAAAAATTTTTGAGCATTTTTATGGTAAAAATATATTTTTAATACATTTTTGCGGGTTTTTCCACGGGTATACGATCAAGTTTCTGCCAACTTTCTGCTGAAATGTAGTAGGGGGCAGCATGTTGATGCATTGAATGCTCTCCTGTGTGCATGGGACCCTCGTCATCTCTCAATTCCGAATTTTCCTCTCGCGTGTATAAACACCTCTTAAAAAAATATTTTTTAAATTAATGTTAATCATAATTAAGATTTAATTATGATTAAAAAAGATTAATTAAAAGTTAATCCTTTTCTCTGATTAACAAAGAAGAGAAGATGGTGAGTAGAGAGAATGGAATGGAGAAGAAGGAGAGGAAAGAGGGGAGAAGAGAGAGGGAGTCTTCTCACTCTCTCCCTCTCTGGATTTTTTACACAGATAGGGGGGGTTTTCACTGCAGGCAATGAAAAAAATCGCCACCCCCCCAAAATTCTTTCTTTAAAGGTTTTTTAAAAACCTTAGTTACAAAGGTTTTAATTTTTGCTTTTTAAATATTTTTTAAAAAAATCCCAAAAAAGAGCTTTTCAAAGCTTGAAAAAAAAGCTTTAAAAAAGGGGGAGAAAATATGAGATTTGAGAAAAAAAAAATCTGTGAAATTTCTAAATTTTTTCTCTTAAAACCTTTAGCTTTCCGCATTCTCGGGAAACCTTTTGGCTTTCCGAATTCCGAAAAATTTTTTGACCTTTCGGATTCCGGAAACTTTTGACCTTTCACATTCCGATTTTTTTTGTCTTTTCATTTTCCCGAAACTGTTGGCTTTCTGTATTCCGGGAAGATCGTTGGGATTCCAAAATTTTTTGACCGTTCGTATTCTAATGCGTTCGGGGTTAATTAAAATTTTTTAAAAATTCTTAAAAATTAGTGAAAAACTAGACAAAGGTCATTTTAAATTTCAAGAAAATGTGGAGTTGGTGATTGGCATGTGGTGTGTCCATTCCGGCGCCCGTGAATATTCAAATTCCTTTAAAATATATTTTTTGACCCATAAAATTAAAAAATCCATTTAAATTATAAATTTTTATTGGATTTGAGAATTTTTGGGCGAAATTAGAAATTTTGTGAACGATGGGATTCTCATGAAAAATTAAGAATATTCTAGAAATTATTTTTAAAAATCCTTAAAATTGGTATTTTTTAAAATATCAATGGTATTTTAGCAAATCTATTCACTGAAAATTTTCTAAAAAAATATAGGCTTAGAATGCCAGAAGATAAATATTTTTGAGAGTTATTTAATGTTGAAGTACATTTTCTCGTGCTGACATTAGATAGATGCGGGTTATTCGCATATTATTAATATGATTATATCTTGTATTAGTAGGTATTTTTGTTTAGATTAATTCTAAATGATTTTTTGTCATTCTTTTTGAAAATGTTCCTTACTTTCTTCAATGATGGCTAGGATTTACGTTCAAAGTGTGTTTCACCTTTGACACTTTTTCATGATAATTTATTTTGCACTTATTTAATTGTGGTCTATGCTTAATTTCCTAAGCCTAAGACAAATTCTATCATGGGTTAGTTGATTGGTTTGTTTTGGTGGATTTTATTGGATGTTTTCCAAGTTTTATATGGACTCATCAGGTTCTGCCTGGATCACTTGTATCTCGGGGTTTTTTAATGAGTGTTACACACATGTGTTTCACTTGCTTACTTTGGAGTTTTTCTTGAATGACACCACGTTCATATACTCCGGATTGTTGAGTTGGCCACGAATTTTAATACTTCTTTTGGCATGATTAATGACCATTAGATGGTATGCATTGATTTTTATGATCAATTATGGTTTTCATGGATTTGAGGAGCTTCTATACTTTTATCCATGGTTTTATAAGGATCTTTTGACCTTTTGGCTAATATCATGTGCTTTGAAGGTAGCATTTGCCTTCGTTTTTTGCACATAATTTTGGAGTATATTGCTTGTACTCTTGTACATGTTCCAACTCAGATACCTAGTTGTTTATGTAGCTTGGTGAGTTATTTTCCTACCCTAACTTTATTGTGTTTTGGGTAGTTATCATTAGAAAGGCGCCAATAATTCAATTTCTTTTCTAATGATGTACTCAAAAAGAGTTATTCCTTAATGTAGTCTCAGGTATATAGAGATAGATTTTAGTATGTGAAAGTCTAGGATAAGGTCCTCTTATTCCTTTTATACATGATTTTATTCATATTTTCTTAGACGGCATACTAGGGAGTTTCAAATTGTTAAGGTATGTATGGGTGGTATCATGGTGGTATGGGGGGATGCTAGTGATCCCTCACATATATTATCTTATGGGATAATTTGGGCTCAAGATTGTTGCTTTGCTTACATCACTTAGCATGTTGACCTCAACATTCAAAGACAATCTCATTTTCTAAATTCACTAGAAGTTATAGTGTGGGCATTCTCTAGATAAACTTCTTATATCTATAGCCTTCATGTTTTGATGAGTGTAATCTCGTTGGTATTTTCACTTGTTGAAATCTCTTTCTTTAGAGTTCAACGAGTTTATCTTCTTGTGTTTGGATTAAGGAAATTTGGATTTTTTCTTTGTTGGCATTTCTTTCTTTAGTTTTGTACTTTAGGTGATTTATACAGACAACTTGATGGTTTACGGATGGACATATGTGACTCATCGAGATGTTGATGACTCTCTATATTGATATGGATAACTCGGGACGTCGATAATTCCATGTGTAGACGTGGGTACGTCGGGGCGTCGATGAATCCCTAGTTCCTACTGTTATAATGTCATGTTTTCCTACTTTATTCCGAATGGTTTATAATGAGGAAATTACTTTGAGTATGAATTCCTCTGATCATCCGAAGTCTGATTGGGCAAACAGAGCATATGAATCAGATTGTGGAGGATATGTTTTGTGCATATATCTCTGGAAAAGCATCAAATCGAGAAAAATATCTTCCAATGATGGAATTTGCCTATAACAGTTTTAAACATACAGCTATTGGTTTTAGTCCGTTCATGTTTATATATGGGTATCAACCCAGGGCACCTATTGATGCCGGTCTTAATAAGGACATCAAGCTTACACATCGAGGGATTTCTTGCATGATATGTAGGAAATGCTAACTGAAGCTCGGGATTCTATCATGAGTGCTCAGGATAGGGCACGGTTCTATGCTGATAGAGGACGCTCAACTTGGTCTTTTAAACCAGGAGCGTTGGTTTATTTTAATATTCCTAAAGATTCTTAGAATTTGTCAATAAGAAAATGCTCGAATTTATCTCCTAGATATTGTGGTCCATTTCGAGTTATATATCGGATTGGCACGATTGCGTATGAACTTAAACTACCTCCACATGTTAACGTTCATCCAGCTTTCATATCAATAGATTGAAAGAGAAACTAAGAGGTGAGGATAACACAGTTACTCCTCAAGAACTCGTTGAAGTCGAAGAATTGTCCTATGTTCCACATGAACCTGATAAGGTACTTGAATTCAGGGAAATGAAACTTTGTAGTTGACTAATCCCTGAGGTTAAAATTAGGTGGAAAGATAGGGAAATAGAGGATTCGACTTGGGAGTCGGTTGAGATTGTTCAGCGCAGTTCTCCTTCTTTTCATTGCAAGAGTGCTATGTTTTGAGAGAGGGAAAGTATGTTATATGCACATTATGTGTGCATATACTAGGAGGCTAACCCACATTAGGCTTGTGAGCATGGGAGCATGGGAAGAAGCTCTAGTGGAGCATGGGTTAGAACTAGCCTAGGGTCAAGATTAGGGTCAGGCATCCAAGGGAGCATGGAAAAAAGCTCTAGTGGAGCATGGGTTAGGACTAACCTTAAGGGTTAAGATTAGGGTCAGGCATCCAAGGGTCACACATGGGAAATGGAGAGTCAAGAGTCACTTGAGGGCCCTCCTATATAATAGGGGCTTGGAGGCCAAGGCTATGTTATCTTGAGGCTTAGGCTATGGTCTCTTGATGTTAGCTTGAGGCTAGGTTATATTATGCTCTCTTGTGTAGAGGATCATAACTACTCACCTACCATTTCACACTCTAGCTACATGCTATTGGATTGGAGTTATACCTCTTGATGGTATGGGACATCAAGGTAAAGAAATGATGTATTTCATTTTAATTCATGTGTGCATCTCTTGGGCTCGGGGGTGGTCGGGTGGATGAGTTTATGTTAGATTTATGCATGTTTATGCATAACAATTATCTAGAGAGATCTTAGGGTTTTAACAATCAGGGAATGTTCTTGCTACCTCGCTGTGCATGTTAAATGTACAACCAAAGGAAGAAGATACGGAGGATGAAGTCTCCAGAACAAAAGGGACTGGATCACATGCCACACGAGTGCCCAATGCCTCAGAAGATGGTGGAAGTAGAAGAGGTATATTGCTTGGTAAAATGCCCTGTTTACGAAGTAAACCCACAAACGCCTAGTGGATGAGATATCTCAAAGCCACTAAGGTGCATGAGGAGTTTTCTACGAATTGGGGTGAAGAGTTGAGTAAGATATCCCTAGAAGGTAAACATGAGGAGAAAATTACCACAAGAGTCGGAAATGCCCAAACTTACAAAAAAGCAAGGTGACAAAAATGGAACAACGCCTGGTTGAGTCTGAGCACGAGGCTAGAAAAATAATGGCTCAAACAAAAAAAGAGGATGAAGATAAACCAGACATACTCTCAGTGCCAGACCATTTTAAAACTTACACTATTGAGACGAGCAAAAAGTGGTCCGATTGATGGCTAAAATAGTAAAGGAAGATGGTCTATCCCCGTTGTATGACGGTCCAGCCGAAGTTAAGGAAATTGATATTGCAGAGCCAGGGGAGGAACCCAAACTTGTCTATATTGCTAAGGACTTAACTGCGTCTGAGGAAGAAGAGCTAATATCTCTCCTTAAGGAATTCAAGGATTGCTTCGCCTAAATACACCAGAGATGAAGGGTGTACCGCTTGAAATGGTATAACACACGATTCCGAGCATGGAGGGATTCAGACCATCTAGGCAGAAGCCGTACTAGATGAATCCAAAATATGTAGTGATTATAAAGGAGAAAATTGACAAACTCATTGTCTGTGGATCTCATCTACAAAATCGAGTACACCGATTAGCTCTCACCAATCGTGATAGTGCAAAAAATAAAATTAAAAAAATTGATGGTTTGCATTTATCTCAAAAAGGTCAATGCAGCCACTAGGAGGGACCATTACCCAATTGCCATATATCGAGCATGTATTGGAAAGGGTAGCTGGTGAAGAAGCTTACATCTTCTTAGAAGGATTTAAAGGCTGTAATCAAGTGTCCACAGCACCAGAATACCATCATAAAACGGCCTTCAACACAATGTGGGGAACATATGCTTATAAGGTTATGCCTTTTGGCCTCACCAATGTCCTAGCAACCTTCCACAAGGACGATTGATGTGCACAGCCTTCAAAGACTACTTGCAAAAGTGGTTGGAGGTATTCATTGATGACCTGTGTGCACACTCATGATGGTCTGAACATTTGGCTTGTTTGAGAAGGGTGTTTGAGTGATGCCGACTGTATCGTATATCCTTAAACCCTTCGAAATGTCAATTCTGGGTCAAGCATGGTGTAATCTTAGGGCATATTGTATCTTAAAATGCTATTTCCACGGACGAAAGCAAGGTAAAGTTGATCTTGGAATTATTGCCACCTACTAATTACAAAGGTGTATAAAGATTTGTGGGCCACGTTGGGTATTATCGTTGCTTCATCATATTCTATGCTGAAATCGCCATACCATCGTAAAGAGTGCTCATTGTCTTTAAATGGACTAAGGAATGCCAAGAAGCATATGATAAGTTGAAGAAAGCACTAGCCAGTGCACCTATCTTGACACCACCTAACTGGGATCATATATTCCACGTACATATCGATGCATCAAACTTTACAATAGGCTGTGTATTAGCATAACTTGGGGAATTCAAATTGGATTACCCATTTTTCTTTGCCAGTTGTCAGAGCTATAAACAATGTAGAGATAAATTACACAACCATGGAGCATAAAGGATTGGCCATGGTTTATGCTGTAAAAAAATATCGACATTACTTATTATTGGCCAAAAAAAGTATATTTATTGTGGACCATCAAGCCCTATTATATTTAGTGAACAAGCCTTGCACCATGGGAAGAATCACTCGCTGGTTACTTTTACTCTTGGAATTCGACTTAACAGTCACAGTAAGAAAAGGGACACAACATGTGCTGGCCGACTATATGTCTAGACTTTCGAATGGATAACCTGGTGTGGAGGATGACCTTCCAGATCCTTGTTTGCTCAAACTACACATGGTACCTGAGTGGAGTGAGGAAATATCTGAATATCTAGCTCATGGTTTTCCACAAGAACGACCCTTGAACAAGGACAAAATGTGTCGGCTTATCAAGCTAGCTGCACCTTATCAATTGATTGATGGAGAATTATATAAACTAGGCAAGGATGATCTCCTTAGAAGATGTGTGCGAGAAGATGAATTTATCACAATACTAGAGGAAGCACACTCAAGAATAGCCGAAGGACAAATTATACAAGCATCGAGTGTCCAATGCTGAGGCCTAGACAACAATACTATTGTGTTCAGTGCTAGTGTTATGAAAATCATGATACAACTCATTATTGGTACCAAGGAAACCCAACATCACAACCTGTGTTCTGGATGCCAAATCAAACTTGTGACAAATTTCTAAACGAGACGCTTCTCTTCATTGTCACATAGACTCATTTTCAAGCAAGTTTCTATCCACGAGGTGAGTTTTCAAAGTATGGAGATCAACCTTGAGATGGTATTAAAACCTCAACCAGTTTCTCCTAGAGCTGCACTAGTACAATTCTACTCATTGACATTACCAATAGCAAATTCAGAGAGTCCAGAATAGGAGAGCTATGAGTTATATGAACAATATGATTTTATATGGATATCTGGAGTAGCCTCCAACTGTAGATTATCTCTCTATTCAAAGCCACGGTGTAACAAAGAGTGAGAGACCTCAACAATATGGCACACATGCCACCTATGTCATGTTTCAATTGTAAGCATCCACATCGCATTGTGGACTGTGCTCATAGAGTCACTATTGTACCAAGACTTTCAACTCCATTTTTGAAACCACAATGTTATTCCATATGGAGACACATGTTACAAGTGCGGATTTAAGCATATTTTAAAGGATTATTCTAGCAGAGTGATAACCCTCCACTAGTAGGTGTATCAACCAATTTGGTGAGTCTTAACTTGTGAAGGCAGGAACATTATCCTAGTGGCAGAGCATTTGGGTCACTTCGAGGAGCCTTAACTTGGTAAGTGTACAAGGTGGTCTTATTCATACAGTCCTCCTCAATGCTATCATAAGGTTCCAAACCAAGTCAAAACATCCAAGGCAACAAAGAAGAAAAAATTTGAAGCTTCAACCTCGAAGCCTGTAGCCCAAGAGACAGAGATGCAAGTCCCAAAGGCTACAACAATCCCTAAAATTTTCAATGAGCCAAAATCGGATGTCCAAAAGAAGAAGACCTCAAAGAGCACATGGAAATGCAATACACGATCAATTATCAAGGGCAATGACATTGTGACCATTGAAAGTGGTTCAGACGATAGCTCCGAAGTTATCTCCCTCACAGAGCGATGTCTCATTCAAACTAGCACTTCCCAAAGAGAAGAAACCCATTGACTATAGAAACATTCCAAATAAAATGAAAGAGTACCCTAACCCCGTGTTGGAGAAAGAGCATATGAAACAAGTCCAAGAGCTTGTAAGGAAGGTGCATGTTAAACTAGAGCTAGTACTTGAGCAAGTGGTCAAGTACGAATCACTAACTTTTATTAAGCCAATCCTTGATCCTATCTCAAAGTCAATCATCAAACCAATGAAGGAACCTCAGTGCTTGCCAAAGGCCTTGATTGAAACTATAAGCATTCTAAAGAGGCTGCAAAAAGAGTCTTCCGGAGCCTCCACCTCTAGAACGAACTAGATTTTGCATTGCTTGACGTAATGAGGGAGGACTTAATGGGAGGTGAAAGTTGGCCTTTCATGGGTCATAATAGTCACCACAATATTTTCTTCGATGTGATAAGTGATGACTTCATAAAAGGCATCGTCTCCTAGGAAAAGATCAGTGCACATATCCTACACATTAGTAGGTCCAAGTCCACCTCTGAGTGAGTACAAGCTAAGTAAGTGTGATTATCACGGGGGACATAACAGGTCTTAGAGTCTTCTTATCCTTGGAAGCTTGAGTCTTGACAAGTTCTCTAAGGAAATTCTCAATTTGGAGAGACTTATCTGATTGGATAAATGGGAATTTAAGAGCCCATATACCTGAACCTTAAGAGGAGGAGGATGAGATGTACCACAATGAGCATTCTCCCTCTATACCCAAGATGAGAGCATAGCTAAAAGGTTCCATGAATAAGCTGGGGGACTACTTTGAAAGCAACAAAATGAATGTCGTGTCACCTATTGTTTATAAGGGAATGACGATCTTCATAGCCTTGGATGGTTGTGATGGTGTTAGCATAATCACCAAGGATTGTTGGGAGGCCTTGGGAAGCCCACCACTCATAGGCACAAGCCTCATGGTCAAGCTTGTTGATGGGAACACAACTAAACTTTTGGGTGTCCTTTAGGATACGAAGATTAAGGCCTTCGGGGGGCTAAGCTTCCACCACACATTCGTGGTGATGGATTTTCAGAGAAGAGGGTCATACAACATGATCCTCAGAAGGCATTATATAAGAGATGGAAGGCTAGTTCATGATACACAAGGGTAACCAATCTTTGAAAATAAAATCTAAAATAAGGAAGACTCATTCCATGGGTCGAGGCATTCTTTCCATTGAGTTCGACACAACTGCTTGAATCACTTCAGTTTGATATCCGTAGAGCATGCAACACAGAAGCTCACACCACGTCGATTGACATTTATAGAACTTGTAACAAGATGTTGGATGGTGAAGATAAGGACCAAGAATATGAAAATCGTTTACTCTGAGGATTGGATTCATGTTTTTGCAATCATGGACACTCTTCCACAGAAGCTTGGGACAAGGTTTGTAAGATTGGACGGTGTTGATATCACATTCCTATTTGCGCTTTTGATGCATTTGAAATAGAACTAGCACTAGAACCGACTTGCCTTAAGTTAGAGTCCACTAAAAAAGACCACCTAGCTGCATGGCCTGTCTTAATTGACATCGGACTAGCCACAACATGTTGTCTTAGGAGATGTGGACCTCATTAGGTCACCCACCGCTCGCACCATATCTACAACAACCATCACCACGGTAAATAGTTTCCAATCTATGACCATCAGTTGTTTTGAAGTGGAGTTTCTTATTGGATTTGAACTTGTGTCGTATAAGTTTTATGTGATTCTCATGGATACATTGAAACAGAACATCATCCTTGAGAGGGGATGGATCGTAGCCATGGATTGCATTGAAGCAAGTGAAGAAGGACCATGACACTACTTGAGATCCCCTTCAGAATGGTTATTGTACCCTTGGTGAATGAGGTCACCCTGAACTTATCAACATCCCAAGCCTTGTCCTCCACTTATGAGCCACCACCTCAGGTAACATCTAACACTACACAACACTCTTGATGCATCGTCAACCACCTCTTCAAACCATTATGGAGATCCTGAACCTCACCGACAAAGATGAAGATCATTCCCAACCTTAACTTCCGCAACCCTTCAGAGAGGTCACCAAAAAAGAATGGGTACCCAAGAGTACCTTGGCTAGCCAGGGAAAGAACGACGCCTATGCAAGGACTTTGTAGCCACTATTTGGCCTGAAGCTCAACCCTGAATGAAGATCTACCAAATGGGAGTCCCATGCCATAGAGTTCTATCCCCAGACCTCAAGCCTTATTTTGGATCCTCCTCAAGTTGCTAGAAGCCTAGGGCTTCTATGAAGGGAACCCATCCATTTGGATCTCAAAAACCTTGCCATCTACACAACCCTAGAAGCTCAAAAGATCTAGATGACGTACCCAGTACCACCCTTGAAGTCTATACTTCATTAGATCCCAACAAAATGGATCACAACCCCACAATAACTATGTGTACCATGTTGCAACACCAACTCGCAAGATGGAATTGGAAAGACACAGCTCAATCAAGCATGCCAGCAAAGTCGACCGCAGTGGTATCCAAGCTTTCACCGTGGACGAGCAAACAATTCTCCACTCTTACTTGTTGAGTGCACGCATGGTAAGCCTCGAACACTAGCTCATGTGTACATATGTAATGTTTACCTTTCACCCTCCCCCCTGTGTACCATCACGACCTTCATTAGGAATGATAAAAAACGTAGAAATCCAAAAACATAACAAGAAACACCAAAAAACAACTAAAAACATGCACATGCACGTTTACACACTCTGCACGTGCATCCACACATTTGCATTTGCATGTGCACACATCTTTGCACATCTGGCACGTGCACAAGCTCTTACTCCTCCTTTGCACCCCCTACACCTCCATTCGCATGTGCATGTCATCACACAGGCACATCACCCGTGCATAAAACACACCCCTACAAGCACCAACTCCACGTACATACCCTCTTATCTTTTCCCATGCAATTGTGCACACTCACACCTGCACTCAGACATCCACATATGCACTTACATTCATGCATTTTCATGTGCACGCATGTTCACCCATGCACACGCACATCACACACACGCCTACCCCCACATGCACATATTCATTCAATTCCTGTGCACACACCTCGTACGTGTCTGTGCGCACTCATATTTGCACCTCTTGCACCCGTGCATGCCCGTACACCGACATTTGCACCCACACGTGCACAATTGATTGCACACTTGATTGCACACACACACACGTGCACACTTTCCTTTGTACAATTGCACATTCTCATGCGCAAATGTACTCCATGCATGCATCAACACTGCATGCGTCTCCACGTGCACAATGCACACACCCCCCTCTTTTTAACAAAATAAATCCCCCCTCTCCACCTTTTTTTTGGTGTGCTTTTTCTTTTAAAATTCCCTCCCTACTTTTATTGTTTATCTTCTTTTTTACTTTTTGTTTATCTTCTTTCTTTTTTTAACTGTTTTATTCTTCTTTTTATTCCTTCTTGTCTTGCACTTTTTATCCTTCTTTTTCATAAAATTTTTAATTTTTTCTTCCTCTTTTTTACTTTTTTAATCATCTTTTTACTTTTTTATCCTTCTTTTCATTTTATTTTTCTTCTTCTTTTAATCCTTCTTAAAAAAACAACCCCTCCTTTTAATGCTTTATTTTTTTCTTTTTATCTAAAAAAAAGATTTCCCTTTGCTTTTTTTTCTTAAGTATTAAAAAACACTCCCTCTTTCCTTTTTTTCTTTTAAAAAAATAAATTTATTATATATTTTAAAAAACAAAAAAATCATAAACAAACTTATTAGTTAATTAATTAAAAAATGTTGTCCCTTCCCCTTCCCTTTTTTAAAAAACCTTTTTACTAATTATAAAAAAACTTACCCTACAACCCTAACCCCTGCACACCCTGGGTCATAAAATCCCTAGTGATGGGATCAACTGTGGAAACCCAACCTTGTGGGCACTGACTGATTTCCGACAGCTAATTTGGAAACTCGACCAGCATGTGTCCAAGCGAAATTTGGACGGTGTCCCGCCCACGAGCAGGTTATCCCCCTCCCGTGTCCACTTCCCACCGTGCCTCTTAAATATCCCGTTCTCACGAACCGACCCCCTTGGGCGAGCCTGGATATTTGCTCCACCTGCTGCGTGCCGCTAGCCTGCGTCTCGTGCGCTGCCAAGCTGCTCTGCCTTGACCCTTCGCCCCCATACTTCCACTTCCTGCTGCGCCCGTTAGCAGATTGGAGAGAGAGGAGAGTAGGGATTTGAGGCTCCAGTGCTGCCGCTAGCCCCCTTGCCCACGACGCATCCCATGACCTCCTTGTCTCCGATCTACCCTGCAAGCAGGATTGTCGCGTTGAACCCCCCTCCACTGATAGGGGTGGAATGCCAGAATGTGGGGGAATGTCTTAGTCTACCTCTTCCAGTTGGCGAGCAACGAAGAAACATATATCCCGAGTTCTGAAGGTGTAGGGAAAGGCCATTGGAAGGCCTTTTGCTAGAGGAAAATGGGGGGCTGGCGCTAGTAGCTAGTGCATCATGGTCTTAGGGAGTGGAATAAATTTTTAAAATTCTCTTTGTTGATGTGTTGATGTGTCAAGGTTTTATTGTCCATCTATTTTTTTTTTTTACATTCTCTATGTGTCATCAACTCTTTTGCTTTCATTTTTCTCATTGCCGATGTGTCAATATCCTATGGTGCATTCTTTAAAAACAAAGCTTGTTGATTTGATGGTTGGAATTTATTTTCCCACGACCCAAGACCATGATGGAAACCAGAGGAAGCTGAGAAGCTTGAAGAAGCTCAGAAGCCTGAACTCTTGAGTTATTCCCTATGCTCTTTGCCAGGATCTTTACAAGTGGTATGCTGACAAGCGCAATGCTGGGACTTTCGAGTGCTTGGTCTGTCATAGTGTTGATGGTGAAACAAGCAAGGAGTGTAGGAATTTGATGAGTCTTATCATGCATGCCACCATGAGAAAGTAGAAAGGGCCTAAGCACCGGGGTTATGGGCTAGTTGTGTGTTTTGTGCTCGAATAGGATTCCTTGAGAACCCTCAAACTACCCCGAGGGAACAAGGATACTCTTGATTTTGATGGATCAACCACAGAGGAGAAAGAAGGTGGAAAGCCTAAAAGCCAATGTGAGAGTGGTGAACAAACTACTAAGGGTTTTGACATTAAAGTTGCAAAGGTAAATTTGAAGAAGAAGAAGGTCATGCTAAAGATTCCATAGCAGAATGAATAGTTGATGCTTTGAGTTATCGGGATAACATAGCTTTTACAAAGCTACAAGCCCCTCGATCTCTACACCATCACCTGTGTCGCCATCCCAACCACGATGCCGGCATGCCTGCAAGGTACTCGGCCACACCATGAAGCAACACGATAGGTGTTTCAAGTTTCAACAGTAGACTCATTAGGCACAGACACCATGGGTAGCTTGAGGCCATTCTTTAGTCAAGCTTGGAGGGATTTCTAATGTGTAGCCAATTCTCTTCACTCACATCCTTTCGCCAATCCTCTTCACTCACATCCTTTCGCCAGTGGCACTTAGGCACATTTGACCGGATAGTCCTCCCTACCTTATGGTCTATCCAGCACCAATCCATGCACCCATGCCTTTCATTGATCGCACCCAATGGTCTAAACTATACCTTACCAAGGCACTCCAACATTGCTTCTTGCACACAACATCTATGTCCCATGCCAACACTTTACATGCTTGCAAGAGAGAGGGGAGGAGGTGCAAGCAACCTCTTGTTAACAGCAAGAGAGAAGGCGCTAGCGGTGTATCTATATAGGCCTGTATATACGAGGTGTTTGTTGCGGTCATAGTCGGTGCCATCGTCCATGGTGTCGGTCCATAAAATATGTATACTAAAAACTAGATAGCATTTTTTCCACCTCTTATGGCCATTTAGGATCATCTTGGGCCCCGTTTGAGCCCCAATTAGGACATGGTGTCCAAGAGTAAAGTCTACCTCTACTCCATGTGTGTACAACATGTTATGAGATATAGTGTGCCAAATCTAATCAAAGCCATTTCTAAACCATCTGGCCCAATAGGCCACCTTCTCGTGTAAATACATGGATGTCGCATGCTTAGGCTACTCAACCATGGCTACACCTCATAATCGGGGTCCGTACTACAAGCATGAGCTAGCCGCGGTTCGTGGACAATACAATACTAGGGTGGATCATTGATATTCAATAATACTCATGTAACCTAGAAAACGAAAGCACTCGACCCACCCTAGTATGTTGACCAAACTTAAATAAATGCATGTTACATCATGTAATGTCTTTTGTGCTTTCTTTACGATGAGATAGAGAAAGAGAGAGACACCTACACGTTGAAGTTTTTATCATGAAAATCACCTTTTAAGAGGGAGGCTTCTATTTTTCCTCTCAAAGTAATAACTAATAGCTCTTTGTTCAAAAATTCAAAATTTAAGAAAGGGCGAGCATGAATCACTCCCTTGGCCCTCTCTCTCCTCTCCTTTGGCCACTTGGAAGGGGAAAAGCTTGCATTTAAATAGAGTATAGATTAACTAGTAGAATTATTAATCAATCTCACTTAATTTCATAACACTAGTAAACTTTTTTTTTTTGGGGAGGGGGGGGATGTGAGGGTATAGAATTATAATGCCACGAGGGTAGATTCTAACCTTGTACTTGCATGATGAGAGGCAACTGTGCTTTTGTCCCACGTAATATAAGCCCTTATAGAAAAAACATGTTGCAAATATCCCTTTACAAAAGGGTGTCTTGCCACTATGTAGTGTTTTTATTATAAAAAATAACTTTACTTGCATAAACAATAAATGCTAATCAAAACATATTATACCAAGTCCCCAATTCTCCATTTTTTTTTTGCACAAACAAACCTCTTTCCTTAGATCACTTGATGATTTAATTTTTGTTCTAAACAATAACTATACATGCACAAACAATAAATGCTATTTAAAACACGTACACCTTAAAAGAAGAAGAAGAAGAAGCAAAATAGACCTCTATCCCTAAACAATAATTATACACACACAAACAATAAATGCTAATTAAAACACATGTACACCAAACCCGAAAATATAAAAAAAGCAAAATAAACCTCCACCCTTGGATCACTTGATGATTGACCATCAAGGACGGGGGTCATCAGAGGGGGGATTAGGGCCGTCCAAGCATGCCTTATTTTTTACAAATCCAATCCTGGGCACTTGCATGTCGCCATCGAACTCATTAAATTCTGTAGTGCTGAGTGGTCAGAATCTCCTATAGTCGCATAGGCTAAATCTGAGACGTTGAAATTCGGTCCATTTGCATGTCTCCATGTCATCAGGAGTCGATTCTGTAGATGCATGTAAACTGATTACTTCTTCTCTCACTCCCCCATCCTTGACGACCTGAAAAAGCCATCGGGAGGCTTTTCCCACCACGAGTACGGAAAGGCCTCTTGATAGCCTTTTCCTACTCCTTAATAGCTTTGACCAGACAATTTTCCCCCATTCCTCACAAGGTCTTGGTGAGAAGGCAACCAAAAACAACAGAATGTAGGGTCAAAATTAAATTGTCTTGACCACCTAGCTTTGAACTAGCCACGACAGCTGCACGTTTATTGCTGCAAATAGGAAGTTGTGAAGAGAAAATAGCCTTAAAGCTTAACTACGAGTCACATTGAGGCACTTTCGTGGCTATGGGGAAGTGGCTTGCGTTCATCTTTGCAGCAGCCGTGTGGTGCGCAGCCTACAGCACTGCTGCCTTCCTCTCGGTTTTCCCTATTTTGCAAACCACCCTCTTGTTCTTGCTCAGCTAAAAAAATAAATAAAAAAACATTTAAAGGGAGAAAAGGAAACCAGGAAGCTATGCCTCGCTACGCTCAACTTGTAATCGGGCCAGCCGGAAGCGGAAAAGTAAGTGTTCACGCCAGACAACTTAGGGTTTTACTCTTTTGGCTAAGTTTTTTTTTGGGGGTTTATTTGGGACCTTATTTTTTCAAAATACACACATTCCGAGACAGAGATATCTTGATACCGTAACAAAAATGCACACATTCCCCTAGGATAGGTGATAGCTCAAGTGGTGAAAGTTTTTTCCCAGGACCAAGAGGGCCTGGGTTGAAAACCCGCATTGGTGCTTCCTCGGCGGCATCGCCTATGGGTGGATAAATAAGTGCCTACGGGTGGTGAAAATTAGTAACTATGGGAGGATCTTGGGCCAAAGGCCAGTTGAAAAAAAAATAAAAAAAATAAAAATGCACACATTCCGAGAGAGAGAGAGAGATTGATTTTTGTCCACAGAAGAGTGTTACCAATTAAGAAAATCCATGAAGTGCCTGGGAGTTGGTGCTATCCATGGCCTTTCCTGACCATCATGGTCTTGGGAGTGGATTTTTTTTAAAAAAATTCTCCTTGTTGATGTGGCAAATTTTTATTAGCTTTCTATTTTTCAACCTGCTTATGTGTCATCAGCTCATTTGCTTTCATTTGAGTAAAATTTCCACTGTTGATGTGCCAACATTCTATGTTGCATTCTTTAAAGTTGATTTGATGACTGGGATTTATTTTTCCAAGACCCAAGACCATGATGAAAATAAACCAATTACTATAGAGGTATGGGGGAGTCACTGAGCTGGGGATGTATCGATGACCTCATACATGCTTTCTACATCCACTGCCTATCAAGAGGCATCCCTGTGTCTCTAGGGTATCTCTTGGACCATCAATTGGCTAATGGAGGTATGCCTGGGTCCAAAGGGCCTTGGACGTTTGGGTCATTGCAAGTGGAGTGCTCTATCTAGTGTGATTCCAAGGTGTTGTGGTGGCTTTGGCACTGCCTATGTCTGCTGCTGCTGGGTCCAACTAGTAGTGTTTTCCGAGTCTGTCCTTGCTTAGCTTTGGTTCTTTTAAGAGAGTAGATCTCTATTTTAGAGTAGCTCCATCAAGTAGAGATCTAGGCAGCACAATGTTCTGGATAATGTGCCAAATAGAGAGATCGCCTCCTCTCTTTCTCTCTCTCTCTCTCTCTTTCTTTTGGATTACAACCACTGATTACTTAGGCCCGACAGGAGCAGAAGGATCAAGTAAGTCATTGCCCTTGTACCCAAATGCGTGACCTTTTGGCCTCCCACACCTGGTGGTCTTTGCTTGGTGTCTCCCTCCTGTCACATGAAAGAAACTGGTAAAAGGCAGATGTCAAGTATCTGAAGCCTTAGCTTTAGTCTTTCTATAGAGAGTATATCTCTATTTTGTGACAGCTCCATAAAGTAGAGACGTGAATAGCACAATGATCTTGGATAATGGGCCAATAGAGAGAGCACCTACTCTCTCTCTCTCTCTCTCTCTCTCTCTCTCTCTCTCAGTGTGTGTGTGTGTGTGTGTGTGTGTGTCTCTCTGATTGTAGCCATTGACTACCTAGGCCTGACAGGAGCGATAGGATCAAGCAGGTCATTGCCCTCGTATGCCAATGCGTGACCCTTTGGCCCCATGCACATCGGGAGCGCAATCTCTTCTGAGAGCCACACCATAGTCACAAGAAACGGCCATTTCAGTCCCTAGAAATGCGTTTCTCCATTCTAGGACCCCATCTGTTTCCATGGCCGTTTCTCTTTTCCCAAGTGCTATTGTCATAGGAAATGACCGTTTCCACCCCTAAAAACTCGTTTCCCCATTTTCATTCCTCGAACGTTTCCATTCCCATTTCTCATTTCTGGTGAGTGACTGAGCCACACGCCTGTGACTTGAGGATCTCAGCCCTCCACTATCACTACAGATCCATCCAGGATATCCATCATCGAGGACATGGAGAGCTCCCATCACAGGGAAGAGATGTTCTTACCACCTTCTGTTCTATTCTAGAGGAGAATTTTATCATTGTTGTATGATCCCACACTATACACATTGACATCATCTATTATCCACATGGTTACTTGTATTGTTCTTGGTAGGTAGTTTCTTTTCCATGACTCAATGTCTCGTGGATACATGGTACTACCCTTTGGGTCTTTTGAAGACATGAATACAACCTCCCCCCTCCCCCCCCCATGATGAGATATGCCATGGACATTATTGTTATTGCCCATTGGGTCGCTTAATCTCTCTCTCTCTCTCTCTCTCTCTCTCTCTCTATCCATTGATTTTGTTTTGGGCACTCCACTCAATTATACAATTGTACGGCCAGCCTCTTTCTGATGCCTGCGAGCTGTATTGCAGTTTTCCTCCAATGCTTGCGTCCCCCCCCCCCCCCCCCCCCCCGCCGCCCCCCCATGATGAGATATGCCATGGACATTATTGTATCGCCCATTGGGTCTTTAGTAGACGCTTAATCTCTCTCTCTCTCTCTCTCTCTCTCTCTCTCCATTGATTTTGTTTTGGGCGCTCCACTTAATTATACAATTGTACGGCTAGCCTCTGATGCCTGCAAGCTGTATTGCAGTTTTCCTCCAGTGCCTTGCGGGTTGTATGGCTCTCTTCTCCCTCTTGTGGTTGTATGGAAGTTCCTCCTCCCTTTTGTAGCTGTACAGCAGCCTTTCCTTCGTCGTGTAGGTGCAACCATTTAGGGTTGCATGGAGCTTATGTATTGCTGTCCAAGATTTGGAATACCTGCTTATTTTTTTTCGAGAGCTGGTCCGTGTATTGGGGTGTAACACGCGGAAGCTCTGAGAGTCTTCTTTCAGCCCTAAACACCAGTGAGAACATGCTGATGCAAAAACACAGACAGAAGGGAGAGTAGAGAGAGAGAGAGATAGCTGGAAATTGAGTATATTCATATGGTACAAAAAGGTACCTACATCTACAGCCATAGGCTGCCACATATAAAAGGTGGAATACACCCAAAACTACTCGTAGTACTTGACCCATTCCATAAGGGAATGAATGAGTACAACAATGAGCACTTGTGCCTTTTATAGGCCCTTTGAACCATTGGAGTGCTGGCCGATTGGTCATAAATTCATAGATGGGAATGCGCATGTAGTCGCCTTTGCTCTTGTACAGCTGACAGCTCTCTGTCTCAGACGATAGCACCCAAGTCCTTCTCCAAGTCCAAACTTGCCACTTCTGCACCTTATGCTCCATTTTTTGGTTCTAATGCTCTTTTTCTGGCTGCCCCCTTCTGGACTAGCTCCAGAGAATGTCCATGGCATTTCTTGCACATGACATTCCCCTCTGCTAAACTTGATGACGGGATTCCAACCTGTTCTTGGATGATTGTCATCATCCCATTCTTTTCTCGAAGTCATCCATCCATCTCTGGGAACCCTTTTCTCTGAAAACCCGGCCTGGTCTCCAAGACCACTCTGACTCTAAACAAGATCTATGCACCTGTTCCATCCAGCCCCCAATCCATTCCTGCCCTGACTCTGAACACTGTTTTGGTCTTCATTCCTGAGAAATGAATCTGGCACTCTCACAACACCCCTTGGAGGATAATCCTCCCTTGGGACCGTTGCCTGAGAACCTATATGGCTCACAGGACTGCCATCCCCTCTGGCTTTGTGGAACACCACCAACAAACCTCCAGGGAGCTCTTCCCGATCTTGTGTTCCTTGCCTTGGGCTTCGTACCTGTGCACTTTCCTGCACCTTGGACCTGTACACCATCATATGGGACTGAATCAGCGTTTAGCCTTGCTGATCCTGATGCTCTGATACCAATGTAACACATGGAAGCTCTGAGAGTCTTCTTTCAGCCCTAAACACCAGTGAGAACATGTTGATGCAAAAACGTAGACAGAAGGGAGAATAGAGAGAGAGAGAGAGAGCGAGCTGGAAATTCAGTATATTCATATGGTACGAAAAGGTACCTACATCTACAGCCATAGGCTACCTCATATAAGAGGTGGAATACACCCAAAACTACTCCCAGTACTTGACCCATTCCATAAGGGAATGAATGAGTACAACAATGAGCACTTGTGCCTTTTATAGGCCCTTTGAACCATTGGAGTGCTGGCCGACTGCTGGTCGGCCAACCGATTGGTCATAAATTCATAGATGTGAATGCTCTTGTAGCCACCTTTGCTCTTGTACAGCCGACAGCACTTGGTCTCAGCCGACAGCTCCTTTGTTTGAGCCGACAGCCCTTTGTCTAAGCCGACAGCACCCAAGTCCTTCTCCAAGTCCAAACTCGCCACTTTTGCACTTTATGCTCCAACTTTTGGTTCTAATGCTCTTTTTCTGGCTGCCCCCTTCTGGACTAGCTCCAGAGAATGTCCATGGCATTTCTTGCACATGACATCCCCCTCTGCTAAACTTGATGACGGGATTCCAACCTGTTCTTGGATGACTGTCATCATGTCACGTGCACACCATTCAGGTGTACAGTGACATGGCATCATAAACATCATAAGGATTTATCAGGCATTATTCAGGCATTTAAATGAATGTTTTCAGCATTACCACATGGTATGAGTTGGATTCAGCATTGTAGCATCACCTTAGTCATCTAGGCAAGCATTTGCGGTTTGTGGAGGTAGCCGACAGCATGTATACATCAGTCGACAGAGTATGGACAGCAGCCGACAGCATTTACAGCCAAGTTAGTATTTTATGCTATTTATTTGTCCAAAGTTGCTGGCCGACCAGCCTTATTTGAGCTATATAAAGCAGGCGCCTCTATTCCTCACACGATCCTAGCATTCAGCAAAGCATCTCTCAAGCGTTTCTCCTCTAGGAAGCCTTGGGAGCAGCATATTCAGCCACGCATCAGCATTCAGTACATCATATTCAGCAAACGCATCTATCTCCTCAGCGTTTCCTTCCTAGGTAACAGGAGTGCATCTGCGTTTCATCATCAGATCAGCATCGCATCTGTTCCAAAGCATCCCTTCAGCGTTTCCTTCCCAGGAGACAAGGGAAAGATAGTGGGACAACAGTATTTTCAGCATATCAGTATATTCAGCAGCATAGATCCATTTGGATCTCATTGTAACCGCATTCATCATCTAATATAGCTGCATTGCATTGCATTGACACTATCTGTCTTTCTTAAACATCATTAAGTGCAGTTTAGTTAGACTAAGGTTGTGATTACTACGGTCGAAGACCTTTACATGTCACATTGGTATCAGAGCGTTACAGGGTAACCAGCCTTAGATCATGTTCATTCCATCAGTCAGACATCATGTTAATCGCTTCCGCATAGTTAAACCCAGTTCTCAAAATCTTGCAGGCCACCCTTAGGGATTTTCCCTTAGGTATGCATTAGTAACCCATCCATCTGCATTCTTGCACAGCATATAGGGTTGCACATGGCTTGCATAACAGACATCTTAGCAGTCAGTCTTGCATCTGCAAGGCATACATGTTTACCCATGAACTCTCTGGGAAAGAATGACATCCATCATCAAAGGAGGACATAAGTTTTGGGCTTCAACTGGCAGCAGCAGGGGGTTTCTCTTCCACAGAAGACGGAAGTTTGCTCCAACATCGCCTCAGGAGGTTCAGAGCTTGAGGAACGACGGAGATGGTAGGTGAAAGGTTTCCACAGGCAAGTCAAGGGTGACTCAGGTATTTCCAAGCAGTTTTAGCAGCATTTGCCGTTCAGTTCCCGCAGTACATAGAGTCTTGGCTCAAAGGATTTCACTCCTGCAGACGACCTCAGTCTTGGCAGCAGAAGACAGAAGGGGGCAGTGGTTCGGAGGAGAAGGATCACAGAGGAGTCGAAGGTTGCCAGGTATACCACCCAGCAACAGTTTAGCAGCGGGGAATGTCACGTGCACACCATTCAGGTGTACAGTGACATGGCATCATAATAAACATCATCAGGATTTATCAGGCATTATTCAGGCATTTAAATGAATGTTTTCAGCATGTACCACATGGTATGAGTTGGATTCAGCATTGTAGCATCACCTTAGTAACCTAGGCAAGCATTTGCGGTTTGTGGAGGTAGCCGACAGCATGTATACATCAGCTGACAGAGTATGGACAGCAGCCGACAGCATTTACAGCCAAGTTAGTATTTTATGCTATTTATTTGTCCAAAGTTGCTGGCCGACAGCAGTATGCTGGCCGACCAGCCTTATTTGAGCTATATAAAGCAGGCGCCTCTATTCCTCACACGATCCTAGCATTCAGCAAATCATCTCTCCAGCGTTTCTCCTCCAGGAAGCCTTGGGAGCAGCATATTCAGCCACGCATCAGCATTCAGTACATCATATTCAGCAAACGCATCTATCTCCTCGGCGTTTCCTTCCCAGGTAACAGGATGCGTTTCATCATCAGATCAGCATCGCATCTGCTCCAAAGCATCCCTTCAGCGTTTCCTTCCCAGGAGACAAGGGAAAGATAGTGGGACAACAGTATTTTCAGCATATCAGTATATTCAGCAGCATAGATCCATTTGGATCTCATTGTAACCGCATTCATCATCTAATATAGCTGCATTGCATTGCATTGACACTATTTGTCTTTCTTAAACATCATTAAGTGCAGTTTAGTTAGACTAAGGTTGTGATTACTACGGTCGAAGACCTTTACATGTCACACATCATCCCATTCTTTTCCCGAAGTCATCCATCCATCTCTGGCAACCCTTTTCTTTGAAAACCCGGCCCGGTCTCCAAAACCACTCTGACTCTGAACAAGATCTATGCATCTGTTCCATCCAGCCCCCAATCCATTCTTGCCCTGACTCTGAACACTGTCTTGGTCTTCATTCTTGAGAAACGAGTCTAGCACTCTCACAACACCCCTTGGAGGATAATCCTCCCTTGGGACCGTTGCCCGAGAACCTATCTGGCTCACAGGACTGCCATCCCCTCTGGCTTTGTGGAACACCACCAACAAACCTCTTGGGAGCTCTTCCTGATCTTGTGTTCCTTGCCTTGGGCTTCGTACCTGTGCACTTTCCTGTACCTTGGACCTGTACACCATCATATGGGACTGAATCAGCATTTAGCCTTGCTGAGCCTGATGCTCTGATACCAATGTAACACGCGGAAGCTCTGAGAGTCTTCTTTCAGTCCTAAACACCATTGCGAACATGCTGATGCAAAAACGTAGACAGAAGGGAGAGTAGAGAGAGAGAGAGAGAGAGAGAGAGAGAGAGCTGGAAATTCAGTATATTCATATGGTACAAAAAGGTACCTACATCTACAGCCATAAGCTGCCTCATATAAAAGGTGGAATACACCCAAAACTACTCCTAGTACTTGACCTAGACCCATTCCATAAGGGAATGAATGAGTACAACAATGAGCACTTGTGCCTTTTATAGGCCCTTTGAACCATTGGAGTGCTGGCCGGACTGCTGGTCGGCCAGCCGACTGGCCATAAATTCATAGATGTGAATGCTCTTGTAGCCGCCTTTGCTCTTGTACAGCCGACAGCTCCTTTGTTTCAGCCGACAGCTCTTTGTCTCAGCCCCGACAGCACCCAAGTCCTTCTCCAAGTCCAAACTTGCCACTTCTGTACCTTATGCTCCAACTTCTGGTTCTAATGCTCTTTTTCTGGCTACCCCCTTTTGGACTAGCTCCAGAGAATGTCCATGGCATTTCTTGCACATGACATGGGGGTTGCTTATGTGAGCTACTTCCTCTTGGCTCAGATATGCATGTGACAAGGATTCTCTTGCCTGGTTACTTGTACTAGGTAGGTAGTTTCTTTTCATTACACACATTGACATTATCTATTATCCACATGGTTACTTGTATTGTACTAGGTAGGTAGTTTCTTTTCCATGACTCAATGTCTTGTGGATACATGGTACTACCCTTTGGGTCTTTTGAAGACGTGAATACAACCTTCTCTCTCTCTCTCTCTCTCTCTCTCTCTCTCTCCCCCCCCCCCCTTGCCCCCCCGCATGATGAGATATGCCATGGACATTATTGTATCGCCCATTGGGTCTTTAGTAGACGCTTAATCTCTCTCTCTCACACTACATCGATTTTGTTTTGGGCACTCCACTCAATTATACAATTGTACGGCCAGCCTCTTTCTGATGCCTGCGAGCTGTATTGCAGTTTTTCTCCAGTGCCTGCGAGCTGTATGGCTCCTCCCTTTTGTAGCTGTACAACAGCCTTTCCTTCGTTGTGTAGGTGCAACCATTTAGGGTTGCATGGAGCTTATGTATTTCTGTCCAAGATTTGAAATACGTGCTTATTTTCTTTGGAGAGCTGGTCCGTGTATTGGGGGTGCTTATGTGAGCTACTTCCTCTTGGCTCGGATATGCATGTGACAAGGATTCTCTTGCCTGGTAGTTTGTTGGGCAAAAGACTCAGTGTACCTGTGCCGTCAACACATTCTTTGACCATCAAAGTTTCATGTGAAATCTAGTGATCTTGTGATCACCCACAAAGCATTGACAAAGCGGTCTATCATTGAGGTTGAATGATGGTCGTCTGGGTGTACTACAACTTGGATTGAGAGTAGCAGAGATTGATCATCATTTTCACTTCCAAACAAACAGTTGTGCATTATTTGGTGTATTTAATACAAGGATTAGAGTAGGTTACTCGTGGGCAATGGTGTTTGCAAGTCTTCCGCCGCTCATCTTTCTTTTTCAGCACTTTCACAACGCTAGTAGTTTCAAATCCTTTGTATGTTTTTCACAGTTTATCATTATCTATCACCTATTTAAGAACTCTCTCGTCTCTTTTCGTTTGTTTACTATTTATCAACCAAAGGCAAAATGTGCTTTAATGGTGACGTGTTTTAATGTTGGCAGTCAACATACTGCGCTAATCTACATCAACATTGCGAAAGCATAGGCTGGGTGGTTCATGTTGTGAATTTGGATCCAGCAGCTGAGCATTTCAACTACCCGGTATCTGTAGGTGATATTTTTTGATAGGTTAAAATCAGTTCTTCTTTATGCTTGTTTGTGGTTCTAAGGTTATTAGGTGTATGGAGATCTAACTAGCATTTGTTGTGCCTGAGCACGGGTTAGATATTCGGGAGCTTGTATCCCTAGAAGACGTAATGCAAGAGCTGCAACTCGGACCGAACGGTGGATTGATCTACTGCATGGAGTATCCTTCTTAATTGTTTTTAAGCAGCTGTTTTTTATACTCAATGAAAGTTACTTCTTTGTTTAAGTTGCCTTGACCATCCTTCAGGTACCTGGAAGAGAACCTTGATGATTGGTTGGCTGACCAGTTGGAGGACTATATCGAGGATGATTATCTAGTGCTCGATTGTCCTGGTAAGGTTCTCTATCTTTGTAGTAACCCAATGTGAGTAGAGGAGAAGACTCCCACAAGTCAATCGTGGCTACTAGTCATTTGTCATATGCATCAGACGGTAGACCTCATATGCATGTGCATGGCACTCTATGTGATAAGTTGAAATGAGACGGCCCGTTGTGAGACTTATTCTATAATGCGATAGTGGCTAGAGTGAATGGTGAGGTTAAGGGAGCCCACACGTAGCTTAGGTGCACACTTGTAGTGGGAGTGCCTGGTGGCAAAAGTCGATGAGAATGACAGTTTTGGAACAAAAGAGAGATTGGACGGCTAAAAGGGTGAAAGTCAGGGTCAACAGAATTGCAGCAGATGGATGTAGCTTTGGACAGCCCAATTGAGTGCTCTACAAAAGGCTGCCACTGGCCTGAGAAATGCTAGCAGAAGGGTGGGAATATTCTTAGGATTAGAGCCTTTGGCTTGAGTCCTTGCTTAAGGAGTGATTAGTGTTAATCATTTTCGAAATTGATTTTCACACAGTTTTCAGATTTGCTAATTTCTTGTTTGACAGGATTAGCAAAGAGATTTCTGTTAATCATTTTCGAATTTGTATTAAACACTGTTATCTGAATCCTAATCTAGTTTACTATTTGATTCTTGAATTTCTTGATCTTCTTGATCTTGATTTTCTTGATTTTCGAATTAGGGTTTACAGAGATTTTAGCAACCAAAATTGAGAGATTTTCTTGCATTATCCTGCTTGAAGAGCTTACAGTTCCAATTATTAATCCATTAAACCTCTACTTCTGTTCTATTTTCCAAAATCTTGGAGTTCTAGGAGCAGATTTACAAGAAGATGGTTTCTTAAGCAGTTTTGCAGAAAATTCCATTGCAGTTTCAAAGATTATTGTGCAGAGTGCAGATTGCTGAGCAGAACAGAATTCTGGTGCAGATTATTATAACAGTTGCAAATTTTGTGCAAAAAATTAAAGATTACTCCAGTTCATTGAAGTTTGTGCAGTTTCTTGAAGTTTGTGCAAAGTTTTATGTAACTGTGCACAGTTTCTTGAAACAGTGACAGTCAGTCCAAAGATTATGAAGAAAATCCATAAAGATTATCAAGAAAACAGTCGTGAAGAACTTAAGTGTTTAAAGCAAGATTGGTGCAAAACTTTACAATAGTAAAAGTGATCTTTACCCTAAACTTCATTCTATTCTTGATTTTCTTGTTTTTGTGCAAGAAAGAGTGTTCAGCAAGTTGATCTTGGCAAGAAAGTTCAAAGATATACCACTCCCTCTCAGAATTGAACTGAGATCATTGGCAAGCCAATGTGTTACCATTTACACCAAGGGATTCTACTGCTATACAAGAATTGACAGATCTTGCTAGATATCTAACAAACAATACAAACAGTTGTGAATCTTTCTACATTCAAGGCAGTTACAGGCAAATCTTGATGAATGTTTAGCAAGAATGGTCTGAATCAGTCCAAGCAAACAGTTTGAATGCATGCATGAAAAAACCATTGAAATGCATCTATGCAGACAGTTTGCAAGCCAGCTATTGGATGTATGCTTGTGTGTCACTGACCGACATCAACAAAAAGCAACAGAGAGTGGAGATTTTTGAGGTTGTGCAGAACTCTACAAAGTCTATTCAAGAAAGCTTCAAGAAAACCTGTCTTTAATCTTGCTTAAGTTTGATAAGTCGCATCAGAAATGAAAGAAAGAGTTGAGCAGATCTAATGCATTGAGAAAATAATAAGATGAAGAAGGAAGATGCAAACAATGTGTGGCACCTGTGATACATGTATGGCATCAGTTTACAACAAGATATTGTCATTACTAGCTTAATGTGTTAGATTCAAGTAACAACACATCAGAAGGAGAGCAACATAGTCATCTTCTTCATACTATGACAAGCACATGCTATTGAGTGCCTGAAAGCAGGGGTAACAAAGGCGCACAGGAAAGCCGCCCTCATCCTTGGTGTGAGAGAGAGTGTGGCACAGGCCAAGGTTAAAGAGGCAGTGATTACTTGGCATCTAAGATAAACGAGGCAAAAGACTTGCTACTTGGACAAACAAGGGGTGGTGCTTCTGCTTTCTAGATTTCGCAGCACACAGCACACATCGACGACGCTTCGCACTATGTAGACAGTTTCAATCGCAGCCGCACAACAGATCGCAGAAGAAACAACTAGATCGCAGTCGCCAACCAGAGGAGGCGCAGCTCAGCTCAGGACATTCGAACGCTCCTACACGGCTTGCTAACAAAGGCGACCTCAGCAGTGGCTCTTGCAGGGGAGGCGTAGCTCATCAGAAGATTCCTCCCCTCCAACAAGCACACGGTGCCAGTTACCTACGTTCAGCTGCTACTGGTGAGGTCTTGGCTGGTGTTTGCAGATGTTCAGCTGCTACTGGTGAGGTCTTGGCTGGCGTTTGCAGACTTTCAGCTGCTACTGGTGAGATCTTGGCTGGCGTTTGCAGGCAGATAACTTCAACACCTCTGTGAGGCTCAGCTGCTGCTAGTGCACAAAGACTGAGGTCTTGGCTGGGTTTCGCTTACCTACGCTCAGCTGCTACTGGTGGGGTCGCAGCACCATTCATCCAGGAGGCAGTAGCAGCAGAGAGCAGATAAGCAGCCTTCAAGAAATCCTGTGCTGCTGCTGTTGCGTGTAGGCTGAGAGTCCTGGGGAGGGGGTACAACAGGAGGCGGTTGCTGGTAATAGCCCTAGGGAGCGTAACCTTGTTGAGGCGGGTAGCCGTATGGCTGTTGTGAGGGATAACCTTGAGGCGTCACAACAAGATTCGCAGCACTAAAAAAAAAAAAAAAAAACCAAAACAAAACAAAAACAAACAAAACAGCTTCACAGCCTTCTCAAAAGGCTCAGCTTAGCCTAGTACAGAGACAAGGCTGCTGCCAACACCAAAGTGGGGAGGAAGAAGCATCCTTGAGCTGTTGAGCTCTCAGCATGTGCAGAGAAAAAAAAAGTGGGAGTGAAGAAAAGTAAAGTGAGAATAAACGTTTCAAGCCTTAGGGTTTTCTATTTTTCTTTTCACATTTCCCACCTTCCATACCATTTTACTTTGTCCAACTCATTTCTTTGGCCCATACCCCAATTGTCCACACGTCTTCGCATTTTCACCCATTTACATGGTTGTGCAACCATCTATCATTGGGTCATTTCACATGCATGGTGATGTGAGTATGTTTATACATTTTTAGGATTTTGTGGAGAGTGTTCACGTGCGCTTGACATATTGGGTGATTATTCACACGTGTGAGGTGTGTCACACGCGTTGATGCTCTTATTTTGGGTTGTTCACATGTTTTGAGCCTCCTCGTGGAGGTGGTTAGTGTGTTGTGTGGTCGATTTGGTGTATTTTTGGGCATTCACACGTGCATTTTAGCCCTTGTTCATGCACGGTTGGTCATCTTAAACGTAGTGTGGGATTCTTGAGCACATTTAGTGGTGTTTCCACACTTTCGGGCTTTGGCGGGACGACATGAGTTCCCATTACTACTTCTACCCCGCCTATGATGGCCGTGCTACCCATCATCTTCGTCGTCGACATCATTATGTCTCCATCCCAGACCATGATTGTGCGATATCTGCTCATATCCTATCATTATGGCTTCATCGCCGTTATCTTGATTTGCCATTTCAGGTGAGGAGTTACATATCATTTGTCGAGTTCATACATGCATCTGGCACATCGCGGCTTTGACCTTTGAATCCTTCTTCATCGACATCATGCTATGATGACACATCATATTCATGTCACATATGGATGTTTGAGCTTCAGATGTTATTATCTAGCCAGTGTAGACATTTATTTGATAAGGAGGATGTTGGTGCTAGATGGTCTAGAAATTCTACACATGGTGATTTTGTTGAGGATCTATGTGGATATCTTTACATGGATGGTTCGGCATTGATTGCATGGGAGGATGTATATAGGGATTTGATTGAGTACCCTATAGTTGTGTGCAGAGATGATTATATACCTGAGGATGGGTATCATTATGACATGCATTGAGTGGATGATGAGGAGGATGGTGATGATGATGATCATGTTGATGATGATCATGTTGATGATGATATTGATGTTGATACTTGTACACATGGTCATGGTCATACACATACATGTGATGACATTGATGTATCACATCCACATACATATGATGATGTATCATGCACACACACATGATGATATTGATGTATTACACACACATACACATGATGATAGTGATACACGTGCACATGATGCCACTGATACATATGTACATGATGATGATGTATGTGATAGTGATAGTGAGAGTGATGTGTGTGAGTCTGATCATGTGGGCATGATCTTGATGGGAGAGATGGTAGCGAGCACATCGAGCATTACGAGCATCATAGAGCCACCTATCTCTATTTCTAGTGATCATAGGGATACATTAGATGATCATAGTGATGCATTCCATGATCTTGATGGGCATTTGACTAGTCATGATCATTCGGCTAGTCATACATCTTTAGTCACACATGGGATTGACACTTCACATGTCGTTGAGCACATCATAGACCATGAGGAGCATAGACCCGAGGTTCTAGTATTAGATGTGTTGGGCTACTCCTCTAGATTTGTTACATGTGGAGAGATTTTGGATACGACCACTACTCCTAGTTTTCATAGCATTCTTGGCAGCATTCGAGTGGATCGAGTTGTGGTGATTGAGCAGTCAGGGATAGTGCATGAGAGTAGTGATGAGTTCATAGAGGTGAGACATCGTAGGAGTATGCATATCGATCATATTTTTAGCACCACACATGCAAGTCTATCAGATGGATGTCGAGTGCCTTCCTCAATGGCATTCTTGAAGAAGAGATTTATGTTGACCAACCTCTGGGTTTCCCACTCCATGGATATGAGGACAAAGTCTTCCGCCTGCATAAAGCTCTTTACGGGCTTAAGCAAGCCCCCCGGGCATGGTATCATCGTATCGACAAATTTTTTTGCAGCCAAGGTTTTCAACCATCTCACTGTGATCCCAATATCTATATCCACACACATCAAGGGATGGTTTGCTACCTAGTTTTGTATGTCGATGACCTCATCATTTATGGTTCACATCAAGCCAAAGTGGCTGACATCATGGCACAATTGAGATGGACTTTTGAGATGATTGATCTTGGTCCTCTCTCATATTTCCTTGGCATGGAAGTGGTCCAACATCCTAATGGTATTTTTGTTTCCCAACATAAGTATTGTCTTCAACTCATTAAAGCGAGCCTACCGTCAAGTGGTTGGGAAACTTATCTGGCTCACAAATTCTCGTCTTGATATCTCCTTTTGCACATCCATTTTGAGTCAGTATTTCAACGCTCCTAAGGGGCCACATTAGAGTTCAGCAATGAGGGTTGTTCACTATCTAGTAGGTACCTATATGTATGGACTTCACTACAGTCGTGGGATCACCCTGTGTGGTTACACGGACTTTGACTGGGCCGGTGATTTCGATTCCCGGTGTTCTCATGGTGGTTATTTGTACTCCCTCGGATCTGCCTCCTTCTCTTGGTCTAGCAAGAAGTAGGATACTGTTGCAGGTTCTTCCGTTGAGGCCGAATACCGGGCCCTCTATGACGCCACCACTGAGGCTATGTATCTTCGACAATTTCTTATGGAGATGCGCGTTCCCATTGACACGGCTTCTACCATCTTCGTTGATAGTCAGAGTGCGATCACCCTTGCTGGCAATCCTATTTTTTCTAACCGTACCAAGCATGTGGGTGTATATTTTCATTTTACCAAGGAACAAGTTGAGCTTGGTACCATCAAACTCTAGTACATTCCTACGGCGGACAAGCATGCAGACATCCTTACAAAGTCCGTCAACCGGCCCATCGTCGAGCGTCTTCGCGACCGGATCGGCATCGGTCCTCCACCATCACCCTTTGCATATTGAGAGAGGGATCTTCCTCTCCTTTCACATTTTTTTATCATTATTGTATCGGGCACATGAGTCAATGAAAATCCCACGAGGGCGCGGCTCATGTGAAAGCCCACTGCATTGCATTTTTTCCATCTTGCATTCCCTCTGCATAGCATTCTGTTTTTTGTTTGGGGTGCATGTGTGAATGAAAACCCAAAAATGGGCATTCATACATGTGAAAACTGTCAGAATATGTAGCGGAGATGATGAGAAAATCTGAGAACACAAGAGCAAGTGCACTGCAGAAAAATACAGCAATGGAGAAGGAGAGAGAGAGGCGTGTAACTCTGCTCTATATACACAAGAAAATCTCGAAAATATGATACAATGAGTGGGGGGCCATGGGGCCATTTTATATGACCCCATATGAGCAGTCGGCCAGCATTAAGGACAGCCGACAGCCTCACGACCAGGTCAGCTTCAGTCAGCCAGCCCCAGATGGTCCACGACCTGGTCAGCTTCAGTCGGCCAGCCCTAGATGGTCCACGACATGCACCAGCTTCAATCGGCCAGCAGTAGAGAGAAGCAAGACCAACTGGCTAACACTTGGACCACTCAGGACAGCCTCTCATACCTGAAAAATAGGGAAAAATATGGAGAGTGGGGAAAAATGAGAAAACACCTAATCCGGGTGGGCATACCCACTGTAACTCGCGGCGGGTGCCCGGGGGACTAGGGCCTTTGACACTTGTTGATACCATCAATGCATATTAAAACATTTAAACATGGCCACGGCCTTAACACATATCCATCATCACTTTGCATAAAACATAAAGCTGGACAAAACATCCACAAATGCTAAAAATGGAGCTTGCACATGTGACACCGCATAGAGGCCGGAATGGGCCGACCCCCCCCCCCCCCCTTGGAGTATTTTATTACCCAAGGAGAATAATATCATGTACAAGCTCTGAGGGCCTTACTCTCCCCACGGGAGATGCCGGATTATCCATATACAAATGCCATAACACAGCCCTACACAAGGCAACTGAGCCGGAACATAGGCTGTAGAAATGCCGAGCCAACAACATAATCCATATACCTCTGTGTGGGTACTGATTCTTCCCCCAAAAACCACGGGTCTTCATGCAATAGAGCTGGTACAGCAAGTACAACTCTCCATGCAGCCGATACAGCAGGTACAATGGCTGTTACAGTGGTTGGTACAGCCGGTACGGTGGCTAGTACAGCAGGTACAACAAGTACAAATGTTGGTACAGCATGTACAATGACTAGTACAACAGGTACAGTGGCTTGTATAGCAAGTACAGAAGCTGGTACAGTCGGTACAATGGGTGGTACAGCAAGTACAACAAGTACAAGGATTGGTACAGCCAGTACAATGGTTGGTACAACAAGTACAAAGGTTGGTACAACAAGTACAATGGCTAGAAATCATAATAAATGATTAAATACCCTTGCCTTCAGTATTTCTTAAAACAGTCCCCAACAGCCGGTATTCTTCATGGGCAGCCTTCAAGAGAGAGAGAAAGAGAGTAGCCATCATTAGGGCAGCCTGTAACGGTGGTAGAGGCTAGTGTGCAGCAAGAGAGCCTCCATTAATGAAGAGAGAGGGCTCCAATTTAGAGATTTGGGCCTCCCATGAGCTAAAATGGCAAGAGAAGGCTAGTGGAGAGCCACACAATAGCTGAAGTGACAAGTGTGAGGCCACTTGTCTCACTTTGATCCACTAACAAGTGTCAGGCCACTTGTCTCACTTTGGTCCACTTTCTTGCCACAGGGTCCTTCCATAAACTTTATCTCTAAAAATATCCCAACTGGTAGACATTCTGTCATAGGCACTTTGCCAACTCCTGGTATCTGCTCAATTCCAGATGTAATGACGCGAACAGAATTTCCATCGGAGTCGGGCCAAAAATAACAACTCTCCTAAATTTTAGGAGTGTGGTCCTTTGTATTCTAGGATAATCCCCCATCCCAAAGCTTGTACTTTCCAAATATTTAGACATCCTGGAGTCCACCAAACTCCTTTCATACTGGGAAATGTCCAGGCTAGTGACACCCACAACAGAGGCCCTGGTGTATATGTACAGTTAGGAGATGACTTCTAACACCCTCTCTCAGTTCCTGGATGTGGAACCAACCCTAGGGAGCTGGAGTGCCGCCGGAGCATAGCTTGAGGTAGAGACTTCGTGAAGAGGTCTGCTACATTGTCCTCTGTCGAACAATAAAGCAGCAAAATGTCACTAGCCAAGATCTTCTCACGCACGAAGTGATATTGTATCTCTATGTGCTTGGTCCGGGCATGGAAGACCGGGTTCCGAGCAATAGCTATACAGCTCTGGTTATCGCACTGGATGATTGTGGGCTCCTTCTGTGGAAACCCAATCTCGCCAAACAACCTCCACAGCCACACAACCTTGCAAGCAGCACCACAAGCGACCCGGTACTCTGCCTCTGTTGATGATAAGGCAATAGTTGGCTGCCTCTTACTGCTCCAAGAAATTGCTCCTGAGCTGAGGGTAAAACTGTAACCTGAAGTAGATCTCCTCGTGTCTGGATCTCCTCCCCAATCTGAGTTACTCAATCAATCCCCCTCCTGTGTAGAAGAGTCCAAGATCCTTCGTACTCTGCAGATACCGCAAGATCCGCAATCCTGCCTCCCAAAGAGTCCTCTGCAAACATGAGCTCAACAGCCTCATCAGGAAGCTCCTGTCCAATTTGGTATTCAGCAACCAGATCAATGAACCATTCTGCTTCCTAGTCAAGGAGGCATCATACTGCTCACAAGGATCAACACCTATTACGGTGGGATGCCAAGTCCTGGAAACCTGTTGAAGACCACTCAAGGCCTTCGGAAACCTGTAAACCACTCCCTCTTAATCCGGAACCACAAAGCTTGAAGAATGTGCAACATCCACCTCCTTCTGCAAGTAATCAACTGTCACCTACCTGGCTTTCCAAGAGGTCCCCGTGGAAAGAACTTTCTCATCTACAGGAGTTTCTTTGTCCCGAATACTACGAGACATCATAGCATAAGTTACCTGTAAAGTTTCCTCTGACCTGACAAACACAAGAACTACCAACATCTGTACTGGAAAGTTCCTACCAATTGTTGCCATCATTTGGCAAGCCATCCACCATCTGGTCCGGGAAAGCCTGCACCTGCAGTGTATCCACACTTAAGTGGCCTTTACCAGACTGCCACTCATCACAAAACTGAGGACCTGGGAGAGAGTGCTGAAAGTTTGTAAACTCCATTCTCCACTCCGCCTTCCCAAACTACCTGGGCTGTTGCCTTGTCCTGGAGAGCAACAAAATGCTTATCAAACTCCACCCATACGCCAGTCTTGCAAACCTGATGCAGTGTTCAGATAAGAGATGACTGCTAACACAGAAACACAGCAAGGTACTGAAAACGCAACAACTGTATGGACTGATTTGCAGTCGGAGAAGTGATGGAGGCAAAACGCACAGCAGAAGTGGGTAGATTTGCAGGGTTTGTAGCAGCCTGGACCTAAGCGTATGATACCATGAAGGAGATAGCACAGGCGGAAGCATAAACAGTAATGACATAAGAGCAGAACGGCACCACGACACAACCAAGCGAAGCAAAATGTAGTGTGAAATGTGCTTTGTTTATTGAATTTCACATGCACGGTGCTTGATTTACAAGACGAATTATGTAGCTCTTTATGATGAGAAAAAGAGAGAGAAGAAATCTTATCTAGCCACTTTTTGCTTGATGTTGATGAAGCTTTTGCGCGTTTGCCCTCCACGAGAAACAATGCCCTCATGGCCCTCAAGAATTGAATTTTACAATGCTTTCAATTTTTGAATACAAACAACTTACTAGGCTTGCTAACGCGTGACTATGTGAGTGTGTGAGTGCAAAGCTATGCTATTGCTTGTCGCCGAAAATCGCACCTACTTCTTTATTACAAAGATCTTCTTCTCTTCCGCTTCCCTTTTCACATGCAAGGAAAAGAGACAACGTTATTATGCTTTTTTCTTTTCCTTTAAGACTAGGCCAGCGGTGGCTGTGCCTTGCATGGATGAGGAAAAAAGCGTTGTCTCTAGGAATCAAGACTAGTAGTTGTCCAAATTATGATCAATTACCCTATGGGTGATTTGATTTTTAGAAGACCACGCTCCCCCTGCGGGATAGAACTAGGTCTTACCTATATGAATCGTATCCTTGAATCTCTGCATGGTCAAGGTGTCGATGAGTAGGAAATTTTCTCCAGGATAAGACTTAGTGGACTATCTTAAGTGTTTCCCCTATTTTGGAAGGGGGGAACCTTACAAGTGGTATCAGAGCCGATCTTAGTTCCTAGGATTTATTTTTCAAAGCCATCGGGAACTATCTCCAACCTGCCCTCACTGTGAACTGGGATAGTGGATGTATCCCCAGTAAGAATGTGACCAGAATACCTGTAGAGATCCTGTAAATCTGAACGGGAAGGAGTCATGTGCCTGGAAGCACCACTATCTAGAATCCAGTCCTAAGTATCCGTAGCGGAGAGTCCTCCAACCTCCTCCTTGCCCGAAGAAAATGAAACATCGGTGTTCATCACCTGGAGGTGCACAAAAGCTAAAGTCTTCACGGTTGCTGCTGAGGATTCTGCACCCTTCTCGGTGCTCTGCTTGGGACACTGCCTCCAATAGTGGTCTTTCTCGCCACAATCATCACAGGTCCTCTCTGTTGAGATATCGAGCTCATCTAGTGAGGCGGTGGACACTGATGACCCGCCTGGGGGATAGGCCCCACACTTACACCACTGGCATGGTTGGTGAGATCATGGGTGATATGCGGCCAGTTGGATGACAGGCTGTGTGACAGCCATTCTAGAGACTGGCATAGTTATAGCGCCAGCTCATTTAGTTGGGTTCACATATAGAGAACCCTAGTATGTATTTGGTTGAGTACCTTTCATATGGTGTGTACTCTTATCTTTGTATATGGTGTGTTGAGTGTTGAGTGAAGAAGAAGATTTTCAGCCTCTCACCTTGTGTGTTCTCTATTAGGGTTTTGTTAGTGTGTGTGTGCTTGCAAGAGCTCAAGCACTCTTCTCCCCTGTATCTTTTCATGGTATCAGAGCCTGGTTCATGCTAAGGGCCGAGCTGCAAGCAAGAGAAGCACAGGAAGCGGTACGAGGGTAAGAGCTTCAACCACTCTTCCCTATTTGTGTTGGCGACTACACCCTGTTGGGAGCTCTACAGGAGGCACCGGCAAACGATCTCTGATTGAGGAGCTTTCTTCGCGGGAGTAAAGCTATAGGGCAACTATAGCGTCCTATCAGACAGATTTTTTGTGCTGAAAACGTGTTTCGGGCGCGTCTCGACCTCCGTTTTTCAGAAAGCAGGCGATTTCGAGCACTGCAGGTAAGTCATCGATTCTCTGCAGAACTCTGTTTTAAGAACTGCAGGAAGACAGATTGGTTGTGCAGACACTCTGTGTGCTGCAAGGAGGTCAACAGTTGCCATTGGGTGTATGTATACACATTGAGGTCACTGGTTGTGACAAAGTGATGCATATGTTCACATTCCAAAGAAGCAGAGGGGCAAGCTTGACTCGAAGTCCCAGAAGCTTGTTTTCATGGGATATAACTCTCTTTCCAAAGGATACAGGTTGTATGATCCGGAGCGGAACGAGGTTGTCGTTAGCAGAGATGTGGTTTTTGATGAGCATGTTCAAGCTTCCACTGTTGATGAGCCCTCACTCTTGGAGACCCAGACGAGTCTGATGATGATTCCTAGTGGATAGTTCTAGCTGGACAGCCTCAGTCAGTTGAGGAGGTTGAGCTCGTGGCTAGAGATGAGCCCCCGCAGCAGCAAGAGGCTCCGCGTTTTGTTCGAGTACCCAGGCGGTTGTTAGACACCCGTTGGGAGTCAGGTGTTTAGGTGCTTCCATCTTAATGGACCTCAGAGGATGGACCTCGAAGATCGTATAGAGTTCGTGATAAAAGTCATTCAGCGGAGCTCTTACAGGTAAACTATGCTTTGATGTCTCGTATCATGCGAGACAAAGAGCCCACTTTCGTAAAGGAAGCCCTTGCACAGGATACTTGGAGGAAAGCCATGCAGGTGGAACTGGATGCCATAGAGAAGAATAAAACTTGGGAGTTGGTTCCGAGGCCGTCAAGACGGTCTGTCATTGGTGTCAAGTGGGTCTTTAAGACCAAGTATACGTCAGATGGGTCGGTGGACAAACACAAAATCAGACTTGTGGTTAAGAGTTATGCCCAGCGGCCTGGCATCGACTATGAGGATACCTTTGCACCGACAGCGAGGATGACCATGATTCGGACCGTTCTCGCCCTTGCTTCTTCTCAACAGTGATCCGTATATCAGATGGATGTGAAATCTGTGTTCCTTAATGGTGACCTATAGGAGGAGGTGTATGTTGAGCAGCCTCCAGGCTTTGAGGTTCCAAGATCAAAGGGGATGGTTTACAGGTTGCGGAAGGCCTTGTATGGTCTTAAGCAAGCTCCCAGGGCTTGGAATCAGAAGATTGATTCCTTCTTTCTACGGATTGGATTTCAGAGATCAGTTTTGCAGATCCTAACTTGTATCTCTTTCGGGAACGCGGCATGGTCACGTTGATCATCCTTTATGTGGATGACCTCACTGGCGGTCATGTGGAGCACATTGCAGTGACGAAGGTTGCCTTGTGTCATGGCCCTGTGAAAATGGAGCAGGACAAGTGTGGGCATGGTGGTTGCAGAGTCAGAATATTTTATGATTCACATGGGGGGTGCCCGGACAGTGTTTAAGATGTGTGGACATCCCTAGGTGTGAAGGGGGAACATTAAAACATTAAGTTTGAATGTTTATTGAAGTTTGCCCCTAGGCCTTAGTGGCCCTAGGAACTTATTAAGTTGGGGCCCTAGGGATTAAATTGGGAAGGGGTTTTCTCTCTCTTCCCTCTCTCTCTTCCCTTTTTGGGAATCGTGTAGTAAAAGGGGAGCTTTCCCTCATGCGCATGATGAACTAGCGTGGAAAAGCACAGGAAGGGGAGGCGACTGCTGAAGATCAGTTGTGCTGCTGTTTTTCTGAGTGGAACCAGCCGTACAGCACTGTACGGCCAGAGCTGGACACTCTCTCTCTCTCTCTCTCTCTCTCTCCTCTGTTGCTGGCGGCGCACAGGACAGCTGCTGGTGGCTGCGCAGAAGCTCTGTACAGGCTGTACAGCCTGTTTTCCAGCCCAAACCCTACTGTACGACTGCCGTACAGTGTACGGGCAGTCAGGTACAGCAAGTACAGGTGCAGGCGGCGCTTTTCTGAGTGCTGGACAGGCCTGTGTACTCTGATTCAGGCAGGTACAGAAGTGGACAGCAGACTGTTTATGCAAGTACAACGCCTGGCACGTATCCCGAGGCGGTACAGACGGGTACTGTGCTGATTTTCAGATCTGTATTTACAAGGACAGCATAGGAGTGAGCATCAGGAGGAAGATACAGGCAAGTGCAAGCACACGTGTGAAGCAGGGTTGTGGATTCAAGTGCCTGCAGGCACAGATTGGTGCTGTTGCTTCCTCCAGAGTTGTTTCACGAGCTGAACTTGGTAAGCCTTGACTCTGTTCATCTATCTCTCTTTCTATTGCTCGATGTCTGCTACAGGTATGTGTTATCTGGCTCCTTGTGAGAGGAGGAGTTTGGCAGATTGACAAGGGATTAAGACAGGGATTGAACAGCACATGTATGTTGAGCTGAGAAAATGTATCATGCTCTTGAGTTATGCCAGATGTATGCCCATGGCTGGCCTGCTTTGTGAACTTGGCTGATCAGAGGGAGGCACAGTGTGTTGTTTGAGGACACAGATCTGTGTGCATAGATCCTTTGTGCTGAGAAGAATTTGTGGGCAGTCAGATTGGACTTACAGGTGTAAACTCTTGGCTGGTTTTTGTGTTGTACTCAGCCATACATATTATTTTAATTGAATAAAGAAATACCGCAAGGGGCGCCAAGCTTTGGGGCCAACAGGTGTCGCTGTGTATTCAGATTTGGGCACTCTAGCTCCAATCTGTGTTTTGTTTATCATCTAGACTACAAGTAGACGGGTGTTTGCTCCTACCGCACTCTGGTTTTCTATCAGAGGCCGGTTTCAAGGTTCCGTTGCCGGGACCAATCATCAACTTTTTGAAGGGGGTGAGCTCGTGGTTGTTTTGGAGAAAGCCATCGCTGAAAATTCAGCAATCATGTCTGATACAGAGGAAGAGTACTTCTATCAAGAAGAAGAAGAGCAAGAGTCTTCTCCTGAAAGAGATGTATCTGAGGATATTTTTGCAGGAGAACAGGCTGCAGATGTTGAGCCTTATGAGGATGTAACACAGCCAGAAGATGTGCATGGTAAAGAGGATGATGATGCTCGGTTCAAAGATCGCTTGGCTAGTGTTATGGATACTTTTATGCAGCTCACACAGAGTGAGAGATTTGCTGAATTTTTGAGATCTCGCTCAGAGCCCCGCACAGAGCCCCAGAAAAAGAAGAAGAAGGTTCGTTCAAAGAATCTTTCTCAGGGTCATAGTGGTACCACTCCACAGGATCCATCTCCTGGACAGTTTCCGAACATGCAGCATGCTTTTGGTGCTAACCCACAGAGTTCCTTCTATGGACAGCCACCTATTCCTCAGCAGAACATGCATCCAGGGTACTTTGGTGGTGGCTCGGTGTTCCAATCCATGACTGGGGGTTATCCTCAGGGAGGCATGGGTATGTATGGGCCTTTTGGAGCCAATTTTCAGCCTGGCATGCAGGGGAATATGTATGGTGGTATGCAGTCCGGTATGCAAGGAAATGTGTTTGGAAGCATGCAACCTGGGATGCAAGGCAATGTGTTTGGTGGCATGCAGCCAGGTATGCAGCATGGAATGTATGGAAACATGGCTGGGATGTATGGTATGCCTGGTGTTGGAATGGGAAATGTTGACCCAATGATGGGTATGAATGTTGGGGGCAGCAATCTTACGAAACCACTTCCATATGATAATCTAACGCCTATGGGAAAGGCGAAGGATTACAAGGAAGGGGGAGCTGCAGTGAAGTTTGACACTTTCAGTGGGGCCAAGGATAAATTGAAGGCACTTACCTTTTTACAGCAGTTTGATGCTGCTTTTTCTGGTGGGAATTACACAGAGTCCTCTAAGGTGAGGAAAGCTGCCACTTTTCTCAAGGGCAATGCTTTGCAGTGGTGGTCTACTCTTCTTTTGCAGGGCATAGCACCCACCACATGGGTTCAATTCAAACAGGTTTTCTCTTCCGTATGGCTCACATCTACATTTGAGGTGGATGTTATGACAGCATGGCACAAGCTGGATGCTTCAAAGTGTGATAGTTTGGAGGATTATAACAAGAAGTTTTGGGAAGCTCTACTCCCAGTGACTTCTTATCGTGCCGTGCCATTATCTGAGCAGGTAGAGAAGTATTGTTGTGGGCTGCCCAAGGAGGTACGAGATTATTGTATAAAGACAAGAGTAACGAACATGTCACAGATGATTGAAAATGCTATGACAGCTAATGCGTTACTCACAGGTGGTTCATCTGGATTTAAAGGCAGTAAGAAATTGGGCAAGAAAGCTGAAAAATTTGGGCATGCTTCTCGTGATGCTAAAGGGTCTACAGAGACAAAGTATAAGAAGTTGCCAATGCCCAAAAGGACTTCTGAGGAAAGACAGGCTTTGCGAGATGCTCAAAAGTGTTTTTACTGTACTGAAGAGGGGCATATGTCATTCAATTGTCCCAAAAGAATGTCCAAAAAGGATCCTGACAATAAAGGAGAGCCCAAGCCAAAGAAACCAAAGCCTTCTGCAGGCTTAGTTCCTGATCTTGTGGGAGAGCAGCTAAGTGGTGAAGCTACAGAGTTGTGCAGGGCATGGGGCAAAGTGAGAGATCAGAATGCTTTGATCTTCTTTGACACAGGTGCTAGAGCCAACTTCATTTCACCAGATTTGGCTGGCCGATTGGGGATTCGCGCAGAGGAGATGGGGCCGTTACATGAGGCAAATATGGCTTGTCCAGGGTATGCAGAACCCGTTACTCCTATCATTGGGAAGCTTCGGCTTCATTTGCAGGGTTATGTGGACAGCGAGGAGTTCTTCATCATGCCTTTGGATGGCTGTGATGTTTTGTTGGGGATGCCATGGTGCCACAGGGTACATGCGGTGGTGGATACTTACAACAGGAAAATTACTCTGACTCATAGAGGGAAAGAGCATGTATTGGATGTAAAACTCAAAGGGGAATCTGTTCCTATTGTATCCGCTTCGGCGATTTCATCAGTAATGAAAAAGCATCTTTCCGCGTACTTGATTTATGTAAAGGATGCACAGGATGATGAGTCTAAGTCTAATTTGTCAATGTTAGATAAGGACAGGGCTGATTTCTTAAGTGGGTTTCAAGACTGTTTTTCCGAGTCATTGCCAGGAGAATTACCTCCTGAGAGGCCAGAAGATCATGCTATAGATCTGATATCTGGTAGTACTCCACCGAATAGACCGCCGTATCGTGTTAGTGCAGCCCAACAAGAAGAGATTATGAGTCAGGTGCAGGAGCTATTGAATAAGGGGTTGATTCAGCCTAGCTCATCACCCTTTTGCTCACCTGTGCTCTTAGTGCAGAAGAAGGATGGTTCTTGGCGCATGTGTATTGATTACAGAGCGCTGAATAAGAATACCATCAAGAATCGATTCCCCATACCGAGGATCGATGACATCTTGGACCGCTTACAGGGCTCCACAGTTTTTAGTCGTATTGACTTGAAAAGCGGGTATCATCAGATACGCATTAGACCTGAGGATGTGCATAAGACAGCATTCCGAACCACATTTGGGTTGTATGAGTTCTTGGTTATGCCCTTTGGTTTGACAAATGCGCCTGCCACATTTAATAGAATGATGGACAGGATTTTCAGGCCTCATAGAGAGTTTGTGGGCACATTCTTTGATGATATGATTGTGCATTCACGAACTGAGGAAGAGCATAGAAGGCATTTGGCCATTGTGTTTGCAGAACTCAGAAACCATAGGTTGGTGGTTAATGGCAAGAAGAGTGAGTTTTTCTTGCAGGAGATACATTTCTTGGGGCATATTGTGTCTGGTCATGGAGTCCGTATGGATCCAGCAAAGGTGGAAGCAATACTTAATTGGCCAGCTTTGAGGACCGTGCATGATGTACGCAGTTTTCTAGGATTGTGTTCCTATTACAGGCGTTACATACGGCACTTTGCTGAAATTGCTTCACCTCTTCATGCTTTGACGAAGAAAGCAACTCCGTTTAGATGGGCTGATCGGGAAATTACAGCATTCAAAAAGCTCAAAGAAAAGCTTACTTCGGACCCAGTATTGGTGTTACCGGATCTCCGAAAGGCTTTTGTTGTCCAGTGTGATGCATGTGGAAGTAGCATTGGTGCACTTCTCATGCAAGAGGGACATGTGATAGCCTATGAGAGTAGAGTTTTGCAAGATGCTGAGAAGCATTTACAGGTGTATGAGAAAGAGATGTTGGCTGTAATTCACGCTCTTTCTACATGGAAACACTACTTGCTTGGGGCTGATTTCACTGTGCAGACAGATCATCAGACCTTGCGATATTTCCTCACGCAGACTAAGCTTTCAGAGAAGCATATGCGTTGGGCAAACTTTTTGTCAATGTTTCACTTCCAGATTGTGCATGTGGAAGGCAAAAAGAATGTAGTGGCAGATGCTTTGTCACGCAAGCCACAGGTCTCTGCAGTTTCACTTGCTTATCATCATGAGCTTGATGAAATGAAAGAGCAGTATGCCCATGATGAGGATTTTGAAAGGTTGTATGATCAGATGTCTGAGGGTCAGCGGCATGAGCATTACACTCTCAGAGATGGGTTTTTATTGATGCATGGCAGACTGTGTGTTACCAGGCCATTGCGACTCAAGGTTATGATTGAAAGTCATGCTCCACCGTATGCAGGTCATAGAGGTATTGACGCCACGGTCAAAGCAGTGGAGACTTTCTTTTATTGGCCAACCTTGAGAAGAGATGTTGATGCCTTTGTGAGGCAATGCATCGTATGTCAGAAGGTAAAGTTTGACCGTCAGAAGACACCAGGGTTATTACAGCCTTTACCTATTCCGGATAGACCTTGGGAGAGCATTGCCATGGATTTTGTATTTGATCTTCCACGGACACAAACGGGAAATGATGGCATCTGGACTATCATATGCAGGTTCAGTAAGCAGGCTCATTTCATTCCCGTGAGGAAGACAATTAAAGTGGATCATATGGTGAAGTTGTTCATGGCGAACATCTTCAAGTATCATGGCTTGCCTACGTCTATCATTAGTGACCGTGATCCACGGATGACGAGTTTGTTTTGGAGAGGGTTGTTTGACAACATGGGTACAACTCTCAAGTTTTCATCGTCATTTCATCCACAAACAGATGGTCAGTCAGAAGAGGCTAACTCTACAGTGTTGGATCTTCTCAAGTGTTATGTGTCAGAGCACAAGCAACAATGGGAAAAGTATCTTTCTTTAGTGGAGTTTGCATATAACAACACTGTACATAGCTCGACAGGCAAGGCTCCTTTTGAGATTGTAGAAGGAGGGAAGAAAGTTCCACCCATTTTGCATACAAAGGATAAGATCTTTGAGGCTGATCAGTATGTGGAGAGCTTGGATGAAGCTTATCGGAGAGTTAAGTTGGCCCTCCAGAAAACTCAGCAGAAGCAAAAGAAAGCCGCAGACCGTCACAGACGTGATTTGCAGTTTGCATTGGGTGATTGGGTTCTTTTGCGTTTTGAAAAGGCTAGACTCAAGAAGATGAAGGGTAAAGAGCGCTTATTCCCTAAGTTGAGCATGCGATATTATGGGCCTTTTCAGATTTTGGAAAAGATTGGTGAGGTAACCTATCGTTTGAAGTTACCAGATCACTGGAGGATTCACAATGCTTTTCACGTGAGTCTTCTTAGACCTTTCCGTGGGGATGTGCCTGAGGATGTATCAGATGAGGCTCAGCCGGAAGTTGAGGAACTTGATGAGGTTCTGATTCCAGAGCAGATACTGGCACATAAAGAAAGGAAGGTACAAGGTAAAGTTTCCCGTCGCTATCTTGTGAAGTTCAAGAACTATTCACCGATGGATGCGAAGTGGATGGAGGAAGGTGACTTAACAGATTCACCTCAGGTTTTGCAGCTTTATCTCGATGCCTTTGAGTTAGAGCCGACTCTTATTGTGACTCATTCAGGTTCAGCAGAGCATGGGTCTGGAGCATTACCTGATGCTCAAGAGGGGGGTAGCACCTCCACTCCCTTGATTCAGACAGGCTCAGATGACATCTAGAGGTTGCTTGGTGCAGATTTTATCTCATCCGAAGGTACTGAGGCTGACAGTACATCTGTTTATGGGACTTCTATGATATATGTGTACTAGTCACATGGAGATTTTTGTGGATATGTATGGTTCACAGTGGTATACAACTTGGACTATTACTATGCCATTGGTTTGCAGTGAATGTTGATACATGTGTATGGCTCAGAGAGATTGGGACGCTGATCTTGCCATATTGTATATTTCATTTTGGATATTTTGATGCATCACCAGAATGCAATCGAGGACGCTTGCCATCTTTCAAGAGGGGGGTATGTCATGGCCCTGTGAAAATGGAGCAGGACAAGTGTGGGCATGGTGGTTGCAGAGTCAGAATATTTTATGATTCACATGGGGGGTGCCCGGACAGTGTTTAAGATGTGTGGACATCCCTAGGTGTGAAGGGGGAACATTAAAACATTAAGTTTGAATGTTTATTGAAGTTTGCCCCTAGGCCTTAGTGGCCCTAGGAACTTATTAAGTTGGGGCCCTAGGGATTAAATTGGGAAGGGGTTTTCTCTCTCTTCCCTCTCTCTCTTCCCTTTTTGGGAATCGTGTAGTAAAAGGGGAGCTTTCCCTCATGCGCATGATGAACTAGCGTGGAAAAGCACAGGAAGGGGAGGCGACTGCTGAAGATCAGTTGTGCTGCTGTTTTTCTGAGTGGAACCAGCCGTACAGCACTGTACGGCCAGAGCTGGACACTCTCTCTCTCTCTCTCTCTCTCCTCTGTTGCTGGCGGCGCACAGGACAGCTGCTGGTGGCTGCGCAGAAGCTCTGTACAGGCTGTACAGCCTGTTTTCCAGCCCAAACCCTACTGTACGACTGCCGTACAGTGTACGGGCAGTCAGGTACAGCAAGTACAGGTGCAGGCGGCGCTTTTCTGAGTGCTGGACAGGCCTGTGTACTCTGATTCAGGCAGGTACAGAAGTGGACAGCAGACTGTTTATGCAAGTACAACGCCTGGCACGTATCCCGAGGCGGTACAGACGGGTACTGTGCTGATTTTCAGATCTGTATTTACAAGGACAGCATAGGAGTGAGCATCAGGAGGAAGATACAGGCAAGTGCAAGCACACGTGTGAAGCAGGGTTGTGGATTCAAGTGCCTGCAGGCACAGATTGGTGCTGTTGCTTCCTCCAGAGTTGTTTCACGAGCTGAACTTGGTAAGCCTTGACTCTGTTCATCTATCTCTCTTTCTATTGCTTGATGTCTGCTACAGGTATGTGTTATCTGGCTCCTTGTGAGAGGAGGAGTTTGGCAGATTGACAAGGGATTAAGACAGGGATTGAACAGCACATGTATGTTGAGCTGAGAAAATGTATCATGCTCTTGAGTTATGCCAGATGTATGCCCATGGCTGGCCTGCTTTGTGAACTTGGCTGATCAGAGGGAGGCACAGTGTGTTGTTTGAGGACACAGATCTGTGTGCATAGATCCTCTGTGCTGAGAAGGATTTGTGGGCAGTCAGATTGGACTTACAGGTGTAAACTCTTGGCTGGTTTTTGTGTTGTACTCAGCCATACATATTATTTTAATTGAATAAAGAAATACCGCAAGGGGCGCCAAGCTTTGGGGCCAACAGGTGTCGCTGTGTATTCAGATTTGGGCACTCTAGCTCCAATCTGTGTTTTGTTTATCATCTAGACTACAAGTGGACGGGTGTTTGCTCCTACCGCACTCTGGTTTTCTATCAGAGGCCGGTTTCACCTTGTCAAAGGAGTTTGAGACGACAGATTTAGGCTTACTCCACTACTTCTTGGGATTGGAGATCTAGCAGACCCAGAGGGGGTTCTTTGTCTCTCAGCAGTGGTATGTCCATGAGTTGCTTGAGGCCTTTGGGATGGAGAACTGCAAGCCTATCACGTCACCGATGGACCCGAACACGAAGCTTATAGTAAATGATCCTTGTGAGCCAGTTGATGCTTCTCTGTACCGGAAGCTGGTTGGTTCTTTGATCTGCTTGCTGAACACCAGATTGGACTTGAGCTTTCCTGTGGGGCTGTGGAGCTCGTTTATGCAGACGCCATTGAAGTCTCATTGGGACGCAAGATTGTGGATCTTGTGGTATCTACAAGGTACAAAGGATCTTGCGGTATCTGCAGGGTACAAAGGATCTTGGACTCTTCTATGACACTGGAGGTGAAATGAAGGACCGAGTTCGAGTCCAAGGTTGGAGTGACTCCGATTGGGGAGGAGATCCAGACACGAGGAGATCTACATCAGGCTACAGTTTTACCCTCGATTGAGGAGCTGTTTCATGGAGTAGCAAGAGGCAGCCGACTATTGCCTTGTCGTCTACAGAGGCAGAGTACCAGGCTGCTTGTGGTGCTGCTTGCGAGGTTATGGTTGCGGAGGTTGCTTGGCGAGATTGGGTTCCACCAGAAGGAGCCCACGGTCATCCAATGCGATAACCAAAGCTGTATTGCTATTGCTCGGAATCCAATCTTCCATGCCCGGACCAAATACATAGAGATACAATATCACTTTGTTCGTGAGAAGATCTTGGTTGGTGACATCTTGCTTCTTTATTGTTCGACGGAGGACAATGCGGCGGACCTCTTCACGAAGTCTCTACCTTAGGCTATGCTTCGGCGGCACTCCAACTCACTAGGGTTGGTTCCACATCCAGGAGCTGAGAGGGGGTGTTAGCAGTCATCTCCTGTCTGTACACTATACCAGGGCCTTTGTTGTGGGTGTGCCCGTGCGTTTTAGTGTTTTCCCATTTTTCCTCACTCTCCATGTATTTTCCCATTTTTGCCTGACTCTCCATGTATTTTTCCATTTTTCCTCACTCTCCATGTATTTTCCCATTTTTGCCTGAGGTGTGGAGGGCTGTCGGCTGTCCTCAGAAGCTGGCCGACTGCATGCTTTGGTACCCGACCTGTCCAGGCGTCCTAGCCGACTTGCTTATTTGCTGGTCGGGGGCTGCCCATTGGCTGGTCGTGAGCATGGGCTGCTGTTGGCCTGTTTTAGGCTGGCCGACCAGCAGCCTGGGGCCATATAAAATGGCCCCCCTGCTCCCACACTTCTCACTTTTCATTCCGGGATTTTCTTTGGTGTATATAGTAGAGTTACACAACTTCTCTCTCTCTCTCTCTCTCTCTCTCTCTCTCTCTCTCTCTTTCATCTGCGTTTTGCTGTCTACAGCAGTTGTCTTCATTTCGGCTGTGCATTCTGACAAGGTTGGGGTCATCGGTGATTGGCAAGCTCGTGGCAATCTGACCTTAGGCTTGGGGGTGGTTCGGGGTATTGAACCTACGGTTGGAATTAAATCTCCAGGGCTAGGAAGTTTTGGCTCAAGAGCCAAAACTCTTGCTGTGGTGGTAAACTTTTCTTAATGCGGCTTGGTGGTATGGGATGCCAGGTTGGGGTCATCGGTGACTGGCAGGCTCGCGGCATTTTGACCTTGGCTCGCGTCGGGGGTGGTCGGGGTACTGAACCTACGGTTGGGTAGTGAATCCCTAGCCTCTATTGCGGTCACGCAAAACCTTGCTAGGGTTTCTCGGGTACGTCCTCTATCCTGATCCATAGTGGTTCTATGTCAAATAATCCATGGGCATGGTCTAGTGAGGAATTTACATTGGTATTCGAGCCTGGATCTGACAAAGCATGAACCTGAGGCATGAAGGATGTACAGGATCGTACCCTCGTGCGGGTGTGCAAGGAAAGCATGTGGAACACCATTGAAGGTCTGGCTTGACCAGGAGAGCATGCATGCTCATGCCTTGCACATGGCGAGTATGGAGGTTGGCGTGTCGAAGGCTATGACATGGGCCTATGGGATTGTGTAGGAAACCCTAGCCTTTGGCTCGGGGGAGATCGATGGATGCCGAACGTGGTTGGGAGGTGAGCTAGCCTGCTACCTCATGATTTGGTTTAGAACTAACCCTATTTTCAGCTGTGTTTAGGGCTGATTTTGGGAAGGACTTCACAGTAATTCCTGTTGAGGATATGCACCGCTGTGTTAACTACCTCAACCATACATGGCCTGGCACATTGTCATGTGCACAGTGTGTATCTACCGTGTGCTACACGCACACAAGACTAGCTTCGAGGTTTGGGGAAGCTTGGAGCTAGGCAGGTTGATTGGCGAGCTGAGTTAGGGATAGACTAACGGGCGGGCACCCAAGTATGGACGGGCGGGGTCCAAGTGTGGACGCCCGATGACCGGCCAAGAGCCTATAAAAGGGTGGCCAAGGTTAGTCACTGGTCATATATAGTCTCGCATGTTTTATGAGAGCTCTATGGTCTGGAGCCTGGATCTAGTGCAGACGTGCACCTGCTTTACGCGGTATGGGACGTCGTGAGGTAGAGATTGGTCGGTACGTCAATCTAGTTAGCTCAGCTCGTGGCTCGGTGGGGACAGCCAAGTCTGTGGGCTTGCCCACGGCTGTCATGGTTGGGTGGTGAGTCAGGCTTGCACCCCCTTGTTTGTTTGTTTGTTTGTTTGTTTGTTTGCAGCTTTTGAGTCTCATTCCAGGAGCGTTCTACGAGGAGATCTATGGGGATTTGACAGTGGTATCAGAGCGTGCCTCGTGAACGAGCAAGTCGGTACGTAGAGAAGAAGAGGTCGAAGAAAAGGTATGAGTTCGAGAAGCTTGCTGTTTTTTCTATACATACTACTGTTTTTTCAAATTAGTATGTTGCTTTTTCATCGTAGGAGCCCGTGGTGATGGAGATGGTGGTCTAGAAAGGGCTGTTTGTTTAGCAAGAAGTAGGGCTGTATGTTCTTGAACAGTTTGAACAATTGAAGAGAGAAAAAGAGAAAAGCCAGTCGGCTAGATGCAAGAGAGAGAGAGAAAGAGAAATAGCGCTTGTATGCTTATTGCGCTGTTCTGTGTGTGAAGAATCTCATCACACGTAGATATACGCAGGGCGGCTGTTTGCAGGCATTTGTACGTAGGCAGGCGATTGCTTTTGCTCAGCCAAGTGTGCGCAGGCCGGTTGATACGCAGGCGGTACAGCCGGTCATCGTAATGCTCAGACGGGCCAAGTACGTGTGCAGGCGCGCAGGCAAACGTTGGTGCGCAGGCGGCGATTTCAGTCGCATATTCACAGTCGGCTCCGTACACAGACTGGTCTCGCAGGCGGCGCTGGCAAGTGAGCGCAAGGCGGCAGGAAGGCACTGTAGAAAATAAGCGAAAGCAGGTGTCGGATGGCAGTATTTTTAGCTTTTGTTTATTTTTAAATAAAAAAACATAGAATGAAGATCCACCTACGCTACCTTTCTTTCGTTTTTTTTTTTTTGGGCTAAACCTTATAAGAGGGGTTTTAAGACTTTAAAGCTTAAAGGTGTTTTTCTTTAAGAAAACAGAATATATATATATATATATATATATATATATATATATATATATATATATATATATATATATATAAAACACAAAAGCAAAAGCTCAAGTTTGCTTTTGGGGAAGCTTATATAAACCCCTTAAGTGGGCTCCACAACCCCATATGGAATACTGAGTGGACACAAAAGTTGCGAAGTATTGCGAGCATTTGGGACCTTCATAAAGCAGGGTTTCTATTTTTTTTTAGCATTTGGAATTTTTTTTTCAAGGAAAAAAAAATTTTGGGAGAAAAAATCGTACGAATTCGTACGGTATCGTACCGTACGGTATCGTACGTACGAACAGGTTCGTACGCGTACGAGAAACAACTATGCTCACAGCACCTCATTTATGAGGTCTACCTCCAGAAGTTTAGGGACTTGCAGATGAAAGCTACAAAGATGGATCCCATAACTCTTTTGGAGTTCTTCGTAGCCGGTTTACCAGACTCATACCGTTTAACAGGTTAAAAATAACAAATGTAAAACTTTGGACGAGGCCATTCATTAGCTTGTATCTATGATAATACAATGGTCTCTTCCAAGTCTAAATCCGTTACCGAGCAAGGGAACAAGCACAAAAGAAAGTTCTCCGCACCAATGGCTAACACGACTGAAGGAAAGTCTTCGGACCAACCTTCGAAGAATTCAAGTTCGACACCAGCGAAGAAGAAACAACTCTTTAAAGCTTCGAAGCTCAAGAAGGAGGGACGTTCTTTCATCTGCGAAGAAAAAGGACACATGCGTAACGAGTGCCCGAAGCAAAAGGGTGCAAAGACCGACGTAGGACGACCCAAGCCAAAGGCAGCTAACTAGTTGTCTTTGACAGGTACGTCAGTTACTGTACTTACTCGCCCTAGTTTATGTTCTGATTGTTTGTTCAACTCTAAAGTTTTTGGCTTGCATGATCTTCTCCGAGTTTATGGAGAAGTGAATGGCCATAGAATCCACATTCTTCTAGACCCTGGCAGCTCACACAATTTTGTTAACTATAAACTTGTGTAGAAATTGAGTCTTGATACGTCACCCAACGATCATACCTATGAGGTACCCCTACCTGTGGGAAGGCAAGTATGGGATCGAAAGGTGGAGATGCTACCAATCCGGATTCAGGACTACAAAGATACTCTGGAATGCTATGTTATGCACTTAAAACATGTAGACTTGTTATTAGGGATTGAGTGATTTAAGACTCTTCAAGTCCAGATAGGTTGTCTAGTCATATTTTTTCTTTTCAGCATAGAAACACCCAGTATAGTATTTTAGGTGATTGTATACATCTCTCTCAGGGACCTCTTGTAAATACCATTGATTTTGGAAATATAATGGATTCTTCTTTGTATACCGCTTTCCATTGTGTATTGATTCCACTTTCTTCATTTCTCATATCTTCCATGGATGTTAATGAATTAATTGTATTTGAAAGCAAAGAATTACAGAAGATACTTGATTCATTTCAAGATGTATTTCCTAAGGAACTGCCATCGGGTTTACCACGTGAAAGGGCAGTAGATCATCGTATTGACTTGATTCCTGGTGCTCATCCTGTTAGTATTCCACCTTACAAGATGAGCCAAGTTGAGGAAGATGAGTTGGCTAAACAACTCGAAGATTATTTGAGGATGGGCTAGATCCGTCCAAGTAAATCACCTTGGGGTGCACCTGTGTTACTTAGAAGAAAGAAGGACAACACCTGGAGAATGTGTATAGATGACAAGAGATTGAACAAGCTGACAATTAAGAACCGTTATCCTCTCCCTAGATCAGATGACCTGATTGACCGGTTAGCAGGAGTGAAATATTTTACGAAGATAGATTTACGTACTGGTTTTACGAAGATAGATTTACGTACTGGCTATCACCAGATACGTATTCATGAAAGGCATGTCGAAAGAACTGCCTTTCGGACTAGGTATGGCCATTACGAATTTCTCGTATTACCTTTTGGGTTAACCAATGCTCCAGCCACTTTCCAGCAAATGATGAACGATCTTTTTCGTGAACATTTGGGAAAATTTGTGGTGGTGTTCCCGGATGATATTTTGATATATAGTCGTACTCTTGAGGATCATGTTCGACACCTCACGATTGTCTTATCTATTTTAAGACAGAATCGACTATATGCTAAGTTAAGTAAATGTGAGTTTTTTATGATAGACATCATTTACTTTGGACACAAGATCACTAGAGATGGATTGAGCATTGACTATGACCGAGTTCAGAAGGTTCGGACTGGCCTATACCGCGAACAGTGAAACAACTTCGTTCTTTTCTCGGTTTTGTTGTTTTTCTTCGGAAATCTGTGCGGGAGTACTCTCAGCAGCTCACACTACCGATGACGGACTTGTTGAAAGATCGTGGACGTAAGTCAAATCAGCTTATCACTTGGAATAACGATTTGGATATGGCCTTTAGACTTTTGAAAGATAAAGTCAAGGAAGCACCTATCTTGGCATTACCCGATCCTAGGCGACCTTATGTTCTTGAAACTGATGCCAGTGACTATGCCATCGGGGCTGCTTTATTTCAAGATGGTAGACCTGTTGCTTTTGAAAAAAGTAAAAAGCTAGACGACACTCAATCTTGTTGGCCAACCCTTGAGAGAAGGAGCTTTATGCTGTGATTCATGCTCTCAAGGTTTGGAGACATTATTTATATGGCTCCAAGTTTGTAGTATTGACGGATCATCAGTCAATCAAGTATGTGTGTGATGCGGATGATTTGAGAGGAAGGAAAGCTCGTTGGGTTGAGTTAATGCAAGATTTTGATTTTGAGATTCGTTATCGGAAAGGGTCCATGAATAGTGTTGCAGATGCGCTTAGTCCAATTAGAGAGGTGAATACTTTGTCGTTCACTGAGACTTCTACTGACTTATTTCAGTCATTGAGAGGGCTTTGCAGGACTGATTGTTATTTTGGTCCATTTTGGCAGAAGATCTAGGACGGGAGCTCATTGATTGACCAAGACTCAATGACTGAACAGCCTACCATTCAGGCTGCAGGAGGCCAGTGGATGATTCGGAATGGTTTACTATTCCGTAATGACAAAATTTGTGTACCACTGATCTCGGACATTAGGTCCAAGATTCTTAAGGAGTGTCACGACGCCCCTTCTGTTGGACATCCTGGGGTACAAAGGAAGTGAAACACACTTTTTATTGGCCAAAGATGAAAGGGTATGTAGAATATTATATTCTCAAGTGTCAAGTTTGTCAAGCAAATAAAGCTGACGCTTTAGACAGGCTGGGTTGTTGCATCCTTTTCAAATCCCAGGTAATAAATGGGAAAGTATTTTCAATTTTATTACCGGATTTCCAAGAACACATCAAGGCCACGATTCTATTTGGGTTGTGGTAGATCGCTTGACAAAAATGGCTAGATTTTTACAGACCCGGAAGACTATTACAGCTACGCAATTAGCAAGGCAGTTTATCGAGCAATTGTTTAAACTGTACGGGTTACCGCAGGACATAGTCAGTGATAGAGTGATTTTTGGAAACTTGTTTTTGAGAAGTTGGAAACAACTTTGAATTTGAGTTCCTCAGATCATCCTCAATCTGATGGCCAGACTGAAAGAGTGAATCAGATTTTGGAGGATATGCTTCGAGCATATGTATCCAAAAGACAGTTCATGGGAGGATTATCTTCCTATGTTAGAATTTGCATATAACAGTACTAAGCATATGAGTACAGGTTTTAGTCCTTTCATGCTTATGTATGGTTTTCAACCTCGATCACCTGTTACAGTGGGATTCTCAGGACTTCAACATGATGCAGCACGTAATTTTTTGCAAGATATGCAAGAAATGTTACAAGTTGCGAAGGAATCTATTAGAAGTGCTCAAGATCGAGACAGATTTTATTCTAATAGACATTGTTCACCCAGAGAGTACTCTGAAGGAACGATGGTATATTTGCGAGTTCCGAAAGATTCCGAGACTTTACGGACAGGTCGATCTCCGATACTGTGGATCATTTCGTATTACACGACGGATTGGTTCAGTTGCATATGAACTGGATTTACCTTCTCATGTGAAAGTTCATCCTGTATTTCATGTCAGTAGACTTAAGGAAGTACTGTGTGGAACATACCAGTTAGTTACTCCTCAAGAAATCATAGATGTCGAAGACACGACATTTGTTCCACACGAATCTGAAAAGATTCTTGGATTTCGTGAAAGAAGATTGCGTAATACGCTTATCACGGAATACAAGATCAAGTGGAAGGATCGTGTTGAGGAGGACGCTACATGGGAGACATTGACTACTCTTTAGAGAGATTACCCTGGCTTTTCAGTGAGCTCAGGAGTGAGCTCTTAGAGGAAGGGGAGTATGTCATGTGCACAGTGTGTATCTACCGTGCGCTACACGCACACAAGACTAGCTTCGAGGTTTGGGGAAGCTTGGAGCTAGGCAGGCCGATTGGCGAGCTGAGTTAGGGATAGACTAACGGGCGGGCACCCAAGTATGGACGGGCGGGCGCCCAAGTGTGGACGCTTGACGACCGGCCAAGAGGCTATAAAAGGGTGGCCAAGGTTAGTCATTAGTCATATAGAGTCTTGCATGTTTTGTGAGAGCTCTATGGTATGGAGCCTGGATCTAGTGTGCAGACGTGCACCTGCTTTACGCAGTCGAGGCCGGCAGCAGTCTCGAGGCCCGCGAGGGTAGCTTCGTGGCGGTATGGGGCGTCGTGAGGTAGAGATTGGTTGGTACGTCAATCTAGTTAGCTCAGCTCGTGGCTCGGTGGGGACAGCCAAGTCTGTGGGCTTGCCCACGGCTGTCATGGTTGGGTGGTGAGTCAGGCCTGCACCCCCTTGTTTGTTTGTTTGTTAGTTAGTTAGTTTGTTTGCAGGTTTTGAGTCTCATTCCAGGAGCGTTCTACAAGGAGATCTATGGGGATTTGACACACATGCATCTGAAGCCTGATGCTTGAAACATAATGGAAGGCTATTTGCACTTCGAGAGAATGGAGTTAACAGGGGAAGAGACACAACTTTCTCAAATGCAACAATCTAGTGAACTACTACTTAGTTCCTGCAGGCAACAACTTAGATGTGCCCTCTATTTGTCGTAAGTACACCACAAACGGTCACCCTGGATATCATTTTAGGTCCAGGCAATTATGCCCTCGCCTTGCTTTTATGTGGAAAATCTGATAACGAATTTTTTTGCATCTCTTTTTGGATCTGCAGGGCAGATAGAACTCTACTCTCATATTCCAGTGCTAAGGGCCTTTGTCGATCGATTGAAGCGCTGGGACTTTCAAGTCTGTGCTGTGTATCTGCTGGATTGCCAGGTGTCTGTTTTTTTCTCACCACATTGTATTGGTAGTCCTTCATTTCGAATATGCCTTCTTTGTTTTGATTAATATAGGGGGTGTTGGTTAACATTAAACTCACTTCTTATGTCACTCTATCCACCTCCCATAAGCCCCCAAAACGTCCTATATAATGTTCTTTGCAGCAAGTGTCAAAGAGCCAGTTGGCAGGTTTCTCGCTTCTAATCCCATATACCCAAGTGGGGTATAAACCCCACACGAGGATCCCATATGACCAAAATGCTTGGGCTTGGCCTCTACAGCTCCCGTTTAACACCGCTGGCTTCTGGGCCTGGGCCTTGTTGCCAGCATGGCACTTGGGCTTTGCCCTTCTGTTGTATTGTTCTAATTGATGTCAATATTGATTCTTTTTATGCTGTTTCAATTGATGCTTTTGTGTGTCTATAGCATCACATAACCGTGGTTTTCCCCTACAGTTTGTTTCAGATGTGGCAAAATACATCAGTGGCTGTCTGGCATCTCTTTCAGCAATGATACAGTTAGAACTGCCGCATATCAACGTCTTGACAAAAATGGACCTTCTAGAAGACAAGAAAGGCATCGAGAAGTAAGTGTAGCTTTAATTTTAGACTCTCTGTTCCTTGGGCCAATGCCTCGGTGGTATTTGTACTGCCCAGGAGGGAACACCTAGCTAGCTACAAGTATGCACGATTACGTGCACAGAGTGTGCGCACAAATGTAACTCTCAAAGAAAAAGAGGGACTGTTCTGAACACCCCATTGATCTCATGATGCTGTTGTGCTCTAGGTTCCTGGATCCGGATACCAGGCTGCTCTTAGCTGCTCTTAATCAGCAAATGGCGCCGCGGTTCTCGAAGCTGAACCATTCCCTAGCAGAACTTGTACTCTCTGTGCGGTTTTAACTCTTGTGCAGGAGCTTTGATAGGGGAGACACCAGTTCTGATGTGTGTGCTGCTTTCAATGCAGGTAGATGACTACAGTATGGTTAACTTTATACCGCTTGACATCAGGAAAGAGAAAAGGTCTGTGTCTTGTTGAATATAAGGCATCTGTTGCAACCAAAGCTTCTTTTGAAGATGAAGTCTTAAGCCCACCTCCTTTTTGCAGCATTCATTACTTGTTGTCACACATAGACAACGCTATCCAGTTTGGAGAAGATGCAGAGGTGAAGGTAAGGGAATTCGACCCTGATTTGAGTGCATCAGATGCAGCAGATGAGGTCGACGGCTTCTAAGCAAACATGCAGAGGAGCGGGGTGGTATTTTTTTTCCCTCATGTGAGCTGTATGTGTTCTAGTGAAGCAACAGCTTTTTAGGATTTGAGATTCTGACATACATACTGAGTTATGGTGCCCCTTTATGAAAAAACCTCAACTGGCACAATCACAAGCGGTGATTGGCACACTTGATGCTCAATTCATGCTTGCAATTCTACAGCAAAAGGGTGAGTGGAAGCATGTAAATTCAGAGGCTTTGAAATATCTTTTTTAGCACCTCTAGATCATCCCCTTAATACAGACATAAACCCTGCTTGTGCAAAGGAGCCTACTCGCACATGTGGGGGGTCTTGCCTGTCCAATCTGCATGCATTCCAATGGATGGGGAAGACCCTGATACACACTAGTAACATAGCATGCAAAGTTGTGTGTTGACAATGAATTTAATAATGTAGAAGGGACCTCCAGTTTTCTTAAAGGAATGATTTGGAAATTTGCAACTAATGGATGTGACTAGCCACCTCTGCTACATCGTGCCAATATTGAATTGACAAATACAGAGAAAGGTAATGAACCTTTCTAGCAAGGTGATAAGCCAATTGGCATATTACCATTTGAAGGTTGGAGCTCTTTTCATATGTCAACAAGAGATGCATGTAAGATGAACGTGAAGAAAAACCAAATGTACATTGTATAAGAGATTGGGTTGATGTAGAGAAGACCGACACCACCCTTTCAATATGCATCAATCTACGTGTTTTTGATAGAATTTATCGTATTTGTTTTCAATTTAGTGTCACAACTTTTCCAAAGAGCATGCGGTGATCATTTTGCTTTTATAGCATTCTCAAAGATCACCTAATTGCTATGGAAATTTGTACAAATATGGCACCAAATATGTTTTTTGCATTTCCATTAAATATTATCTTGAGATTTTCAAGAATAAGAGGGTTTTTCTATGGTTTCATTTCAGTATGGTTTGAAAAAGTCAAATGTAATGATGACCCTCCATATGGTTTCTATTTGCATGCATTTACCTCCCCATGTCCTCTCTATCCAAGGCAATGAAATCATAATCTTTATATGCTTTCTATTTGCATGCATTCACTCCTCCATGTTGTTTCTATTTCCATGCAGTCACTCCTCCATGTTGTTTCTATTTCCATGCAGTCACTCCTCCATGTTGTTTCTATTTGCATGCATTCAGCATACCATTTCTATTTAAGGTCTCACAATTCTCTATAAAACCCCATAAACGGCTCATATGACGAGTAAAGGGAGGGAAAGAGAGGAGAAGGAGAGGCAAGGGTGGCCGTGGGGGAACTCAAGCCTAAGGTTTGTATCAATTAAATGCTATGTTAGTGGCATTTAATTAATATAGTACAAAAAAATTTGGGGGCTTGATAGGTAAGGCACAAGTTGAAGAAGGTGGTCAAAGTTTTTTAATCATCAACTTCCCATAAGGTATCATTGTCATAGTGGCGGGGATAATAGCCTAACGGTACACGAGCTTGAATCTTGACTCACCCCTCCCCTCCACTCTAGTGAAGGGATGTAATAAAGATGGAGTGAAGGATGTCATAAAGGGTGTGTTGGGTGAAGTCATGGCAAAAAAAGAAGAGATATTTATCTACTTGTAAGATCTTTTAAAAACACTCATACAAGTTGGATAGGTATTCGACACTCCTAGAAACATGGTGTTTTGCCCTAATTCATAGGAGTGCAAATATCTAGATACATAGAATAGATCTATAAAATCTTAACATAAATAAGATAAGAGTATATTCTAGTAATTTATTTTATTTGAATCATGATGCAAGCTATGCATAGAACTATCGAGAGAATATGATTGGTTGAAAGCATACTAACGCGAAACACTATTTGTGCAATATAGTACTTGTGATTGAAACTAATATAGTATCCAATAGTACATTTTATTCATACATTTTCATTTATAGAATTTAAAATGAGGAGCGGTATCATTACTCCTACTAGGTAAGGTTCCATAACTTACCTTTGAACTCAAATTCTTGAATTCAGGCATGCAACCGTTTCTCTCCACGTAAATCCGTTTTCTCTGTTTACCCATTGCCTATAGGCTCCCTTTACTAACTCTTTCTCAACTCTTGCCAAGGTTTCCTCTCTTTGCAGTACACATGACAAAAGATCAGCCCGTCCAGGATCACACTACAAGCACACACTCCAACTTCTTCTAGGTATTTCACATTACCTCAGTCACTCCATTACTTTACATGTTCATGGCAATTTGATTTTCTATAAATGGGTTGCTTGCTATCTTTCTTGAATGGCACTCTCCTCCCTTGTGGGTAGCATGCAAACCACACTTGCAAAGCATGTGTGTGTGTGTGTGTGTGTGTGTGTGTGTGTGCGTGTTTTAGAGAGAGCGAAACTTGTGCTGCAAACTAAACATGCAAACCAAACCTAGAAGTCTATGTGTGTATGAGAGAGAGAAAAACTTAATAATGTTGTGCTGTAAGGGTTGTCTATGTGTTTGAGAGAGAATGCAACTTCTAATGCTGCAAATCAAAGGTTGCTTCTAATCTGTGCTATGTTTCTGTTGTTTGAGAAAATGCATGATTAAATATTTGATGAAATGCATGAAATATATTGTTAAATAATGTTACACAAAGCTCTGCTAGGCTAACAGTGCTGCAATCTTGTTTATCTCAAAAACTTAAAAAAATTTCATTTCTATAAAGTTTAAGTTTCTTGTTTTATGTTGGATGCTGGGCCTGTAGCATGGGAAGGGCATTGGGCTCATCTACAAAGCTTGTGAGAGATGTGGGTGCACCCATCCATAATAGATTTTGTAGGTTTAGGCATGAGTTTCACTACTAGGATTGTGGGCTTAGCCTCCTAGGTGTGGACCCAAGGAGTATGCGAGGAAAGGATGATATTAATGCAAAGGATTGGAGTGATGTGTTCTCTTGTCCCAAGCCAGGTATAAGGCAGACAGGGAAGCTAAAGTCATACGATCTGAAGGCAGAATTTGCGGAGCGCATTGTTCATAGGCATTGGGATGTGCACTAGAAGGGGCCCTTCAATTATGAGATCCGGTAGTTAGGCGGAGAAGTCTACAATTGCATGGGCCACATTTGTAGAAGTAGTAATGGCCCAATTAGGATCAAACAAGCTATTGTAAGAGGGGAAGTCAAAGAGCTTACACCTTACACCTCTCTTACAAACAAGGACACAAACATCTCCATCAACTCTCTCTCTCTCTCTCTCTCTCTCTCTCTCTCTCTCTCTCTCAAATCAAATACATAAACTAAGCAAGCTTCATAGCCTAGAATTATGTGTAAATGGATTGACAAGAAATAGAGAGAAAGAGATGCACGACAAGGGCACAAACATCTCCATCAACTCTCTCTCTCTCTCTCTCTCTCTCTCTCTCTCTCTCAAATCAAATCAAATCAAATACATAAACTAAGCAACCTTCATAGCCTAGAACTGTGTGTAAATTGAGAAGAAATAGAGAGAAAGAGCTGCACGACACCACAATGGGTTAAATCTCTCCTACATGCTTGATAGCTCTCTTCTCAAACAAGTGTATTTTTATATATTCCCCAAAAAGCTTGCATGAGCCGAATCGTACAATCCACTTTGGGCTTGACCATTCATTTTCCCATAAAAATAGAAAAGTTGCATGCATCAATTATTGTCCTCAAATTTCACTAAGTATTACAATGAATTAACTAAATTGACTACACTAAGGGAGTCCAAACAAATTAAATAAAAGGGTAAGTGAATAGTCTAAATAGTTGATGGCCGCCCGTAATGCCAAAATGGGCGTGGTCATCATGCAAAAATTAGAGTAGAGTCAGCGAGCACCGTGCAGCCCTGCCCACTGATCTTCTTATTAAAAACCATCATATGTATTATATGCACATAGTGCTCACCATAAAAATAAATCCAAATAATCATTTAAAATATATTTCCATAATATGCCCTGAGGTTGAGGAGCAACTACCCTCAGTTGTTCATAAATTTCAAAGATCTTGTTGCTTTAAGCGGCAATTCGACATGAAGTAGAAGTGTGGTACCTCATGCGACGATCTGCATACTAATGATATGAGCAATTGTAATGCCTACACAAACTAGACGTGTGCTTTCTCAAGTGATGATCTGCATATACTAATGATATGAGCAATCATGTTGTCTCAAGTGATGAATCAACACGAAGTAGAAGTGTGTTGCCTTAAGCAACGATCTACACAAATTGTTTAGGTGTTGCCTCAAGCGGAGAATCTACACCATAGTTGAGCATTATGTGTTGCCTCAAGTGGCAAACCTACACCCTATATATCACCTCATATAGTAAACAACTATGAATAAAATCAATGTAAATGATTATGATATGGAGCAATCAGGGTAGTAGGTAGACTCAGGCATCCATTGTGGTTCTTCAACTGAGTGATTTTTGTACTTGACTAAATATTGATGGTAAACATGTCCTCGCCGAGTGGTGGTCTGCTGGTCATGGTGGTCAATGATTGTTTCTGGAATTAAAATTTCAGAGTCTTCCTCAAGAAGAGGAGGGTCACCTATAGTAGGTGAAGCAGGGGGTATCCTTGAAGAGATGCAATATACTGATGTGGAAGGAATTATGTATGCGCCAATGGGCGGGTAGGTCTAATCTAAAGGCATTATTATTGATCTTACGTATTATCTTGAAGGCCCATAAAAGCATGGAGCAAGCTTCACTTTGGGGTGTTTTTCAACATTCTTTAGTCTCCGTTTTTCAACTCCTAATAGGAAAAAATCATTCTCCTTAAATTGCATTGGTTAACGTTTTTTATTGGCTTGCTTTGTGTATTTTTCTTGAGATCTTTGAATAGGAATAGTTACTTCAATGAGTATTTGTGTGTGGTTTTGAGCCAAGGCATCAACTGCACGGCCGCCAATGGGATTTCATTACCAATTCTAGAGGTAGGTGTAGGCAACTTCTTACCATAGGCAATCTCGAATGGAGCTTTGCTTGTGGCCGAATGAGGAGTGTTATTGTAAGAAAATTACAAAATATGCAAATGCTCATCTCAATTTGAAGGTCTATCTATAGTGTAAGATTTTAAAAGGTCCATGATAGTGCTATTGTTGGTAGCCTCTGTTTGGCCATTGGTCTCAAGGTGAAATTCAGAACTAAAGTCCATTTTACAACCAAGATTTGAAAATAATGCTACCCAAAAGTGACTACAAAAGCGTGAGTCTCTATCATAAATGATAACTTTTGGAAAGCCATGGTGAGTGAAAACAGTTTTAATAAAAAATTTGGCCACCAAAGGAGCATTCAAGGTTTTCTTACACATGCAACAAAGTATACTTGTTTGCTAAATATATCCATACTTTTCCAAATCATGTCATTATGTGATGAGTTAGTGGGCAATCTCGTGATGAAATCCATTGAGATATCCTCCCAAGGACCATTTGGAATTGGCAAGGATCAATAAACCTCGTGCTTTACCATGTCGACGCTTAATGCAGTGACATACAAATATAAGTGGAAATAAAGAATCTGACATCCTTTTGGAGTGTGGGCTAAAAGAAGTGCTCTTGACAACAAGCAACTAGTGTGGATGCAATGCCATGATGTCCCATGTATGCAGGTGCATGCATTTCTTGCAAAGTTATTTGCCTAAATGGTGCATGTATGCATAATTGAGTGCCATGATATAGGAATCCATCAACTTAAGAATAGCCATTCAAAGGTAATCAATTATTATGCATCATCAAAGTAGTCCTTCCTCCAGAACATGGAAAAATCATGCTCACATCATGATAAGTATCACGCATCTTATATCAAAAGAAGTGATTTGAACAATAGAAATATTATTAACAACAGGTTTACAACTTAAAGCATTGGCAGAAACATTTGCATAGCTAGGGTGGTACTAGATCATAGGGTGGAAGCGTTGAATAAAGGAATCCCATTTAATATGGCGATCTGGGAACACAGCCTGACTAGCAAGTGCTTAATGCTTTGCTGGTCCGTCTTGATAAAAAAATAAGAACCCATGAGGTAGTGCTTCCAAATGCGAAGTGTATGGATGATTGTTCGTAGAAGCTCTTTGTCATAGGTGCTATAATTAAGCTCAGTAGGTTTTAACTTTCTACTTTCAAAAGCTATGGGGTGGTCATCTTGCATTAAAATAGCTCCTATGCCCGATCACTAGCATGTGTGACAACTAGGAAGAAAGATATAGAGAAGTCAGGGAGCTAGAGGACAGGAGTAGTAGTCAAGAGGTATTTAAGATGATCAAAAGATATTTGCTGAATATCACCCCAACCAAAAACTATGCGCTTCTTGAGAAGCAGGGTCAAAGGTAGAGCAATGAGGATAAATTTACGCACAATTTTCTTTATAAAAAGCAAAGAGACCTAAAAATGATCTAACTTCATGTAAATTCTTTGGAATAGGCCAGTCTCTAATGGTACCTACCTAAATTTGGCTCAACATGAATGCCATCTTTAGAAACAATGTGTCCTAAGTATTAGATTTCACTTTGAAAGAAAATTCCTTTATCAGGGTTAGCATACTAGTGATTCTCTTTAAGCAAATGAAAAACATTGTTTAAATGATGCTCATGTTCACTTGTAGAGTTACTAAAAACCAAAATATTATAAAAAAAGACAATATCAAAATCTTGGTGGTGCAGGTGCATTAGTAAGGCCAAAAGGCATTACTAAGAATTCTAAATGACTTGACTGAGTGCAAAAATCAGTCTTGTAGATAGTAGTTGAGTCCATGCGAACTTGGTGATAACCAGACTTGAGATCTATTTTACTAAATACACTTGCACCTTTTAATTTGTTAAGCAAATCATCAATTCCAGGAATAGGATAATGGTTCTTCACTTTGTTCAAGGCACGATAATCTATGCACATACCATAGGCATTGTTTTTCTTTTGCACTAAAAGAATTAGGGCACCAAAGGGGGAACTACTAGGACATATCAATTCTTTATTCGATGCTGAATTTCCATTTGTTGTGCATAGGGTTTTGCCTATATAGGGAGCCCTATGGGATAGCTGACTACTAGTAAGGAAAACTTCAATTTTATGGTCTTCGAGGTGAGAAGGGGGAAGGTGGGGAGGGTAACCATCCATAAAACAATCTTTAAATGCATCGAGAAAGTGATTTTGGTGCTCTTTGTCTTTTCTGCTTCCATCACATAGATCATATATGCATATTCTCATGCTTTCTACGTGCTCGTTTTTCTTGTGTGTGAGTAATCAATGCAAAAGTTTGAAGAGATGAATCACTAACAAGAGTGAATGATTGATTATTATACTCAAATTGCATTGTGTGTGTGTGTGTGTGTGTGTGTGTGTGTGCATAATAATCCATTAGGGGGCATTTGAACATATTTTGGGTCTTTTGCTAATGAAAGTAATTTTTAATGGACCAATAGGAATAGAGGATTGTGCACATTTTATCTCCTTTGAATATATGGAGGGAGCCTTAGGCTGTAGGGAGGGAGACTAGGCTTTCAGTACTAATAATTACACTTGTCCCTTTCAAAAAGTAGGGGGGGTTATGTTAAAATTACAGCAATGTGATGAGCTATGGTGGATCAAATGCTAGAATCAACATCATTAACAAAGTGATTAGATGATAATTAAGACGTGATTAGTGAGTAATTGACTAATAGCTTAATGTAGGCATGGATAATAAAAAACCAGCAAATTCTCATTAGGCTAATGCCTCAATTTATAGAGTTTACATCCAAGCATCTAATTCCACTGATTTCTCCTTGATTCACTCCACCTCTTTTGCTTGATTCTCTCCACCTCTCCCAGAATATCTCCACACTTCCTAAATCTTCTCATGCTACCCTTTATTCTCTCCTAGTAGATTCTTCTCACCTTTTCATAGGTTCTCTCACATTTACAGATTCTCTTTTACAGCCTCTAACCAAGGGCTTGTTCCCGCACACACCCTATTCACTTGTATATTTCAACACCTCCCCTCAAGTGAATACTCCTAGTACACTTGGACCCTATACCAAGTTTCCCTCTTACTTGATAGTCTGCGCGACTAGTGCCTAGCACACCTCCCCTCAAGTTAACTTAGCACACACCTGGACCCTGTACCAAGTTTCTCTCTTACTTGATAGTCCGCGACTAGTGCCTGAAGTCCCTAAACTCATAGTCCTTGACACTCTCTCTCTCTATGTGTCCAAGGCTACTACAAGTGCCCGTGACCTTGACTAAAGTGCTCACACATACATCTACCATGTGGCCTACATCATCGGTGGCTCAGAGGTGGTTTTACTTTGTTGGGGCAGGTTACATTGGGTTGTGGGGTTTCTCTCTCTCTCTCTCTCTCTCTCTCTCTCTCCCTCTCTCAGATTTTCACATGGCCCCTCACTTCTTGGAGCCTCACATCTTCTCTTGTCTTCAGTCTTCTTGTCGTGGCAGCTTCTCTCCACGCATCCATGTCTTCCTCTTCTTTCAGTCTTCTTGTGGCAGTTTCTCTTCTCGTGTCCATGTCTTCCTTCAATGCTTCCTCTAGATCTTCTTCTCGGTGTGGATCCTCTTCTTGGAAAGAGATGTTCTTCTTCTTTCATGGCTGGGGCCATGAGCTTGTCTGTCAATTCTTCTTGCTCCATGTGAGCAACATGTTTAAATGTTTTGTTGTCAGTTCTTTTGGGCTTTTGATGTTAATCTTGTATCATTATGCAATGCAAACCCAAATCTATGCGGGAGGTCTTACCTCTTGCCTTATTCTGGACAAGGGCAGTGTTTGATCCCATTTTTACACTGATGTAATGTGCCCAATACATAATGCATATAGCATTCATTCTTATGCACATTCCCAAATGCAACTCTAGCTATGAATAATCTTGAATTTGAGTGTGATTTGCAGGCATTAACCAAGGGTTAAATGCAAAATGATGATTACCATAAATTTATCAATATAATTTTACCAGAAATTACATTAAATCAAGGGTAACCAATTTGTACGAAAACGGAATGGTTGGAGTATCAAACCAACTCTGAATTGCAATCTGAAGTTATAGGGATCTGTATCAGATACCTAATGGTTAATTTGAACCCTCAATTGCACCAAAATATAGTGATTAGCATCGATTAATCATTGATTAGCAAATTAATCCTCTGTTTTGTGTGCAAAAAATAGAGTATGCGGGGAGCCCAGATCTGAGGCCTTAGAGTTCAAATGAGCTCAAATATTTTCAAGGCCATCAATAGCAATTAGTCTAGTAGAGGATTAAGCCAAGAAACACAAGATTTGACCAAACATTGAATGCTTAATCTCTGTTTTACCAAAGTCACCTCTGCAGATTGGTTGAAGAGCTTGGATCTCACTGTAGACTTGATCAAATCAATTTTTGATTTCACCAGCTTGTAGAGCATGCTTGAAAACACTTGGGGCTAAGAGGAATTAGACCCATTTGATCTGGAGGAGTTGAAATGTCAAATTTTCTATAAAAAAACACCGCTACAGAAAAACGCGATTTCTCCTAGATGCGTCGGCGGTTTGCGCTTCTGATTCGACTGGCTGGAGCACAAACAAGTTGGCTATCTATGTCTAGAAGGGTTTGGGCTAATTTGATGTGTGCAAGGAGAGGGAGCTCCTTCACTGGCTGGGGGTACAGAGGGTTAGTTGAAAATAACTAAAAAATTGATTATTTTCTAATTATCTACTAATCCTAATTAACTAGATAATGAGCTCATAAACTTGATGGATTCTAGGCTTGGCTTTGATACCATGTTAAAATTACAGCAATGTGATGAGATATGATGGATCAAATGCTAGAATCAACATCATTAATAAAGTGATTAGATGATAATTAAGATGTGATTAGCGAGTAATTAACTAGTAGCTTAATGTAGGCATGGATAATAAAAAACTAGCAAATTCTCATCAGGCCAATGCCTCAATTTATAGAGTTTACATCCAAGCATCTAATCCCACTGATTTCTCCTTGATTCACTCCACCTCTTTTGCTTGATTCTCTCCACCTCTCCCAGAATATCTCCACACTTCCTAAATCTTCTCATGCTACCCTTTATTCTCTCCCAGTAGATTCTTCTCACCTTTTCACAGGTTCTCTTACATTTACAGATTCTCTTTTACAGCCTCTAACCAAGGGCTTGTTCCCGGACACACCACCCTATTCACTTGTATATTTCAACAGGTTAGGGTAGGTATGGTCCCACCATTCTTGTGGCTCAAAAGTTCCTTAAAATTTTGAAATTTTTGAGATTCCCACAAGTCACTTTTCCCCCCAAAAACCCATCTCAAATTTCATTGTAGTCAAAAATTTCATTTTCAAGTGCTTTCCCTCTTGAACGTCCAAATTAAAATCTCGTTAACCTTCCTCCATTCCTCTTCCATCTCTTCAATATCCATCAAGCCAGAAACCCTAATCTACATAGCATCTTCGCGTTTTCTTTCTCTATCTCATTCGCCCAACCCTAATCTCACTACTATAGCTTCACAATTGATATGGCTGTACCACGAAGAAGACCAAAAGATGAGATTGAGGAGATCTCACTGTACAACAAGAGGGACGATGATGGTGCTTGGGTGAGAGAGGCATTTCGTAAGGGTGCTTGGGTTTTCCCTGCAGCCTACTGCTATTGGTCCGCCACCACCGAGTTCGATGATGAGATGTGATGGAGCTTCATTGGAAGGAGGATTCAAAAAATCGAGCAATGGAGACCGGGTGGCCATTGTACAACATGTGTACACGGCACGAGACATACATCTTCGTAAACAAACTCGATTCCCATGCAACTGTAAGTATCATAGGGAAGGAAGGAGGCATGTGATATTACGATAGCTACATCTTCCATGTTTAATGATCTTATTTTTGGGTTGCAAATATTTTTCCTTACAACTTGTTAGAGGACCAACCATTACGAAGCCTTATCGAAACATTTCAAGCACTCCATGTAGACGTTGGTGAGGTACTGTTTTCTTGTAAAACTAGTGCAGACCTTCTTAAGGAAAAGATCTTCTTTTACCGACACTCCTATGTGGTGACAATGCATGACGGTGGGTTTGGCAAGCTAGAGATTATCACATCTCCTCTCTTCTCTTCTGTTGAATGGCCAATTCCTGATGCTTGGACTGTTATGGTCATAAAATCAAAGATGCTTTGTGACATACAAGGATATTTGAAGTTTGTGAAACCATATTGATCTGTGGGTCTGAGTTGGGTATGCCCAATTCATTTTTTTGCTAAGATATTCAATCAATTTACTTTCTCACAAACACTTACCATGTTTGTGTGCAAGAAAGTACTAGGTGATGACATGGTTGCTTGGAGAGCAGTGGAACATTGAGAGGCAGCATAAGGATGATACATTCAAGTGCAAAATAGTAGAGTCTAGTGTTGCATTTTGGTATCTTAAAGTTCGTGCTACCTTACACATTCGCTTTTATTATGAACGGTGGATGAAGAAAAACAGTAGTTGGGTCCCATTGCAAGCGGATGAATAAGTTTTTTTGCCTCTTGACATATGTGTTAGGTTGCCCAATGGTGTGGTGGAAATTGTAAGTGCAAGCAAGCATTGGAGCCTCCTAAATATTAGGGAGCACCTCAATATCATGGGAAGTAAGGATATAAGTGGGGCACAATTCAAGGTGAAGAATAGAAAGATTCGAATGCGAATGGAGTCGAAGACCTTGGTAGATGCTGATTGGGAATATGATTGTATAAGCATGACTTAATAAGAAAGATTTGGAGTTTTTTTATGAAGTCTATTTAGAATTATAATATTTGCCTCTTGGACTCCAATCAAACCAATTTTATAAATTTACATATGTAATTCATCAATGAAAAGTTTTGTCTTGTGATTGCTGTGTCTTTGTAAATTTTTATGTTGTTCTTTTAGAATTACAATATTTGGAGCTCTTTTTATGAAGCCCTTTAAGAGTTCTAATATTTTCCTTTTAGATATGTACTCAAGTCACAAGATGACATTTGAAGGCAATTATGACACAATATCTCAAAACCATAGCCAACCCATTACACTCATGTTCCTACCTTGAAAAATTTAAGTACAAATGTGTTTTGAGTAAAAAACATCATAAAATGAGAAGAGAATTTCTCAATCTTTACAAAAAAGATTATAAAACTAGAAGAAAATTTACAATTATAAATAGGGAAGAGAATGAAGCTTTCTATTTTGTCTCCATGTCCCCCTTTGTCTCCTCTAGTTTTGTGACCTCCTTTGTCTCCATGTCCATTTCCTTTGACTGTTTTTGGTTATTCTTACCAGCAAACTTGAGTTCCTTCTTAGCTTTCTTGCCAACACCCTTCTTGGCACCCACTTGAGGAACACTTTTCTTTGAGGTACCTTCTGGTTTAGTACCATTGGTTTCTTTATGTGTGCCTTGTTGAGGAGCACCCTTGGTTTCTTTATGTAGAGTTCCTTGCTTAAACATAAAATGCTTCAGTGGTGGTGTCTGTGCATGCATTTTCTTCTTCTTCTTAGATGGAGAGGCTTGCCTTGGGGGTGTGGAGAATCTGGATCATTAGGAGTAATTGAATTATTCAAAATAATATTAATTGCTCTTGCATGAACACTCCACATCCAAAACTTGTGAGATCCAAGAGTCTGTCAAATTAAGAAAATTTCTCAGATTTAAGAACCTGAAACTATAGAAAATAAATTGAAAAATTAGATAGAGATTTACTATAAAAATAGTGGGTTTTTAACTTAACCTACACTGCTATATCAATCTCGGTATATTTAGACAAAAGATATTTCCACACATTGGCAATAACATGCCATCCACATGAGGTAGAATCTTTTTGTAAAGCCACTGGGGCTGATTCAGAAACTTATACTCTGCCTCCTTTTTCAAATTTGGATATTCGTTCTTCAATAGCTGCAATAGCTCTCTTACATGCCCTATTAAAAATTAAATTTGAATATAAGGAAAAATAAAGTATGAAGCTTAAAAGGAAGATCAATATTTAAGTTATTAAGGAGAACTACTTACAATTTAATCTACCCATGCATGCCAGTCAGCCTATTCATGAAAATAACACTTCTTTCTCAGAAGATTGATAACACAAGCACTCCTGTGTCCATTGAAAAAAAGTAAAAGAAATATTTAAAAAAGCGAATATCCTTAAAAGAATTCTACACATATGTCATATAGTAAACACATAGGAATCATCAGTTAGAGATGAACCTCTCTACATTGGCAAAACAACAAAACAAATGTTCTTATTTTTCATTGGCTTGAAATAAGATGCGAGCTCGTAATTCTTCTTCTTCATATTAATCAATGTAAGCGACACTAAGGGATCACAAATGAATACTTCATTGACTTGATTTGGAAGGAATTCCTTCATAAGTTCCCTGAAAGAGTTTATAAAGGAAAAATAAACAAAATAGAAAATATTCTTACATTATTAACATATGAGAAAATAAACATATGTGAAAAATGTAGTCATACCTTAAACACATGAGAACAACACTGTCATTGATCTCCCTATCCTTCTCTACAAGCATGTAAATGTCCCCAGGTGAAATATAGAGGTAGTCTTCCTCCACTGTGCCAACATTGCAGATTAGCTGCCTTGGTACTTGGGCAAGCCTCTGCGAATTGGCCTTCTCCAACTACACAAGGGTCTCTAAGCTATCATGCACATGTGAGACCTTTTCCTTCACCTCCTCCTCCTCCCCAGAACTCTTATCGTCTGGCTTAGATTTCCTAAGTTACCAACTTTCTTTTCTTCTTATAGGAGGGGAAGTGACTTCTTCAACTTTTATATTATCTGCCTTTGATTTCCTTTTTAATGCTAGGAGAATTGGGAGGATCTCAAAGGCTTTCTTATCCCTCATTGGCAAGGGAGGAAGAAATTTTCCAAACTTGTACCTAGCCCTGCTACAAGTATCATGTCTCTGTCAATCAAAGTGACTCTTCTTGCATGGGTAGCACATATGAAGCTATCATTCATAAAGTCTATAAGAAAGTCTTCGCAAGCTTCTTGTAGACATGCCACTGCACTGCTCTGCCATCTATAATGTCCTTGTCCTTTGATACTATCACTTACTGTTCTTACAATTCTCAAGAATGGTGCCCTAGCGATGAGAAGATGTGTAGACTCTTGTGCTTGCCTTATCTCAACAAACAATTTCTTTTGTCTCTGAAGGAAAGTTCTTGCGTCCTTAGATATATTAGTTCTACCCTTTACTGGTTTCTTCTCTAATGGTTGCTTAGATGTTGTTGCCTTAGCTTCAGTTTGAGGCTCTAGCTCTGAATCTTACTGTTTTGGAAGGGAGGGATCTGGGTAAACCATCCTCATAATGTGCTTCGTATGAGCCATACTTGCACGAAGCGATAGTGACAAATAAATCAAGATGATGACATCAATCATGCCGTCGACGGAAAGAATCAGTCCACGCAGTGATGAAGCAAATTCAACCCTTCGAGAAGAGCTGGATTCATGCCGTCGAAGGAATCGGGCGACAAGCCGGGCGACCAGCCCCGGAGCACTGTCCACGGAGCAAAAAGGCAAATCCAAGCTTGACGGAAGAGTAAACTCGCGCTGTCAAAGGAATCCGGCAACAAGGCAGGCGATGAGCCGAAGCACTGTCCCACTAAGCGATAAGGCAAATCTAAGCCTGACAAAAGAGTAAGCCTGATAGAAGAGTAGACTCGTGCCGTTGACGGAATCGGGTGAGGAGAAGAAGATAAAAGAATTCACCCTACACAAAGACGTCACGTTCCGCCACGAAGCGATAGAGATAATTTGGTGATCCTCAAAATCGTGCCGTAGAGGGATGGGCCGATGTTGCAACCGTCCACGAAGTGAAAGGAAAAGTTCGAAAGTAATTCTCACGCCATCCATGGTACCTGAAAAAAAGAATATTTTCTCCTTTTTATAGAATGCGATGTCATCATTGTGAGGATCACGTAAGCCCTACACGTGGCTCTCCGGATGATGATGTCAGCCACCCTACACGTGGCGAATCGATGATGATGTCAGCCCTACACGTGGCACAACGGCACACTTCGATGACGTCAGCCTTCACTTCCGTCGTACATGGATGACATCAGCCCTAATAATATCTATATATTTAGGCGTGCCTTGTTGATATTTTTATTTTTTTTATTTTGGTCCCCCTTCCTTGCACCGTAGATTGGTTTCAGTCCCCCTTCACTCACGCCTTCAGTTCACCGTGCAATTAGCAATTTTGCTTCTGGTTAGTTCTTCGTCCTCGTGTCGTGGATTGGTTTTGGTGCCCCTTCACTCGCGCCTTCAGTTCACCGTGCGATTAGTAATTTTGTTTCTGGTTAGTTCTTCGTCCTCGTGCTATGGCCAACAATTCGAGCATGGAGCAGGTGGTTCACTATTATGATCCTTTGGAAGATGTAGAGACACTTGAAGAGGTAATAGATGAGCCTAGTGCCAATGAAAACCTATTCGATTTGTTAAGGAGAGTTGGGCACGATGAACGTCTTCCAAATGTTGAGCCTATATTCAATGTGCCCTTTAATTTAGAACATATTGTTAAGGACATGGCAAGCTCTATGTTAGGGGAAGAGTGGGAGGCATATAGTAAATTGGTTAGTACAGAAATTTTAAATGAGGGATCATCACAATATGTTCACATGTCTAGCTTTGCTCTATCCTCATCTGAAAAGAAGAGCATGTCAGGAAGGTGGGATGCCTATTCAGAAGATAAGAGGATAAAGACTTGTCTTGACAACTGCCCTCTGCACAAGAAAAAGTGCAAGGTTCTTGAGTACTACTTTGGATTTGTTGCTTATCTATTTCTTCATGTAGACAAAGAGGACTACACAAAGGATGAACTAGAAGTTCAGAAGGGTCAAAAAGTTTCACAAGCTTCATTTGTCACAGAGATTGAATCTGATGATGAGGTTATGGACCTAGTGGTGATGAGGAGTGCCTTCTAAGCACAGGGTTTGATGTGGCAGAGTTTAAGGCATCCATTGTTATTGATGAGGGATCATCTGTGCATGGAGAGCACTTAAAATCAAACTTTGTCATCCCTGGGCTGCCCTCCTTTCTTATAAATGGCAAGAATTTTATCCTTCTCTCCCACATACAAAAGCTTTATAATTTAAGGGAGGATTATTACCTCGCAATTATAGCAGATGGTTGTGAAGCTGCCAGGCGTATAATCGATGTGAAAACTGAACATACAGAGGAGTTTCTAAAGTTGGACACTGAGGTGACAGAGAACTTCATTGAAGCCCCTACCTAGAGCCATGTCATTGTGCTTTGACAAAGCCAAGGAGATTGAATCTTCTCTTCCCACAGAGCTAGAATTTCAAAGTCTTCGAGAGGAGTTGGGAATTACTGAAATGGGAAGAGAGCCCTTGCCCACCCTTGATCAAGGAAATGAAGAAGGCTCCATCAACCTTTGGGATGCATCCAAGTTGGAAAAGGATGAGAACCAGAAGGTAATTTATTTGTTCTTGAGTGAGTTTATGGTATTGACTAAATTTATGTGAAAGACAAATTCTTTGTTTAATGTAGATTGAGCTTGATGATGCCGATGGTTTCTTTGGACGTGGAGGTGCTGCATGTGCAAGAGTTGGCCAAGATGCTGCTCTTGCACACTATATCCCATCTTTTGAGAAAGAAATATTGATTGTCTACCACAACAAATATTCTAGTGATGAGCTAAAATTTCACTTCTCACACTCAAGGCACTATCTAGATATACGGGCTATTCTTTTATCCCTTACAATACACATAAGGTCATGCTTATAGAGAAGTGTGCTGCTATTTGTATCTTTGGATATGATATAGGATTTTGGCCTTCCAGAACTAGATACTTCCTCTCTTATACTAGCTATGCTCTAGGTGCCAGACTAGAAGATGTAAATGCACTCAAGGGTTATAGTCGAAGTTTTTGCGTTATAGAGCAAAAATGCCTAGTGAAGAGGAAGAGCAAGTAGAGAAGAGAATCGAGAGCAATTAATTATCTTGTCATTGTAAATATTTTGTTATATCTTTTATGTAATCAAATGATGCAATTAAGTTTTAATTACAAGTTTGTATTAAGCAAAAATGTTTACAACACTCTTCAAAATGTTATAAATTTCGTATACAAAATTTTCTTATACTAAATCCAAATTCTTCCTTCTCGTCTTCTTGATGATCTCCATGCCGCATGACGTGTTGGTCCTGTGCCAGCTTTCCACTTCAATGATCTCCTCATTTTGGCTTGATTTCTTGGTGCCTTTGCTAAATCACTCGTACGGGTCTTTTCCATTGATAGTTTTCACCCAAAAGTATATATGTAAAACCAATTGAACATTTCTTTGAGGTAATTTGTACGAGTCTTTTCTCCTCCATGTCGGGTGTTTTTGAAATATACTCCTCTAGATCGGTAGTGAGATTTTTCCATTCCTTGGGTGCTCCACATGTCAAGAGAACCATATTCATTCATGAAGTATGCACCATGAGCATACAAAATGTGCTGTAGAAGAAAACAAGACCAATTCAGAAGCTATTATTCATAATCATTTCAAATTGATGAGAGTAGAAAGAAACTCATGTTTGCCATACATGTAATGTGTAATGTTGGTATCACCCCATGTATCGACCATGGCTTTTGTAAAATTTTGAAGCTCTTCTTTTCCCCGGCTTGTATATACGCCCATCATTCTAGGGCTAACTTATCTTTGTACATTGACACAATCTAATACACTGTGTGTTGTGTGCATTCTTGCTTCTTCTTCTCCAAGCTTTGTGTGCTTTCCTGCAACCCTAATTCCAACAATTGGTATCAGAGCAGGCATCAGCTCCCAGGACTACGCCGCTAGCACCTCCGACTCACGTTCTCCGATTGAGAAATTTTGACAGTGCAGTTTTCTGCAAAACAGGCATACGTATTCTATTGTGGACCATGCTACATAGCACGAGTTGTTTTCTGTTCAGTCTTTGCTTCATTACAGGTAGCTTTTGCATCAATTTCAGTCAGTAACCATGGCTGATAACAGCAATGATGTATTTCGCATGTTGTCTGTTTGATGAGACAAATTGGATGGAGACAGCAACTACCCACTTTGGGCATACATGATGGAGCATGTTTTGGTTGCAAAAGGAGTGTGGAACATTGTGTAGGGTATGGATGTACGTCCAAATTCTGTGGATGTAGGATCTGTTGAGGATGTTGCAGGTTCTAGCAGCTCTACTATTGCTGCTGTTTTACCCACTGCTGTGAACAAGCTCGTTGGGATGGTAAAGATGCGCAGGCTCATGCCTTGATTGCACTTTCTGTCAAACGTAACATCACTCCATATATTCGTTCAGCTAAAATAGCAAAATAGGCTTGGGATATTCTAGCTGGTTTGTATGTAGGTCGTAATAAGGCAAAAATCTCTTACCTGCGTAAAGAGATAGAATCGAAGATTATGCAGGAAGATGATGACATGAATGTTTTTCTTGCTGAGATTAAAGATCTCAAGGAACAGTTGATTTCTACAGGTGAGATTATTCCTGATCATTCTCTTGTGCAGACTGTTCTTGATACTTTACCTGAGTCATATCAGACTTTTGCTTCCACGTGGAGACTTGTTACTGAGGACAGACCTGATGTTGTCAAATATGATACTTTAGTCAACAAGCTCTTGCAAGAAGCGCAGTCCAGGCAAAATAGGGCTAGGCAGCGTGCAGTTGATTAGGCATTTGTTGCTGCCCAACATAGAAGAAGTGGTAAGGCAGCCCCTTCCACTGTTTCTTCTCCTATTAGTAGGTCTGCAACTTCTTCTCCTTCCACAGGTAGCAACAATAGGTCTGAGAAGGCTCTTGATAAAGGCAAGAAAAAAATCAGGTGCAACTATTGTAAGGCAACTGATCATGTCATTAGAATTGCCCTAAGCTAAAGGCTAAAGAGGCAAAGAAGAAAGAGTCAAATGTAGTTGACTTTTGGTGATACGATTATTGCATCTGGCACCTTGTTTCGTGGGCTGTATAGGCTCAATTCTTATGACAAGTGTGTGGAAGATTCAGCAAATGCAGTTTCTGATGAAAAGGCAGTTTCAGATGCAAAACTATGGCATGCTCGTTTTGATCATCTGAACTTTGCTAGTTTGCTGTGTTTGCAAAAATTTGATATGGTTGCTTCATTGCCCCCTCTTGAGGCACCATTAAAACATGTTTGTGAAGGTTGTATTTTGGGCAAAATGTAGCGTTTTGCATTTCCAAAGGATGGTTCTGTACGGGCCACTCGCAAATTGCAACTTGTACATAGTGATGTATGTGGGCCTATGCAAATTCCGTCATTTGGTAAACACTTGTACTTTGTGACTTTCATTGATGATTACTCAAGGCATGCATGTGTATATCACTGAAGGCAAAGTCCGAAGTGTTTTTGTGCTTCAAACAGTTTTTGCTTTATGGTTGAAAATGTATTCTATTGTACTGTGGGCACCCTCCGTTTTGATCGAGGGGGGAGTACATGTCTAAAGAGTTTGATGCATTTCTGGCTAGTCGTGGGATAAAACACCAATGTACAGTACCATATATCCCTCAGCAAAATGGTATTGCTGAGAGGAAAAACAGGTCACTTATGGAGATGGCACGATGTATGGTCAAGAGCCAAGCTTTGCCACATGCATTTTGGCTTGAGGCTGTCATGTGTGCTACATATGTACTCATCAACAGGCGTCCTACTAAGGCCTTGCAGTCTGTTACTCCATACGAAGCTTGGCATGGCAGGAAGCCTTCTATTGGTCACTTGCGTGTCTTTGGTTGCTTGGCCTATGCTTTAGTGCCTCTGCAACAATGTAAAAAATTGGATGATAAGGTTGTCAAATGCATTTTTGTTGATTACAGTGCTGAGAGCAAGGGTTACAGATTGTATCATTCGCAGTCAAAGCGTATCTTGATTAGTCGTATCTTGATTAGTCGAGATGTTATTTTTGTGGAAGATGCTGTGCAGTCTTTGTTATCATGTACCAAAGAGACAGGTGTGAGCTCACGGGATGTATTTGATACGTTGTTGCCTCTGTTTACAGGTGGGAATTCAAATGTAAGTCCTAATGAGGTAAATATTCAACCTATGCAGATTTCAAACGACATCATAGATCAGCCTATTTCTGATGCAGATTTATTTAAAAAGGCACTGTCTGCAAGTACATTCTGGATTACAGCATTTTAAGTATATTTTCATCAAGAAATGTATAGCATGTTGTTCTATTACAGATCTAGGCATTAGTGCTATTCAGAGAGAATATTGATGAATAATTGATGCAAAAGTGTGCAAGTTTAACCATTTCAAGTGTAGAAATTCAGAAACTTAGTTTGCTAACACTATGTTTACAAGTATGGCCCTACTGGGAATTGAACCCGGTCCACTGGTGTGAACCAGTGTGCCCTATACATCACAGGGTTCTCCTAACTTGCATACAGATCTTCTTGAGTGTGAATATCTCGTGTAACACAAACGATACGAGGCCTACAACGCGTTTAGCAGCGTGTCAGCAGAGGAGATCGTGTTTTTTTTTGGCATACAACGCATTCAGCAGCAACTGCAACAATAAGCTCCGCAGGGTTCTCGCAGCTCGTGTTTTGGGCTTCATCACATTGTGTGGTTCATTGCCGTTGAAGGCTCAGCGCACACCTTTGTTGTTTGTAGCATTTCATCATCGCATTGAGCTTCATCGCCTTTGTTGTTTAGTCAGGTTTAACCAACAAACACAGACAAGCTCAGTTAATAACCGTTTATTACAGTTTAGTTAACAACCATTTATTGCAGTCAAGCAACGTGTGCAATGCTTGCAGATCAGCGTTTCCAGATTCGTTTGATTTTCCTACGCGATTTTAGTGTGCAGTGCTTGTAGATCTATTGTTGCAGATCAGCTCTTGCAGAGAGGAAGAGTGATATGAGTTAAAAAGGTGGGTGTTTATTTCCATTACCATGTTAGGGTTTCCTTCCCATCTTTTCACACTTTTTTTTACCCATTCACAGTTAGTCTCATCACCCTTTCTAGTCTTCTTTCCAGCCCAATTAACCCATTTTTTCTTTTACCCATTCACCTTGGGGTTGGACCTTTGACCTTTGCCATTTAAAATCTGGCCTTCCACACTTGCCTGAGGGCATGTTCGTGCACATTAGCGCATTGGGAGTCTTACTCACACGCCTTGTTCTTCATTGATGATTTTTCACATATGTGAGGTGTGATTCACACTTAGCATTTGTGGAGTGTGTTCACACGCTTTTGGTTTTGTTTGGGTTAGTTCATATGTTTTTACAAAATGTGAGACCTATTCACACATGAGTACATTTGTGTGAGGTGTTTCCTCACTTCGAGCTTTCATTGGCGATTGTTCACATGCTTAGGGCTTTTATGGGACATGTTCATACGCATTAGCACATTGTGAGTATTATTCACATGTTTGGGGATTTGGTGAGTTTATTCACACATGCCTCATACTTTGGGTATTTTGGATGTTTGTATGGTGCCAAGGTGCAACATTGTATATGTATGCCATGTAGGTGAGCTATATGCATCATGATTATCATATGTTTAGCTTGGATAAGCAGGCAACATTATCATGTTATTTTGATGAGCACATGGCTATGTACATGTGTGTGTCTTTCCATCCCTTTGTATGGGATTAGGTGAGGAGTTATGGTACTTGGATTTCATTGGTCGATTTTGAACCCTTTGCACATACCAGCACTTCTGGGAGGAGTGGTATGCATGCAAGTATGGGTTTGATCCATATCATTCCACCGAGGATGATGATGATGTTCATGCTACGACTATAGATGTTTATAAGGGTGATGACGATCATAGTGATCATTCATGGGATACATTTGGTGAGTTATGGCATGATAGGATTGGATCCTTGGAGGATGCATATCGAGCATGCTTACACTTTTGTCGCTATCATAGTGGTGTTCGCATGGGCTAGGTGTTACCCTCTTCGTTAAAGTACACGGTTTGGTTGGTGGTGGTGGTGGTGGCTAGATGGTAATGCTTCTTGACCAAGTGTGCGCTTTTACCGCACAGGTCGTAGCTGGGGACTTGCCAGACACCGTATGCGAGCCACGAATGGCTACAAGCATACAACCAGGGAAGGAAGCTCAAACAGAATGCCAAAGGGTGTGTCACTCACCGCTCAACCGCCGCCTTGAAGGATTCCCGCGTCGTAGCCGTGAAGGAGGAGCCGCCGTCGCCGCTCTACCGCCTCACCGCCGCCGCCGTGCCGCTACACAGTGCGCTCAATCGCTCTCTCACGCTCTCTCTCTCTCTCTCTCACACACACGCAGGAGAAGGAAACCAAAGAGATAAGGCAAGAGCACTCTTCTATTCACAACACATGAGAATGAGGATTTTAGGGTTACATTTAACTCTTATAGGTGACTTGGCCGTTCACACTTAGGCGCCCATACATGGCCGGCCGACCCTAACCCTTATCCTACTGATATCCAAGGTGCGCCTCTCATCGGCGATCACCCAATCCCTTTATCCTTAACATATGGTGCCGACAAGCCCGGCCCATGACTCAGAATATTTAAATTAATGACGTAAAACATAGTACATCTCAATGTCCGCCATGGGTTAACATGCCCCCCCTTCCTGATGTAGATTCCGTCCTCGGAAGCTATGGTATGGTAAGCTCGAGAGGGTTGTTGTGGTAGACCGTCTGCAAAATAGGGAAGTAGAGTGAAAGTATGCTAGAATTCAAAAGATATAAAGTGTAAAAATTCAAGCATGTTAGACCACAATGGATGTTGCTATGAGAACTTAGTTTAAGGGTCACATGAATGAGCTAGTGTAGCAAATTAACAGGAGTTTAAAATTATTGAAAGTAAATCAAGAGTAAGCAAGGTGTCAAAGGTTAATCAAGGTTTATAACTGGCCTAAGTCAAGGAAAATAACCAAGCTTAATAAATAAACAGATGACCACACTGTGTCTACTCTAAGAACAAGTTAATACCACAAGCCTTGGGACACAAGAAACATTAGAGTTACAGGAGCTTTTTGCCTTCTTTTTTTAAAAAAAAAAATGCACGTGATAATTTTTACACACAATGGCGACCTTCCTAAGGCAAAACTAACATCGATCCTGGTACCATGTTTAACACAAGGCATTATCCAGGAATCTATTAGCTTACTTTAGGTAAGGCTACCCTCTACCAACCAAGGCATCGTTCTGGAGTAGAATACTCCTCGCCTACCAAGTATCAATAAGGCAATAGGCCAACATTAAAGCACATCATAGACTTGTATTGCCATTTATTGTAGGCTTTTTTTTTTAATAATCTATTTCTTTTGATCTTCGCTCCTGAACTATAATTTGTCTTGCATCCTTTCGACAAAGGGGTAATAGCTATGTCCTAGAGGTCAACACACACATGGCCAGGTGTCAAACATTAAGAAGGTTTGACCCTAGACCTAAGACAATCGTATTCCAAGGTTAACTAAAGACGTCATACTGCCTAGGAATATTTCTAATAAAGTTAAGCTCATTAATGATTTACACTAGCATGCAAGCAACTTCAAAAACTAAGTAGTACATTGACAATTTCCATGTGGTCATGCATTATAGTTTATGCAATTGATTGAACAGTAAAAACGAAAGAGAGTGGGTATGGAAGAATTACACCTGTAATTGGAGATCTCCTTGATTCGATGAGACAGCTTGCAATTTGATGTAGATATATTTTGATGAACGTTGCGGCAGTCTCAGGACTTAAAAGCGAACCCACCTCAAACCTTTTTAACCTGTACAATCAACTAACAAGCACTATACCTCGAGAGGCACATTAGTGTGAAAATTTCAAGACTTGTTTAAGGAATCCAAACTAGAAAAAACTTAAAAACACTAACCTACCTACCAGTCACCACACTACTACTGAGGATACGGTAAGAGGATGTTGTAGAGTCCTGGCTCTAGCCCTAAGGCTAAGCCTCTATCCGCATCATCCAAACAAATAAAGTCAACCTCAGTAGTGCCATGAGTTTCATCCGTCCATTCATCATTATCAGATATTTCCTTTTCATTTTCCCATCCACATAAACTCATCAAAAATGTAACCATGCGAGGATAGTCATCTTGTGGAAAAGGAAAGCATTGGGCTATCGTGGATATGTCCTCTACGGAGTAGGGGTCAGTCATGGTCAATAGGCGAATTAGCCATTCTAATTCCTCAATATTTTCCTCTCTAGCTAGTACATCTATATGATCCCATTCAGTTTCAATTACAGGATAGCACATGTGGAATATCTGAGAAAGGTACAGATGATACCTCTCACCAAAGGTAGGAGTGGATGAAGTGTATGATGATCGGGCATCTGCCATATCTGCAAACACAGATATAGCATCAGTAGGTTTATAACAAGACAATCTAGTTCTTGATTGTATACGGATATTTCTCTTGTTTTTGTGCTCTTGCTCTTTTTACTATTTTTGTTTTTCTCTTTTCTTTTCTATGTATGAAGCTATATATATACATCCCCTTGAATTTGGCAATTGCATGGTCAGGGAAGAAGGTTAAGGAGGAAGCATTAGAATGTCGAGCGTGAGTACATGCTCCCCCTTTCCTTAGGTAGATCATATTATTTGCAATGATGTTGCCGCCTCTTGGAACCAATTTGTCCAGCGGGTCATAGGTTGTGATGTGGGCAGATAGCTTTTTATGACCCTTGTGGCCACATCCAATTGTAGAGATGGTAGTGTACGCTCCCATTGACGAATGGAGGAAATGGTTTCCGACGATACTATTACAAGGGGAGACGTAGACTCATTGGTTTTTTGTTGGGCGTTGACAAGAGTAGGTGTAGAGCATGTAGAAACTTCTATATGAGTGTGTGCCTGGCATGAGGAGCTAGAAGCTTCATGTGGCTCCCCCCTTCCTGAGCTAGGTGGTAATGATCTATATCGTTTGGGAATCCAAACTAGCCACATGGAGCTAGAAGCTTCATGTGGCTCCCCCCTTCCTGAGCTAGGTGGTAATGATCTATATCGTTTGGGAATCCAAACTAGCTCTGGAAGAAGTGGTGCGGAGCACTCTATTACCTTTCCCTTACCACGGTCTTGAATTGTCATTGGGGTGGCAACAATTGGTTTGCAAGGTTTTACAGGTGATGTAGAGGGTTTCAACTTATGTTTAGGGACCCAAATCTGGTCATTTCCCTCGTAGTACCCTTGGGCGACTAATAATTTTTTAGGGATCCATCGTGATGTTACATTGTTCTTTCTCGGGTGGGTAGCTGCTTTCCTTTTATGAGGCTTCTTGGTGGCTGAACGAGATTGAGCAGGGGAAGTAGCTGTTAACGAAGCTTTGGGGACCCATTTGTATGTACTCTTTGGCATAGTAAGCGAAGCTTTAGGGACCACCTTGCCTGTTTCCAGTCTTGGCATTGAAGCGTTAGAGGGGTGGCCTACAATCGAAGATGGTTTTGCCATTGGACTTTGTGATTTTTCATTATCTAATATTTGAGTGGATGACTTAGGTGCGGGATTTTGAGCGGTCAGACCTAGTGTTGGTTCTTGCGTTGTGACTTGTCTGGTTGCCCAATCGATATTGCACTTAGTGGCCATCATCCATTTGCGCCCTAAGATTACAGTCCCTTCCATGGTACCCGCAGGCATAACCAAAAAGCTTTGAATTATGGTTCCCTTGTCATAAGCAACCGGAGTGTGCAGAATTCCTGAGATAGGGGTTTTCTTCTTGTTGATTCCTTGAACTTGGATAGAGCTCTTGGATAAAGGTGGTTTTCCCAGTTGACACCACATGCCATATGATAGCAAATTGTGTTGAGCTCCTGTATCCAATAATGCATTATACAGCACCTCCCCGTAAGGACTCTGTAACTCAATTGGGTATCTTAGAGGTGGGTCAGATTCCAGTGCATCCTCCTCTGCTTCCTCGAAAAATACTTGCGTAATTCCCAAGTTGGCTTCTCGTTGTCGCCTAGCACGCTGTTGACGTTCTTTGGCTTCGACTCTCGCTTGTATCTTTTTAAGCTCAGCTTGTTCTTTAGCTGCCTTTTTTTGATGGATTGCATGTAACTCCTCTTGGCTTAGGGGGTCATAGTATCGTTTGAATTTACTCCCATTAAGGAATCCAATGGTTTCAACTCCGTCGAGAGTCTCCACTCTGATGGTACCTTGCGGGGTAATTTCACATACTCTATACGGTCCCTTACCAGCATATTTGAGCTTTTTCTTTTCGTTTCGCACTCCATACATCAGAACTTTATCCCCAACCTTGATGTCCTTGTCCTTTAGATGGCGATCAAACCATTTTTTCCTTCTATCCTTCTCCACAAGGCATTGTATACAGCCAATTGTCTTTCTTCGTTTAGCCGCTCAAGGATATATAGACGCTCTACTAAGGGATTACCATCCCAACCCTCTTGAGTAGCAACACGAAGACTAGGAATGACAAATTCCCACGGCATGACTGCTTCTTGGCCATATACAATTTTGAATGGTGTGCAATTAATAGCCACTTTGTACGCAGTACGATAGGCCCATAAAGCTGTCGTGAGCTTTAGATCCCAATCCGTGCGATGAGCTTCAACTGTCTTTGTCAAAACAGAGATTAATGTCTTGTTTGTACTCTCGGCTTGGCCATTCGCTTGCGGATAATAAGGAGTAGATTTATGATGGGATATCATGAAATTTGTTGTGAGCTCCTGAATCACTTCATTTATAAAATGCGTACCATTGTCGCTCACAAGTTCAAAAGGACAACCGAAGCGTGTGATTATATTTTCAAAGAGGAACTTGGCTGTTGTCCTCGCATCTGCCTTACGTGTCGCTTTCGCTTCAGCCCATTTGGTCATATAGTCAGTGGCCACAATAATATAGCGAGATTGTGTGTTTCGGGCCGCTGGGCTAATTGGACCTACAAAGTCTAAACCCCACTTTTCAAATGGTTGGTTTACTTTGATCGGATGTAGGGGCATTTGATCTTTCCTCTGGGGTTTCTTATATCGTTGGCATTCATCGCAACCCTTCACAAAGAGTGATGCATCTTGGAACATAGTGGGCCACCAATACCCTGATTGTAAGATCTTTCGCGCAGTTAAGTCTCCTGAGAAGTGACCACCGGCTATGCCCATATGTGCCTCTTGCAAAATGTATAGATACTCATCCTCTCGGGCACAACGCCTAAGAACGTCATCCTTTCCTCTTTTATAAAGAGTCCCTGCTATCAAGCAATAGGGTTCGCATTCTTTGATTAGCTTTCGAGCTAGATCTTTACGAAGCTCTTTGGGTGGAAAGCCATTAACCAAAAAGTTAACAATCTTCTCACTCCATTCAGGCATTGTCTCCACCATGAACAGGGAAGTGTCCGGTAAGTCATCATCAACCCCCGTAGGAGCTTCACCATTAGGTATGCGAGACAAATGATCAGCCATAACATGTTTTTTGCCAGGTCTCACAACAACAGTGAAATCAAACTCAAGAAGAATCAATAGCCATCGTGTGATTCTTCCTGTGGAGCATGGTTTGTTTACCAGATACAACAATGCTTAATGATCCACATAGAAAACAAACTTGGTGGCAAGGAGGTAATAATGAAATTTCCTTACTGCATATATCATTGCCAACCCTTCTCGCTCCGTAGTGGTGTAGTTCATCTCAGCATCGTTCAACTGGCGACTGGCAAAGCTAATGGGATAGTCTAGCTTGTGTTCTCCAGGTTGAGTTAACACACACCCATGATGCATCAATATGCACATGGAAGAGTAAATCCCAGTTAGGCATTCTCAAGATTGGAGCACTCGCCAAGGCCTTCTTTAATAGCTCATAGGCACGGTCACATTCTTCGGTCCAAATAAACTCGATGAGAAGTTTATACAATGGTCGAGCTATCTCGGCGAAGAAGAGAATAAACCTTCGATAATAACCAACGTGGCCCATAAAGCGTTGGACTCCCTTGTAGTTGGTGGGTGGTGGCAGTTCTAGAATGACCTTGATTTTACTCTCGTCTGTGGAAATCCCATTTTTGGACACTATATGCCCTAAGATAACTCCGTGTTTAACCCAGAATTGGCATTTGAAAGGATTCAATGAGATGCGATATAATCTACACCTTTCAAATATTTTTCGTAAACACATCAAGTGGTTGTCCCAAGAGGAATGAACACAAAGATCATCTAAGAAAGCTTCACAGAAGTCCCTTAGATATTCCTTAAAGGCCGTGTTTATCAATCGTTGGAATGTTGCAGGTGCATTGGTCAAGCCAAAGACCATGACGCGAAAAGCAAACACTCCAAACTCCGTGATAAATGCTGTTTTAGCTTGGTCCTCGACTGCAATTGTGATCTGATTATAACCCGAGTACCCATCTAAAAAGCTATATGCCTCCTTGCCTGCCACTCTTTCAAGCACATGTTCAGAATATGGCAAGGGGTAATGATCCCTTCTGGTGGCTGCGTTAACCTTTTTGAGATCAACGCACACTCTGAGTTTCCCATTCTTCTTTGGCATGATGACTATCGGAGAAACCCATTCTGAGTGCTCAATAGGGTATATGAATCCACATTTTACAAGCTTTTCAATTTCCTCTTGTACAATCTTTGCGTACTTAGGATTCATTGGGTAGGGACGTTGCTGGACTGGTTTAGCAGTGCTAATCATTGGAATCGTGTGTTGCACCACCGAGGGTGGAACACCCTTCATATCATGATATGTCCAAGCAAATATGTCCTTGAATTCTTTAAGAAGCTTCGTAAGTGCAGCTTCTTCTGCCTTGGTGAGGTCTTGAGCAATATAAACTGGTTTAGACTCCTCACCCGGATCTGCTAAGTCTATCTCCTTAATTACCGCAGGGCCATCGTAGACACCGCTACTCCCATTGGTAGGCGTTCGTTGGGCTTTTGTGTAGACCACTTTACGTTCCCCTGTGGTGAATGATTTGAAATGCTCGGGTGCGGGGTGTAAGTCTACTGGTTCTTGTTGTGCTAGACTTTTTTCTTTCAATTCCGCTTCCTTTTGTTGTTGAGCCAACTCTTGGTTTTGCCGCCTTCTTGCAGTACGACTTAGTTTCGGCTTCTCTTCGATTTCTAATTGGGCGACGTCATGAGGTTGCGGAATACACCACATGACACTTTGGAGGTATTGTCCCCAATTATCCGCTATCTTCCGATGAGCATCAACCGATGAGCATCAATGGCTCCTACATAACTAAGCCATTCTGCAGTGGATCTTTCCTTGTTTATTGCAGTGCGTACATTAGCTCGATAGCGTTGGCGCTTATGTCTTGTTTTTTTCTTACCAAGTTTTTGATTTTTGTTTCTATCAGATTCAGACTCACTTGGTCGATCTTCACTTGTGTCCACCTCACTTTTGGATGAACTGCAAGAGGTCACTGTCCTAGGCCTTGAGCACATTGCTTCCACATTTGGGTGAATATTTGATTCGTTTTTCCCATGAGGCTCAGGGTCAGTTTCTTCTTGAGATTCATACTCAGAGTTGCATTGGTCAGAGTCTTCGCTACTTTCAGTGTCAATGGAGTTTGCCACGTTCTCGCCATCAGGAGTCAAGTGCATAACACCTATCATGTTTATTGGCACTAACGGTGGCATATCTTGCCCCTCAGGTGTTACCCAACTTGTGCCTCTATTTCCCCATGTGTCTATGGTTGCCGCTAGGTGTACCCAATCCACGTTATCTGACTCAGTCATACCTGGTAAGACATCCATATAAGGAGAATCTTTCCCATCATCAGTCTCTTTTTTGCATGTATAGCAATATCTTAATGGGACAGAGTGAATAGTGGTATCCGATCGATTATCAATGATAACCTTGCTTCCTAAAGGATGCGCACGACCATTCTCAAGATCAACTCGAATGACAGAGTCCTGGAATTGTAGATAGACATGGTTTTTCGACCAGTCATGCACCATTTGTGCTTCCCTCATGAAAGGACGTCCTAAGATCATTGGATATGACATAGGATGCTTGGAGAAATCCATTACAATGAAGGTATGTTTTACCTTGTATCCCAGGACCTTGATCTTAAGGTCCCTTAACATTCCAATAGGTTTAGCTATGGTTCCGTTTGCCATCTTAACCACTATGTTTGTGACTTCGAGGTGAGGTCTTCCCATGGATTCCCAACAGTTTTTAGTCACAATGCTCACTCCAGCACCACCATCAAGGATTCCCTTTAAAGTTAATCCCTTGGTAGTAATGGGGAGGGTGGCATTAGATTCGTCACCTTCAAAGTACTGTCCCAACTTGTTAACAGGTATTTCAACGACCGAATCTTCATCTAAGTTGGGTTGTAGATCCCAATGCTCCCCTTCATCTTGAAGCGTGTCGGGTCTATCCATATTTGCAAATTGTGGTAACCCCGCCTTTAGTTCTCCATTGAGAAATGCCCGAAGAGCTAAGAATAGCTCAGGATCTCCGTATAATTTGGATATGATCGTGGTTCTGATCTCGGAGGACATGAAATCCATTAGCTTAGACACATTCAATGGTACTTTTCAAGACATCGCCCCTTGACTAGGGACTGGTGAAGATGGAATCACTTCCTCTTCGATGGGGTCAGGCATTCCCTCACTGAACATTCTTTCAAGCAAAAAGGGTGTTTGCCCACTTCCTGATGTTCTATCCTCACTTTCTTCCCGAATGATGCTAGGTATAGCTAACGGTTTATGGTTCCGGTGAGGCTGAACTTGCGTAGGAAACACTGTGTCTGGAATGTTGATTTTTCTAGGGTTTGGCTCCAGTTCTCTTTGTGTTTCTTCCACCAAACCCCTTAAGTATTGCACTTGTTCAATCTCCTCAACTGGGTTTGGGTAAGTTCCAATCTTTTTCTTGAGGGTTTTTGGCCCACGTGGCTTGTCTTGGGGAGTCTCAGTCAGTTTGGGTGGTCGAGAGGGCATTAACTGACTTGGTTGTGGGGCCGAGGAAGTTTCCTTCTGTTTTCCCTTATTTATGTACTCGCTTGATTCTCCTTCATTGAGCTCCCGAGTGGGTTCCTCCCTTAAGGTAGTGGCTTTGGTCCCCATGGTTTCTATGGAATCGGAATCATCTTCAGGATCATTCATATACACGGGGTCGTCTCCTATCCCTATGTTAGTCTTTGAACTAGGCTTGGAGCTCGTGGCATTAAGCGATCTCTTCCGCCGTGTTTTCTTTTTCTTTGCCTGAGCGATTGATGCAGTATCCCTCTCTTCAAGAATGTAGTTTTGATTTTGAAGCATTGACCGTGTAACTACATTCGCGGGTACAACGGGTGTGGATCCTCGTGCTTGGTTGGTGACCTCAACCAAATTCAATGGCGTAATCTTGGGTGCATTAGGATTATGTGGACATTGAGCGATCAAATGATCTATGCCACAACGATTACATGTAAGTACCAGCATTCCCGATGTGCTCCCTTGATTTGGTTGCATCTGAGTAGCGATCTTCTGTAGCCTATTAGGGCACTCCGCTACACGATGCGGTCCACCACAATCATAGCATTGAAGAGGTGGTCTCCTCGCCAAGGTATTAAGGTTTTGCCCTCTTGTGGCGAGAGCAGCCGCTTGATATACAGGCTTGACTTGCCCGAAATGATCCTCCATGTAGTACTGGGGAATCATTTCAAACGTATCAATCCCGTATGGAGCAGTAGGGTCTATCTCCTCTTCATAATCCCCACATGCACTATGTGACTCACAACCCATTTGGTTTATTGGGGTGATCCTTGGATGTGGAGGCTGTGGTCCTAGCACTGGCGGTGGTAACGGCACAGACTGGACTACATTCGGATTCCTTGGAACTATGTGCTGTGACGGTTGCTCGATAGGTTGTGCAGGCATTAGCGCAGGTACTTGAGGTGTGTTTGACCAAGCTAGTGGTGCCTGGTTTGCCAACATTCGCTTAAGTGTTAGGCAATCTTTAGATTGATGGCCATACTTACCACATGCATTGCAATTCCCATTGAATTTGACTCTAAATGTGGGACATTCACTCGTGCTATGTGGTCCTAAGCACACCGAACACCATTGTTGCTCTCTTCTTGGGTACATATGGCTATTCTGAGGAGCTCGATTACCCCTAAAGTATTCTTGGAGAGCCTTAGTAAGGTCGGTCTCACAGACATTTCAGATATCTTGGGCTCCTTGGCAATTGGTTTTACCGTCATTGGCTCGTGCCCAGATACTTGCGAACTAACTGATTTTGTTTCTGAAGACACCTTTTTACCTGCAATCATCAAGTTGTCTTCTAACTGGATTGCATTGGCAGTGACTGCTTCCCACGTTGTAAGACCTCTAATGACTAGGCCATTGTAAATGTCCTCGTGGCGCAATCCTCGGATGAATCTATCGAGGAGTTGGTTATTATTGAAGCGTTCATCGGGAGTGCAGCGAGAATTTAGATGCTTCAATCGACTTATAAAGTCTCTCACTGACTCCCCTTCCTCGTGCTCAGCTTTTTGGAGTTGAGATGCTACCCCCCAAAGCACACCCTCGCGTATGTATTCTTTCAAGAACAATCTCTTGAGAGTGGGGTAGTGAGTGCGCTCTTCAACCCTTAAGGTTCGATACCAATCTCCGGCCTTCCCACTCAAGGTTAAGCCTAAGGCTTTACACTTGTGCAGTTCATTGTGCTCTTCCAAGGAATCACACACGTGTTCAAAGACTTCAATGTGCTTCCTAACATCCTCGTTACCACTGAAGTTTTGAGTAAGCTTAGCCACTTGTACTGCCTTGCTTCTAGGTTCTCTCTCAGGCATACCCCGCATGTTTTCTGCAATGGATCGTCCGATCGTCTGAGAAAATGCTGCGAGATCACCTAAGTGAGCAGGCATAGCTGGTGGAGGCACTTCCGGGATAGCCTGGCTGATAGGAGTTGGCGTTGGTCTGAGTAGGTTGGCAAATGACGTAGGATATGATATGTGGCTAGGCCTAGCTCCTCTTGGATAAGGGTGGTGATAAGGCGGTCGTGGAGCATACGCCATTGGCATACTAAGAGGCGTAGGAGCTACCTTTTTTTTAGTAGTAGCGATAGGTACATAGGGTCGATAGGCACTGGCACGCACTGTTGTAGGTACTGTTCCACTAGGTAGCGGTGTCGTACTAACTACAGCGGTAATAACAGGTGCACTTTCAGCTATGCTCATCATTGGGGTAGGCATTGCGGATTCCCTAATGGAAAGTTGAGCCAAGGTTGGAAAGCTAAAGTTACTACTCGTGGGCTCAACCAGCATTGAGACTCCAGGCGAAACAACATATGAAGGGTCTATGGGACTCTCCGAGGGAGTCTCCAATTGTGATAGGGTTGGTTGTTTGGCCTTGCCCGTATCAAAAAATCTCATAGGGCCAGTGGAAACTAGGTTCACTCCCCTATTTTGCCTCTCAAATTGGATAATTCTATGAATCACCTCACATATCATGTGTTGTTGCTCCTCTAGATTAGTGGCGCTAGATGTAGATCGTAGGACTTCTAACCAACCTACATGGTATGTGTAACCCGTGTATAGGTCCGTTAGAGTCTCTGTGTGTAGATCATATTCCCAATTTTCATTGAGAAATATCCCATCTAGACTCGGTGTGCCAAACGGTTCTCTTGAAGTGGACGCAATGTCACTTCTTATGGATTGGCTTCTAGGGACCTCTACTTTAGGAAGAGCATCGGAATGTGGTAGCTCAGTAGGGCCCTCATTAAACGAAGTGGGTAGAATATCCACATGGACACTCTTTGGGAGGGTAGGGTCTACATAAGATGTGAATGGCGAATCCACTACCCCTCCTTCTTCATTTACTTCGCTTGTCGCATGTTCAGAGCGTGTAGCTCTACTAAAAGTCTATATTAGACGACTAAACATGCTAGATCCAGGTTGTGGGGCCCACACTGGCATGTTTTGGCTTGTCTCCTCAGGGTTCTTGGTAGGGTGTCCTTCCATGGCTTCTGAGTCAGAAGATGAGTCACTATCCACTATTCGTGGATCTTGGGTTGCACTCCCTTGGGTTCCAGCCGAAGGCCAAGATGCTAACGTGGAGGGATGGTGTGAGCCTGCGTAGACTGAAACACTTTCTAGTGGCTCAGACTCCAGCACCCGACCAGAGCGTAGATGCATGTGACGTGGGTACCCTACGTGCGTTGGTAACTACCCTTGAAACTCACACAAGTGGTTTCTTAGGTGTTTCGCACCCCGTTTTTACTTGTTTTTGTGTTGTTTTTAACCTGTTTTTGACCCCCTTACTTACGGTCGAACCTGGACTAGGGCGTGTGATAGCTCAAAACGAGCATATCATTTAAAGGATCCTAGTGTGCTTTACAGCACCGTGTTCGCCTATCCAGAGCTCCTGTAGTCCTCAAAACAGTCCGTTTCCTTTGGGGGAAAGGGGCAAAAGCCTATTTGCTTGTGGAGGAAAGGGTGAGGGCTTTATCCCACATGCTCACTTTACTCCTTGGGGAGTGGGCTACATATAGGGCACAACTTCCCATAAGCTCTCACTTGAAAGAAAGCTATGGAGGCTCACTCTCCTATATATATATATCAAAAGACCGAGACCGAGACCGAGGCCGGGGTCGTGGGTCAATTGGGGTTCTTTCTTTTCAAAAAATTTTTCTCCAATTAGAAAATCTTTCCTCTCCACACGTTCGGTTCTTTCTTTGAAAATAAAATTTAATTTTTCCTTTTTTATTTTTGATAATTTTTGATAATTTTTTTAGTTTTTTATTTTCTGTTTTTTTTTTGTGAGATAAGTTTTCTAGGGTTTCCTTAGGGTTCAGCCTTGGCCGCGGCGCAGTTCGCACACACAGCACAGATCTGGGGATTTAGAAATCCCTCTCACACGCAGAAACCAGATAACAGAACGCACGCCCACACGCGGAGCAAAAATATAACAAAAGAAACAGAAATGCAGCAGACAAATTGCAGAAACACCTTAACAACAAACACACAGTCGCTTTCCTACAGTGTAGATTAAACTTCACGCAGCAGCCGAGCTGCAAACTGGAGCTTGGTGCAGGGCAACTCCCCGGCAGCGGCGCCAAAAATGTGCGCTTTTACCGCACAGGTCGTAGCTGAGGACTTGCCAGACACCGTATGCGAGCCACGAATGGCTACAAGCATACAACCAGGGAAGGAAGCTCAAACAGAATGCCAAAGGGTGTGTCACTCACCGCTCAACCGCCGCCTTGAAGGATTCCCGCGTCGTAGCCGTGAAGGAGGAGCCGCCGTCACCGCTCTACCGCCTCACCGCCGCCGCCGTGCCGCTACACAGTGCGCTCGATCGCTCTCTCACGCTCTCTCTCTCTCTCTCTCACACACACGCAGGAGAAGGAAACCAAAGAGATAAGGCAAGAGCACTCTTCTATTCACAACACATGAGAATGAGGATTTTAGGGTTACATTTGACTCTTATAGGTGACTTGGTCGTTCACACTTGGGCGCCCATACATGGCCGGCCGACCCTAACCCTTATCCTACTGATATCCAAGGTGCGCCTCTCATCGGCGATCACCCAATCCCTTTATCCTTAACATATGGTGCCGACAAGCCCGGCCCATGACTCAGAATATTTAAATTAATGACGTAAAACATAGTACATCTCAATGTCCGCCATGGGTTAACACCAAGGGAAGATGTGGGGATCTCAAGGATCCATCCAAATCCCTATGTGTACGTGTCATGCTGTAGAGGTTACCACATGCATCCTCATATTGCATAGTTTCTCCCACATTATTCGTGATTCTCGTAAAGAAGAAGCCACCCATCTCGCTACCTTAGGGGTTAAGTTTTAATTGGCTCAATTTGAGCCCCTGTAGCCTCTTGCACCCTTTAGGTTCCTTTGACTTCAGCTACCACCATCGCTAGTAGCAACCTAAAGCTATCAAGGTTCCGGGTGGCAGGAATATACATAGCTCCATGGAAGTTGTAATAAAGTAGGAACTTTATTCAATAGGGTTAATAATGGGACAAGTCCATGTATAAAAGAGGGGACTTGGACCATGGTTGTAACTTTTGATGATCATTTTTAGAAATGGAAACTCATGTTTCTTGGAGCTCATGGCTTCTTGGCTTGTGGAAGGCTATTTCCATTCTCTTGGTGTGAGAGACTAAACACACTTAGGCATCATGTTTACATGGTGATTACTCATATTTTCATGCATTACATCCCTTCATTCCAATTGGTATCAGAGCTCTTGATTTTGATCATGGGCATGCATGGGTTGTTGGGAAAATTTGCTTGAAAATTTGAGTTTCTTTTAATTTTTTTTCTCATTTTCTTGTAATCCTTGAGTGATTCTTGACAAATCTTCTCTAATCTTGATTAATCTCATGGGGATGGTGAGCATTTCATGTAGATTGCTTAGATTTTGAGTGATTTTGGCCATTTTTGCCCTTTCTGGACCAAATCTGAGGGTATGGACCAAATTTTTTGAAAAGTTTGGACCAAATTTGGGGAAAATGGTTAATCGTGATTAGGAAACTTAATCCAAAAACGTTTTTGCTTCTGCGGAGTTTTCTGCAACCCTAGCCATGGTTTTCCTCAACCAAACCTTCACCAAATGGCAAGCAAAGTTTGGGGAATCAATCAGAGGCAAGGTATGAGCACATGACATGGTTTTTGTTCATCTAAATGAGGCGAAATCACGATTTGCAGCGGCAGCCTGACGGCGAAACGGCGCCGTTTTCATGGAGAAATGGAAGCTTAGTTGCTTCATAAGCCTTCCTTGGAGCATATGCTTGCTCTACCTCATGATTTGTTAGCATTTTCAAGCCATTTTCATGAGCATTGTTGACCTACTTCATGGCTGCAAGTCAGTGCTAAAGTGGCCACGTTTTTCATCAATATGAAGCCTCCTTCAACAAATTTCAGTCATTGAAGCTTAAGGGATGCCATTGGTGAGTGCCTTCATCAATTTCTAGCAATTTTGAAGCATTCATTGGGGCTTTGGGAGTTGATTGGGGTTCATTACATTGAGAAACCCTAAATTTCAGAAATGAAGCATTTAATGGCAAATCTATGTAGCATTGGTTGGAATTGAAGCATCATTCACATATCATATACACCATTCATATGCCATATCCATGCTATGGATTGCCATTTGACAAGCTCATACCATGCCATGGAAACATGCTCATTTTGATGCCATATGGACACTAGGAATGCAATTACATATGCCTTGACTTTGGTCTTACAAATGCTTATGCAAATGCCAAATGCCATGGTGAGGGCATTGTGATTTGATGGTTGATGTTGGATTGTTTTGATGAATGGAGTTATGAGAATGAGCATGAATTCATGCATAATGATTCATGAGAATATTGTAAATGGCATGAGTCATGCCACACACATGTAAGTGATTTTACCTTCATCCCATTTGTAAATTCCAAACACATACACTCACCATTGCATTCACTTTCATTTCCTAGTGAATCTAGCAATGTGTGAGGGTACCTTGGCGTTGGTTGGAGAGGCCAAGGGGAGCATGTTTTGAATCTACCGTGTCGTGATTGCTTTGGGAAAGCGATACGGTGGAGGATTAGGTACATGGTGGTGAAGACATGGCCTCAACCTTCACCTTGGAGGAAAACTTGGTGAAGGGGTGAGAAGGGCTTGGCCGGGAGATCGGCAAGCTTCAACGCGCGTCCTCAACAATCCTCACATCGACTTTATGGATGCATTTGGGCAATGGGGCCCCCTATTCCATCATATTGTGTGGATGTTGCTAATGCCTTGATGGACAAAGATTGCATAAGAGCTTTCATGGCATTGTGGGATGCAAAGAGCATTGTATTTTGATTTCAGAAATTGCATTTTCAGTTGAGATTTGGCTCCATTTACAAAGGAGACTATGGCGAAATTCTTCCAAAATCTTGACTATGCATGGCAATTGAGGTTGGTGAAACATTAATTGCAGACCTTGGGATGCAAAGGAAGTGCAAAAGGTGCTAACAAAGGTGTGGGAACAAGCAAGGATCATTGGGGGCACAAAAGGGTCACTTGGGTAAGAAAATTGCAGATTTACAAAACCCTAATTCAGTCCCAAACCTTTTGGACTGAATTAAAGGTGATCATACGAACTCTTAGTGCTTCCTTAGAGCTACCCAATGAGCCCTTAACCTCTCCGTTTCGATATCTCTTTGGGGTAGAAATTAGGGTTTTTGCAGAAACAGTAAACCCTAATTCAGTCATAGGGGTTTTAAGGTCTTCAAGATCTAATCACATAGGCTCGTAGTACTCATCGAGGGCTTCGATTTGAGCTAAGAAGTTTTGCATTCGGATATTTCTAGCTCAAGTTATGCTCAAAATACTATTTCATCCTATAACCCTGTAAACCCTAAAACAGAGAATAGTAGCACTTCTCACCTCTTAAGGGTCTTTGTATAGTGGTCTAGTACACCTCATTAGCTCTCCAACAAGCTCTAGACCACTTCAATCGGACATCCCTACATCAAGTTAGAGCCAAATCTTTGAAACCGATACTTTCCATGGGAACGAGGACAAGAGGGCGACCAAAGCATAACACCTTGACTCCCGACGAGGTAGAGGGAGAAGAAGCAATTATGGAGCAAGGAATCTTAGATGCTCCGGAAGATACTTGTGGGCATACTTCAAGGGAAGTGCATGAAGAAGTGAATGTTGGAAGTGCCCACAAGCCCACCCCACAAGCGTCACATACCATCCCCATCGATTCGATCATGCAAATGCTGATGCAAATGAATGCGAAGATGGACACGATGGCTACAAGGGTGGAGGTCAATGATAGACTTGATACTATGGCCACAAGGATGGAAGTCTTGGAAGAGAGGGTGGCTCGGCCAATGAGCCAACCTTCATTTGATAGTGGTCATGGTGTTTCACATGCAGGCAAGCAATATGGGACAGCTTTTGAAGGCCGTAGGGAAGGCAAGCTACCTATGGCACAAGAGGTTTCTCCCAAAGTAATGCATGAGCATGCCACCAAGAATGCTACTTTTGGATTCATGGCGGATGCACGGAGGCCCCTTGTCAAGGACATGTTTCATTCTTCTTTTCACTCGGGTCCATCTAATTCCAATATGCACATGATTGATGAAGAGGTGGTACTCGATTGGAACCAATTGTCCTTTGCCCAAAGACAAAGGGATGCTCATGAGAAGTGGATGGAGTTACCAAATGACATCAAGAGGGACTACAAAGACTTTGCGCAATTCATGGAATCGTATATGAAGATGCAAAGGTTCAAACCCTCTACCCAACATGACAACCCATCCTACACAGCTTCTAAGGATGTCAAAGACAAAGTCTCACTATCAAAGTTCAAAGGTGATGGATCATCTCCGCAAGAGTTGGAGGAGTGGGCTACTAAGCTTGACACTTATTTCCAACTTTACCCAAAAAGTGAGCGTGATATGGTACAATTTGCTTCCTTACACCTTGAAGATTATGCACATCAATGGTGGAGGCACTTGGTCAAACAAGGGAACACGCCATCAACTTGGGAAGGATTGAAGCGGGAGATGAACTTGGCCTTCATTTCACCCCTAGTGCTTGACCGTTACCATGAAGAATGGTATGAACTTTCTCAAAAGGGGATGATGGTGAGAGATTATATCAAGAAATTTTTGAAGCTTTCAATGTACGTGGAAGGCTTGAGTGAAGACATGAAGATGAAAAAGTTTGTGCATGGGCTTGAACACTTCATCAAGGCGGATGTGTCGGCTCAAAGGCCTAGCTCTCTCAAAGAAGCTATGAGGTTAGCCGAACTCTATGAGCCAAAGTACAAGAGATCTCAGCCCATGACCTTCACCAAAGACACACTCAAACCAACCACTACTTCTTACAATTTTGGGAAAGGTCCTACCTCTACATTACCATCCTCTAATCCAAGAACTCCTACATCATTTGGGGGTGGACAGCCAAAGAATGGGATACATCAATTTGATGCCAAAAGGAGTAGTGACTTCATGAAGAAGAAGCCCTTTCAACCCTTCAAGAAGACTCAAAGAATGGATGATCCAAAGATTGAGGAGTTGAGAAGCAAAGGGCTATGTTTCAAGTGCAAAGAGAGGTGGTCACCCGGGCATGTGTGCAAATCAAAGAAGATTGTGGCCACTATGATCCTCATGGATGAGGAAGAGAACAAGGATGACTCTCATGACATTGAAGAATGGAAGGATTGCAATGAAGAAGCACATGAGGAGTCACTTGAAGACCATTCTTTCATCACGGAGGATGGTGAGTTTCCGTTTGATCCGGGAGGTAGAGTTAAGGAAAGCCTTGTGGATGGAGACATGCCTACAAATGCAGAAATTTCAGCTTGCATATGCTCTATCTCGCAAGAGTTGTTGGCGGGTTGCAAGAACCCAAGCACACTAAGGTTGGTGGGGACCATTAATGGGAGGGTTGCACATATTCTTGTGGATTCCGGGAGCACTCATAGCTTCATCAACTCTAAATCCATCAACTCTCTCAAACTCAACACAAAGAAGACACCTACAACGTTCCAAGTGCAAGTGGCAAATGGGGAAAGTGAGAAGACTAGCTTGGTTTGCCCTTCTACAAAAGTGGTTTTATCCTCTTCATACACTTGGGAAGGTGATTTGGTGGTTTTGGATATGGGTCCCATCGACATTATCATGGGGTGTGATTGGTTGGCTTCACTTGGTGACATTCACATGAACCTTCAACAAGGTTTCATGAGCTTTCTACATCATGGGCAACAAGTGGTACTTGCTGCAAATGCACCTAAGAAGCTCTCTTTGATCACTCCAAGGCGACTCAAGAAAGAGATTAAGGCTTTTGGCACTATCTATGTGTTACATGTTACCCAAGAGGGGATGGAAGGCAGTGGACAGCACATAGATGAGGAAATGGCAACTCTTCTTAAGGAGTATGAAGATATTTTACAAGTGCCAAAGAGTCTACCACCTAAGAGGGAGATTGACCATGCCATAGTACTTGAACCAAATGCAAAGGTTGTCAACAAGCCTCCTTACCGTTTGTCTAAGGTAGAAAGAGAGGAAGTGGCTAAGCAAGTGCAAGATTTGCTTGCTATGGGTCTTATTCAACCTTCACAATCTCCATTTGCATCTCCCGTTCTCTTGGTGAAGAAGAAGGATGGATCCTTTCGCATGTGCATTGATTATCGTGACTTGAACAAGGTCACAATCAAGAATAGGTATCCCATACCTCGCATTGATGATCTTCTTGATGAGCTCAAAGGGGCAAAGTTCTTCACCAAGATTGATTTGAGATCGGGATATCATCAAATAAGGATGAAGGAAGGTGATGAAGAGAAGACAGCATTTAGGACGGAAAGGGGATTGTTTCACTTCATGGTGATGCCCTTTGGTCTTACAAATGCTCCGGCCACTTTTCAAGCATTGATGAATCGGATATTGGCTCCCCTTTTTTTCAAGTTTGTGCTAGTGTTCTTCGATGACATCTTGATCTATAGCAAGAGCAAAGGGGAACATTTATGTCATGTGAAGCAAGTGTTTGAAGTGTTGAGGAAGCACAAGCTTTATGCAAAGGAGAGCAAATGCACATTCATGGTCAATGAAGTGGAATATCTTGGACACTTGGTGGGTGAGAATGGCATAAGGGCTGATCCTAAGAAAGTGGCATGTGTCAAAGAGTGGCCAACACCAAGCAATACAACTCAATTGAGAGGATTTTTGGGATTATCTTCTTTCTATAGAAGATTCATGCAACATTATGCATCCATTGCGGCACCTCTTACCGACTTGCTCAAGAGGGAGGCTTTCTTTTGGGATTCCATTGCCAACAAGAGCTTCAATGAGCTCAAGGAGTTGCTCACTTCAGCCCCTATACTTGTATGTCCGGATTTTGCAAAGACATTTTATGTGAGGGCGGATGCAAGTGGTAGAGGAATTGGGGCAGTTTTGTATCAAGAGCATGGAGTCATTGCATTTGAAAGTAGGAAGCTTACCGAAAAGGAGATGGGGCTTCATGTTTATGAGCAAGAGATGCTAGCCATACTTCATGCCATCAAGAAGTGGCATCACTATCTTTATGGTGCTCATTTCAAGGTGAAAAGTGATCATAGGGTGCTGAAATTTTTCCTCTCCCAACCAAATCTTTCTCCAAAGCAAAAGAGATGGCTGGCCACACTTCAAGGATATGATTTTGAGATATCCTACACACCCGGGAAGGACAATGTAGTGGCGGATGCATTGTCTAGAATGTGGGCATGCGCTACAACTTCAATCATGGAGGTATATAGTGAATGGATCAAGGGGATTCAAGAGGAATACCTCATCAATGAAGGTGCTGCTCATATTTATACCAAATTACAGCAAGGTGATGGTGGAGAGTTTCCTCATTACAAGCTTCACAATGGTCTCTTGTGGTACAAGGATAAGGTGTATTTGGTTCCTACCTCATTCTACATACCAAAGGTGCTTCATGAGATGCATTCTTCACCACTTTCGGGCCATCTTGGTGTACTCAAAACCTATGATAAAGTGAGCAAGAGTTTTTATTGGAAAGGTATATGGGGAGATGTGAAGAAGTTTGTGATGGAATGTGCTTCTTGTCAAAAGAATAAGGATAGCCATCAACTCCCAAGTGGTTTACTTCATCCATTACCTATTCCGGATGGTAAATGGACTCACATTTCTATGGACTTCATCACGGGTCTACCAAAGACAAAGCATGGATGGGATCAAATATTTGTGGTGATTGATAGGCTTACAAAATCAGCCCATTTCATTGCTTCAAAGACCACTTATGGAGCATCTCATATTGCCAAGCAATTTTTGGAACATGTATTCAAGATACATGGCTTGCCACTTAACATAGTTTGTGATCGAGATACCAAGTTCATGGGGACTTTTTGGAGGTCATTATATGAGAGCTTGGGTACTCATATCACTCCATCTACAGCCTATCACCCTCAAACGGATGGGCAAACGGAGTGCACAAACAAATGGCTTGAGGTGTACTTGAGGCACTATTGTCATGACATGCAAATATCTTGGGATGAGTGGCTTTATCTTGCTGAATTTTGCCATAATTCAAGCAAGCATTTGAGTATTGGCATGTCACCATTTGAGGCTCTCTATGGATATCAAGTACATGTGCCATCGATAGCCTTCCGTGAAGACAAAGTGGTCAATCCATTGGCAAAAGAAGAGTTGGAAAGAATGAGACAGCTTCTTCAACTTTGCAAGGACAATATGAAGAAGGCTCAAGATGTCATGAAGGCTAAGGCGGATGTTCATAGAAGGGATGTGGAGTTTGAAGAGGGTGATTATGTGCTATTGAAGCTTCCCAAGAGTCGGCATAACACTCTCAAAGGTGTAACCAACTCAAAATTGGCTCATAGGTATTATGGACCATACTTGATTATCAAGAGGGTTGGTGATTTGGCCTACAAGTTGGATTTGCCTTCTTCGACAAGGATCCATAATGTGTTTCATGTATCTAACCTTAAGAGGTTTATGGGATCTTTGCCTCAAGAGATGGAAGAGCTTCCACCCATGAATGAAGAAGGTGAGATCATTTATGAGCCGGAGAGGGTTATTGGTAAGAGGACAAGAGAGTTGAGGAATCGAAATATTGATGAATACCTTGTCAAATGGAAGCAATTACCCATGGATGAGGCTACTTGGCAATCATTGGAGTATGTCCAACAACATGGCTTACTTGTGGATGACTTTCCGTGACCAAGTGGTATGGTTTACTTGAGCAAATTGGGTAATATGAGAAGAAGTATACATGCTGTAATTTCTGGACAGCTTTGGGAAGGTCTACTATTGGACCTATTTTTCTACTCCAACAAGCTTCATGGCGTATCCTAATGAAAGATTATGATGTGGGCTACATATGGCTGAGTGTACATATCATTTTCAGCCCAATATATGGAGTCTAAATGAAGGATTTTCAAGGGTCTTCATCGACTAGAAGGGCTGTCATAACAGTCCCACTCATACACTTTGGGCTTGAAGCTTTGTGGACTTGTACGCATCCAAATTTTCATTGTATATGTGCTTTGGATGTACTTGAGAACTCTTAACCACTTCCCATCGATTACATTAGAGTCTCATACTTTGAGATTGTACATGTTATTGATTTTGAGGACAAAATCTTTGGGAAGGGATGGTTTGTAATAAAGTAGGAACTTTATTCAATAGGGTTAATAATGGGACAAGTCCATGTATAAAAGAGGGGACTTGGACCATGGTTGTAACTTTTGATGATCATTTTTAGAAATGGAAACTCATGTTTCTTGGAGCTCATGGCTTCTTGGCTTGTGGAAGGCTATTTCCATTCTCTTGGTGTGAGAGACTAAACACACTTAGGCATCATGTTTACATGGTGATTACTCATATTTTCATGCATTACATCCCTTCATTCCAGAAGTCTATATAGAACTCTTGGTCATTTTGTGATGTCACTGCTATTGTCGGGTTGTCACAAAGACTACTAGTTCATCACTAGGCAACAGTGGTAATGTCACTCTAAGAGTGTCCCATTTGCATCAATGTACACTGGAATGAGACTGCAACATTAGCAGTTTTGTGGCAACCATAACGTTGTATTGCAAAGGTTCCCTAAGCACCACTATGTTGAGCTCTTACCCCCATTTTCCCCTTATCTCCCTTCTCTTCCCTGTTAGTCCTACGGATTGAGGCCTTTTGGCTCCTTGCGATGAATCTCCTCTAAACGCTCCAAGCTCTCAACCATTCCTATAGTTAGAAGTTGTATTGGGCTTAATCCGCACACTCTTGCTCTAGGTTCCTCCATTTTGTGAAGGATTCTTTGTTTGCTTCCAAACTAGAATCAACTGGAATATGGAGCTACTAGGGTGGTTAGATCGACTCTTGGTCTTGTCTCACTGCTTCTAAACTAGAATTAACTACTTTCAAACTAGAATCAACTCGAATCTAGAGCTACTAAGGTGGTTAGATTGACTCTTGGTTCTATCTCACTCCATAGCATTGGCGCATATGATAACATTTCATTCCTAATCATAAATGCATAAGCACTAGGTCTAATTCTATAATCACTCATTTGTCGCTCTATCGCCCCCCGTTGAGGTTCTTTTTACGGTTTCCCTTGATTTTTTGATATTTTTGGGTTTTTAGAAGGTCTTATATTTTTAAATGGGTTTTTTTGGGAAATATGAGATGGAGAAACAAGGTCTAGCACCTCATCTAGTGTAATTAAAAATCAAAGCACTAAGACTCAACCCACCACCCCAAGATGAGAACAAGACTCTTGTGTCTAGAGTCCTATCAAAACAAGCAACATGCTCAAGAGACCAGGCTCAAATTTGTCGAGGTGTTGTAACTGAGTCACTAGTTAACATTGAACCACATCTTAAGAATTTGCCAAAACCAACAAGAAGAGGAGTATCGATCCCCTATTCAAGAGGAAGAGACTCTATCTACCAAAACTAATCCATCAAATCACGATGACGATAAATCAAAAGAATGTTATAGCAAGTTAGTATATTTAACTAAGAACGAGATTGAAAGATCTAGAGAATCTATGACAAAGAATGTTTCTACACCTCACATTAGATTTGCACTAGGAGTTGCAACCTCATCTTATGACGATGTAACTTCCATTTACACCCCTCCAATCTAATTGAGACTTGTACTAAGATCTAAAAGCCTACATAGAAGGGTATTCTAATGTTGCACGTGAAGCTCCAAGGTCTTCACAAGCTTCTAAACAAGTATTAATAAATATGGTAAGGGAACCTACAGTGCCATTGTTCACATTGAGCACCACATTGTGTACAGTTCTTGAGAATGTTAAGAGCAATGATTTAGACCAACTCTTTGGGAATAAATCAAGGAATTAAGATTCAATGCTTCTATCTCAAAGTGAATGGGAAACTAAAACTTAAACCATAGAGCTATTAAAGTTTGGCTAGATTTCCCTAATATGGAAAATAATGTTGAATGGAAAAGAGCAGTGATGAGTCCTAAAGCCAATCACAAAACCGTATTTGGGGAAACTTGGGTATCCTTGGGACGGCCGGCAATCACCCCTAGATGTGATATATGCTAATGGGGTATACATCGAAATATGGGATTATTTCACTATTCTCATTGAGGGGATTAACATAGAATGGGAGTTCCAGGTTCCTCCTAATAACCTTGAAGAAATCATCTTGGGTGGCTTTTTAATAAGTATTTCTAAGTACTCTATTGACCAATCATTGTGCGAATTGTCACCTTAGAACACCTAGTAGCTTATATATTTACATACATACATACATATAAAAATAAAAATAAAAATAAAAATAAAAATAAAAATATAAATGGATGGACATTAATTAACTTGTGTTGAAATAAAAAATAAATGAAATAAGATAAGTTTTATAATTTTAATTTCTTTTATTGACATGTAAGCCATACGAAAACTTGAACATTAATTCATTTGTTTGATAGGAAAAAAATTAATTCATTTGTTTGATATGCAAGCCATGTGGAAGAAAGTTCTTTTTATTTCGGGAACAAAAGATATTTATATTTATAAGATAAAAGCTACCATTTACAGAGGATCTCTTTTTACACCTGCCACAACCATCCTAGTCCAAATCACTGTTAAGTCACTTCCTTGGATGAGATTACGTGGGTTTACACACACCTCATGAAACTTGCAGGTCTTTTCCTAAATTTATGGATGGGCAGGGAGATGGAAAGAGGAGATCTCCCATCCATGGGCGTGGGCAAGGCTCCCCCAAATTTCAGGACTCCTTGTACTTTTTCCAAAATTTATACGGCATTCGAAATGTGTAAACCCCCTAAGATGATCTTACCACCACTACTTTGTGTGTGTGTGTGAGAGAGAGAGAGAGAGAGGGGCGGGGGGCGGGGGGGATCACGTAAAGAAACTTTTTATTAGTTTTTAGTTAGTTCTAAACTTGGCTATTAAATGATATATCAATGAATAGAGGGACCCGTGTGGGCTACGTGGTGCGCGTCAAAGCCCGACTTGGAAACAATCGAAAAGGCATCGTCTCTGTGAATGAGAAACGCCCCCTTAAAGGCCCCTTCTCTCTCCACTTAGGCCCTTTCAACGTTGCTCTGCTCAATACCTGCTCAATTAGCTTACCTTCGCCATGATCCGCAAGCATACCAAGCCCATCAACAGTCAATTGTCCAACTCTGCGCCCTCCTCGAAGAGCAGCCCCAAATTCCTCGTTTTCTCGACATTTTTCCTCTCTCTTCTCTTGGGTTCTTCAATCGTACGCGCATACTCTTATCTTTCCACCTGTAAGACGCTCTGCCTTCTGCAATCTCCACAGTCGACTGTGAAGATTTTATCATTATTTACAACAAATGGCCGGTTTACTGAAATCGTTTTGAAATTAATTGCGTGCTGCAGACGACCCTCAAGTCTATGGGGTTTTCACAGGAAGGAGATTCTTAACCACGGGCTTTTTAGCTCGAATCGCAGATGGTATTTTGTAGGTTTTGCTGTATTAGCCGTTAATCCTAGGCCGTTGCGTTAAGTATGTGCGATTCTTGATCGCAAACTAAAACGGTTGGAAATGTTATGCAGAGCCAAGAGACGAATCTTTCTATTGCGATCGCTCTCATCTCCGCACAGATGTGTGCGCAGCGAAAGGGGACGTGAGAGTGAATGGGGCGCAGACTGGCTCAGTGGTGGTTTTCTCCGAGGCTGGCAAAGCGAGGGAAGAGAAAGTGAGGCCTTACACGCGCAAGTGGGAGGAGAGTGTGATGAAGACGATAGACGAGGTGCTAATGAGGAGGGTGATCATTGGCAACACCAGTGATGATCAGTCTCCGCCGCGTTGCGACGTAAAGCATGATGTTCCGGCCATTTTGTTTTCAACAGGCGGTTACACAGGCAATGTGTACCATGAGTTCAACGACGGCATCATCCCGCTCTTCATCACGGCGCAGCATCTCAAAGGCGAGGTGGTGCTCATGATCCTCGAGTACCACGACTGGTGGATGAGCAAATACGGGGAGATCGTGGCGCAGATCAGCAAGCACGAGGTCCTGGACTTCAAACGCGACAAGCGTGTGCACTGCTTCCCTGAGGTCACGGTGGGACTGCGTATCTACGACGAGCTCGCCATCCATCCTCATCAGGATTCGCATATTGGCCATGATGTGTCCATGCAGGATTTCCAGACCTTGCTCCGCTCGGCATACCTGCCCAGACTGCAAGGCAGAGCAGAGCTGGAGGCTTCCGGATTAGCCCCCGCCTCAGCCCTCTCTCTCCCCATTACCAAGCCCAAACTCGTGATTATCTCGCGCGACAGCCCGCGTGCCATGCTAAACCAAATGGAAGTGGTGGCGCTTGCAGAAGAATTAGGGTTTTTCGTGCACGTGCTGGCGCCCAAGCCCACTACAGAGATGGTGGACATCTACTGGGCGCTCAACACGTGCGACGTGATGCTGGGGGTGCATGGGGCGGCGATGACTCATCTGCTCTTCATGAGGCCGGGCTCGACCTTCATTCAGGTGGTGCCGCTGGGAACGGACTGGGCGGCGGCCACATACTACGGCGAGCCTGCCCAAAAGCTGGGCCTGAACTACGTGGAGTACAAGGTGAGCCCACTGGAGAGTTCGCTTTCTGAGAAGTATGCGATGGATGATCCCGTGCTGGTCGATCCCGACTCCGTCAACAGCAAAGGGTGGTGGGAGACCAAGCGCATTTACTTGGAGGGCCAGGACGTAAGATTGTCGTTGGAAAGAGTCAGAGGCACGCTCGGCGCTGCGTACGCGCGGGCCGTCATGGCTTCCTCGTCTCCGTCGTGGTGGACGTCGACTCGAGTATCTTGACGGGGCCGTGGCCACTCTGCACACCTACATCCGACAAAATTTCGGCTCGTGCAACGTTGAATTTGTCCGCCTTGCGTGTTCAACCGTGTCTGGCGGTTACTACGTAGACTCCTCCCCGTATCAAATTCTGGCACCGCATTTGCCGTCTAAGAGCATCAACTCCATTCTTCGTGCCATGTGGAAGCCGTCCATAATACATATCCTCCCATTCATTACTGGTGCGGCAAACTTTACAAAAATTTTTTTTTTGGAAATCATTCAATGTCCTCTTAGTTTATGCTCAAGATATATCCTATAAGGCCTAAGCTGTCGGCCTCACCCCAATCCTTTGTTTGCTCAAGAACTTCACATATGATGGATCATTGCATTTGATTTGTTCTCTCCCATCCTTTGTTTGCTGAAGAACTTCACTTATTGTTTGGTCATGACCTTCAGGTATTATGAAATGGAGATCATTGCCTTTGATTTAAATTTTAATTGAAACACTATCGTTTTATGCTCCTATGGCTATCTCAAATTCTTAGCCACATAAATTTTCAGCCATATTTCTTCATTTGTTCATCAATACTGAAAAGTAATTTACTATCTATGCCCACCATGTGATTTTAGGGTGGAAGCATGGTAAAGTGGCCTGCTTTTTGTTTTTGTAGCTTGTTTGGATAGCGGATACAAAGCAATTTTTAATCTAACGGTACACTATATAAAAGTAAAAAATATAGCAATATCAATAATCAATGTGGTGCATGATGAATGCCAACTCCCCTAAATGGCGGCAAATTTGACAAAGACATTCCTCGTCTCCTTCATATCGTTGCGTGTGTGGAAGTGAAACACTTGATGTGTGCACAGCCTTCAAAGACTACTTGCAAAAGTGGTTGGAGGTATTCATTGATGATATGTGTGCACACTCATGATGGACGGACCATCTCGCTTGTTTGAGAGAAGAGTGTTTGAGCGATGTTGATTATATCATATATCCTTAAACCCTTTGAAATTCTAATTTTGGGTCAAACATGATGTGATGTTGGGACACATTTTCTCCAAGAATGGTCAAGGTCAAACTGATCTTGGAATTACCCCCACTCACCAATTACAAAGGTGTACAGAGGCTTATGAGCCATGTTGAGTATTATAGTCGCTTCATAGTATTCTATGTTGAAATTGCCAGACCATTGTATAGACTACTCATTATCTTTGAATGGACTGAGGAATGCCAAGAAGCATATGATAAATTGAAGAAAGCACTTGCTAGTGCACCATTTCTGAGACCACCCAATTGGGACCTTATATTCCACGTGCACATCGATGCATCAAACTTTACAATAGGATGTGTATTGGCACAGCCTGGTGAGTTCAAATCGGATTACCCAGTCAGTTTTGCCAGTCGTCAGTTAAATGATCCAGAGATAAATTACACCACTAACGGAAAGAGAAGAGTTGGCCATGGTTTATGCTATCAAGAAGTATCGACATTACCTATTGGCCAACAAATTTGTATTCTTTGTGGACCATCAGGCCTTATTATATTTAGTGAATAAGCTTTGCACCACGGGAAGAATCACACGCTGGTTACTCCTACTCTTGGAATTCAACTTCACGGTGGTCACAGTAAGAAAAGGGTTGGCCAATCACATGTCTAGATTTCCAAATGGGGAACCTACAATTGGTGTTGATGATGATCTCCCAGATGCTTGTTTGTTCAAACTGAACATGGTGCCTAAATGGAGTGAGGAGATATTAGACTATCTGGCTCTTATGGTTTTCCACAAGAATGACCTTTGAACAAGGATAAAATGCATCGGCTTATTAAGCTAGCTGCACCTTATCAATTAATTTGCTAAAAAGAATTGTACAAGCTAGGTAAGGATAATATCTTAAGAAGATGTGTGTGGGAAGACGAATTTGTCTCTCACAATACTAGATGAAGCACACTCAGGAATAGCCGGAGGACATTTCGCTAGGGAGATTACAGCTTACAAGGTGCTTCAAGAAGTAGGACTATGGTGGCCCACGTTATTCGAGGACGCTATGGAGTTTGTAAAAAGATACGAAGAGTGTCAAAGATTCTCTATTCCCCACAACAAAGATACAGGATGCCACTCACCCATGTGATTGTAAGACAACCTTTTGAGAAGTGGGGTATTGATTTTGTTGGACCCATTAGTCTAGCTGCGCATCCATCAAGCCCGATATGTGATCGTGGCCATAGACTATTTTACAAAATGGGCAAAGGCAAGAGCCTCTAAGCGAACTAATGCACGAACAATGGCTAAGTTCTTATATAAAAAAATCATTTCTAGATTCGGCTGCCCATTGGAATTAGTCAGTGATCGGGGTTCACATTTCATTAATGAGGTGATTGATCACTTGCTGGATTCCTTATAGTCCATTGAAAGTCATCACCTTATTATCCATAGGCAACTGGTTAAGTGGAGAGTATAAATAAGATTTTGTATACTATCTTGACGAAAACATTAGAAGCAAGCCGCACGGATTGGGAACATAAGCTGACTGCAGCTTTATGGGCATATTGAACATCGTATAAGGTAGTGAGGGATATACTCCCTTTCGTCTATCTTATACTCCCTTTCGTCTAACCCAGCTAATTACATCACATGGGCTTATGGTCGAGAAATTTTGAAGAAAGCGTTGGTTTGACCATAACCTGAAACAAAAAGAACTGGAAACGGGGGACTTAGTCCTCATGTATGGTGTTGAAAGCACCAAGAAAAAGAAACTCAAGTACAGAGGGTTAGGCCCATTTAGAGTGTCCGAAATCACCCATCAAGGATCTGAATCGAAACTATCGCGAGGGTGTGCAAATGGAAGGATACATCAATGGAAGCAAGCTTAAGAAGTATTATGGGACCACTAACCCAAGAGATGCTCATGCAAGAGCATCTACTGAAACAAAAGAAAGAGCTAACCCCAATGAAAAAAACAAGCAAGCTCAAGATGAAGCCAAGGCGCAAGAAGGCCTAAGGCCAAATAGAGACTCCAGGAGAGAATATTGCATGTGAACATGGCTTCACTAACCCTCCTTGTTGATAGGGATGACCTGGACATTGAGCAAGCATGCCTCAATGGAAAAGTCTCTATGATCGAAAGTCATGCAATGAGCATTGCATTAATTGATACAGGATCAATTCATAACTTGATCTCTTATGAAACATGGAAAGCACTAGACAAACCTCACCTTGAGGCTACCAATGCACAAGACCAAAGTGTGCATTTGTCAACTACCAAAGCTATGGGACCTTTAAATGTTAATATTTCTATAAAAAATAATCCCTTGGTTATCATGCTTGTAGGATCTATGGAAGAAGAGATGATCCTTACACATACTAGATTTACACGAATAATTGTAATATCTAGTGGGAAAAGAGGGTAGCACAACTCAATGAGGGCAAGGAGACCATTACCATGCCATTATGGAGTCCCATAGGCAATGATGGATGACATGAAACTACCAATGCCACAACAACCAACTATTGTACCAAAAGAGGTGTCAACATCATAGCTCCCACACAAAAAATAGTTAAAGTACATAGTAATTCAGCAGTGGGTTCCTAAGGACCAACTTTGAGCCCAAGGATACTATGATGCAAAAGGGGTAGCCAAGGAATCAAGGCAAAAAGTTCAAGCTACGAACAAACGAGAGAGAAGGCAATCCAAAGACAGTAAGCACTATTCCAAGTAGAGCCACCACCCACAAAATGCTCAAAAGCAATGGGCTAGGAAGGATTTTCTAGCTGCACCAAGGGTATTACCAGGGTAATACATCAATATGGGTGCCCAAATCCTACCTGAGTTCCAATACTATTGGCACTTTCAGAAGCTTGTGAAAGGACCATGAAGGCAAAGAGGACCCATTTACAGTTAAAGAAAATCTTAAAAAGACCCAAAAATTGGTTTGGAACAAGGCACACAACAGGTTCAACAAGAATCAGGGGTGGATGCATTATTCAATTGGATGGATAGCAAAATCAAACACTCCCACTCTGAATTGAAGAGGTTACAACAACAACAAATTTCCACAAGGGCCAAGGTACCAAATTGGTTTCCATGGCAATAAGCAGAGAAGAAGTACAAAAGGTATCTATTCCTCAACAATGGGTCCAAGGTAAAAGTGTATTTAACCCTTATCTTAATGCATAATATGGGGAATTGAGTGTTTGAGCATGTAGGAACCATAGGGTATCAACCTTGCACGCACGAGATATCAGAACAGTTCACGAGATATCAGAACAATTCACGTCATGAAATGCTTAATTTTTCACGCCATTAAATGGTTAAAAACAATTCACGTTGTGAAACACTTAATGCTTCACGCCATGAAATAATCAGAAACGGTTCACGTCGTGAACCACCTTAGTGCTTCACAGCGTGAAACGGTCAAATACCATTCGCCAATCACAAGATGCCATGTGGCTTGCTTCATTAAGTTAGCAGACGTGACTGATTCATAAAATCAATTTCTTCCCTCTTTTGTGCATTTTTTGCTTGTGCGATTTCTACATCCGAGCTTCCTCGCAATCGTGCTCGTTAGTCGGATTTGTGCTTCTGTCATAGCTTGCGACGCTGATTCCAAGTGGGAGCTCGTGCTTTACCCCTTTTTCTTTCCTTCTTTCTTTGCAAAACATTGGTACACAATTGCATGTTATGGTTCAATCTTCTAAAGTGTAACACTTTGTTGTGTGTGCTCTATTTGTGTTGTGCAGGTATGTTGTGTATATGTTCACCCATCATACGTTTGTATGTTGCTACTATGTTGTGTATATGTGCATAAAATGTTTCTCTTGGCGATGGATTTTCCCCGTGAAATAGCAGTCTGCCATTTCATGGTATTCACTCCAATCCTTAGGATGGACCTTCACACACCTGCATCTTTGTCAAAATATCTAAATCATGCCCTTGCTTACCCATAATATCATTTAAAAATAAAAAAAACATCAGGGTAACCCTACTAACTCACGCGTTAAAACTTACTATCTCACAGGTTATAACCCTGCACCTTCATGGCTTAGCCATGAAGGTGCAGGGTTATAACCTTGCTATCTCACAGGTAACCCTACTATCTCACAGGTTATAACCCTGCACCTTCATGGCTTAGCCATCTCACGGCTTAACCATCTCACGAGCTAAGCCATCTCATGGCTTAACCATCTCACATGCTAAGCCATCTCACGGCTTTAACCATCTCATAGGCTAAGCCATCTCATGGCTTAACCATCTCAGGGGTTAAGCATCTCACGGCTTAACCATCTCACATGCTAACAGTCTCACGGGTTAAAACCCTGCAACTTCACGGGTTAAGATTCTGCACTCTCACAGCTTAAGCCTTCTAGCCTGAATCCTCATGTATTCTACACCTTGTTATTTCTCACCCCACTAACACCCTTCTCATCAATATAAAACACACACACTCATCAAAAAAAAAAAAAGAGGAGAAGACCACATGCTCTTGCCAGTCATTATGATTGACTCTCTTATCACTGTTACAGATGTCGTCCTCCGCAAGCCCAAAACCAAAAGTCGAGGAGGTGAATCTGGTTGTCACATAGGCAAGTACCACGGGTTAACCTATGGACATAAGGAAAAGAGCACCGAGAGTTCCAAAGCTCGGTTATCTAGGGAAGTATGCACAAATGTACAAGGGCTCCACAATCAGCAAGAATGTGTAGACAATACATGGTAAGATAGCCCTACAGTATCATAGCCCAAAATCTAGTTAGTGTAGTCCAACTGTAGAGTATCTGGCGAAGATATGTCGGTGCCATCTACCAAACCCGCCCCAGTGATGTAAATGTCAAACGGTCAAGCATGCGCCTCGTGAGTGTCAGCTCATGTTGAGCTTGACATCTCAACACTCCCCCTCAAGCTCAACTCCATCTCATGAACTCCAAGCATATCTTGAAATCTACAGAGCTTCTCAGCTCCCAAGGCCTTCGTGAAGATGTCAGCGACCTGATCCTGTGTGCTGACGTAGGCCAAGTAGATGTCCCTTGCCAAGACTCTCTCCAAAAATAGCAGTCTGCCATTTCATGGTATCCTAACCAACTGTATATAGCTAAGATTGTCACAATATATGACAACCTTTCTCTCCACATGCAAGAAGATGACTAGGCTTGGTACATTCACAAAGAAATGGAAAACTACTTGAAAGCGCACCAATCCAAAGTATGCAATTCATACTTTCTTACCAAGGTGCTAATTCATGCATTAGATCTTTCGATACCAGAGGTAAAGGTACCACAAGCTGCAGCACCAGAAAAACCACCATCACTTACCTCTGAAGAGCTCCAGGAAAGGGCAAGCACTTCTAAAGGACACAAAGGAAATTATCAAGGAACTAAAGAAGAGCAAAAGAAAGAAGACAGACAAAAAGATGAGAGGAATCATTCCTAGAGTTGCTGAGGAGTCACAACGCCTGGAAGCAGAGCTGGCCTAGGATATTGCTTCCTACCAGCAAACAACAAGTAATGGAACAACAAGAAACACGGGGAATTAACCTTTCAAATGTACCAGTGAGAACAGCCCTAGAGTTGCCTCAACAAAAACCCCCTCCAAGCCCAATACATATGGTGTTTAAGAATCTTTCACTGCCTCTGAATTCTATTATCTCAGATCTGGATGCATCAGCAGAAATTGGTGCAGATAAAGCTCCTGAGAGATATACTACAAGAGGATATAAGCCACAAGAATGAAGAGACAACCTCTTCACATGTAGAGGCCCCAGATGAAAGCTAGGAAGTGGAAAAAAGATAGAGAGATGAAGAAGCAATAAGCCCGAGCAAGCGACAAACGGCTGGATGATGAAGACCAAATCTCAGTGAATTCCTTCTTGCATAATCTGGATACTGACCACTTCCTAACAGAAACTATGGAGGTTCTAGCCAACTTGCTACAATTGCCACTACGTGGATTAGAAGGCCTAGCTTCCACAAGTGCTTCCATCTAGGGGATTAGAAGGCCTAGCTTCCACAAGTGCTTCCATCTGGGGGGAAAAGAAAAAAAGGGTATGGCACTGCCATTTGTTAACTACTCACATGTTCAATGACCAAAATGCTACCATCTGGAGACAAGTCCAAGAAGCAAGTGACCATGTGCAAATTCTCCAAGAGCAAATGGTTACGGTGGTGACGGCTACACATAAAGATGTCATCCTCAAAGGCTTAAAGGCTGTGGAAGAACATGAGGCAAGATACCAGGTTGTAGAAGGCAACAACCAAGTACTCAGCTAGATAATTGTGCAAAGGATTAAGAAAAATACAGAACTAAAGGCGCAAGTAGAGCAAGAAAAGAATCAATTTCAAAAAGAAGTCGCACATACTAAGGAAAAAGAGAGGCAACATGCTCAATAGCTTCAAAATGCTCAAGAAACGTTCCATGCCAAAGAAGAAGAGTTCACAAGGAGCATTACTACCATCAATGAATCCCTTGCCGATGCTGAAAAGAAAGTGCTTCACCTTCATACCAAATAGGAGTAGACAAACAAGACCCATGCATAAAAAGTTAAGGCTTTAAATGAGGTGCTAAATGCTAAGTCCTTGGAGATGGAACACATGTCCACTAGCCACAAACACAAATCACTTAGTAACTCAAGCACAGCCAATTATTGGCAGCAAAAAGGCTCAAGCGAATTGAAGAAGGTCAAGCTTTGGAAGCATCAGCAAGGGCATAAGAAGCTGCCACATGCAGATATGAGGAATTAGATGCGGCTCGAATGGTTCGTGAAACGGCCATCTCAGATCTTCTATCAACCAACAAAGACTCAAGAATACAGGAATTGGAGAGCGAGCTAGCCGTATAAGAAAGAAGTGAAAGTTATGAGCCGCTGGAAAAACTGCAACTACTTCTTGAACGAGCCTCGGCGTTGCTAGTGACTCCTCGGGCCCCTCCTCAAACTCTCACTCTGTTTTTGTCTACACTAACACTCTTACTCCTTCAGTATGAAATTAACTTATCTAAAGACCTAAGCCTAGGGGACTTAACACTAATTAAGCAAAATACAGAAAGGGATACTGACCCGACTATTATCATGGGTATTTTTCGGGGGGACTTAGTACTAACAGACCCTAGTGATATATTCTTCTACTCCTTGCATCCAATTGTGTTAAACCTACATAGTTGGTGTCGGGTGTTGCAGCAATCAGACATCTTGGACAACAGTGTCGACAAACTTGACCTATTTGTACCAGATGATATCCCTAATACACCGGCCAACTACGAGCTTGTAGCACGAAGTTATCAATGGATAATTAGTCATGGATGGTTAGGAGTCTATAACACACACCAGCATTTAAATCTAACTGAATCATCCCTTTATCACCCATATGACATTCTAAATCTTTATCGGCTATATACATAAACACTTAGAAGCCATGATGACAATAGTGATATATAATTTTGAAAAATTACATATTGAATATCTTGAAATAACTTCAAAAGATATCACATAGCTTCAAGAATTTATGAAAATAAACAAGCCCAACCACCCACCCCCTAGTTCTGGAGAGGGCCAAGAGGAAACAGAGAGTTCTTCCACTCTTATCCTATGTTAGCGGATTGCATCTTCTCTCATCTTCCTTCTATACCTGCTGTAGAATTTCCCACTAACACTCTCGCCCTCGAGGAGTTACTGGCACCCCACCCGTCTCCACTAAGGCCAACTCAAGAGGTACATCAAATTCAACCTAGAGATGACATGCAACCTTTTCTTGATGACCCTGTTCTTGAGTCTTTATCCTATGTAGAGTATGAAGGTTTAATCAAAGCTGGAAATCCATTATTGAAGTCGAAGTTGATGTTCAAGGTGTTGACGCAAATCACACCATTTGAACCCACTAGCTGCATAATGCCAAAAGCTTACTCTTAAGTCACATCTACATGGCAAGCGTATGTACCATATCCTTTTCGAGCACCCATGCCATAATTGGAGTTATTGCAAATGGCAGGAGAAGGAACTCTACGGGCTAATGTAGCAAAGCATACAAAGCTGGCAAACCCTCATTTAGTCAATTTGCTGGAAATCAAGATTGTGACATTTATGATCAGCTACTGTTACTGCCGGTGGAGAAAGGCACATCCGGTACATACAAGAGGGAATTATAGCAAATCCTAGAATTGAGGATTTTGGCATACAACCAAAGTGGCAGAAGGAGTACTTGATCATTCCCAAATATAGCCAACAATACCAGTGTTCACCACCCACACAAAGAGTAGATCCACTGTACATGACAGTCAAGTGAAGGATGACACCACTAGAGTTCCAAGATGCAAAGCAGCGGAATTCTCATGTGTGCTACAATTTTCCATTATTTGTCCCAGCAGCTTTTTCAGATATAGCACAACAAAGACAACAAATGTTGACCCCTGGATACGTGCATGTGCCGTATTTTGGATCCAGCTATCGTGGCTAGTGTGTCAGATTCTTAAAGTTGATCGTAGTTTTTATTGACCAACCAAAAGAAAGGTATGATGGCTTTGATGCATCTCAACTCCTCTTTGATGACATGAACCAAGGACCAAGTGAATGAGGCATGATGTTGTACTACCATCGCCTCAAGTGTCTGCCAAGTTGTAACATGCATGTAATGTTTGAAGACATGGTTGACACTAGGCTTTGGACTTCCCACTCCACATTCCAAAGAACCCTCAAAAAGCTTCAATCCCGCCAAAACTTCTATTGTCATGAGTTCGGTGACCAAGTGGACCTAGTAACAAGTTCTGAGAACAGAACCTACATTAGGTAGGGGGTGTGAATCCCATTTTGGATTAACAATTATTCTCCTCCATTGGAGGACATTAATAAGTGTCATGCAAAGGCACATTAAAAGTTATAACATTACGAGATATTGGCCACCCAAGGCCTTAGTTAGTAAGGGTCAATTGTATGTAAGTCATTTTCTCATAATGAATGGACACAATCCCCCTTGTGCTATGAGAGCTCTTGCCTTGTCTTGTGTGTGTGTTTGTGTGTGTGTGTGTGTGTGTTTGTGTGTGTGTGTGTGTGTGTGTGTGAGAGAGAGAGAGAGAGAGAGAGTGAGTGAGAGTGTACTCTAGTGCATGTGCCTTTTCTAGTGAGAGAGAGATTGCCTTGTGTGGTGGTGCGAGACTCTACGGTGATAGCATGGAGGTGGAGCTTGGAGGATTGGAGCTTTCGGAAGAAAGCTTGGAGACCTCAAGGGACATAAGCTCGGAGCATTGGTAAGTCCCCAATGATGGTTATTGTCTATTGCTTCATCCAATGGTGAATGTTAGATTTCTCTCTTTGGAGGTGTGGTAGTCCATAACATGGTGCTATCTCTATGCCATAACTCTAGTACTCCAAGGTGGTTGTCACACAGCCTGTCATCCACATTGGCGACATATCAACCATGATACCAACCAACAATGCCAACCATGCCATTGGCATAAGTACAGAAGCTATCACCCAAGCCGGTCATCAATGACTGCTCTGCAGCACTAGTTGAGCTCGATATCTAAACAAGTAAAACATTTTTCTTTCCTCACTAATGGCCTTAAGACTAAGTGCAAACTTATGCACTTGCAAAAAATCTGGAATATGCTCAAGTGCTTTCAAAACTATTTCCTGTTGATACTTGTTCGTATACTCTTGAGTTGACATGTGCTTTTTCATCAAGAAAAACCATGCATAGAGCGCACCACTATGCTCGTTGGGAGGTACAAAACTGTTTGTAAAAATAACTTTAAACTCTTCGCAAAAAGTTGCGGGCACAGCTTTGTCAAATATGATTTTCTCCACCATCGATGTGCCTCATTGAGGAGGTTATACATGGCTTGCTGAATCTTGGTATTGTCATCTATAATACCACATATTTTAAAGCATTTCTCACACTTAGTCAACCAGCATCAGCCATACAAGTCGTTAATGCCCTGAGTATTTGGGAGGCTCAAGGTCTTTAAGTTGCCATTTTGTTCTTGGCTAGTGAATGGTCCACCTAGCACAATCTCGGGTTCACTTGGCCCTGGTCAGTTCACATCAGATGAAATAATCTCTAGACTAGCCTTAGCTACTACTATTAAAGTATGCATCTCTTGTATCAAGAAAGCTAAAGTATATTCTAACATATTCATGCGATCATTTATAGTCTCCGAAGATGCATTGGGCTCTTGCCCTTGCTTTTGGTCTTGATTTACATCGAGATCCATAGCTCTTTTTGTCTTTCTATCTTTTTTTTAGATTTTCTATTTTTTTTAAGGCATTGATACAAATGCTTTATATGACACACAATAAGGAAATGAAGCATCAAAGAGCATCCAACCCTTGCATACATGATGAGATATACATCAAGCATAAGGTTCCAGTGCATCACATAAGTGTATTTCAAAGAGTTTTCAATGCATAGCCTCGAATTTCTTCAAGATTTTGAGCAATATCAAAAATTGCAAAGTATAACTAGGCATAAAACATGCATATTTACATCACATATACGTTCTCCCAAACATTATTTACACCAATTCAAGCTTTCAAAGCATAAAAACTGTTGAAAAAGGAAGAAGTTACATATCTTGCACTAGAGGAGGGACTGTGGAGCTTGGCGATTTATCCCACATGTGCACGTTTAAGACTGTAGCTTAGTGCATAAAGGGAAAATTATGACCATAAGATCTCCCAATAAGGAGTGAGTTGTTGTAGTGCACTACCTCCTCTCTCCACAATAAGTCGCATCATAAACGGGCTCGCTGTGCTGGCGGGCATGCTTGTGTGGGCCTTGCACTACCTGACTTACTATGGCGAGCGTTGTGCACCTTTTGTGTGGTGGGTCATGTGGACCTTACATTGCTAGATGTGACAAGAACGATCCTGCTATATGTACCAACTATGCCTTGTGCGGTCAAATATGTTGTCTTATCTATTGTTTGCGATCTGCACAATTTGGATACCAACTCTAGAAATCTATCAAGGAGGTGAAGACAAAAAAAAAATTCCTTAGCAAGTTTACTCTATTTCTCCCCTCCTTTATTCCCTTGAGAGCTTGCAATTAGGAACTGGACTTTAACCCCTTTTCACATGAGTGGCTCCCCTACTAATCCAGATAAACGATCTAGCTCTTGTGCACGTGTCAAGCCCCTCAAACTTGCTCCTTCCCGAGCACAAATGCAGGTTCTTGAGTACTTGTCATAACCCCGCATCCTCCTCTGGCTTCTCACCTCACATGTTGAAAAGAGAATGCAAGTGAGAGAGAGAGAGCTCGAGTTCATTGATGATGCAAGCAAACACACACACATCTACAACCATATAACTAAAAGATAAGAGTACATACATAAAGGCAAACTACTCTCCTACAATAACATACAAAATGGTCGGTCCATAGTGTGAACCTAGCTATATGAGTTGGTGTTATAACTACTCTCCTACAATAACATACAAAATGGTCAGTCCATAGTGTGAACCCAGCTATATGAGTTGGTGTTATAACTATGCCATAACTCTACTATCCAATGGTAGCATATCAACCATAATCTCACCAACTATGCCAATGGTATAAGTGTAGAAGCTATCACCCTGGCAAGTCATCAATGTCCATAGCACTAGTTTAACTCGATACCTTAGCACTCCCCCTCGAGCTTAACTCCACACACTGCAAGATCTTAAACCTGTGGAGCTTCTCTGTGCCCTGCCCTCATGAAGATGTTAGCCACCTGATCCTCTGTGTGCTGACATATACCAAATCTACATCACCTGCTAGAACCTTCTCCCTCACAAAGTGATACTACTCATGTTATCACAATAAATGACAACTGCCCTATCCATGGACTCACCCATATTACCAAGTAGCTTCTGAAACCAAGCTACCTCACAAGGTGCCATATGAGCATCCATGTACTCTACCTATGTATATGACAACTTCCCTATCCATGGGCTCATCCATATTACCAAGTAGCTTCTAAAACCAAGCTACCTCACAAGGTGCCATATGAGCATCCATGTACTCTACCTATGTATATGATAAGGTAACTGTTGGATACTTCTTATGCTCCAACTCATAGCAACACTCCCAAATGAGAACATAAAACCACTGGTAGATCTCCTTTCTACAACACTACTAGCCCAATCTGCATGTGTACCCATGTAGATATATCTCTATACTAGTAATGGTCATGTAGATCAAGCTACCCACTATATGCTTGTACGTAGTGGGGTCCTCCCAAAAGCTCACCTGTATCTGTGGAAAGCTTTGTGCTCTGCTCCACAATGGTACTCAAATAGGCTTATAGCGTGTCATGCCATACTTGGACAACATGTCCAAGCCGCCATACTGCCTCTGTAATAACAAAATCCCATGAGGTGATCTCACCACCTCTATGCCCAAGAAATATTGCAGCTCACCCAAATCCTTCATCTCAAACTTCTACTTCAAAAGCCTCCTGACATCATGTATGTCAACATAACTATCACCAATCAAGTCATCCACATAGATGACTAATAGCATGATCCTTCTATCTATCTTTTTCCCATTAAGTGAAAAAATTGCATTGGATATCTGAAACCCAATGGTAACAAGATACTACCCAATCTTGTTGACCATGTTCTAGGTGCCTGCTTCAAGCCATACAAGGCTTTACATAGCCTGCACACAAAATCTCGGTGTGCATCACTCTCATAACCTAGTGGCTAGCTACATCATGTATAATTCTTCAAATCGCCATGCAAGAAGGCATTCTTAACATGCAAGAATGCATTCTTAACATCGATCTTATGTAAAGACCATCCCTTTTTTGTAGCCATAGCAATGAGAGCTCTCATGGTTGCCATTCTTGCAACTAGGGCGAATGTCTTCTCATAGTCCATGCCATAAATCTGCGCATAATCCTTGGCAACCAATCTTGCATTATACCTACTCACTGAGCCATTAATGTTATGGTTGACTTTATACACCTACTTACATCCAATTACCTTCTTTTTCTTAGGCAAAGGCACTAACTCCCACATTGCATTTGCATCCAATGATGCCATCTCCTCATTCATGGCATCTTCCCATTTCTTATCTCCAAGTGCCTACTCAAAACAAGTGGGCTCCAACTCTTGTATTGCTAACCATGTAAGCATAATGATGCGCTATATATCCATCATATCTCAACCTGTCTCAACAGGGTACCTAACCCTCATAAACCTGCGTACACCTCGTTCACTCTGCCAGGTGTCCTCAAAATAGCCCTAGTTCTCCTTACACCAAGAGTAACCACAAACAAGGCTCTACTCAGAGCCGTTAGAATCACCATCCACATATGAGTGACCTATTAACAGATCAGGTATAAAAGGTTGATCTACCTTTTCCTTCCCTTTACGTGATACATGTGTACCTATATCCGTCCTCCACCTCTCTGACCATGGACTAACATTGGATCCACTGCTAAAGGACTCTCCGGGTCCACTAAACACCTGTGATATTGGTCAGATCGGGTGACATACAGGTCATGCTGAAGTACCGTAGTAGTAGTCATCAGAAGAGACTGTTGTGTTACAGGTTGCATACATAAATTGTCTATTTGTTGGTTTCTGATTGTTGCAAGTAATCGTGTCTGAAGGACTCAATGAAATTATCAGTGAGAAGCTGGACAATAACAACTTCCATGCCTGAAGTTCAGAGTGACCAAATTTCTATAGGTAAAAGATTTTTGGACTATGAGAATGCCACTTCAACAGATATAAAGGCATTCAAGGATTCGAATGAATGTGCAAAGAAAGTCATGTATTGGCTTTCGATCAATGTAACAAACACAATGATAGGACACATACAGGATGCCAACACTCTAGTAGTTGCATGGTAGAACCTAGTGAAGCTATTCCAAACAAATACAAAGGCAAAGAAACTCTAGCTAAAATAAGAGCTGCATATTGTGGAAAAGAAAAGCATGTCTATCAATGACTATGCTTTAAAGATCAAAAGAAATTGTTAAATCCCTTGGGTCTATCAATGTATCGATGGAAGATGATGATTTGGTGAGTGGTGGTGGTTTGAATGGGCTTGGCAAAGAGTACAAGCCATTCAAGAGCTCCATTGCAGTCAGAGAAAATATTCCCAACTTTTGGGACTTGGTGTCTATGCTCATCATAAAAGAAAAGTCTCCAGGTGAGGACTCTTCTTCACAAAGCAAGAACACATAAGAATAGACCTTCTACTCTAAGTCAGCTAAAGACAGAGAGGTAGAGGTCATGGGCGAGACCAAGGTGGTGGCCGAAAAGGAAACAAAAATTTTGGACAATAATAGTCTAATGTTTCATAGCAGCACCAATCATACACATGTGGAAGAGGCCAGGGGGAGCCAAAGAGGCCAAGGTGGTTGGCAAAGAAATTAGAGTGCAAATAGCATAGAGTGCTATTATTGTGGCAAACCAGGGCACATGGGAAAGGAATGCTATAAAAAGTAGAATGACATTAAAAGTGGAAAGTTATAGAGCAAGGCAACTATGCATCATCTAGTATACAGGGTGATGACAGAAGTAAGCAGTTGTTTGTGTTGCACCACATGCTTAGTTCCACAATAAGAGATGTGTTAGGATCTCAAGATATATGGTATGTGGATTCTGGCGCCTCTAAGCACATGACCAGTCTTGGTGAGTGGAAAATGGAAAAACCACTTTATGTTGAAATAGGTGATGATATGACACATGTTGGTAAAGTGCCATTGTCTATGCAGGATGGAAAAATGAAGTATTTGATAGACGTACTTCATATTTTAAATATTACAAAAAACCTAATTACTATGAACAGATGGTTGAGTAGGGTCTGCAAAGTGAGGTTTAATCCTTAAGGATGTTTTGTGGAAGAATTTAAAGATCAGTGTCGCTTGGTTGCAGAGGGTAGCAAAAATGGTAGGATGTTTACTTTGAATGTGAACATGCTTAAGGTAAAGACAGACATGTTTGCGCATGGAACATGTGTCATTGTATTGCAAACAATTGTAGGTTGCAGGTATTATTATGTTAAATTCATTAATGACCACACTACAAAAGTGTGGGTTTACTTTATGAAGGAGAAAAGTGAGATGTTTGCTCACTTTTAGAGATTTAAAGCCTTAGTCGAGAAGGAAAAAGACATGTAAATCAAATTCATGAGATCAGATGGTGGGGGAGAATATTTCTCCAATGAGTTCAACGATTTCTTAAGAAATCAGAGAATTAAGAGACAATTTATATGCAGGTACAGTCCACAAACAGAATAATGTTGTAAAAAGAAAAAATAGGCACATTGCAGAAGAGGCATGTGTCGCCTTGATGGATGAAAAGAATATATCACATTATTTTTGGGTTGAAGTAGTAGCAACAGTTGTGTATATTATGAACAGGTCACCCACTATAAATGTTCATTGCATGACGCCTAAATAGAAGTTTACAGGCATAAGATTGGACGTGTCTCACTTGAAAGTGTTTGGGTGTATTGCATATGTGCATTTTCCTGTGAAGTAAGAATAAAGTTGGATCTAAAGGTAGAGAAATGCATCTTTATTGGTTATGCTATGGAGCAAAAAGGTTAAAGATGTTATAACCCTACCACTCATGAGATGCAAGTAAGTAGAGAAGTTGTCTTTGAGAAGATGAGTAGTCGGTATGCACCAGTAACAAGAAGTGATGATGCTGCACATCTTACATGGTGATTTGCAAGAAGTATACATGATGTAGCCACCAAGTTCTGAGTGATGCACACCCAGATTTTGTGTGCAAGTTACACAAAGCCTTGTATGGCTTGAAGCAACCACCCAGAGCATGATTAAACAAGATCAGGGAGTATCTTGTTACCATTGGATTTCAGATATCCAATGTAGATTTTTTATTTTATATGAAAAAGACACTATAGGGATTATGCTATTAGTCATCTATGTGGATAACTTGATTATCAATCGTGATAAACTGACATACATTATGTCAAGAGGCTTTTGAAAGCAGAAGTTTGAGATAAAGGATTTGGTTGAGCTGCGATATTTCTTGGGCATAGAGGTGGTGAGATCACCTCATGGCATTTTGTTATTACAGAGGTAATATGGCTTGGACATGTTGTCCAAGTATGGTATGATAGGCTGTAAGCTTATTTCAATGACATTGGAGTAGAATACAAAGCTTTCCACAGATACGGGTGAGCTTTGAAGAATCCCACTACGTACAAGCACATAATGGATGGCTTGACTCTACATGACCATTACTAGGCCGAACTTGAGCTATGCTGTTGGACTTGCGAGTCAGTTTATGCAGGCCCCTAGGAAGCCACACTTGGATGCCGCTTCATGGATTCTCGGGTACATAAAGTCCACAGTTGATTATGGACTTTTCTATGAGGCTGGTGTAGAGATACAATTACATGGGTACGCAGATGCTGATTGGGCTGGTAGTGTTGCACACACAAGATCTACCAATGGTTTTATGTTCTCATTTGGGAGTGCTACTATGAGTTGGAGTAGTAAGAAGTAGCCAACAATTGCCTTGAGTGATAGCTTCCGCACTTATGCCACTAGCATGGTTGGTGAGATTATAGTTGATATGCCACTAGTGAATGATATGCTGTGTGACATCACTTTGGAATACTAGAGTTATGGCATAGTTATAGCGTCAACTCATATAGTCGGATTCACACTATGGACCAACCATTGTGTGTTATTGTTTACTTTCCCTTTATGTATGTACTCTTATCTTTTAGTTATATGGTTATAGAGAAGAGAAGTGCGAGTGACTCGATATAAGGGTTGCACGTGTGCACATTTTTTGTCGACATTATATTTTTGTAGCAAATTTATAGCCAAATGACGGCCAAGCACATTTGTTCATATGGTTTATTCACCCTTAGTAGGTTCATAGACCAATTTATTTAAAGTTATAGCAATGTTCATGCATAAAAGCTTAGACCTTTCTATTTTTACGCACAAGGCTTAATTAAAGTGGAGTGTAAAAACTATTTTTGTCTCACAAGTAATGCAAAAAGATATCTAAATACACTTGCTTGAAAGTGTGAGCTATCAAGCAAGTGGCAGACCAACAGCCCAAGGCAGAACCGCCGGCCAACTTCCAGAGCAGAGCGGCGCCGATAGTCGTGCCAGGCTGGTTTTGAAGAGGCAATGAGAGAGAGAGAGAGAGAGAGAGAGAGAGAGAGGGGGGAGGGGGGTATTTTAATTATCTTTGCGTAAGAGGACTATCTCCCTCCTACAAACAACTTTCTTGATGTTACTACTCATATTCTTTCTAATTTTTCTAATCTACTTCTCAAAGCTTCCATTCTCTAAGCTAGTCCCTAAAGTCCTTAAATATTTCTTACAAACTATCTTAACTCATAGATTACAAAGTGTTCTTTCCATTGATGATATGAAAGAGGAATGCATCCCATAGCTAGCCAAAGATTTAGAGTCTAAACTCATTACAAGCCTTATATACTTCCACTAGAAACCATCCCATGGCTCCAAATTCTAAGAATGTCCTTATAATGGTTTTTTTCTCTTTAATTTTTTCACAATAGTAGAAGCTTTATACAAATCCACAATACGGATCCATAGTGAAGAAGGAATCTTAATTTGAATCTTTATTTAATAGTGACATGATAAGGAGAAGACAGTAGACTTCATAGTGTAAGGTGCAAAATCAAGGCATCTAAAAAATTCCATAGGAATCCACAAAGAAGAATGAATTCTGATTCAACAAGCATCCAGAGTAGGGAAGAAACCTTGATTCAAGAAGAAAAAATTTAAAGTTCATAACATATGGTGCAAAATCATGTAAATTTTCTCATAATGTAAAGAAAACAACACATATACAAAGTGAGTAGATAACTTAAAGAGTAGCTTTACATATAGCCCATAGCCATTGGAGGGTTGCTTTGAATTAAGTTGGGTTCTCTTTAAGCAAGCTACTTTGCTACAATTACTTTTTCTGTTTAATACATAACGCGGTTAATTATGATTGGCCTTCTTTTTAGTAGTTGATGTTTTAGACCATTGGAGTGGGCTTAAATATTTGTTTGGTGTTTTAATTACTTTACTGAAATTAAAAGATGAGTAGATTAATTGAGAATACTTTCTTGTATTCTTGCCATTGAGTAACTCACATAGTAACCCAATGTATTTACAACTGGTAAATATTGTGTTCATCTTAATTCTTGTGCTGGTTTGGAGAACACCCTTATATATATATATATATATATATATATATATATATATATATAATTACTTTGAAGTAATTACTTTATTCTGCTATAATTTAAATTTCTTCTATAATTTGAGTGAAATTTGAAGAAATTATTTTATTCTACTATTCACAAATTGGTTTCTCCCCCGCCACCCCTCCTCCAAAACAAAGAAGAGGTTAGGGAACACTCAAACATGGGTTAACAATGGTGATATCTTTGGCTACATGGAGAGCAATGGCTAAAGTTGCAACCTTTGCAAGTGTAAGGAGATACCAAATTGAGGTGACAATGTGATTCTGGACTGGGGGGCATGCTTGTAGTTTGGAGACAAAGCAAATCGGAAGCGTTGGAGGATAACGGCCAAGATCAACTTGGCCTCCATCATGGCGAAGGTCTGGCCAATGCAGGAATGGGGGCCAAGGCCAAAGGGGACAAAGCCATTGGGATGTTTGCAAGCTTTGCTTGCTCCATCAGCAAACCGTTCGGGCTTGAAGAGGTCAGCGTCCTCTCCCCACAGCAACGGGTCCCTATGAAGGACCGCTGGCACTGCAGCAAAACGAAGAAGACCCTTGGGGAGCAAGAGCTTCCCCAACCTGATGCTTCCTCCTTTTGATGCAGAGGACTTTGCATGATGGGTGCGCGCCAGGAACTGGGGGACCGGCGGGTACAATCTGAGTGATTCATTCAAAATCAAGCCCACCTGTATGTGCATAACAACAAGCGCAATTTTAAAAATGTAGAAGTGAATGACTTGAGATTCAAAAAATGATTTGTATTCAGAACTACTATAATAGGGATCAGAGTTATGCGGGTATGTTATATACAAGTAAACGATTTGAGATAGAAAAACATTAAATAAATTTATGTACTATAGGGTTGTAATTGTTCAACATGGAGGTACATAATTCAACATTGATTTCAAGATGCATGGAAGGGTTGTTCAAGATGACAAGTGAATAGTCCACGAGTGGTGTAGCTTGCTGGTGAAGGGTTTTGCCTCATAAGGAAGAACCTCTAGCCTACACCCTTGGATTTAATGTAACTACATAATCATACATATATTCCCACCCCCAGACCATCCCCCAAACAAACACACACACACACACATATTCCCACCCCCCACACACACAAATCCACCAAAAAGTAAGATTAATTTTCACAACATTGAAAGATGAGCAGAGATGACCTACATACGTTGAAAGCAAGTTATCAGTAGCTAATAACATATATCCCACATTTTCAAGAAAAGAAGGATAGTGCAAATGAAGGGTCCTTACAACTTTGAGCTTGCTAAGGTGATCTGCTCTTACAACCTCCAAGTGATTTCCACAAACTTCCAGCACCTCAGAGCGTGCTCTCTCTTGCCAATCTGAGTGGTGGGCTAGGAGCATCATCGTCCAAGCAAGGAGGTTCGCAGTGGTCTCATGACCGGCAAAGAAGAAGGCTTTGCATTGGTCTATAATTTGGGATGTGGACAGACGCACAAGCGGCTTCACACCTTCTTGAGTCACATCTTCTTGAGTAGTTGCATTGTTGGCTGTAAGAATTAGTCCAAGGAGATCCTGTCCATATGTCTTAAATCGACCTTCTTTCACACAACGGATGCGTGACTCAACTACCTCCCTTAAGCTCTTCACCATGCTCTTTTGCAATTTCCAGCTTTGAATATTTGTTGGTGTGGGAATATACCTATCATGATAAACTCAATTCAATTTTATTTTTTCTATAGATATATACTATCACCTACACATACATTATTATGTATTCAGTTATATAAGTGTTGTGACTCTTTGAATTATTAGTTATAATTTGAGATTCAAAACGGTATGTTTAATAGGTGAATTTGTATTATGTAATGCTCAAGATCTGTTCACGTTTATAATTATTACTAGGATTCTTTCAAGAGTAATATAAGCACATTTGCTCTTTTTCCCTTTCCTTCCTAAAAAGGAAAAACAAAGCAAAAACAAAAAAATAGAAAGATTAAACCTGTAGCCAGGAATCAACAAGTGCCACACAGTGTCCTTCCATGTGAGCTTCAACAATGAGGTCTGATCTTCAAATGCTGCCTTCCCTTGCTGGTAGGAAGAGCCAAAGCAAGTGCGCGCTAGTATGTCTGCTGTAAGAGCCTTCAGAGCTTCTCCCACTTCCACCTCAAGAGTTTGAGTACCTCCATGGCTTGAAGCTTTCTCCAACATACTTTCCCACCCGTTTGTCATCTCCACTGCACTAGCAAACATATCACTCACCATACCCTGAGATAAATAAGAACATGATACATGAATTAGAAATCACAACAATCAGCTAATGCAAGCCTCATAGAACTTAGCAATTGCATATGATTAGATTACAAAAAAGATATTTGTTATGCTCAATCATAGTGCAGAATCGCATCTAAAGTGCCAACTTAATATGCTCAGTTATATCAACTACTTGTTTGTTGACGACCTTGATCTTGTCTACAAAGAATGCCGGCTGGATAATGCGTCTCTGGTTCTCCCATTCCTCCCCTTCCACTGAGAGAATGCCATGGCCAAACAGTCTATGCACAAGCACGGGCATCATGGAGGACTTGTGGTATTGCTTGAAGTGTGTGGACAATATATCTTTGAAGTCGTCTGCATTGGTCACGAGCAACGTGGGTTGTCTCCCCCACCAATACACAAAAGATTTTCCTGGTTTGATCAATGGGCACAACTTGAGGAGCCAATCATAGCACACATTATATTGGAGTCTTGCAACTATTACATCCACCGTTTAAAAAAGCTACAATAATGTGGATTGGAAAACTTGAAAAGCTAAGAAGACCTGTAGCACAAGTATACATGGATGAAATATAAAATGTGGCATAGAGAATGTTATCCATGTATGTACAAAATCATCATAGATGCATCATACAAGAATTCTCTCTCTCTCTCTCTCTCTCTCTCTCTCTCTCTCTCTCTCTCTCTCTCTCTCTCTACACACACACACACACACAGAGTCATACATGGATCAAATTTAAAAATGTTATATAGTGTACGTTCTCCATGTATGTATAACAATGCATGCATCATGCACGGATTCTCTCTCTCTCTCTCTCTCTTTCTCTCTCTCTCTCTCTCTCTCTCAAATTTGAAGGAAATGACAGCATACCGTAGGATGCAGAATATTTGGCGTAAAGGGGAAAGATACGGTGCAAGAAGGAGTGCTGGAGAGGGAGGCATGAGGACTCGGCGGACTTCTGTAGGCGGGCCATCTCGAGGGCGTTTCCCACCAGGGGCACCCTGTAAGGGAGGACGGACACCCCTTGCTCCTGCAGAAGGTTCGCCACGGAGGTGGGCGTCCGCCATGCCAGCTTGTGAATAACTGCAGCCACAAGCACAGTCGCCGCTACTAAAGCAACCGTGGGATTGATGGTATACCAGAAGCTCAGCAGCAGCTCCATCCTCCTTCAACCAAAAAATATGATGGCTGCTGCTGCAGTCTCCCGTTTCATATATAGGACAAGAGTTCCTTGTAAGGTCGCAATAGAGACAAAACTAGGTATCTTAGTTGCCCAACGCCACCTTTGTTCCGTTCACACTCAAAACGTCTAAGCAAGATTAGAGTTGCATAGTGTGGAAACACTAACCTTGCAAAACGAATGCATGTACAAAGTACTTATGCCCGGTGTGAAAAAGATCAATTACGAGATTAGTTACGGAAAGAAGATGTGAATGCGTAGGCTTGAACCCACAACCTCCCATTGAGAGGTCCAGGCGGCTACATGGGCAGCGGAGATCTACACCTTGCAAGTGAGCACGATCCAACGTGGCACGCTTCGTGATGCTGGCAAAGGAGCCCATAATCCCTCGAACACCGACAAGCCTTTCAAAAAGAGTATCGTGATTGCGAACGAGGAGGCAACAAGGGCTCTCTATCGGAGTTCGCCTTCCGAAAGATCAACTTGACCAAGATCACGAACCGGCCACAGTGCAAACAACCCATGCACGTGGTGGACAACACCAACCGCGGCACCATAATCTTTTCTCTTTTTTTGGGGACCAATAGATATATATATTTATTACCAAAAAGCAAATTTTACATCATTGTATTCAAGCCCTGTTCAGCAAATCACAAACCAAAAACCATCTGTCATCTTCTAATGCAAAAGAAGACTCTCCCCCGAGATTTGATAACCTAGCTGAATGCAAGCTTCAATCATGGCTTCAGCAGTGCAACCTATAGGAGACTGTTTCTCCAAAACTTCACCCTTCTTAGTCCAGATTTTAACTACTTGTCTCGTTCCAATCGAGTTCTCTATAAAGGCCACATAAGTGTAGTCAATATGTTTCACTTTGCAGTACCACCTTCTGGTCTTTGGTCCAAACTTCACTGGATTTGACTTCAAGTTTAACCCTGTAATTTCATGAAAACATAGACAGAGACCTGCTAGACTCAGCCCAGTATGTATGAAAGTCTCCCTAGAGGGAATAGGAATTAAATGATGGATGTTTGCAGAGCTAGAATCATCTGCATCATCTCTTCCTTATTATTAGCTTATTCACATAATAAATAGACCAGCACATGTATATACATTTATGCATCAACTCTGTCACATCTATCCTTGTATCAATTACTTTTTGAAAAACTATACAGTTCCTGATATTCCATGTCTCCCAAAAACAGCAGAACTTGATTATATTGAAGATTAAGTCAGCATGTCCATCATTAGTTGATCATCTCCCTAAAATCTCATCCCCCCATTGGCTTTGTATACCTATATTACAGCAGACCCATTTCCCAATTCTGGTCTAAGTACCTTTGATAGCAGGGCAATCCTAAAAGGCATGTTTCTCATCCTCAAGAGCAACCTTGCACTTGGGATAGCAACCACTGGTGAAGTTTCTCTAAGGCAGCCTAACCCCAATGGGTAAAGCCTGGATGCATACTCTCCAAAGAAATACTTAGGATTTGTGGGGATATCAATCTCCCATATTGCTTTCCATCTCTTTCTCCAACTTTTGGAGCTCTAGCTTACCCTCCAGATTTTATTGGAGTAATTTACATTTTTATCACTTTTTCTTAATTCCTTATATAAGTCCTTTGTTGCCTCTCTGTCCAGTTTTACACCATTGAACCAAACCCAATCCTTTATCCAACAGGATTCATCAAAAGCTATAAATGTCCAACCCTTCTATACCTCCTCCATCACCTGTCTAAGTCACGGCACCAGTATCTCATAGGGTTACCATGTATTACACTAATAGGCCATGCAACAACTAATCATGCTTAGTTTGCCTTCTCCTTGTAATGTTAGACCTTCGCATAATAATATCACACATCACTACCAGAAGAGACAAAACTAGGCATCTTGGTTGTAGCCACAACATCAGAGTGCCCAACGACACCTTTGTTCCATTCACACTCAAAACATATTTATGTGTGTAAGAAAGATTAGAGTTGTGTAGCTGGCATAGTGTGGAAACACCAAGTGTGCATATACACAGTACGTATGCCCGGTGTGAAAAAGTATCAAATTCCGTCCGTTGATTAGCCACCCGCCCAATGCAAGCAAACCATGGTGAAGGCGCTCTTCAAGGTGCTATCAGTGTTCAGAACATCAACTTGACCAAGATCAAGAATCGGCCGCAGTGCAAACGACCGATGCAACACCAACCGCGGCACCATCACCCTGTATTAATTATCTCATCCGGTTACAATGTATTACATCATTATTAATAGCCATGCAACAACAAATCATGCTTAAGTTACCTCCCAGCAAACATTATTGCATCCAATGGCATGGGTACCATCGAGATCGACATGAAGTCCTCCTTGGTGACTCTCAGCCTACTCTCCTTATGTCATGTGCACACATGGACATGGCTTATCTCTCCTGGCTAATCCCTGGTGAAGACCAACCATGGTCTCTAGGGATAAGCTTGGAGAGACCAGGCTAATCCGTAGCAAATAAACAATAGGTTTAAAGCACTTAGGGTAGCCTTGTGACAAGCCCAAGACCCTGTCGTCGTCAAGGGCAGCCAGCATAGGTAACAATCAGCCAGTAACAGCAGAAGCTCACATGTGTGAAGGTGCTTCATTAGATGCAGATCGTGAGCAGGCTAATAGCTGTAAGGGTAGACTAACTAGCATGTTTGGGGCCTGTAAAAAGGCTAGGCCAGAAATCAGTATATTCATCTGACTCCCTTTTAGGGCAGGTCAAGAGTCAGGGCTCTTAATCTTAGAGAAGCCACTAAATTACCTTAAAGTGTTGTCACCACTCTACGAGAAATTGCTAAGTTACTAAACCTTCCTTTGTTAATACTTCTCTCCAACTCTTCTACTACTAGTAATCAACTCCTAAATTATTCTCTAATTGCTAATCCTACCTCTTCTTTAACATCTTCTTCTCTTTTTTATATTCTACATAGTACACAGAGTCAATGGGCATTCTAGCTAAATGATAAATTGACATTCTTGATCTAACTTTTCCACATATAAAGTTAATACATTTTCCCCCTTCCCCCACCCTTGGGGGTTGGCCCCTAGCCCTGCCCCTAGCCTTTTAAAATTTATTTTTTTTTTTAAAGCTATGGATCCTATCTATTGAAAACTCACTAGATTAGAATGAACAAATGTGTGCCAGATACAAAAGATAAGTACACACCCCAAAATGAGTAGATAAGAGAGTGTACAACGCACGGGGAAAAAACTTCCTAGTGAGGGAAAAAGTACCCCGATGGTCCTAAGTGTGTTCACACACATCACTACCATATAATGCTACAAATCCCCCCTGGAATGATGATGTGAATATGTACAGGGTATGGCCGATCAATCCTGAAAAGACAGTACGTCCAAAGCTTTATGAAAAGCTTCAAAATTTTCACGAGGAAGAGCCTTCGTGAACAAATCTGCCATGTTGTCATGTGTAGGCACATATACCAAGCTGATCTTTGCTGCTCTGCGAATCCCATTTTGGATTAACAAACATGATCCTCAATTGAAGACATTAATAAGTGTCATGAAATAGCACTATAAAAGTTGTACATTATGAGATATTGGCCACCCAAGGCCTAGTAAGTAAGTTTTGGGCACCCAAGTGTGAATAAGGACCAAATGTATATAAGGCATTTTCTCATAATGAAAAGACACAATCCCCTTTGTGCTATAGTGAGCTCTCTCTTGTGTCTTGAGAGAGATTGAAGGAGTGGGAGCATTCTAGCATTGTGCCTCTTTCATACTTGTGGAAAATGAATGGATAAGATATGTGTGGTAGGAAGAAATTGTGAAAAATTGGTTGTGATGTTGTGTATGTTTGTGGTGGAGTGGTTTTAGGATAAAGCTTCGCTGTTTGTTCTTGTTAATTTTGATATTTGCATCATTGAAAACACCAACATGAATGAGCAGGTTGGTGTTTGGTTTTCTTTCTTTTTCAAAAATTCATAAAAATAAAAAACATAAGGGACCATTGATTGTGCCAAGAACTTGCATTTCATTCCTTATGAGTGGCACAATCGATTTGGTATCAAGTGGATAAGTATTACGCACCCAAAATCATAAACTTTCGACGAGGGAAGTTCCATGTGAAATTACAGAAAAATCGTTCACACCGTGAACCATTTCCTGCAATTTCACGCGGTGAATCGCTCACGAAATGAGTGCCTCAATTAATGCCGAAAATCACGGGATTGCCTTGCCAAAAATAGAAAACCTTATCTTGACACCTCTGACACCACGAAGTTTGCCGAAATTTTTGGACATGCCAATCCCAATTCCGGAAGGAATAGAAGAGGAGTCCCAAGCAAACACACTGTCCAGAATGTTTGAGGAAAATGGGTTGGGGGAGTCCATCCATTCCTTCCCTACCCCTACATGGGAAGAACCCTCTATCTCTAAAGAACCTAGAGACATAGGAAGTCTCGCGGGCTGTGCTATCCATGCCTATCCAAACGCCATTAGGGTAACTGTTACGCAATTCACCAACCCTATGTACAGATGTAAAGGAATGGGTAGAGGGTGATTAAAGCCAGCCAAGGCACTGGCTATCTTGGATGGTGGGGCGGGGGTTAGCATCATTACAAAACGTTGCTCTGGGAAAACTGGGAGAAACCCAATCTAAAAAAAGCAGATATGATCATTGAAATGGTTGATGGAACATCTTCGAGGCCCATTGGGCTTTTGGAGAATGTTAAATTCAGACTTTTTACATTTCGCTATCATCATACATTCGTGGTCATGGACTTCCTATGCTAACCTGATACATATGACATAATATTGGGGAGACCCTTCATGAGGGAATCCAAATTGGTGCATTATTGGGCCTTGGATCATGTGTATGTACGTAGGGATTCAAAAATCTTAAAGATTGACTGAGAACACGGAAAGCATACCCCATGGAGGGGCAATTGTTTGGTAACGATTCGATCACAACAGAATGAACCACTTCTATATAGATATGCCAACCCTTGGAGGGAGATCCCACGGATGAAGAGGAAATGAAAATGTATGTGTCACTCCCTCCTTCGGACTTCTGTGAAAACTGGATGCATGTGTTGGCCACCATTGATGCGATGCAGCCCAGGGGAACCCAGTATTTGGAATCTGGAACCGTCCCCTATGACCTCTATCTACATGGTTAATTAGCAGATCATTGAGGAGGAATCAGGAGGGGAGACATCAAGTACAGAAGGTACTATAACACGAAGCTATACCAGTGCTCAGAGCTCAGACGATGGCGAAAACAGAAATGGTATATAGCCTGACGAAATGCCCTATTGCGAAGAAAACCCACGGATGCCCAGTGGGCTGAGGTACCTTGAGGCCACTAAGGTACACGATGAGTTCTCAAAGGATTGGGGCGAGGAGTTGAGTAAGATATCGTTGGAAGGAAGGAACAAAGAGAAAATCGTCCTTCAAGAGCCAGACACACCCAAGCTTACAAAAGTTGGGCGCCGAAAATGCAATAAAGCCCTAGCAGAGGCAGAACGTGAGGCTAAAAAGATCATGGCTAAAGCCAAAAGTGACAATGAGGACAAACTAGACTTGCTTTCAGTACCCGACCACTTCAAAACCTCTGACAGCTACAAGGGTGAAACAGGATGGACTATCCACATCGTACGATACAAGGAAGTGGATATTACGGGACCAAGGGAAGAAGCTCGGCTCGTATACATTGCTAAAGATTTGACTTCGGTTGAAGAAGATGAGCTCATTGCTCTCCTCAAGGAATTTAAGGATTGTTTCGCCTAGAATTACGAGATGAAGGGGTACCGCCCTGAGGTGGTACAACATACGATTCCAATCATGGAAGGTTCGAGACCAACCAGGCAGAAATCATACTAGATGAATCCTAAGTATGCGAAAATTGTAAAGGAGGAAATTGACAAGCTCATTGCTGTGGATTTTATCTATGAAATCAAACATACGAATTGGTTGTCACCAATTGTAATAGTGCCAAAAAAGAATGGAAAGCTTAGGGTATGTGTTGATCTTAAAAAGGTTAATGCAGCCACTAGGAAAGACCATTATCCATTGCCTTATACAAAACATGTTTTAGAAAGAGTGGCTGGGAGAGAAGCTTACAGCTTCTTGGATGGATTCTCCGGCTACAATCAGGTGTCCATAGCACCAAAGGACCAGCACAAGACAGCTTTCAACACATTGTGGTTCGGCCTCACAAACGCCCAAACATTATTTAAACGGTTGATATGCACAGTCTTACAAAAGTGATTGATATGCACAGTCTTACAAAAGTGGTTGGAGATATTCATTGACGATCTATGTGCACACTCTCAATGGGTAGACCATCTGGCCTGCTTAAGGAAAGTGTTTGAGCGGTGTCGATTATATCCTATATCACTGAACCCCTTGAAGTGTCAGTTTTGGGTCAAGCATGGTGTGATATTATTTCTTCAGTACGAAGAAGGGATAACTGTCTGATTTAGAGAATTTCACCTAAGACCCGAAATCGTCTAGAAAATAACTTAGAAATTTGTTTGTAATTGATGGATGGATCATCGAGATATGAGATTCATGATTTTCATTAAGGAAGTCAGGGTTTTGAAAAAAGGGTCTTGTGAAACCAACACTAGAGATGTTACATCTCGTATGACTACCATTAGGTGTCTCATTGCTTTGGCACACATCATGGGTGGAATGTACATCAGTTGGACATTAAGACTGCATTCTTGAATCACTGGTGATTTACACGAGGAGGTGTAAATCACCAGTTGCTTTGGCACACATCATGGGTGGAATGTACATCAGTTGGACATTAAGACTGCATTCTTGAATCACTGGTGATTTACACGTGTATGTATCGCAACCTCCTAGTTTTGTTGTGAAAGGAGAAGAGTCTAAAGTATGTAGGTTGAAAAAGGCTCTTTATGGCCTTAAGCAGGCTCATAGAGCATGGTATGAGAAGATTCATACATACGTGGTTGCAAATGAGTTTTGCAACAGTCCAACAGAGAGTACCCTCTATGTGAAGGAGTAAGGACACATTTTTGGCCATCGTTCTATACGTTGATGACATGCTACTCACAGGACTCGATATAGATTAGATTTTAGCCTTTAAGACTGGTTTGCAGTCATCGTGCAGCGTAATGATGGCATTGTTATGCTGTAGTCTAAATATATACAGAAGCTATTGAAGAGGTTTAATCTTGAAGACTATAAACCTGTGGCTACACAAGGTAAGAAGCATTGGGAGGCTGTTAAGCACGTTTTTCGCTATTTATAGGCACTCAGTATTTTGGATTATTTTATCCAAAAGGGGGTGAGTCACAGCTACATGCTTTTAGTGATTCAGATTGGGCTAGATATTATGACACACGAGTATCCACTAGTGGGTTTTGCTTTCGCCTTGGTGATTCATGTATATCATGGCTTAGCAAGAAGTAGCCTATAGTGGCCACTTCCAGCTGTGAAGCTGAGTACAGGAGGGCAGCTTTTACAGCTACAGTTGAGTGTGTGTGGCTCAAACATCTTATGGTTGATTTGGGTGTTGGACAGTCGTCTAGCACTATGATTTTCACTGACAGCCAGAGCACATTAGCAGTTGTGAGGAACCCAGTGTTCCATGCTCACACTAAGCACATTGAGATGCATTATCACTATGTTAGGGAAAGACTCTCTGCAGCTATTATGGGCTACCACACCTCCAAGAGGGAACTCTACACATTCACTTAGAGGATGAGCAATAGATCACAACTATAATAGGGTACTTACCAATGCTTTAAACTTGAGTCCCTTGAGGCCTTCAAGAACACTTGTTAAGCTCCACCTCCACCCTGTCACCGTAGAGTCGCTCACACTGTCGCATAAGGCTCTCACTCTCTCTCTCACTTTCTCACACAAGCATGAATCACACAAGCATGAAAGAGGCACAATGCTAGAATTCTCTCACTCCTTCAATCTCTCTCAAGAAACAAGGGATATCTCTCTATAGCATAAAGGGGATTATGTCTTTTCATTATGAGAAAATGCCTTTTATATATTTGGTCCTTATTCACACTTGGGCGCCCAAAACTTACTTATTCACACTTGGACGCCCAAAACTTACTTACTAGGCCTTGGGTGGCCAATACCTCATAATGTATAACTTTTATAGTGCCATTTCATGACACTTATTAATGTCCTCAATTGAGTATCATGTTTGTTAATCCAAAATGGGATTAACATCCCCCCTTCCTGATATAGGTTATGTCCGCAGAACCTGTTACCGAGGTCTTAAGACCTGGTCAGTGAACTCATGTCAGTAGAAGTTTCTCCTAGATTGCAGCTTCTTGAGTGTACGTCGGAAAGCCGAATGTGATCTCCAGAATCCAGCCACCATGTCTTCGAAAGTGATGTGCATGTATCCTGGAAGACATCGAAGCCGGTGGTAATAAAGCATTATTCCTCTATCTGTTGGCCCTTGGTTCATGTTTAGAAAACTCTTTTTAATTTTCTATTTCAGGGGAATTCATTTTAAATTTAAGGGATAACTTTATATCCAAAAATATATCAAAGATGTATTATCTCTCTCTAGAATATTTTCTCTCTCTAGGCCAAAAACAAAGGAAAACAATGTTTTCTTGCATTCTGAAATAGGGGATGATTACGGGGGATTGAGAGGAGAACTTATACATCTTTAGGGGCTGAGCAGGAACCTTACATCCTCTCCCACTTGAAAAAATACAAGATGTCCTCATCTCGCAAAGTGGGGGTAGTCCTTTATCAGTTGATCTTCTTTTTCCCAACAGGCGTCCTCTAAAGGATAGAACTTCCACTTGACCAAAAACTCCCTAAGGACTCTGTTCCTAAGAGCCTTCTCCCAAACATCTAGGATTTCTTCGGGTTGGAGTTCCAGATCTGGCCTTGAGTCTAATGAGTCAACTGTTCTGACTGGGTACATTCTTTTTAAGTAAACTGACATGGAACACATTATGTACCTTGAGATGGGGAGGTAGAAGAAGTTTGTAAGCTAGATCTCCTATTTTCTTTGTAACGGCGTATGGTCCACAGTATCTAGGAGACAGCTTTTTGTACTTCCCTAAAGATAAAGAACTTCTCTTGGGTCATACACGAATGAAGACCATATCTGATTCTTCAAACACTCTCTCCATTCTCTTCTTATCAGCATACTGCTTTTGTTTATTCTAGGCAGTCTTAATATCTTTGCGAATTGCCTACATTTGCTGCTCCATATCATCAAGCATCTGTCTGGACATCTCAACCCTGATCAATGGGTTAGACCAAGTTAATGTTGTAAGGCAGTCTTGTCCGTACCAGAGCTTTGAAAGGGCTCATCTTGATACTTCGGTGATAAGAGGCATTATAAGCAAACTCAACTAGATGTAAGTAGCTTAACCACTTCTTAGGTTCTCTGCCATAGCATGACCAAAGAATATCTTTTATTACTTGGTTCACTCTTTCTATCTGGCCATCTGTCTCGAGATGATAAGCAGTACTGAGATCTAAGGAAGTTCCCACTGCTTCAAAGAATGCTGTCCAGAACCTTGATGTGAACTTAGGATCTCTATCGCTTACTGTCCTTCTGGGTAAGCCATGCAACACATTCCCACTTCATCTGTGGAATGTCTAAGGAATGCAGCTTTCTTGGCATCTTACCCTTTCTGCCTTGACTCTGACATATTAAACACCGACGCACATGATTAAGTACATCCTTTTTAAGTCCTCGCCAGAAGAAGCTCTTCTTTACAGACATGTAGGTCATTATAAACCCTCGATGTCCAACTATCGGGCTATCATAGGCTTCTCTCAGAATTTTTCCCTTTGTTTCCTCATCATTTGGAATGCATAGCCGATTATTATAATACATGCATCCTTCATCCAATTTGTACCCAAGAACTCGACTCATTTCCTGAGGAGTCTTGCTTTCCTGCATCAGTAGGGTAGCAATAGGGGCAAAGAATTTGTCCTGCATGATCTTCTCTCTTGCTTTACTAATCAAAGGATTTGACACCAATGTTATTTCAAGCAAGGAGGCTTTCCTACTGAGTGCATTTGCTACCACATTTTCTTTCCATGGCCAGTACTTAATCTCAAAATCAAATTCCTGCAGGGTCTGCATCCACCTTCTTTACGCATGTTGAGATCCTTTTGGGTGAAGATCCACTTCAGACTTTGATGATCTGTCATCAAGGTGAATCTCTGTCCCAAGAGATAATGTCTCCACAACTTTAGAGCATAAACTACTGAGAGTAACTCCTAGTCATGGGGACAGCATAATTTCTCATGCATTCTGAGTTTTTTGGATTCATAGGCTACTACATGACCTTCCTGCATATCATAAGTGCACGTCCTAGGGGGGAAACCACTGGCATCTGTCACTACTTCAAAGGGTATGAAAAAATTTGGCAATTTAAGGACAGGGTTGGCTACTAAGGCTGTCTTCAGCTTATCAAAAGCACTATGACACATAGCGGTCCAATGAAATAGGGTACTCTTCTTGAGAAGGTTAGTTAAAGGGGATGCTATTTGAGCATACCTGGGTATAAAAATTCTATACCACCCAGTTAATCCCAAGAATCCTCTGACTTCTTTCACTGTTTTAGGCTCTGGCCAATCTACGACTGCTTGGATTTTAGCGGGGTCAGGAGAAATCCCATCCTTAGATACTATAAATCCCAAGTATTTGACATGGTCAACAGAGAAAGTACACTTGCTCTTTTTTTACAAAGATTTGGTGTTTCCTTAGGATATTCAGGACTTTACGCACATGATCTTCATGATCTGCTACATTCTTAGAGTATACCAGGATGTCATCGAAGAAGACAAGAACAAATTCATCCAAGTATTCTCTGAGAATGTCTTGCATAAGGCGATTAAACTTTGCTGGGCATTTGTCACGGCATGATTGTAAATTCATAATTCCCAGAGCGAGTTTTGATGGCTGTCTTGGGGATATCTTGATCCTTAATTCTAATCTGGTAATATCTAGATTTGAGATCTATTTTTTGTGAACATTTGGGTTCTACTTAATCGATCCAAAAGTTCATCAATCCTAGGAATAGGATATTTGTTTTTTACTGTAACTCATTTAATCCTTTGTAATCAATAAAGAGTTAACATTCCATCTTTCTTTTTCTTAAAGAGAACGGACGCACCCCAAGGTGAAACATTGGGTCTTACGAATCCTTGCTCTAGCAGTTGTCTTAAATGCTCCTTAAGTTCTGGCTAAGCTCCGGGGGTTAGCTCTATCTCATGATCTACTTCATGAGTCAGAGGCATCTCTGTCAGCTCTTCTGGGAATACATCAGCATACTCACTTAGCCACTCTGGTTCCTTAGCCTTGGATTTTTTGTCTACTGGATTCATTTTAACGACATAGACAGCCTGCTTCTTTCTGAGTCCCTTCAGCAATTTAGAAGCTTTGATTAGCTGCAGAACTGGGGATTCAAAAATTCCAGTTCCTTAAACTTGATTCTCGTGAAGGTCGAGGAAAGAGATGGTTCCATTGTGATAGTGAATGTCAGCCTAATTCTTATGGAGCCAATCCATTCCAAGGATTCCGTCATAGATTCCCAAGGGTAAGACTCTTAACTGGCAGTATGTTACATTCCTATCTAGATTAAACTGAATACGATCTGTCTCTTGGTGTGAAAAGAATCTTCCCACTGGCCAATAACTTGCATAGGTTTCAAAAGTGTACTGCCTGAATCAATCAAAAGCTTAAAGTGCTTACCCTTGTACTCTGCTGGAGTATGAAGGACTGAGAACTGACAATTTTGCCCTTGATATTCAATGGCGACATAAATCTGTCCTCTTTCTTCGTCCACTACATCAGCTTTTGTGGTGGCTCTGGCTACTGTTGTCTGAGGTGGAACTCTCTCTCTGGCTTCCCTAATTCTAGGAGGGGGTTCTGAGACTACTCTACATTGAGGCCGCAGGCTGAGTTGGCATTCTTCAGGGGTTGCCCTGATTTTGGCGAGAGGGACCTTAATTAGATTGATACGAAGGGGTCGGTCTTAGCATTCTAGGACCTTGGCTTCCCTGGCCCATTGATATAGAAGGAGTTGGGCAATCCTTGAGCTGGTGCCCAAAACCTTGACAGCCAAAACATCTATTTTCACTTCGAAGCTCTTCCTTCTGCATCCTAGAATGAGTCAGAGTTCCAAAAAATGTGCTCCAAGGAAAAGGCCTTCCTTCCATTATGAAACTTCCTGTCTCCTAGTTTTGATTATGAAACTTCTCGTCTCCTAGTTTTGATTAGGACCTTGCTCTCTTAGGAGGTGCAAAGTTGGAAGTACTTTCTGGGGTTTAGAACCTTTTGAAAGACGAGGGTGCTGTGGCTTTGGCAAGACCTTGACAACAAAGGCCTTGGCGAAATCCTTCGTCATCATCAGCACTACTTCGGCCATAGAAACTGGCTTAGCATTCTTCACCAGGGTATCCAAAGGTTCGTTCATTCCCCGAATAAACCTGGCCATCAGCTGTTCTTCATCCAACAATGGCTTTGAGGAGGAGAGCAAATGCATGGTGATATTCCTCCGTGGTTCGGCTTCCTTGGGTTAGCTCCAGGAACTCGTTCATCTTTGTTTCCAAGAAGCCTGGAGAACAGAATCTCTTTCTGAGGTATGCTTTGAGATGGTCCCATGTATGGGTGTTCCGATCCAAGCGGTTTGTCTCGCAATGGTTCCTCCATGCTACTCTGGCTCTATTTCTACGATCTTCAGCCTGGCAAGAGCCATCTTACTTTTCTCCTTGTAACATGTGACATCAAAGTGCTCCTCCATAGCTTCGATCCACTTTCTACAGCCTCACCTAAGTGTTCCCCTTTGCCCTTGAAGGAACCTGGCTGAGACCTGTGTAGAGCTTTGTGAATGTCAAGGTCAGGCTCATCCTCATCCGTGTGTGAGGATCTAGCTATCTACCACGATGGAGATGTGAAGCCCTTAAAGAAGAAGCTTGGCCACCAAGAATAAGAGGGTAATCTCCAAGAGAAGAAGAGGATTAGTGAAGCTCAAAAGCTTCACAATGGAGAGGCAAGGTAGAGGGATAATGGAATTACACTAAATTGATAATTACACTAGTATGTAAATACACTAAGATGAAAATACAAAGGAATGGGGTTCTATTTATAGGAGAGGGAGGCCACCAACCAAGTCCAACTGGGATCTAGAGGCTTCCAGCTTCAGTTTGATCCAATTTGGACAAGTTTTGGACCAGTTAGTAGGTCCACTTTTCTGATCTAGTTTGAAAGAGGAGAGATGAAATAACTCATTTTTTTGAATTAAAAATTGGGGGAAATGATGAGATTCTAGGTGCCTCCTTCATGAGCTCCACTCATCCTCCAGAGGTGTCAAAATTTCATTTTTTTACTAATAAATCCTAGTACCAGTCAACTCTTCATCTTATGTGAGAATTTACTCATTTTTGGTGGATTTTCTTTTATTCTTACATTTTTCTTATTCAAACACTTGGATTAACCCCATTGGCCCTTTAAAACACTGACCTTAATCCATAATTTTTTGAAAATGGATACCCTTAGGCTAAGGTGTCCAATGCATATATTCAATTAATTTCTAATGCATATTAGAAAACTCTTTTTAATTTTCTGTTTTAGGGGAATTTATCTTAAATTTAAGGGATAACTTTATATCTAAAAATATCTCAAAACTGTATTATCTCTCTCTAGAATATTTTCTCTCTCTAGGCTAAAAACAAAGGAAATTAATGTTTTCTTGCATTCTGAAATAGGGGATGATTATAGGGGACTGAGAGGTGAACTTATACATCTTTAGGGGCTAAGGAGGAACCTTACAACTCACTAGTCCCATAGCATAACATAAGTCCGGCCTCGTAATAATCAAGTAGATAAGACTACCCATTTTCTTGTACATGGTGACATCTTCCAGTTCATCACCCAAATCAGCCATAAGCTTCATATTCTGCTCCAAAGGTGTCATCAGAGGCTTACAACCTGTCATTCCATACTTTGCTAACATGTCTAAGGCGGCATATTACCTTTGTGCACCAGCCATATACCATGAGATGTCCTGATCACCTCAATACCAAGAAAGAATCTGAGTTCACCCAAATCCTTCCTATCAAACTGTGTGCTTATAGATGTCTTCACATCCTCAATGTCTTTCCCATGATCACCTGTCACAATCCTCATCCACATAAATGACTATCACAACCAATCCATTATGTGTCTTCTTCACTTAAAGTGAAGAATCTAAGTTTCCCACATGAAAACCAATGCTCATAAGATACTTGCTTATTTTGTCACTCCAAGCTCTTGGTGCCTGCTTTAAACCATACAATGCTTTCTTCAATCTGCATACACGTGTTGGATACTTAGGGTGTACATACCCCTATGGCTGTTCCATAAATACGTCCTCTTGTAGCTCATAATTGAGGAAGGCATTCTTCACATCCTTTTGAAATAGATTCCATCCACGAGAAGCGGCCATAGATATCATAGACCTAACTGTAGCCACTAGGCTAAATGTCTCATCATAATCCAAACCATGTGTCTGTGCATATCCTTTTGCAACCAACCTTGCTTTATGCCTCTCTATTGAACCATCTGATTTACACTTCACTTTGTAAACCCATTTACAGCTAATCACATTCTTGTCATCTGGAAAATCTACCAAATCCCACGTGTCATTATGCGCCAAGGCATCCATCTCCTCATCCATGGCTCTATCCCATGTCTCCTTGCCAATAGCCTCTTCAAAACATGAAGTCTCTACATGCTTTACCATTGATGTCATATATGCATAATGCATAGCATAACTACTGTATGTCAACCTCTATACTAGGTATCTCACTCTCTGTGATCTCCTCACTGGGTGGCTCTACGAGCTCCATGTTCTCTAGCATATGGTGGCACATACCTATCATTTCTAACACCTGGAGTTCTTATTTTTGGAATCCCCAATTCTTCATCAAGGCTTTTTGATCTTGATGAATCATAACCTGTAGTACCAATGTCAACACCTTCCACTTTCTTCTTTCCTTTATCCACAGCACTACTCTTAGTGCTCACATCATGTCTCAATCTTCCTGGCCGCCATGGACTCACATTATCACTGGATGCCTCAAGTGGTCCACTTATACACGTAGATTCCTGCATAAGAAGATACACATCCTCATTTGCATCTATGTCATCAACCATGATATGCTCACTTTCTTTGTACCAAGTTCCCATCTCATCAAAGATCATATCTCTGCTAATGACAACTAGTTTTGTCACTGGATTATAGCATTTGTATGCTTTTCTCTCTTGCACATACCCAATGAAAACACATTTTTCAGCCTTTGGATCCAATTTCCTTCTTCTCTCATCTGGTACATGAACATATGCAACACATCCAAAGACTTTCAAGTGACTGATATCCGGCCTAAATCTTGTCATCCTCATAATAGGTGTACACTCATGTATAGCTACATATTAGTCCTATTCAACAAGTATACTATAGCTACATAGGAGTCCTATTCAACAAGTATACTATAGCTACATAGGAGTCCTACCCCATAGGTTACTATAGCTACATAGGAGTCCTATTCAACAAGTATACTATAGCTACATAGGAGTCCTACCCCATATGTCACTGTGAATGATTTCCAATGGTTTTCTGCTGATTTGACCATCTTTTGGCTGCACTCTTCCACCACGAAAGTCATTCTGTTTTTTATAGTAGTCTCTAGTCATATGTCCCATTTTACCACAATAGTGACACTCAATGCTACTAGCATTCTATTGTGGTGTTTGCCATCTCCCCCTGCCTCTAGATTCTAGCATGAGGGTGAAAACCACGACCACCTCTAGCACCAAATGATGGCTGAAAATTCAGTTGAGACTATGGTGATCGATCCTGCCAACAGCCACCTACACATCCTCTTGGGCTGAATCTCCCCCTGCCTCTAGCACCAAATGATGGCTGAAAATTCAGTTGAGACTATGGTGATCGATCCTGCCAACAGCCACCTACACATCCTCTTGGGCTGAATCTCCCCCTGCCTCTAGCACCATGATGAGTGTAGAATGCTTGATCCCTTGAACTTTCATTTGTGCTAGATGAGGCACCTATTCCAAGTTTCATCTCTTCCACAATAAGCAATGAAATCAGCTCATCAAAGTCTGGGGGGTCTCCACCTCTAACCTTGATAGAGGTTTCAAATGCCTTGTACTCTTTACCCAAGCCATTCAGTCAAATGGAGCTACCTTTTGAGTCAATTGACGAAGCTCTCTGTGACCTTTTCGTTACTTGAGCTTCCTTATCTGTAAACAATAGCCACTAAGATAAGCTAAATGCTCAGCTTGTTCACACACGGAGACTGCCACGTGCTTAAATGTAGAAGAAAAGCTAAGGTATCCCACTGCCATGACTGCAGAATCATGTCACTCATACACTGTGATTTGTCCATACACCATAACTACAAAATCACGTCGATTTCGTGTGACTGCAAAGTCACATCGATTTTTTTCATGATTGCAGAATCATGTCAATCAGGATAAGATAAGGTTTACTATTTTTGGCCTTGTGATCCCAAAATTTACAGCGAGAATCTCAGAAAGATAATCATGAGTGTAATCACGACCGTGATTTTGTAGGTTTCACCCAAAAACGTGATTTTGCAAAAATTTGAAGTTTGATTTTTGAGAAGTTCTTTATGTTTTTACTTGACCAAATTGTCCAGTATGGGTCTCCTAAGCATGAAGATCGTCAATATGTGCTTATCAATGGAGCCCAATCTACCCTCTAAACTCTGATTTTTTATGATTTTTGTCTCTTGACTTCACTAAACAAAAAACTAGTATATTCGTCTCTTGACTTCTCTTGATTTCACTAAACAAAAAACTAGTATATTCGTGTGTGAAAATTAGCAAAAATCAAGAGTTTTATTTTGTTTTTTATGAAATTTTTTGTTGATTAAGCTACCAAGTGCTAATAGGCCATAACATTAGTTAAGCAGAACAAAAAAAGTTTTTTCCTCTGATCACCTTAAATGCATAGCATGGATAGTCTTCTCTCACTCGGCCCAGCACATGGTTTTTGTTAACAGAGGCTGATATCAAGGCAAAATCCTCCCCTCTTATTGCAGCTAGAAGCATGAGACCATTCTTGCGATAAAAGCTTCCTAGGTCTTTGGATGAGGCTAATCAGCAACCTATTATGTGGAACCAGTTCATTAGGGATGAGGCCAGTCGGCCACTTGGTGCATCTCATTACATGCAGTGGTCAGGATGGGAGAGATGTGCATACACAATTCTTGCTTGGAAGACCTTTAAGGGTCTTCTGGTAGATTGGAGAGCTACATCCATTCAACATCCATTTAAGGTTCTTCTGGTAGATTGGAGAGCTACATCCATTCAACATCTTAGGGGCTCTCGCATACATATTGGTCAGATTGATGCAGCTATACCACATGAGTGACTCTGGGACATTTCATGGAGATTAAGGCACCCAAAGCTTCTATTTTTAAGTTTGGCTGGCCTAGTGTGAAAACTATTCACTTATATAGTGTGAGCTCTTCTCTTCTCCACTCTTACTTGCATGTGCTCTATTGGATTCTTGCATGCTAGATAGATGCTTTCTTGAATAGGTTTGATTGCAGGACCTCTTTTATTAACTTCTTCCTTGACCATCTTTTATGAGAGAGAACCACTGTGAAGAACATTCTCTTTTTTCCTCCATCTATGTATAGAGAGCTCTACCTTTACCCTCATTAGCAAAGGAGCATTCCGATGTGACAATGGAGTGAGAAGGAGATGGATGAGCTAGAGTGCCCACATCGAGGAGTTGCATTACCACTCTACTAAGGCAAGGCCCAATGACACATGATTCGGCATGGCTAAGGTAAGCCCTTCCTTGTCTTGAACAATAATATACACTTAAACAGAAGACCCTAAAATTTATTTGGGTCTCTACTTATAACTTTATTTGGGTTTCTACTTGTAAGTTTCTCTAAAATTCCAACTACCATGCTTTTGACAGGTCTCTCTCTCTCTCTCTCTCTCTCTCTCTCTCTCTCTCTCTCAAAGTGTGGTCACAAGGAAGACTAAATTGCAAGGAGGGCTCAAACGCATGTGGTATGTGGGAAAAAGACGCCCTCCTTGCTTTATTGTACTATTCCTTGTTACCTAGATTTTACATGCTCTAGAAAAGCATTATCTTCATAAAAATGCACGTTGAATCATATTTGAAGTTTTTAGATAGATGGTTTATGGTGAAACGTTAAATCTTAAGCACTATTGTACCACCATTTGATACATATGAAAAACAAAAATGATCTTCATAAGTCACTCGCTCTTCTCTATGTACCATGTGTTTTTCTTTTTTAGGAGTTTCCTCCTCACATGTTTATTTTCATGATAGGTGCTCAAGGTGAGAAACTTTTGCATTTGCTTATGATAATAAGCCATTTATAAACTTTGTCATTTTATGTTGTCATCAACAACATTGGTGATGATAACTTATTACTTTAATAGTGAAACTATTCTTGTAAGCAATGCCATAATCATAAAAACTACGATATTTAATGATGACCTCCACATTCTTTGATATTATTGAAAAGAAATAAAAAGAAGAAGGGAAGGGGGGAGGTGTAGGGTAGGGGTAGGGAAAACCTTTCGAGATATGATGCTGCAAAGGTACACAAAGGCAAATGTCCACACTATGGAGACTTTTCTTTACCTTTTTTCTAATAGGGGGCCACTTTATGTATGAATAAAGAAGAAATGTGTAAATTGTGGATGTATGGAGGTGACAATTACATGTTTTGCTAGTCCTTATGCAAGTTATCAAGCTTACATAGTTTAAGAAATGGCATGGAAGAATTGGCATTTTGAAAATAAAACAGAAGTGTTGTTTCTTACTAGAAAATTGAAAAGTGGATTGACTTTTGAGGGATTTTTCTTCATTGCAAAGAAAAATGCATGCTTCAAAAGCTGTTGAACTTGTGCTTCTGGTTTCATTGTGATTTCAAAGAAGAAAACAATCACATAAGTTGGACTAAAACTATCATGTGTTGGAAACCATACAAGTAGGGCATCAAAGGTGGGTTGTGGGTCAATCTTGGTGTCATGCTACAAAGCCATAAGAAGGCAAGTGTAGCCTTCTAATAAATACTACCCCTTTTTCACTGGGGTTTAATGTAAGTTGTGAATTTTTGGGGATGACAATTATATATTCCTCCAAAAAAAAAAAGTGAAATGTAAGGTTTGTTGGTCATTATGTAAGTTATCATGCTTACATAGTTTAAGGGATAGCATGTTTTAGAATATAAAAAAGTTGATGATTTTGACACTATAAAAAAGTCGCTGATTTTGACACTACAAAATTGAAAAACGGAATGGGACTTTTTTTCTTTGCAAAGAAAAATGTATTTCTAGTGTCATTGTGGCTTCCAAAGAAGAAAATGATCTAACTTGCTTCCAAAGAAGAAAATGATCACATAAGTTAGACTAAAACGATTGTATGAGTTGGAAATCATAGAAAAGAGCATCAAGGTGAGATGAGGGTCACAAACACAGGTATCCTTTAACAATCATGCAATTGGCCCATGATGATGGGAAGAAATTTTAAAGAGAGTTTGAATTTATTGGGTGAAAAGTGGAGTTTTGTGATAGTCTTGAGGAGAGGGAATCGAGGGGATGGGATTGCTACCTTGGCAATGTCATGGGATCTTTGGGGAACTAGCTAGTGGGAAACAACAGTAAAACAATCACAAGGAATGGAGAGAAATAAAGGTTCTCTTTGAGGTCGAAAGCCAACAACTAACAAAGTTTTATCAAGTTTTTTGAAGTTTCTTTTTTAATCTTTTGAAAGGTTTTATTACTTTGCAAAGACAACCTTGAAGGTTGAGGCTCATTGATGCACTCATCCCCTCCTCATATGCTTGACTACTCCTCTAGCACATATCAATGAGGCAACTGTTAACAAACAAGATTTGCTTTCCTTATATTTTAAAGTTCAAATCTGGAGGTTGATGCAAAGAAGACTAAGCTTTCCTTATAATTGAAAGTAAACACGATTTGCTGTTCCATGAAGGTTTCTTTTTAAAATTGTAAGGGTTCCCATACTATGGTCCACTCCAAATACCATTGCATTAAAAATGTAGCTAATCCCCTACCTACACATAATTGAAAGTAAAAACTATTTGCTCTTCCATGAAGGTTTCTTTTTAAAATTGTAAGGGTTCCCATACTATGGTCCACTCCAAATACCATTGCATTAAAAATGTAGCTAATCCCCTACCTACACCTTGTAATTGTATGAGAGATGCAACTAATTAATCTCCTACCTACACCCTGTAATTTGGAATTGCATGAGAACCATGTAATTACAAGCTAATGTCTTGATTAAGTACCAAGGGAGTGGGTTTTTGATGACTCATTCCACCCCTTTATGAGGCGACTAATTATTTACTAAATTGGAAGAATAATAACGGCAAGAAGGAAGAAAACGTAGAAGGAACTGATCAGAGGATCTGGGCCGTTGGAGCCACGTGGTGAGCTGACATGGAGATCTTAGCGCGAGGATTCCTAGCTATGACGGAGATAGGCTGCCTCTTCCATGACTTTTTCTCAGTGTGCAGAAGAAGAAGAAGAAGAAGAAGTAAACGAAGAAGCTTCTATATCTAGGGCAATAACAGTTCTGTGAAAGCGCGGCAGACACAGAAAGGGTGTTAGGGTTTTCAAGAAACACGTCTGGTAATGCAGGGGATGTTTAGGGTTTTGAAGAGGGAGAAACAGTTATTTGAAGTAGGGAGATTTTAGGAGGAAGGAAGGAAAAGCCAGGCAGAAAGGGGCAGCGATGGGTAAAAGCAGGGTTTTGTAGAGAAGGCTTTGTTGAACTCGGACCATATAGAGAGAGAGAGAGCGAGAGAGAGAGAGAGAGAGAGGGTACACACTACAGCCCGGCTTGCAGTGAATTGCGCAGGGGGTCTCAGACACGCGTATACGGAGTACGCCCCACGAGGACGTGCAGTGTGTGTGGCCCTCCTCCTCCGCATCAGACAAACGCCTGCATCGGAGGGAACGGAGCCCGCGGGCACCACCCTTGGCCCCGCCCCCCCCGCTCTTTTTGCAGAGAGAGAGAGAGAGAGAGAGAGGGAGGGAAGGAGGGAAAGAGAGAGAGACTGGCCGGAGGTCCAGATCCTCCTTTTGAAGCAAGACAAAGCTTCGTCTTGCAGCCGGACTCGGCATCGGGAAGGATCTGCGCATGCAAGACCCAGGTAACAGGAACGCTTTTCGTGGTTCGCCTAACCACGAAGACAGAAAATCAGGGTTTTTGCAGCGTTGGAGATCTCTATCTTTGCCATAGCCTTGCTTTGCCTGCTTTCGGGGTTTTAGAAAGAGGGCAAAAAACTTTTCTTTCGCCGCATCCTTACTCTGTTCCCCCACCATGTGCCTTCAAGATCGTTGATGCCGGCAACTGGCAATGTCCCCCTTCCTAGAGGCTTGATCCACCCTACCGTTAACACGAAAGCCATGGCACAGCTCTCTGTGCAGGAGATTGAGCGATACGGGCACAGCCCAGTGCACCATGCCATCGCTCGCCACGACTATGCATCGCTGAGGCGTATTCTTGCCAAGCTCCCAAGTTTGCCGAAGGCAGGGGAAGTTGTAACAGAGGAAGAATCTGCAATCGCAGAAGAGGCTGCAGACAAAGTCACCGGTGTTATAGATCGAAGAGATGTGCCAGGTCGGGAAACTCCTCTCCACTTAGCAGTCCGACTGGGGGATGCAGCAGCTGTGGAAATGCTCATGGCCGCAGGTGCGGATTGGAGCCTGCAGAATGAGCAGGGATGGAGTGCATTGCAGGAGGCTGTTTGTGCCAGAGAGGAAGGTATCGCCATGATTATCACAAGGTATTACCAGCCCTTGGCCTGGGCTAAGTGGTGCAGACGCCTGCCCAGAATCACTGGTGCCATGCGCAGAATGAGAGACTTTTACATGGAAATTACATTCAACTTCGAGAGCTCAGTTATCCCTTTCATCAGTCGCATCGCCCCATCGGACACGTACAGGATATGGAAACGGGGCTCCAATCTGCGAGCTGACATGACCCTTGCTGGCTTTGATGGCTTCAAGATACAACGCTCTGATCAGAGTTTCTTGTTCCTTGGAGATGGAACTGAGGATGGTAAGGTTCCCTCTGGTTCGCTTCTTGTGTTAACTCACAAAGATAAAGAGGTCACTAGTGCACTTGAAGGCGCTGGTGCACAGCCTTCAGAAGCTGAGATAGCTCAGGAAGTTGCCATCATGTCTCAAACAAACATGTATCGGCCTGGAATAGATGTTACACAGGCTGAGCTGGTTCCACAATTGACATGGAGAAGGCAAGAGAAGACAGAAATGGTGGGATCATGGAAAGCCAAAATTTTTGACATGCATCATGTGCTTATCAGTGTCAGGTCAAGGAGGGTTCCTGGAGCCATGACCGATGAAGAATTGTTTGCTGCTGAGAGTGAGGCCCAAGCAGATCATGAAGATGACTATGCGGATCTCCTAACCCAGGAAGAGAAGCAGCAACTAGAGAATGTTCTCAGCATGGAAACACTGGACCTGTGTGAAGATGATCATGGCGACAGTGGCTCCAGACACAGCGTTCATTTAGACCATGCTGAAAATCACAGTGATAATGACATGGATGATTTGGCCTCTGCCTCATCAGGGCATGAACAAAATGGTTCAATGGAGCTGGTGACTTCTGTAGGAGACCAGAAAAAAGGCTGGTTTGGTTGGGGAAAGAAGGCTGGCAAACAGGAAGGTGGTAAAAAGAATGCGCCTTATGTCAGATTGCATGGAAACGGGGAAGTTGAAAGCTCAGATGCAAGCTCGAGCACAGCCTCAGACAGGTTTGTTAAGCTGAGTGCAAAGCATACTGCAGAAAGCAGTAGATTGTCTACTGGAAAGAAGGCAAACGATGCTCTGGTAGATGGACCATCCAAAAAGGGAAAAGAGAGAGCTGCTAGGAGGGTTAGTGGGATCAAAGATAAGCGCAATCAGATTCCTAGCAGCAATGGCAACCTTGAGAGTGAATACAAGAAGGGCTTGAGACCAGTGCTCTGGCTGACACCCGATTTCCCTCTCAAGACGGAAGAGCTATTGCCATTACTGGATATTTTGGCCAACAAGGTCAAGGCTGTGCGACGTTTGAGGGAGTTATTGACTACAAAGCTACCTTCAGGGATGTTTCCAGTGAAGGTATCAGAAATCAATCTTGCTTACATACCATTAAAATCTGCCATAATTTTTTTATTAGGATTGACTTTGTCATGGTGAACTGCAGGTGGCAATCCCCATCATTCCAACAATTCGGGTGGTGGTGACATTCAATAAATTCGAGGAGCTTTCCACAACAGAAGAGTTTGGTACACCACTTTCAAGTCCTGCCCACTTTTCAGATTCCAAGGGCAAGGAGCATGAATCATCGCAGTCTTCAAGCTCATGGTTTTCATGGATCCGGGGTTCTCGAGATCAGATTGGCAGCACATCTTCTGTGCATGAAGATTTTGTGGAAGATATGGATCCTTTCATCATTCCTAGTGACTACTCCTGGATTGACATGAAAGAAAAGAAGCGCCGCTTGAAGGCCAAGAAAGCCAAAAACAAGAAGCTTAAGAGAGCATCTGTGAAGCCACCGGAAACAGCAGCTGATAGTGATGGTGAAGAGTAAATGTCATGCTGTCCTATGGTCTTTCTTTTGGCAAGGCTTTCCAAGCAGTCTTATATTCAAATCCGTGCCTTCCATATTTGGTGCATATTCATAGAGTGGCATCAGTATCTTGGCTTTACTATGGGCAGAATCTCATGTAAATGAGAGAGTTCCTTGGGAAGGGCACGCTGTAAGGTATTCAGATTCCAGGTGCCTGATTTGTGATGTTAACATCTATGGCCCATTGCCCATCATCATTGTTGTTTCTTAGGACCAAGGCTGGCAAAAAGCTTTTTTTAAGTAACTTCACAGTCTTCAGAAGCCTTTGGTTCAATGCAGAAGCATTTCATCCTTTTTAATGTCTAATGATGTAGTTTTGCACTACATGCACTGTTTGAGGCAGTGCATGATATTATCGAGCGCTCTCATTGTCTGATTAAGAGTGCTTGCATCATCTGGGCACTATTAGCCGTTCCTGGCCTTAGGCCGGGAACATGCGCATGCGTAAGAACAATTAATATAGCATTTGAAAAGTGGAGTTATCAATGTGGTCACTCTGGTGCATTGTTTAGAGTGGTTGGAGGTGAACTCGGTTTGAATCCTCATGCCACCTGCATGCAATGGCATACATTCATTTGCGTGTATTTTTTGGTCATGCAATGGCATACACGTGAGATTTTCTCTTCGGACAACAGAGGTTTGCTGACATCATTCGTGCTTCACACGTGTACAAAAGATACGGCTAAGGGTTTGATATTTATCTCTATCCATTTGAGGCCTTGTTAGGGACCATTCTCAAATTGTGTTTGATTTTTTAATGGTGGCACCAGTGGGCCATTTCATATGGTGCTGGTTAAGTGAGAAGTAGGGTGCTGGTGGAAGAGGTAGTAGGCAAGGGGTGAGAAGGCAAGGGGGATGGAATGGGAGGGGCGTGAGGAGAGGAGTTTCTTTCTTAAGAGTAACACCAATTATTTGCTAAGCACGTGCGGCTAGGAGAATAAAGACGGCCATTGGGCCTTGACCCTTGTTGGATTGCCCATGGAACCCCCCTTATATTGATGCTTTTATGTACATTCTCTTTTAAATTTTTTTGGATTCATCCATATTTCATGTGAACATATCACCATTTGAATGAGTGTCCGAGAGGGTTGAATGCATGCACATATTAAAGGCAAAGCAGGCCAATGGTTTAGGTCTTTAAATACACACTTGAAAAGGCCAGCCAACTAAAGCTATTCCCGAGGGTTTGGAATGTAAGGTAATTGCAGATAGGGGCATGCAGGAGGGTGGAGATTCAGCTGCAACATCTATGGCCTTAACTGGCTTCAAGATGGCACTCTTACCAAAGTTAACCAAGGGTATGCCGGCTTGGTGAGCCTCGCAAGTTGCATGGCTCACTTTTGTTATATGAGGTCCAGTTCAGTCTCATTTACTGTCTTATGTCTACTTTGGCCTGCTCTTTGTCGTGATTGCACCACAGACACTTGTGAAAAAGTTCTAGCCCATTTTGCATGGAGGCACAAATGGAAGGTATATTTGCTTCCACCACTTATTGCTGTGGGATACTAGATTTACAAGCTGGTAGTCAGAACACAGAGGCCAAAGATATTGAAGTGTTTAGGGGAAACAGAGAATACACTCATTGGGAACTAACGCTACGGCCTACCATGGCAGACCAAAAATCTTAATTCATACTCTTATCTAAGATGCACATTCAAAGTTGACGAAGTTCTTAGACTGGCATGCCAGATTTGCATCGTACCTTGTCATGTTCCAAAAAAGGGTTTTTATGAATAACTTGACATGCTATTCAAAAATAAATGGGCCTCAACCTCACTACAGCATTGAGAATCAAATATAAATGGGCCTCAACCTCACTACAGCATTGAGATTGTACAAGTAGCCAAGCACTTTGATTATGGATGGTTGTATATTTCTGCGATTTCATTTCACCAACAGCTCCATTTGGTCTAGGGATGAACATCCTTGCTCGAGCATGGTGAGTACAATGAAGTTCCAAAGGAACAACAAAGGGGCTCAATGGAGACAAAAGAAATGGATTAGAATGTCCTCCCAATGATCCAGCTCATATTGAAACGTCCAATTGAATCATAGAGTACGTACACTTGAGAAGTTGAGATGCCTCTTCAGGTCAAAAGACCCCTGACCAAAATATGTGCAGCACTCACTTCAATATTATAATGTCCTCCCAATGATCCAGCTCGTACTGAAACGTCTAATTGAGTGATAAGAGTACATACACTTGAGAAATTATGTTGAGATGCCTCTTAAGGTAAAAAGACCCCTGACCAAAATATGTGCAGCACTCACCTCAATATTATAATGCTCTAAATGAGTATAGTGCCTTTCCTTTTTGAGTTCTTTGTAGCTACTAGAGTGCTTTAAAGTTCTCCAAAACTAATTTAAGTCCCCAATTGTACATACATTGAGTGTCTAATATGATGATGACACTTGAGAAATTATGTTCAAATTCCCTAAAAGGACGGTATACATCCATCACATTCTCACATTGGCATAGGTCAAGTACATGCATGTTCACATCAAACGGAGGAGTAGGCAAAAAGTTCTAAGGGGCATGATATGATAAGAGCATCTCAACGTATAGGCACATCAGCATTAGAATCAAGTCAACACCATATACATTTAAAAAACTGCCCTTAAAGGTATCTACTTTTGCAGCTCTCTTTTGAACAAGTAGGTTCTCACAATCACTAACTTTGACACAAGAAAAATGGCTTGTCCAAGTAGCTCATGCAAAGCTCTTTCACAACTTTTGACTGAGACCTCATACATTAGCCACAAATTGCACTAACAGTATAAGGAGGTGACAACAGGAGTGTTACATGTTCTCTCATGCTTTTGCCTTGTCACGAATGATGCACAACTTTGACAGAAGCCCTGACAATTGTAAAATTGTCCCAACACCATCAGCAATTCGCATATTTGCGAAACCCACCTCCTGCAGAGAACAAATATTGTTTAGACAGCAAACCCCAACTCCTGCAGAGAACAAATATTGTTAGACAGCAAACAACAACCACGTAAAGTGCCTTTTCAGACACCTCCCGCAAGCTGAATAGCCCAGATCATAGAGTTTCTTTAGCCCTGTATAAGCTTCATCAAACGTTGCCTCCTGAAGTGTGACGAATGATATTAACAACATGGAGGGGGTGCGGTTGATCACAAACCTGCACAAATCAAGCCGTATGCTGATTGTCAACAGGATCCCACCAACTTTTAGTGACAGAATGGTAATTAAGATGTTACTTACACACCCACTTTGAAAACATTCTCCTGGTTGACGAAGTGAAAACCACTGTACGTTGCTTGAAGGTTGTTTAGCGCCTGTCGCATGTCTCCATCAGCCGTAAATACCACTGCTTCCAACACTTCAGGTATGTATGGCACCTACAACCATGCATTATTTGCCCAAATAAGTTTACCATGACAAAGCTGCTGGGTAGTGCTCCATTGATTGAGACTAGCTTCAAATGCTTAAATCAGGAATTTGTTAGAAAAGATCTTTGCTTGTGGGATACTCTGTCACTGTACTGATCGAGATTCTACCCAACCTTAAGGGTTCATGCAGTGCAGTCATGACATTGACACACTTGGTGACCAGAATTTTAACTGGCACTCAAAGTGGAACTAGGCGATAACTCCTCCCTACCTCCTACAAATTTGTTAAGATTCTTCTCACCTTGCCATTTAATTTGAGAGTTAAATGGCACTGGTCAAGGACATTTTACGGTTCTAAGGGATTTATGGGACTTGGGTGTGGACCAAGTGTAAACCGACCGAATTGTTAATGAATGTGCTTTAATTGACTGCCTATCTGAGTGAGTTATTGGCTCTTAAGCATCCTCAGGGAATGAAGACCAAAGCCTGGCCTTGGTTTTGCAATAGCCAAACACTTGGATAGTAAAATTTGATGATATGGGAGACCAAGGTTTGGGTAAATGGACATGGCCCGAATAGTGTTGGTCTAGCCTCAAGTTTAGGGGTGCACTATATAGAGCTATGGTTGGGTTGTAAGCATGCCAGTCACAACTATTATGGCCTTTTTAATTGTTTGGCTTGCATGTGTTAGCTGGGACTCAAGAATTAGGGTATGCTTTATGTTGGATGAACAAATGGAGAGACTCGACCACCAATGTAGAAGCTGTGGGGGAGAGAGAGAGAGAGGTGCACGAGTCAAAAATGATTTTGATAGATGTGTTGAACCTTCACCAAGTACATGTTCTGTAAGTACATGTTCTGTAGGCTGAAGCCTTATCTTTTGACCCATAGTAATCACCAAAAAAAGAAAACAAACGCATCTTTTCTTCGGATACCATGTTCAAAGAACATGGGCAAGAAGATGAATCTAAAGTGAGCTAAGCTAGCAAACAAGAAAAGGGAAGGCAACAAGCCATTCCTCCCAGGCAACGGCCAAAAATGTTACTCCCCAACTGTCATTGGGGAAATTATCATTTACCCACACCGAGCTGTGCTCAAAGGTGTTGCTTCCTTTTGGATGCTCTCTACCCTCATTCGCTCTGTCAGTGTGTCACTCACCGTGGTTGCCAGCTCACACAAGATGGCTCACTCTCTCACACGCATATGCAAGATAATGAATGGCACAACACACGCTGTCTCTCAAGCTTGCTCCCTCTCTCCAACACAAATTATCCAAAACCGCTCTTAGGAATTTGCAGTTTTCATGTATCTTGCCCCTTATCATCTACATGTCTGTACTCCCTAGACTACTCTCTCTTGTCATGTTTCTACAGCATAAGATTGTCGCAACAAAGTCAACCCCATAAGTTTTAAAATTACACACACGAGGAGACAGAATTGAAAGAGAGTACAAACACCATCATATGTTCCCCTGGCTTCCTCCTCCTTGAGAGTATTTCTTACTGATCTGAGGCCAAAAGCTTGTAAACAAAAAGAATCTGTCAAGATTGTCAAGGCTCGTGTGCGCACTTGATAGGGCTCAAGACTAAGGTCTTTTGTAGAAAAGTATAGCTGGACAGTGCAGTAAGAAAGACTGAAAAAAGCTGCTAAGTATGCTGAGCTAACAAAGGCTGCACTTGCTGGAGTAAGGGTGATGGCTAGAGGATGAGCACAAGATTGGATCTACACTTGGTCCAAAAGCCTTTATGAAAACAAGCTTGTTGATTAGTTGAGAGTTCTGCCCCCCACCAGCATTGCATTCAATGTTGCTGCTTTTGTTACATACATGCCAGATAGATAGACAAACACATCCCTTGAACATGATACCATGAAAAAACAGTCAACAAATAAAAAAATTAGTGTACTACATGACGTACATTTTCCGCTTGAACAACACGAAGCAGCCGATCCAAGATGTCCCGGTCTGAAAGCCTTGAAAACCTCACAATCGCACACCTGCTCTGAATCGGCTCAATGATCTTTGCGTAAGTATTGCAAGCCAAAGCAAATTTGGTGGTATTGGAGTAAATTTCCATGGTTCGTCGAAGCGCCTGCTGTGCTCCACTTGTCATGCTGAAGCCCACAAAACCCTTTTGGGGTTGACCAGGGGCTCAACCATGTACAAGCATTAAAGTCACCATATAAATACAAGATAACCTGACACCAACTATCTCTCTTCTTCTCTCTTCTTCTCTCTCCTTTGTATTAATCATGTTTAAATCAACATCTTGTTCTTAATCAAGCTTAGGACTATGGATCAGTACAACAATGGCTTCCGTGCATGCAACACTACTCTCAGATCAGTTTCAAAGGCCTAGCAACAGGCATGATCAGTTCCAATAGGTGACCCGCCACTGTGTTAAGGGTAAGGGATCGCAGGCATGGAGACAACAGTGGAACAGACGCTCAGTTCTTCAACAAGACTTGGAAGTGGAGATCAGAAGTGGAAGGTGTTCAAACAAAACCATCAAAGTAGAAGTGTCAAAGTCAACAGTAGAAGGTCAAAGTCAAAGTTAGAAGTCCAGGGAGGAAGGATCAAAGAGAGTCCACCCCATCATCAAATTTAGCAGGAGGAGATGTCACATGCACGCCCGTGCCATGGCTAATCCTTAGCATGAACAACCTAATCCCTGATTAAACCATCAATTAGGACATCATTAGCAGTACAAGCATTACCATTAGCATCTTGTTCTTAATCAAGTTTAGGGTTGTGGATCAGTACAGCAAAGGCTTCCGTGCATGCCTATCTGAGTGAGTTATTGGCTCTTAAGCATCCTCAGGGAATGAAGACCAAAGCCTGGCCTTGGTTTTGCAATAGCCAAACACTTGGATAGTAAAATTTGATGATATGGGAGACCAAGGTTTGGGTAAATGGACATGGCCCGAATAGTGTTGGTCTAGCCTCAAGTTTAGGGGTGCACTATATAGAGCTATGGTTGGGTTGTAAGCATGCCAGTCACAACTATTATGGCCTTTTTAATTGTTTGGCTTGCATGTGTTAGCTGGGACTCAAGAATTAGGGTATGCTTTATGTTGGATGAACAAATGGAGAGACTCGACCACCAATGTAGAAGCTGTGGGGGAGAGAGAGAGAGAGGTGCACGAGTCAGAAATGATTTTGATAGATGTGTTGAACCTTCACCAAGTACATGTTCTGTAGGCTGAAGCCTTATCTTTTGACCCATAGTAATCACCAAAAAAAGAAAACAAACGCATCTTTTCTTTGGATACCATGTTCAAAGAACATGGGCAAGAAGATGAATCTAAAGTGAGCTAAGCTAGCAAACAAGAAAAGGGAAGGCAACAAGCCATTCCTCCCAGGCAACGGCCAAAGATATTACTCCCCAACTGTCATTGGGGAAATTATCATTTACCCACACCGAGCTGTGCTCAAAGGTGTTGCTTCCTTTTGGATGCTCTCTCCCCTCATTCGCTCTGTCAGTGTGTCACTCACCGTGGTTGCCAGCTCACACAAGATGGCTCACTCTCTCACACGCATATGCAAGATAATGAATGGCACAACACACGCTGTCTCTCAAGCTTGCTCCCTCTCTCCAACACAAATTATCCAAAACCGCTCTTAGGAATTTGCAGTTTTCATGTATCTTGCCCCTTATCATCTACATGTCTGTACTCCCTAGACTACTCTCTCTTGTCATGTTTCTACAGCATAAGATTGTCGCAACGAAGTCAACCCCATAAGTTTTAAAATTACACACATGAGGAGACAGAATTGAAAGAGAGTACAAACACCATCATATGTTCCCCTGGCTTCCTCCTCCTTGAGAGTATTTCTTACTGATCTGAGGCCAAAAGGTTGTAAACAAAAAGAATCTGTCAAGATTGTCAAGGCTCGTGTGCGCACTTGATAGGGCTCAAGGCTAAGGTCTTTTGTAGAAAAGTATAGCTGGACAGTGCAGTAAGAAAGACTGAAAAAAGCTGCTAAGTATGCTGAGCTAACAAAGGCTGCACTTGCTGGAGTAAGGGTGATGGCTAGAGGATGAGCACAAGATTGGATCTACACTTGGTCCAAAAGCCTTTATGAAAACAAGCTTGTTGATTAGTTGAGAGTTCTGCCCCCCACCAGCATTGCATTCAATGTTGCTGCTTTTGTTACATACATGCCAGATAGATAGACAAACACATCCCTTGAACATGATACCATGAAAAAACAGTCAACAAATAAAAAAATTAGTGTACTACATGACGTACATTTTCCGCTTGAACAACACGAAGCAGCCGATCCAAGATGTCCCGGTCTGAAAGCCTTGAAAACCTCACAATCGCACACCTGCTCTGAATCGGCTCAATGATCTTTGCGTAAGTATTGCAAGCCAAAGCAAATCTGGTGGTATTGGAGTAAATTTCCATGGTTCGTCGAAGCGCCTGCTGTGCTCCACTTGTCATGCTGAAGCCCACAAAACCCTTTTGGGGTTGACCAAGGGCTCAACCATGTACAAGCATTAAAGTCACCATATAAATACAAGATAACCTGACACCAACTATCTCTCTTCTTCTCTCTTCTTCTCTCTCCTTTGTATTAATCATGTTTAAATCAACATCTTGTTCTTAATCAAGCTTAGGACTATGGATCAGTACAACAATGGCTTCCGTGCATGCAACACTACTCTCAGATCAGTTTCAAAGGCCTAGCAAAAACAGGCATGATCAGTTCCAATAGGTGACCCGCCACTGTGTTAAGGGTAAGGGATAGCAGGCATGGAGACAACAGTGGAACAGACGCTCAGTTCTTCAACAAGACTTGGAAGTGGAGATCAGAAGTGAAAGGTGTTCAAACAAAACCATCAAAGTAGAAGTGTCAAAGTCAACAGTAGAAGGTCAAAGTCAAAGTTAGAAGTCCAGGGAGGAAGGATGAAAGAGAGTCCACCCCATCATCAAATTTAGCAGGAGGAGATGTCACATGCACGCCCGTGCCATGGCTAATCCTTAGCGTGAACAACCTAATCCCTGATTGAACCATCAATTAGGACATCATTAGCAGTACAAGCATTACCATTAGCATCTTGTTCTTAATCAAGTTTAGGGTTGTGGATCAGTACAGCAAAGGCTTCCGTGCATGCAAAAAACCATATGCACATTGGGCTTCAATGCATTCACATCATTACGCTTCTTCTTGTTTGGGCATGTTTTTGCTATATGCTCAATGCTACCACAAGTAAAGCATTTTCCCTCACTCGTATACTGCTCAGCACTGAGACCATAGTCTTTCACTTTGAAGAGACGCTTCTTGGTAGACTTATTTTCAGCCTTTGGACCATTTTTGTCTTGGTTTTGGTCCTTCTTAAGTGCCTGACCATTATTTTACAGGTTTTGGACAACCCTCTCTTTGCCTTCGAATGACGGTTTACTCTCTTTGCCTTGGAATGAGGATTTAGCCTTGTTGGATCGACTCAACTTGAGTTCCAATTGCTCGGTGGCAACGGTGGCTGCGATTACTTACTATAAAGTGTGACCAAGATACATTTGTAGTCTCGGTTTGTACACGGGTTGTAATCTCGATTGAAACCTTCTCTTCCTTTCCACCTTTGGAACATGCATAAATGGAGACACCTCCAAAAGCACTTTCTAAAACTTGTGCACATATGCATTCACCGTTTCCTCTTCATTCTCCTTCACCCAATCCCACTTCATTGTTATCTCATTTAATGTATTGGGAGGCAAGAACTAGGCATAAAACCTCTCCTTGAACTCTTCCAATGATCTAACAAGATTTGGTGAGAGCTTCTCAATAAGCCACCAATGAGTAGCGGTATCTTCCATAAACATGCTTACATGTCGGATCATGGATTTTTGAGTGAAATCCTCATCACTAAAAGCAATATCAAGTGCCTTTGACGCATTATATTTCCCATGATATATATCAAACTTAACAAATTTGTCTCGGACTTTGAAGTCACAAGACTTTGATGCATTAGACACCATCTCAACAAGTTTTTCTATATGCAAGTCCATTGGGACAGCTCCAGTGACTGGCATCATTTTGGGAACAAAAGGAGATGCATTGGGCATACAAACATGTGCCCTGTAGGCATGAGGCATGGCTGGCCCCTCAACATACATTGGTGCATTCTCACCCATAGCTTCTTCCTCACGAGCACACTCGAGGACATGAGTAGCATAAGAGATACACGGAATACCTACACCAACAAAAAATTGCATCCCATGTTGCATGTGTTGTACATGCACATTTTCAGACGGCAATGACACTTGACATACATTTTGACAACTACCATAAACATTGCATTCTTCACAGACTACATAAGGTACACATGCATGGCATGAAGTCATCGAGATGGTTGCTCTCTAGTTGCATGAGGGTTCATCCTCTTAGACCTGTTCTCTTGTTCTTTGGGGATACCAAGACATGTGAGGTGGTCGCCTTTTCTCCATAGGCATCCTCGGTAGAAGCCAAGCATAGTCACAAGGGACGGGGGACGGTACCGAGAGACAGGGACGGCCATAAGTAAGGAACGGAGACGGGGGAGGAAATGGCACTTAAAAAATACCTTTTTTAAAAGTTTTTCTACTCTACACTTATTCTACTTTGGAAGTACATCAAAATGAGCACAAATTTACACTAAAATGGTAAGCTTTTGAGTCATATTAATAAAATACACCGATCAAAGAGTGAAGGCGTTGACAGTTGATTGTATTAAGTAGATACAACATGAGTCATGACTCAAGAGTCAGGACTAAGCCTTAAGGAGGCACAATACATGGAAGGACAAAAAAGGCTAAAGCATGGAAAGACTCAAAAGTGCTAAAGCCTAGAGCTAAGTAGTAAGGCCCATGAATCATGATCCATGAATGATCATCCACGTGAAGTGCTCGCCTCATGGTCATGGGTATATAGTTGTCAGGTACGATATCGTACGATTCGTACCATACGATACCGTACGAAAAAATACGGTATGATATTAAAAAAATTCATATCGTACGATAAAATACGATGTTTTAAAAAATTACTTATAAACTTAGGTATTTCCAATTTCGAGATATAGAGTATTTTAAAAAGGAGGGAAGCATCATAGTACAGAGGAAGCTCAAACAACTATAGACAAGCAAAAACAAGACCATTACTCCCAAAAAAATATTTTTTTTTGAAAAAAAAAACTCGGAAAAAAAAATCCGAAAAAGTCCGTACAGTATTGTGTTGTACGGTGTTCCATACGATATGCCGTCGTACGTCATATGGAGACAACTATGCATGGGTAGCTTGTGCCAAATGAACATCAAGCTCATCCTCACTGGCATGCTTCTGTTGCACCTGATCCTCTTATTGCTCTTCTTGTTGATTGATCTCCCACTCGGTGAAGGGATCTACCTTCTTGGTCACACTCTTGTAAATCATTCGCAAGTTCGCGCTGACAAAGACAAAGTCATTGGCACGCTCTACCTCGAGTCGGTTTCTCTTCCTAGAGACAATGTGTCTTTAAGTGCTCCAAAGTTGCTCCCAGCAAGAGGAGCTGACAACCTGGCTATGTATGCGAATGGCCAGTTGTTGTAGCTCCGCTCCATCCGAACCAAAGTCCTCCCACCATAGAGCGGCACCAACTTTGGAGCGGTTGATCTATGCATCATGACAACCATAGGAGCCATGAAATGACCTGTACATGGAAAGCTGGTCCCTAATCTTGCGCCTAACCGATGCATCAAGCACAAGACGGTCCAAGATGATCCTCCAGCCAGCGCTCACATCCCGGTCGCTCTCCTGCTTGTTGCCTTGGAATTTTGGGTCCACCACATAAGCTGTGGCTTGCAATGGAGAGTAGTAGGAATTCCACCTTCCTAGACACAAGGCATGGATCTCCTCGTATTTGTCTTCGTCAGGCACATGGCCGAGAACCACCTCCATGAGCGGATGGGGTGTAGTTAACATCCTCCCAACATGTCCATCCCGTCGTCCTTCTACGGGAAGCCCCGGGACGTGAGGAGGATGCCATGGTTGAAGATGGCTTGTCACTTGAAAGTTGATAGCTAGAGAGAGGGAGAGAGAGTGTGAGGCTTGAGTCTTGACTCTTGAGGCTTGAAAGTTGACTCTTGAGGCTTGGAAGTTGGAAGAGGATTGAGGGAGAGAGACTAGAGACTAGAGTGCTTGTGTGAGAGGCTTGGAAGTTGGAAGAGCCTTGAGGGAGAGAGTGCTTGTGTGTGTGTCTTGAAGCTTGAGCAATGAGCAATGAGACTAGAACTTCCTTGACTCTAGAGGCTTGAAGGCTTGAAGGTGTGTGTGTGTGCTTGTTCTTATATAGATAGGCCAGAGGGAGAGGCAAGAGTCTTGAAGACTTGAAGAGGCAAGGCAAGAGGGCCACTATGGCCCTTGTGACTATGGGCCAAAATGGCCCAAAGGCCCCCAAGACGGCGTCCCCCAACGGCCATAAAACTGACTGTTAGATCACGCAAAGGACAATTGCCATCCCCCGCTAGATCCGTCCCCCACACCATCCCTGCCCATATCCATCCCCGTCCCCCCGTCCCTTGTGAGGGACGCCTCCAGGGGGGGCGTCCAACCACCCCCCTCTGTCCCCGTTCCTGCCACGTCCCGACACAGTAGCTCCACGTCCCATCCTCCCATCCCCTGTGACTATGAAGCCAAGTATGCACGTGATGCATCCCTCGGTTGCATGTGCCAACTCTTGAGCTATCATTGCCATGGCATGATCCATAAATGATTCACCTTTCTTGGCCTTTAAACGATCATGTACCAATGGATCTTGGCGGTAGAGCTTCAATTCTTCTTGTGCATGAAGAAGAGCCTGCATATAAGTAAATTCAGCCCTTAAGGCTATGGACTCTCCTTCCTGCATTTTCTCTTTACCACAGGACGGCTGTCCCACATGTTCCTATTTCTTGGTAGGCTGGTTGTCTCTGCAACTCAAACTACCCTCTCAAGTGCCCATGTTCCCTACCATCTACTCTCTATTGTTTCACCCACACATGATAGAAACAATCTGCAAGAGAGCACGTAGGACCAAGAGAGCACTAAACAGGGTATGCGAATATAGAGTCTTGCTCCTCCCTCCTACTACTTGCTTCTATAATTGACCATTAAAGCTTACCAATTGCAAGTAGAGTCGATGTCAACAGAAGTCTTCGCGATGGAAGCGTCTGGAGTGTTGAAATCTTCAATATATCGCGATCCTTCTCGACAAAAGTCTTCAAGTGGATGCAAGGAACTCTGGGAAAGCTTGATGAACACGTCGGCAAGGATGAGGTTTTTTTGGGACCTTTTTGCGAGTCGATTCGCAGTAGCCGAGATGGACTTGCTGCGTTACGCAACAAGTTTACGGGTGGTTGGCTACACCTCTCATCCCTTTTGGCCAGTGGGCAAGGATGAGGTTTTGTTGGTGGTGAATTGGAGTCAAAGAAAAGGATATAGATATGGTAGCTCGTTGAAGGTACCTACAAGGTCGAGAGTGTTCCCCATCCATAGATGTACCTGGAGGTTGGCGTTGACAACGTTATGTGCAAGTGAATGTGTTTGTGCATGACATGAGATGTGAGCGGCGAGAAAAAAGTGATGCCCATAGTGAAATATGTAGCTGACATACATGGACAATAGGTAGAAGGTGTGACCATGTGGATTCACTGCTCCACCAACACAAGGACTTCTCCACCACAACCGCTTTCTTCGACTCTCTTTGCTGCTTTCTTCGACATTTACTTGACATCCCTTTTCTTGGGAAGTCAAGATCATTAGAGTGTTTGAGACATGGCAGCGGTTTTATGCATGATTGTGCCCACAATCACAAGGGAGCTAGGCGGCCTCTATGCCTCGATGGACTTAGCGTTGTCAAGCATGTGGACTAGAGGCAAGGTGTTTTGAATGGGCGGGGTGTTTGACATTTACTTGGCATCCCTTTTCTTGGGAAGTCAAGATCATTAGAGTGTTTGAGACACGGCAGCGGTTTTGTGCATGATTGTGCCCACAATTACAAGGGAGCTAGGCGGCCTCTATGCCTCGATGGACTTAGCGTTGTCAAGCATGTGGACTAGAGGCAAGGTGTTTTGAATGGGCGGGGTGGTCGAAGACGAGGCACGGAAGAGTCCTGCTGATTATAGGAAGTTCCAAGTGATGGGTCGTACCATGGGCCAGCGCCTACCATGGTCCTCCCATCCAAAAATGAAAAAACAATGTCTATGTGTCTATTACATGCAGAGCCCGTGAATAGTGCAAGGCAATGGACATTGGGCAAAAGGTGGGCCCATGTAGAAGCTTCATTCAGTGAAAACTCCAACACTCTTCTTACTTCGACACTTTGCATTTTGCTTTTTTTTTGGTACCCCTCCACAAGGGTTTTGTCCCACAAGAAGTAGGCCAGGCTCAATGTGGGGTGAGACTTACCAATCCGCATTGGTACCAAATATGTCGCCAGTCATAGAAAGATGTGACAAAAGGCTTGTCGGAAAGTCATCGACCAGATCGGCGTATAATCTCAAAGGGCTTTCAAAACCCTGTATCACCTGTATCTGACATAACTTCGAAGGTGACCACTCTATGGCCGTGGTAGTATTTGACCATGCTGTAAAGGTCAAGATTCCTATGTGACCTGTGGCTCGATAGTCCCTGGGGACAACAAAATGCCAACCTCCTCTAGTGTACCACGGGTGGTTGATCTTCCATTGGGTAAATAAGGCATTCAAGTGTAGGTTCACCAAGCGGATTTCGACCATGGGGTATCCAGGAGACTATGGAAGTTGCCTTGGAAAGTGAGATCCCACACGGTTGGCAAGTATGTGAGCTGATGTTTATGGACACCCCTAGGTCCTTCTCGTCGTCTTCATTGGCTTCTTCTGGAGTAGTCTGCAAGGGTTCCTCATTGAGATCCGACCCCTTGTGGAATAATTTGAGGATCGAGGGCTCATGGATGCAGTTAACGAGGGGTTTGAGTTAGTGGAGAAGGTCGAGGCTGGGGGGTTGAGTGGTGGAAGAGGAAGAGGCTCCTATGGAAGATATTGTGGATTGCTTACGAGAGGGTTATGGGTGGGAGCTGGAGTTGAAGTTGGTTAGATTGGAGAGGTGGTTGGGGTTGGCTATGGGGGATTTTCTGTGGCACCCAATATGTTCATACGAGGAGGCTTGAGTAGCTAGGCTGTCACGTGCACGCCCGTGCCATGGCTAGCCCTGTGCAGGAACAGTCTTAATCCCTTTTCAGTTAGCAATCAAGTAGCATCAGAAGTACCTTCATAAGAATCATTAGCAATAGTATAAGCATCATCTCTATCATCTTCAGTAGCATCAACAGCTGTGACATGCGAGGGATTGATTGTAGTAAAACAACCTTTGGCTGAACTAAACTACACTTAATTATAATTAAGAGATAGGCAATGGTGTCAATGCAATGCAATGCAGCTATATTAAATGAATGGTTACAATGAGGATCTATGAATGGATCTATGCCTGGAAGAGAGATATGCTGAATGTTGATGCTGACTGAATGTTCCCTTCTCCAATGCTGAGGTCCACCCTTGAGATGCTGGCTTTCCTCTATGTAGGAGGCAGGAGATGAACTGTATGTTGTCTTCTAACTGAATGCTGAATATGTTGATGATCTGCTGAATGATGATGATGAACTGCTGACTCCCCTTGCTCTCTAGGAAGGAAATGCTGAGAAGTAGGAAGCTGAATGACTGAATGATGCAATTGCCTATTTATATGAGATTATACTGCTGGTCAGTCAGTATACTACTATTGGCCAGCTGTCTATGTCTTCACGACTTCATTAAATGCTTAAGATGCTGTCGGCTGCCTGATACAAACCTGTCGACTGGTTCCACAGTCCACGACCTGATGTGCTACATGCCCTAAATGCCTTGAATGCCTTATGTACCTTGTGTAGGTGCTGTAACAGCCCCATACCATGCTGTAACTACTGTGAATAACTACTGTAAATGCCTGGATAATACTTGATGATCATGAATGCTATCTGCTTAATGCTTATGAGTGCCTAGAATGCCATGTCACCTGTACACCGACTAGGTGTGCACGTGACAGCAGCACATCAACATCATCATCATCAGCAGTATAACCCTCAGCATGGTCTACAGCATCATCATCATAAGCAGCACAGCACCATCATATGCATCATCACCCATCTCATGGGAATCCACAAGGTGCTGTCGGCTGGCAGCCAATGCTCCATACAGCAGTTGGCCATGTGCTACAGGAAGAGCATCATGTGTGGGCAGAAACCAGAAGATATAATCAGCCTTTAATTCAGTATTTAAGCCAGGTTTTGTCCAAGCAACAGGCCGACAGAGAATCAGCTGGCCGACTGGCATCCCATCCACATATATAAACACAACTCATAATTCAGCATAACATAAGTCATTAGTTAAGCATTCCTTCATCTAGTTTTCAGCAAGCATTATGTAAAAAGGGCATAGGTCAACCCTATGGGGCTGACCACATGCCTCAGCCATGTACAAGCATAAGCCACTTTTTTGTACCATATGAATAAAGAAACCTTGACACCTAATCTATCTCTTCGTCTCTCTCCTCTGTGTCTTCATCTAAGTTAAGAAGTCTTCTGAGAAGAAGTCCATTACTGATCGCGAGAAACTAAAGGCAGAGAGGACCTGCAATGATTGTGGCGAGAAAGGCCACTATTGGAGACAATGTCTCAAGCGGAAGACCGAGAAGAGTGAAGATTCCTCAGCAGCAATCATGAAGACTCCAGCTTTTGTGCACCTGGAGGTGGTGGACACCGATGTTTCATTTTCTTCAGGCAGGGAGGAGATTGGAGGACTCTCCGCAACGGATACTCGGGAGTGGATTCTAGATAGTGGTGCTTCCAGGCACATGACTCCTTCCCGTTCCGGTTTACAGGATCTCTGCAGGCTTTCTGGTCACATTCTTACTTGGGATACATCCACTATCCCAGTTCACAATGAGGGCAGGATGGAGATAGTTCCCGATGGCAGAGAGGGGAAGCATTCCTCCCAGGTGTTGTATGTCCGGCACTTGGTTTTCATCTGTTGTCAGTGCATCAGGTTTGCAAGACTGGCGTATGGATGGAGTTTGATGAGCATTTTGTTGCTCTCCGGGACAAAGCAACAGGCCAAGTGGTTTGGGAAGGCAAAGTGGAGAATGGAGTTTACAAGCTTTCAACACTCTCTCCCAGGTCCTCAGGTTTGTGACGAGTGGCACTCTAGTAATGGCCACTTGTGTGTGGATACGTTGCAGGTGCAGGCTTTCCGGGACCAGATGGTGGATAGCTATGGCAGCAGTTGGCAAGAACTCTCCAGTACTGATGTTGGTGGTTCTTGTGTTCGTCAGTAAGAGGAAACTGAACAGGTAACTTATGCTCTGATGTCTCGTAGTATTCGAGACAAAGAACCTCCTGTAGATGAGGATGTTCTTTCCACGGGAACCTTTAGGAAAGCCAGGCAGGTGGCAGTTGATTACTTGTAGAAGGAGGTGGTTTCTCCAGGCTTTGTGGTTCCGGATTCAGAGGGGGTGGTTCACAGGTTTTAGAAGGCCTTGCGTGGTCTTCAGTAGGTTTCCAGGACTTGTTTTTGCACCGTAACAGGTGTTGATCCTTGTGAGCAGTGTGATGCCTCTTTGACTCAGAAGCAGAATGGTTCATTCATCTGGTTGATGGACACCAGATTGGACGGGAGCTTCCTGGTGAGGCAGTTGAGCTCATGGTTGCGGATGACTCTTTGGGAGGCAGGATTGCGTTTCCTGTGGTTTCTGCGGCATGCGAAGGATCATGGACTCTTGTAGACACGAGGGGGATTGTTGGATGGAGTCCGACTCCACGGTTGGAGTGACTCAGTTTGGGGAGGAGATCCGGACACAAGGAGATCTACTTCAGGCCCAGGAGCAGTTTTACGAAGCAGTAAGAGGCAGTCATCTTTTGCCTTGTCACGGACAGAGGCAGAGTACCGGGCTGCTTGTGATGCTGTTGGTGAGGTGGTGAGGATGCAGAGGCTGCATTGCAGGCTTGGGCTTCCACTGGAGGAACCCATAGTCATCCAGAGGCACTTTGTTCGTGAACAGATCGTTGCTGATGACATCTTGCTAGAGTTCTGTTCGACGGAGGACAGTACGGTGGACCTCTTCACGAAGTCGCTATCTCAGGATTTGCTCAGGCGGCACCCCAGCTCCCTGTGGTTGGTTTCACAGTCAAGAGCTGAGAGGGGGTGTTAGAAGTCATCTCCTGTCTAGTTTTATACACCAGGGTCTTTGTTGTGGGTGTGCCCGCCCTTATGAGGTGTTTTATCATTTTTCCCCACTCTCCGCATTTTTCCCCTACATGGGAGGCAGTCTAGTAGTGGCAGGAGGACCCTGAGCCTGGCCGACTGCATCTGTGACATGGCCGACTGCACTGCATGAGTCATGGGACTCTTTTGATGCTGGCCGACTGTGATTATTCAGTCATGGAGGATTCTTGTGTCCAGTCGGCTGCCCTACAGCAGGCCGACTGCTGATGGGAGGGCATATAAATAGGCCCCCAGCCCCCATACCATTTTTGTATCATACTCCGGGATCTTCTTGTGTATATAGAGCAGAGTTACACGCCTATATCTCTCTCTCTCTTGTGCTGTATTTTTCTGCATGCGTTTTTGCTCTTGTGTTCCCAGATCTGGTCATCATCTCTGCTGCGTATTCTGACAATTAGAGCATGTTTTAAAAAGTTATTATAAAGTAACCGGGCCAAATTATTCAAGTTATTAAAGTATCCCCCTCCTCCTAGCATTCAGAACAGTCTACTAGGATTCAGCTAGAAGGGTGGTGGTGGCCAACCATGGTGCATCACTTCATGTTGGACGCTCTCTCGGTCTTGCATTCGACAAATCCAGCAGCTCATTTGGAACTTCTTGTGGACCAGCAGCAACGGCAGGCAGCTCATGCCAAGATGGCATGGAGAGTCATCGTTCAGTGGGAGACCTTAGCATCATTGATTCTGCAACTCAAAGTCGAGCCCTTCTAGGGAAGCACATTGTCCGTAGTCTCTAGCATGGAACCATGGAACCATGGAAGGGCTTCCTTCTTGCTTGAGGCTTATACAGCACCCCTTCCCACAGAGGACAGTGGCTGCCCCACATCAGGTGGATCATTTCAGCAGCTCCTCTCCACAAGCTTGGCCTATTTTTTAGGGACAAGTTTGCAACCAGCCTCTTCTGAGCTTGGAAGGCTAGCCGCTCTTCATCCTTCCATCTCTCAGGAGCAGCCCTCTTCCGAGGAGAAGCATCTTTGGTAGCCTTTGTTAAGGAACGCTTTCACTCGCCTCCCCTCTCGTCACTACCTCAGCTCGCTCACAGAGCATGGGCCCACCTATGCTCAAGGCCGGCCCAAACAGTGGACACTTGATTCTATTTCCGAGAGCACCCCCCAAAAAAAAACAGGAGCACTTGGCTCAGGTCCGCGGGGGGACACCTGGCCCCACCATCAACTCGGCCATTCCACCGGATTGGTTAGCTCTCTTAGGCTCTCCACCTGATCCAGAGTGGGTAGTTTTCTATTTTCACCATAATGTGCTCTTGGCGGTCTTTGCCATGTAGGGGGGATTCCCTTGGATGGCCTACTCAGTTGGAGAGTTAGAATGCCTGTTTCCTAGCTGCCCAACCTTCGGGGGTGATGACTACCCTCCCCCCCAACAGGGGGTGAGAGTGGTAGGCTTCCACGACCCACGATGGCACATTGATCCACATCCTCTCAAAGTTGCAGACGACCCTTCGTGGTGTCTCTGGCTCTGGGATAATCCCTCTGGCTCAGCTTCAGTGGGATCCCAGCTGGTGGTCATGGCAAGACCATCATTGCCGACCGGAGTCTCCCTTTTTTGCAGTACACAGCAAGACTCAACCATCGCATACTACTAAATGAGCGTGACAGCACTCTTGCAGCCTCCTGATGGTGTCACGCACAGGAGTTCTCTCTCGAACTTCTGGCAGCAACTATGGGAGAGCTTTCAGCTGCGGCAGATGACACACTTCATGTGGCTCCTAGCTCATGGCAACCTCACAGTCAATAATTGGTTGGCTATTGCAGGGCAGCCTGCACAATGCAGCCGGTGTGGAGCCTGTGGGTGGCTGAGGCAGGGGAGGTGCTGCACTATGAGGAGGATGGCACTTGTGGCCCTGCCGTCCAGCTCACACTTTCGGTTTACAACCATCTCAGCCTCAGCCGTATCAGCATCCCAGTGGACCACAGAGAGGTATTTAGCATTTAGCACGCCAAATATGTCAGGTGGAGATGCTAATGACAGCTTGGCCTGCCGACATGCATCTATTTTTCTATTACAACTGAAGAACTCTAGCAATGGAAGAGTACATGTATCGGAAAAACCCTAGGAGCCCTCGCAAAGTCAGAAATCCGAAACCCTAGCAATGGCGTAGAATCAAAAAACATGCCAAACTGATAACACGGAAAAATCCTTGAACAAATGCAAAATGGCAAGCTCAGCACCTGGAGAGATGGTCGATGGCGAAACGCTGGAATTTCTCTCCGTTGTGCTCCGCAACTAGAAGCTCCAGAGTCCAAAAAGAATCGACCGAAGGCAATGGCTATCGAGCGCCAAATTTCAAAACAAAATTACCCAATATATATTACAGAATATATTTCCTATTCCCGTGTGTAGTATAAAATATAGCCCTCAGCGGACTACCCTACCCCTCTGCTTCCGAGCTCACAGTGCTCGTGCGGCAATTGCCTACCAGAAATTACATAGGCGTTGCCTGCACAGTACAAACTAGTGTATTTGTGCCGGCAGAATCAGGAAAAACCGGCTGGGATATAAAACCGACATATAGTAACCACTCACCCTACTCTTCGCTTCTACGCGGAGCAGATTGAGGTTGCGCACGAGAGAGAGAGAGAGAGAGAAGCCTTATAATTCCTCATCGACCTCCCCTCAGACGTGCCACAGAGAGAAAGAGAGATGCACTGCTGCAGAGCTATGGCTATCCCTTAACCTTCTGTATTTGCATCTCTTCACCATTTGCTGCATGAGCTCTTGTAACGGTCTCCCTGGACCCCGTAAGAGAGAGAGAACTCCATTGCGAAACCTTCCACGTATCTTTTGATGGATGTGCTGTGTTAAAGCAAGGGAGGCATGCAAGCTTGCCAGGCGTCCTTCCTTCCATATAGAGGGGGGAGGGAGGCATTCCTGCTCCGCGGTTCCTCCTTAGCTGTGCAAAGAGAGAGAGAGCCTGTGATCTTGACTATCTCCAGCCAACTTCGTACCGCCCACAAGTGACTTGGTCGGACGACGGAGGCCTTTCTCGCACATGAAGGGACAGATCCGATCAGTCATCCAAAAAGTTCAGTTGTAAAATAAACTATTATTAGAATTACTTTTCATCACCAGAGACTATCTTCCACAATACCTCACTAACTAGAAATACCTTTTTGGTGGCTTGATGTGAGAACCATCTACAGCACCACATATCTTAGGTAAAGATGTCAATGCTTCGAACTCAGATATGATACGTTCTAAATGGTTACTATGTGGTACGCTATGTCTCTCGAACATTTTCTGTGTACACAAGAAATCCACAATTTTGTGGCATGACAGTACTCGTAGCCAGGCCACAAGGGACACTAGAGTGTTTTTGAAAATGGTGTTCTGTTGAACAAATGGTGCGCTCCGAGAACACTGGGGCCCGCCTGCATGTGCCCCAAAAAGCGTTGGAGATGCAGACCGCATCGTAAATATTCATTGCATGTGTGAACCATGAGAGATGTTTAGAAAAAATAAGCCAGACTAGATAACTTTGCCGACTGCTATATAGCGCTGTGATTCAACACTCTGTTATCTTGCTTGATGATAAGGGACACAAGTGTTTACACAAGATACAATAACTCTTAACTCATAGAGATAAGTAAACACCAATACTAAGAAACCACACAAGTTAGGTTCTTCAAAGTTTGGGGAAGCTCGTGATTGTAGCTCCAAGTGGAATTAGTACATCAATCTTTGTCTGAATGTTGCCCACATATCAAAGGAGTGTATTAAGTACTTTTTCACTAACTAATAAGCTGGTTTTACCAACCAACATGCTAGTCCAAAACCACCATGCTTGTTCTAGACCACCACGATTATTATGTCAACCACTATGCTTGTTCTCGACCACTACACATGTTCCTAACTAGTGGATTGATTTGTTGCCACCACAAGCATGTTGGTCATTTAATCTTGAGTTTTAACATGCCCCCTCAAGAAAAAAATGACTTGCAAAATGAAGCACAATAAATATGTTTGAAGTTTTCACTATGTTGTGATCTACCATTTTCATCAATATGAAAGAGTTGCACTTATTGTTGTGAATGCCCCTTCAAATGTAAATCTATCTAATATGTAACACCAAATGCATCTCTATGCTTATGAATCCTTTCAACCCGAACAATGAAGAATTCTTTCTACTTCACACAAACACCTATCATGCCAATGTTTTGGTACATGTTGAAAACCATTAAGTCATCTCCCCAACTTGCGTAAAAGATTAAGTTCGTGCTTGTGTCTGTGTCCATTTGCAATACCCTTCAAAAATTGTGTATGTACTTCTCTTCTTCACAATACAAAAGGCTTGCATATTTCATCACATGTTGGAGAAAATATCTTGACATTCATGATTGTTATGAGCTCTTTGTGGTGGCTTTCCCAAGTCTCTGATCAATCCTTGGTGATTATGCTAACACCTTATGTTGACACCACCAGCACCACCATCCAAGATTGCGGAGACTGTTATTCCATTGTATAAAACAGACAACACATCGGTTATTTCATCTCTTTCAAAGTAGTGTCCCAGCTTGTTCATGGGCACTTTTGGCTATCCTTTGGTTTTGGATATGGAGGGAGAGTGCTCAATGTGGCATGACTCATCCTCCTCAGTGTTGAGGGGCTTCCTACTTCTCTCTGCTTTAGCGTCACCACCTTTTCCTCTAGCCTTCTAATTCTTTTGTCCCTTGCATCCAAATGAGCCTTCATGCTTGCATTTGTGCTATTGGAGAGCTTTTTGCACACTTTCCAACTGAATGGTCAACCCTCCCCCCATGACACCCCTGTCCTTGTTCAACTCTACGTAGAGATTTTGCTTAGTCTCCTCATTTTGTTTGAGGTACACCTTTTCTTTGTCCAGGTGGCCCTATAGGGTGTTGGCAGCTTTGTGTGTTTCTTCAAAAAGTGCAGCCTGTTGTTGGGTGTAAGAGTTCAAAAGCTACTCGTATTTTACCTCCAGCACAACTTCGACTGCCCTACATTTTTTGATTATTTATTTCTAGCTTGCTTATGGTAGCTTGGACTTCTTTCTTACTTCTTCTCCTTGGCCTCTTAGGTATTCGGTGTATTTGTGGTCTACTATTTAGCTTCTTATTTCTTTGTGTCCTCGCTCTTCTTATCTATTTCTGCATCCTTTGTGTCTGTGTCTGCCTTTGAGCTTGATTATTCTAACACTTGGCTCTATTCATTGATAGTGATAAAAAGTTTTCTCCTCCTTTTCTTCAGTCCCTATAATTCTTGATGGCCTTCATGTTCTCTCTTTTGGCATGGCTTCTTCTCATCACAGTAGGGGTTTGCGGAGTCTTTTTCTCTTCCTTGCAGAGTCTTTTGCTCTTCCTTTGGAGTTGAGGGCTAGCCTTTGCAATGGAGGGGGCAATCTCTTTGTGGCCTTCATGCCATAATAGAGAATTTTGGTCAAGATAGGTGCAATTCCAAGGTATGGCTCCTTGGGGTTCTCCAGCTTGTATACCCTCACCACCTCGTAGTAATGAATGAGCCCCGCAAAGTTTTCCTTTGCCTCCTAGGGGTTCTTGCATTTCAGTGCTTTGTTGAATCTTGTTAGTTTGCTCACTTTAGCTTAAGTTGTTCTGTATGATTTGTAAAATGACAAATATGCATAATACAATCTGCAGGGCATCACTAATTGTGGCAATATGATTTTGCTCTAGTAGGGCTTTAGTTGAGTGTTCTTGAAGATACTTGTTGATATAGCTCTCTTTCGCTTCCATGAGATCTATGATTGAGTATGGCTCTAAGCTTGGTTTTGGGTCTATTTATTAAGCCAATATTCTGCTTCTAGGGGGATTCACAACCCTTTATCAAAACAATACAATCTTGCCTATTGTGCCCTTGAGCATTCACTGTTTACTCTCACCTTAGTGGAGCCTTAGTGTGGGCATTCACTTGGCTACAATATATATATATATATATATATATATATATATATATATATATATATGCAAAGCAATGGCACCACTGCACAACCTTCCAAGACATGCAACTGGCAACACCTGGCTGGCCCAATGCATTCACTTGGCTACAATATATATATATATATATATATATATATATATATATATATATGCAAAGCAATGGCACCACTGCACAACCTTCCAAGACATGCAACTGGCAACACCTGGCTGGCCCAATGCATCCACACCTTTTCCAACCTTGTGCACTCAATTACTATTCTACAGCCAAGGGTAATGAATCAGGCCAGGCATACAATTCTGTTGCAATCTTTAATTGCACACTATGCAATTCAAGATCTTCAACTACACACTGCGCAGTAGCTAGGCAGCACTAACGGAAAAATGTACAGTTTCTACAGTAGAGGGCAAGCTCCCTCTCTCTCTGCGCTTCCGATACCTGCAAGAACCTACAACCGACCTGCTTCGTGCATGTAAACAATTAATGTCAACTGCTTGATCAAGAAGAACTTTGTGAAATACGTGAGATCGGGGCAATCGACGTCAGATCGATTGCTCAAGGTGGCGAGTGATCGCACGATTTCTTGATCGGACGATCAAACTTTGAGACACCGATTTTTGAAGGTTTGACGATTAAAGTGGGGCCAATGGACGATTGGAGAAGCAATCATCGAAGATCCACTTGGCAAATTAGCGATTAGAAGCATAGAATTGGGCAATTTAAGAGTAGGATCGGCCGATTGGTGAGTCGGATTGATTGATTGGGTAGTTTGATCGACGATTGGACTTTTTTGCCGTGAGCAGTTTGGGCTTTTCCCAAGTGCTTCTTCTCCGTTGGTGATTAGAAGTATAGAATTGGCAATTTAAGAGTAGGATCAGCCGATTGGTGAATCGGATTGACCGATTGGATAGTTTGATCGACAATCGAACTTTTTCTCGTGAGTTTTTTGGACTTTTCCCGAGTGCTTCCGCTTAGTGCATGGGTCCCAATAGTTGATTACTATAAACACCCTTAGGTATGATTTGAATTTTTGAAATATGAGTGTACTCAGCGGGAGTCCATGGGCTTTGCAGTAAAGGTTTACTAAGAGTTCCTACAGTGTCTTTTTCTCGTGAGTTTTTTGGACTTTTCCCAAGTGCTTCCTCTCAGTGCATGGGTCCAATAGATGATTACTATAAACACCCTCAGGTATGATTTGAATTTTTGAAATATGCAGTGCGAGTGTACTCAGTGGGAGTCCATGGGCTTTGCAGTAAAGGTTTACTAAGAGTGCTCCTACAGTGTATTTTGTGTATTTTAATGAATTTACTCCGTTGCTCCTCCTGACTCTCTTTGACTTGACACTTTATGCCTAACATATCCCTCGACCTGAACTTTTATGCTCGTCTCTCAGCACAAGTGACGACTTATGAAATAGCAACTATGTTTACATATGCATCAGTGATGTGACTTCTCGAGGAATTATGCTTGGGTGTGTTTTGGCCTTTTGTAGCCTACACTCAACTTATGAAATAGAAATTGTGTTCATGTGCATCAGTGATGTGACTTCTTCAGGAATTATGCTTGGGTGTGTATTGGCCTTTTATAGCCCGACTCTTGACTCTTATACCTTGGGCACATTTTGGCCCTTAGAAACTTGACTTTTGAACTCTTATGCCATTGGCACATTTTGGCCTTTTACAACCAAACTTTTGAACTCTTATACCATTGGTGCGTTTTGGCCTCGCAACATGACTTAGAGTCTCGTTGATGTAATTTCCTTTTTTTCCTGTTGCTATGCTTAAGGAGTGGCATCTTTAGCTTTGTTACTCAAGTTAAGGGGGTCTTTATCATCTTGATGAGTTTGGCTTTTACCAAGGTTAAGAATGAGGCTTTGAGGATCTATGGGCCTTTTTGTGCTTGGACAACCTTGACACTATGCTTGTCAGAGGGTTCTGGGTGTGAGCAGATAGGGAAGTTAGGATTTCATGCAGAGCTATAGAAGGGGGTAGTTCTTGGGTTTGCTTTTAAAGTTTCTCTTGCTCTTCCCTAGCCCATGTGTGCTCTATCTTAACTTTCCCCTTATCTTTCTTTTTAGGCACCCATACTTTCTTTGGTGTGACTTGTCAATGCATGGTCCTTAATGATGATGACGATTTTCTTTTCTCACTCTAAGAGGGTTACATCTTTGTGTGGATTGCATCCTTGGCACCCAGATTTATCTTCTTCCTTGTTGGTAGTATCCTTGGGCTATTACTAATCTTTGTATGGTCTCACCCACCCATCCTTGGTAGTATCCTTGGGCTATTAGTGATTTTTGTGTTAGGGGATGTACATACATGTTATTCATTAGGCATTAACCATGGACATTATTCACATTTATATGGTCATTTAACCTTAGAAGAGGTGGCACCCATTCATACGTGCCTTTTGGGAGCACAACCCTTTATCTCTTCCACACACGTTTGTAACTTACTATCTCATGCAATGTAATACAACAGGATGATTCTCGAGCAATATCTCTTGTGAAGTTGTGTATTCCTATTGATAGAGTTAAGCCACCAACACGTAGTGATCCTGCTAGTTCCCTTGTAACTCTCATGACGTTATGCTAGTGCCTTCTTCTGAAAAAATGGTGATTTTCTAGAATTGTTGTGGTAGGCACAAAGGCACCGATGCTGCAATCGGTGATGTTTAGTGACGAGCGATGTGCTGATGCTACTCTGTCGGTTTTGCTGGGTGTGATTGCAACTAACTCATATCTTTGCAAGCATTGCAAGACCGATAGGGGCATCAACATAACCCCAGTCATGGTCATTAAGACTGCAACAATTATTTGAGCGGAAGTCCAAGCCGCCTATGTAGTTTTTTTTGACAGATGACATCACTAGATGGACAGACGCTCAACTCAGACGGACACCAAGGGGTGGCATGCACGCATTGTGTGCTTGCGTGATGCAAAGGACGTGTGAAGATGTGGATGAGACTTCGGTAAAGATGTCCAGGCGCTTGCATATGTGAATAACACCATGAGAGCGAGCTATTTTCATTAAAGCATGCAATAAAATGATTTTTGTTTTTGAAAAAGCTACACGTCTCAAAAAGCCATGAAAAGGTGTGAGGCTTACGACATGAAAAAAAAGGAGTGGAGCCATTGCCTCAAGCAAAAAGGGAAGACCATATGTAGTGAAGGGAGACGAAGAGAGACCGAGGGCTTCTTTTGCTCATAAGCACATGGCAAGCAAGACTAGTAAGAAAAAGGGAGTAGCCGTCATCTGTTTTTAAGGGGATGGTGAAGACCTGTGAGGATTGCAGCTGATGTCGCCGACATCAAAGTCGGGAGAGAGAGGTGATGATACTGCAGTCCTCCGGTCGTCTAGCGGGTGATAGAGGTGACAGTTAGGTGGGGCTCCCAAGCTAGTGTGAGAGACAGAAGCAGACAGGCAAGCCAACTCAGCGTGGGGCAATTCTTATTGAAGGGAACGGAATGAAGCCGTAGACCAGTGAAGGGTACAAGGATTTGGAGGCCTGCAAGAGTGTGAGGGTGACAGAGCCATGCTATCGTGAGGTTAGGATGATCGTATTAGTGCTACGAGACTGAGCGTGAAGAGGAGGAGATACTAATGTTGTGATATGTTGATCGCTAATTGCCATGAAGACCTTAACACTGTAGTTCATGAGCTTTCCGCATAGATCAAAAGCTTGCTGCGCTGCATATATTGGTGGTGGCCTTTGCTTTGTGGGGGTTGCTATTGTGCCATGCTTTTGATGGATTTTATAGAGATTCTTTTGTAATAAAAGTATGGCAAGTTCAAAAGTTCATGAAGAATGCATGGTTCAATTCAATGGAACTTTGATCTCAAGACGCTATGATTTGAGGCATTTTTGGTGTGCACATGGTTTTGGGATATATGTATGTTTAGGATTGGATGCTATGTATCTTGGTGTTGGTCTCATGAAGCATCACCTCCTAGTACCCTCAGCATGATACTAGCCTCATCATTAGTTCTTTCTTTTACCCCGTGCTTTCTTCTTTTCGAGCCCTTCTTAGCCTTGTCTGATAGGCTTCTAGCTTGGTATTGTTAATGGACTGGTGTACCTCTATAGCGTGTGATCCTCCACCTATATCAAACACAAAATGAGGGTGCAATCCATGCATCTGTACCACATTCTCCACCCCTCCGAGATCAAATGGCATGTCCATGGCCATTTCATGCATCATGTCTTCGTCAACACAGCTCACTACACCTTCTTGTGATTGCCCATAAACATTGATCTCACATCAAGCACTAGCAAGCTCTCAAAAAATCCCATAGAATCACCTTGCCTCAAAACATTCTGATTTAGCATATCAGAGGAGTCCATAGAAGCATCCAACACATCATCAATATCTTCACAGACATCATCATCAAACAAAGGCAGGCTATTACACTTGCTCCGTAACATAGCAATCCTCGTACATGCATGTTGTACTTCTAGATCAAGCTCCTCTTCTGGCTCATTCTCACTGAAATCATCAATGCCCCATTCATCATGCATAATTACCACTGCATCATCTACAACATTGCATTTTCCTTCCAAGCAATCATAAGCATCCATGTTGTCCCTCAAGTCCATATCAACTTGCATAGCACTAATAGGCTCTTCATATTTGTCCTTCACACCAAAATCTATGTGCACCTTAGATCGTGAGAAAAATAAAGCACCATTTCCTCCACATACAACTCCCAAGCATCATCTAAAAGTATGTCAAACTCCTCATCTATGTCTTGGTCACCTAGAACACCTATATCAACATCCTCATAAAATGTGTACATAGCCTCAAGATGTATCTCCTCTCTAACTTTCTCACATGACTCATGGTTACCACTCCTTGATGAGCAATTTGACAACATCACTTGGCTTTCCATCTCCATAGGCATCTCTTCCTGCAAACAAACATAAGGCTCCTCTTGCCCTACCTATGTACTAGATCCCATTCCAAACATGGACTCACCACCATTGCTGTTGTTACCATCCTCATTAAGCAAGCCATTAATACAACACAACTGTTCTTCAAAACCCATGCATACAAACTGGCTGTCACACATAGATTCCACACTGACATCCCTCCTTTCTAGGCATACATCATTGACCACATCTTCTTTCTCCTCCCTAGAAAAAGCTTCAAACAAACCACTCACCTCATCAAGATCCTCAGAATCATGGTCAATCAACATATCATTACTGTTTAGGATGATGACTCTCCAAAAACCTCGGATCCAAAGCTCCCCACTGTATCTTGCATATCCTCAGATGTCGTGCAAGTGGAGGAATCCATGCTATCCCCATTGGTGACTACATCATCTTCATCACTTCTCTTGGCATCCCTGAATGAATCAACCTATTTACAAAAGACCTCTCTCTTGTCATGTATCACATCTGCTGCTACCCTATGCTTCCCACACTGCTTCTTTCTCTCTATGGACTTGGATTCTCGCCGAAGTGCATAATGTATAGCCCTTGCATAACTATCACATCCATGTCTAACAACGCTCATCTGCCACACTAGCTCCAAGGCTGCCAAAAAGTGCATACACTGAAGGTAATCGTGCACAATATCCACACTATCAAACAAATCAAGATAAGTAAACCAAGCATCCTCATACCTCAACTAGAAGGTAGTCGTGCACAATATCCACACTATTAAATAAATCAAGATAAGCAAAGCAAGCATCCTCATACCTCAACTAGAAGTCAGCGATCATCTCTCCATCACGCTGCCTGATACTCGTGAGGTTTGTCCAAGCCTCTCTTCTACCTCCATCCATTGAAAACCTATGAATCAAAGCCCTATATAATAGCCTCCCGCTATCCTGCACATGATCTGGCAAAGTAGAATACCAAAGAGCCACAAGCCCTGTAAACCTCGGTGCAAGGAACATCCCTCAAGCCATATCATCTCTGATCCCTGCATGTCTTCACTCCCTCCTAACATGGTGAACACATGCATGAACATCCTTAGACCCATACCCGCAAAGTCCATCAGTATAAGCCTGCCTAGTGTGAGCAAAATGTAAACTGAATGGTGCTTCAAAGCACCATTCAAAGCACTCCTCAGTGGGGGCACCAAAATATGAGTCATTGGGGAGTCTGCCTCTATGTAAACTGAATGGTGCTTCAAAGCACTCCTCAGTGGGGGCACCAAAATATGATTCGTTGGGGAGTCTGCCTCTATAGCCCGTCCCAACACACCATCGTGAGGAGGAGGTGACACTCTAGCACCAAAACCCATTAGAACATACATACATATGTACCCTCTGGCAAAGCCTATAAACACGACATATCACCCGTACAAAACCATACTTGTGTCACCAAAACATCTCATGGATCCACTAGTACGTGCAAATCCAGTCCATTAACAATACCAAGCTAGAAGCCTATCAGGACAAGGCTAAGAAGGGCTCGGAAAGAAGAAAGCACGGGGTAGGAGAAAGAATTGACGATGAGGCTAGCATCATGCTGAGGGTACTGATGCTTCATGATACCATTACCAAGATACATAGCATCAAATCCAAAACATACATATATCCCAAAACCATGTGCACACCAAATAACGCCTCAAAGCATAGCATCTTAAGATCAAAGTTCTGTTGAAGTGAACCATGCATTCTTCATGAACTTGTGAACTTGCCATACATTTATTACAAAAGCATCTCCATCAAAAGGATGGCCCAATAGCATCCCCACAAAATGAAGGCCACCACCAATATATGCAGTGCGACCAGCTTTTATCTGTCTGGCAGGCTCAAGACTATAGTGTTAAGGTCTTCATGGCGATTAGTGACCAGCATAGTATCCACTCCTCTTCACAGTCAGTCTCGCAGCACTAATACAATCATCCTAACCTCACGATAGCATGGCTTTGTCACACTCACACTCTTGCGGGCTTCCAAATCCTTGTGCCCTTCACTGATCTATGGCTTCATGTCGTTCCTTGCCACTAAGAATTGCTCCACGCTGGGTCCGCTTGCCCGTCTGCTTCTGTCTCTCATTTAACTATCTTGGGAGCCCCGCCTAACTGCCACCCCTGTCACCCTCTAGACGGCCGGAGGACTGCAGTATCATCACCTCTGTCTCCCGGTTCTCAGCTTTGATGTTGGCTGCAGCAGCAACTGCAATCCTCACAGGGCTTCACCATCCCCTTGAAAAGAAATCAATGCTTCTCCCTTTTTCTTGCTAGTCCTGGTTGCCATGTGCTTACGAGTAGAACAAGCCCCCGGTCTCTCTTCGTCTCCCTTCACTACATATAGCCTCCCCCTTTTGCTTGAGGTGATGGCTTCACTCCTTTTTTTGCATGATACATCATAAGCCTCACACCTTTTCATGGATTTTTGAGGCATGTAGCTTTTTCAAAAACAAAAACCATTTTATTGCATGCTTTGATGAAAATAGCCTGCTTGCTCTGATGGTGTTATTGCGCCCAGACATCTTCATCGGAGTCTCGTCCACATCTCCACACGTCATTTGCATCACGCAAGCACACACAACATGTGCATGCCACCCCTTGGTGTCCGTCTGAGTCGAGCATGTGTCCATCTAGTGATGTCATTTGCCCATACGAAAAAAAACCTATCATATCACTGCTGACGTCGTTACTGTATGGACCATGGTGTTGGCAGATAGCCTTTAACGTTATCTAGATCCATCCCTATCGTGGCAAACATTTGAGCACAAGGCTTCTCCACTCTTAGTTAGGCTTTTTACTCCTTGACTTTCAATTTTAAGGGATGTGGTGGGGGTTGATTGGTTGAGGCCTTGAGTTTATGGTGGATGATTGCACTTACAAACTTGATGGGACCTATTTGTAGTAATGTCAGTAACTTTTGGATCTTAGTAGAGATTTGTCCTAGCTCTCCTTCAGCGAGAGAAGAATTCTCGTCTGTTGTGCTAGCTTGATTATGGATGTCCTTATGGTCTAGTCTATACTATAGTCATGTTTGGCAATCCATCCCCTTCCAAGATTGGCATTGTACCTATAGTAGGCATAACATAAAAACTACCTTCCATGGGGTAAGAATTGATATGGAACTTGAGCTTTAACATCCCTTTGCATTCATTATAAATGCTTAAGACTATTTGTACTAGAGCTTGGGTTGGATAAAGGGTAGTTTTCCTAATGAGACTCAAGTCTCATATGACATTAAGTTTCCTCCTACTCCCCTATCTAATAAAGCAAGTTTGGAAAGTCTTATGGGTTTGAGCTCTTCCTCCTTGTGATTGTTAATTAGCTTCCCATTGGGATGAGGTTATAAAGTAGGATTAGGTCCCTATCCTTGAACCTCTTAGTTTTGATATTTTTTCTCTTTTTCTGAGTATAAATGCCCACCATGAGTGTAGTCTTGCCTCATCAAGTTTCTCAAGCTTTATGAGTGGTTTAAACAACTCATTGCCCATCCATGTCATTTACTTTGCTACCCTCAAGGTTGGGATCATAAATTTAGTTGGGAGTATAGCATCAAGTCCGAAGAATAGGTTATAAAGGTTTAGTCCTAGTTGAGGTTTTGTAGGTGGTTCTGTAAGCCCATAAAGTGGATGAGAACTTCTGCTCCCAATCCATCCTTGATGCCTCTACTATCTTTGTAGGCATAGTGCATAGGACCTTATTTGGGCATTTATCCTATCTATTCGTTTATGGATAGTATGGGGAAGACTTACGGTATACTATGATCAATTCTTCTAAGAGAAACTCCACAATGTCACTTAAGAAATTATCCCCTTGTTTACTAATGAGCTCTAGAGGACATCCAAATCTAGTGATGATATGCTCATAAATGAACTTGGAGGTGGTTATTCCCACGTCCACTTTTACTATGGCCTTAACCTCAGCCCACTTCATAGTCAGCCATGATGATGTATGGTGCTTGTTGTGTGCTTCTACAAAGTTGATGCCCTCTTTGGTGAAAGTTCTTACTACAGACATGATTGGATATAATGTTATTCTATCTTTTTGTTGTGGAATGGTGAAGCACTCATCTCACAATTTTTTACATATTTTATTGCATCGCCGCCGAAGAGTATCGGCCCCACCATAGTCCTCTTACATATATAACTTTTCTTGCTATGATGTCTCCTCTAAAGTGCCCTCTAGTAGTGACACACCTGCATGAGCTTGTTTCTAGAATATCCACCACGTAGTCATCTTCGCATACACAGGGTCTTAGAACATCATCTTTCCCTCTCCTATAGAGTTATCCTAAGATGATGGGTGTACAAGGCTGCTACTTTTACTAAAACTGCGTTTTCTTCTTAGGGACATGGTCTCATCTATTGTTCAAGTATTTAGCAATTTCATAACTCCACCTTGGCACTAAGCTTATTTGAAATAGAGACACATTTGGAATATTTCCCTCGACCCTTGTTGGTCCCTCCTTGTTGGAAATTCTCGATAGGTGTGGTCAACTCTGACATGTGATGCTCCTTTTCAAACTGACATAATAAAATCAAATTCTAGTAGAAGTAATAACCACTACATAATTTTCCATGTGGCATATGGTTTCTTCATACAAGGTAAAGTAAAGCACGATGGTCCATAAAAAATATAAACTTGTTTGCCAAAAGATAATGGCAAAACTTCTTTATTGCATAAACTAGCAATAATCCCTCTCTCTATGTGGTTGTATAATTTTTCTCTAGATCATTGAGTTATCTGCTGGCATAACTAATAGGAAAGTCCATGTTCTTTTCCCTAGGTTGAGCGAAAATGTATCTTATAGGGCAAGAGCTCATGCATCTATATGTGTAAATGGAAGATGGCATCCCACCTTGGTGCTCTGAGAATTAAAGCTATTATTACATCAAGGCCTCCTTAAACTTATGGAATAACTCTTTGCACTCCTTAGTCCACACAAAATATACCAACATGGCATATAGCAGTCTAGCAATCTTCACATATATAAGTATGAAGCGTCTATAATACCCTGTGTAACCCATGAATATTTGGACTACTTTTGATGTTTTGGGTCTTTCGAGTTCTAAATCACTCGAATCTTTTCGTCATCCATGGAAGATTCCATTTTTAGACACCACATATCCTTAGGATTACACCCTGTCTCACCATGAACTTGTGCTTTTTAGGGTTCAAACATAGTTTGTATAGTCGGCATCCAACACTAGCTTGTAGATGGGGTATGTTCTCTCTCTCAACTTTGAGTTCATTCATACATCATCCATGAAAATCTCTAAGAACTTTCTTAGGGAATCTTGTTGTACACATAAGTCTCTAAAACGTAGCTAGCATGTTGGTTATACCAAACAACATTACTTTATATGCAAATGTTTCCCATTCTATAGCAAGTGAAATCCATCTGAGAAGCTGTAGGCTTCTTTTCCTATGACTCAAAATTAGGCAAAATATGGACTCTCATTAAGGATTTTCACACCTGATCTCTAGAAAAATGGGCTCATGGTGAAATTTTTGCAAATCAACTCAAAAGTGAGCAGAGTTTGGACATTTGGAATCTACTCTTCGCTCGAGACCTTTCCAATGATATATAGCATGATAAGCAATTTTGAATATTCAAGAAGTCGCTAAATTGGTGCATGATGACATGGCATGTAACATCCCACGTCATCACCAATATGGGGAATTTCGCATAGGGCTCATTGTATGTGTATGGTCACTGGCCTAGCATCATCCATGAAAGGAATTGTGTGTTGTGCCAAACCTTTGGAGGGACTTCTTTCAAGTCAACATGACTCCAAGTGAACATATCTTTGTATTTATTGAGAACTGCTACAAGTTCTATCTGCTCTTCTTGAATTAAGTTGGTGGCTATCCCACAACAATTTGGGTTGCTCCTCAGGAAATGCTAAATCCACTTGTATTATATACTCTTTCTTAAAACCTTCAATATTGGACCAACCTACTAAAATGCGAATGGGAATTGAAGACATGGTCAAGACTACTAAAGATAAGAGCTAGGTCATAATTGTTTGTGGGCCTTCTAAAGTCAACAACATCAAATGTATGCTCATAGGTCAAGCCACATAATGTTACCACAACGTTCATTAGGAATCCCGTAGGGGTTCCTTAATTTATTTCTGCTAGCTTCTTGAGGACTATTTTGGCTCTTCTAAGGGGATTTCCTTTCCATCTTTGCCACATGTCTTTAGTCACAATATTCTCAATCTTGATCCCCCCATAAAGGATCATAGTGGTGTATTCACTCCTCCCAATTCAATTGGGATGGTGGCATTCATATCATCTCCTTCATAATACTTCCCAACTATACTAGTTAGTACATCCTTGAATGTCCCCATCGAGGGTTATCCTCTTTAGCTTGGTCGGTCTCCTCAATTTCTCACTGGTTTAAGCTTTCTTTCATTCATTGATGGACTTCATGCAAAGCTTCTAGCTTGCATGCCATGGTTATAGGTATAGGGGTTGAGAAGATTGGTCCTGAGGATTGCTCTCAAGGCTCCCGTTTAGATGGTCTGTTGGGTCCCTTTCCCTTATCTCATTTCCACTAGGATTTTTTGAGGTCCCTAGTTGAATAGTTCATAGCTCATAGTACTCGACAATATAATCACATAAAAATATCCAGATGGAATCTCCGTTGAAGATCAGCAAGATCAACCAACAGATCCATATAAAAGAGCCATGGACTCATCAGTTGAGGACCAGCAAGGTCAATCAACCAGATCCATGTCCGAATTCAAAAAACAACTCTTACTCCTTGCTCCAATATCTTCCCCGACGTACTCGTGGGTATCTTCGGCGACCCAGAGCCCGAGCACCGTATGGTCAACACCCTCTAGGATCCTTCGAAAGTCACTTAGCGTTTCACTCATAGGCCGCTTCCTTGGTCCCTCATCCACTGTACTGGAAGCTCACCATTGAATCAAACCGAGGTTGGTCAAGACCTCGGCTGAGACCTTGCTACGCGAGACGTCCTCCGATGACTCTCTGTCACAGCAATTGCAACTTTAACAGATAGGTCTCCACGACCTCATTCACAAGACGGTCAAAATGCTTCCCAGCATTCTTGACATAAAACAGCCATTTAAAAACAGATTTCACAAACAAATACAGTTCCAATAATATTTCTATCTTTTCTCATTACTCTGCATCCATTCAAATTAGACCCCATCTTTTTTTTCATCTTACCACAATTTTATTTTCATCATCGATCCCTATCACATCACATCATTTCTACGTCAAATCACATCCAATCGCATCATCCACACATCAATCCACATCATTCATACATCTATCCACATCAATCCACACGTCAATCCACATCATTCAAACATCCATGCACATCAATCCACATTATCCACACATCAATCCACCTCATCCATACATCTATCCACATCATTCACTCATCATACTTACACCAATCCACCTCATCCACATTATCCACATTATCCAATCCACATCAATCCACATTATTCACTCATCATACACACACCAATCCACATCAATCCACATTATCCACACATCCATCCATATTATCCACACATCCATCTATATCTTCCATACATCCATCCACATCAATCCACACGTCAATCCATATCATTCAAACATCCATGCACATCAATCCACATTATTTCATAAGCATTCCCATTCTCATCTAATCACAGCAATCCACATTATTTCATAAGCATTCCCATTCTCATCTAATCACATCTTTTTCATCTAATCACAGCAATCCACATTATTTCATAAGCATTCCCATTCTCATCTGATCACATCTTTTTCTATCTCATCACTTATTTCCTCATTTTTCCTTCATCAGATCTCACCCACTTGCACCTACCCATATATCTCATCACTTCACATACATTAACATCTATCCAGTTTACATCGCATCTTATCACATTCAATTTCACATCACATCTCATTCATTCACATCCTGATTCACATGCTAACACATTTATTCATGTCCCTTATCGTTCATTCACATTTCGATTCACATCACATCACATCCATTCACATCCCTTATCATTCATTCACATCACATCACATCCATTCACATCCCTTATCATTCATTCACATCCTATATCATTCATTCACATCCCGATTCATATGCTATCACATTCATTCACATCCCTTATCATTCATTCACATCCTATATCATTCATTCACATCCCGATTCATATGCTATCACATTCATTCACATCCCTTATCATTTATTCACATCCTATATCATTTATTCACATCTCGATTCACATCACATCACATCCATTCACATCCCTTATCATTCATTCCCATCCTATATCATTCATTCACATCCCGATTCATATGCTACCACATTCATTCACATCCTATATCATTCATTCACATCCTTTATCATTCATTCACATCCTTTATCATTCATATCTATCCAATTTACTTCACATCTCATCGCTTCAATTCTCGTTCATATCCATCATATTTACATCCACATATATTCTCCCACATACATCCACATCCATACTTATCACATACACATCCGCATCTATCCTTTCACATACATCCACATCCATACTTATCACATACACATCCACATCTATCCTTTCACATACACTCATCCACATCTATTCTTTAACATACATCCACCTCTATTCTTCACATACATCCACATCCATCCATCCATTCATTCCCATCTATCTTATTCGCACCCCATCTCATCACATCTATTTACCTCTCATTCTCATCACATCTATCCATCCATTCATCCATTCATTCTCATCTATTTGATTCATATCACATCATCACATCTATCTACCTCTCATTCTCATTACTTCAATTTTCATCACATCTATTCTCTATTCATTCTCATCTATCTGATTCACATCATCACATCTATCTACCTCTCATTCTCATTACTTCAATTTTCATCACATCTATTCTCTATTCATTCTCATCTATCTGATTCATTCTCATCTATCTACCTCTCATTCTCATTACTTCAATTTTCATCACATCTATTCTCTATTCATTCTCATCTATCTGATTCACATCCCATCTCATCACATCCATTCTTAGAATGCAAGAGAATCCTTATTTTTTTATATAAAGATTCTTTACACATCTATTTAAGCATAATTTCAATTTTAAGGAGAATAACACTTTCGAAATAAAAATAAATCTTTTATGCATCTTTCTATGCATAAATTCAATTTTAATGAGAATAACTCTTTTGAAAAAAAAATCGTTATGCATCATTCTATGCATAAAATCAAAATTGATGAGAAATAAAAATAAATTCTTTATGCACCTATTCATGCATAAAATCAAAATTGATGAGAATAACTCTTTTGGAATAAAAATAAATTTCTTTATGCATCTTTCTATGCATAAAACAAAAATTGATGAAAATAACTCTTTTCAAATAAAAATAATTTCTTTATGTACCTTTCAATGCATAAAATCAAAATTGATGAGAATAACTCTTTTGAAATAAAAATAAATTTCTTTATGCATCTTTCTATGCATAAAATTAAAATTGATGAGAAGAACTCTTTTGAAATAAAAATAAATTTCTTTGTGCATCTTTCTATGCATAAAATGAAAATTGAAGAACTCTTTTGAAATAAAAATAAATTTCTTTATGCATCTTTCTTTGCATAAAATGAAAATTGATGAGAAGAACTCTTTTGAAATAAAAATAATTTTCTTTATGCATCTTTCTATGCATAAAATGAAAATTGATGAGAATAACTCTTTTGAAATAAAAATAAATTTCTTTATGCATCTTTCTATGCATAAAATGAAAATTGATGAAAATAACTCTTTTGAAAAAAAATAATGCATCTTTCTATGCATAAAATGAAAATTGATGAAAATAACTCTTTTGAAATAAAAATAAATTTCTTTATGCATCTTTCTATGCATAAAATAAAAATTGATGAAAATAACTCTTTTGAAAGAAAAATAAATTTCTTTATGCATCTTTCTATGCATAAAATCAAAATTACACTTTTAGAATACACAATTGATGGGGATTACTCTTTTTTGGATAATAAAAGATAAAACTTATTTCACCAATTTTTAGAAAATTTCACCATAACCTCCTTTGTATGGCTGAGCATTTTTTTAATTTTTTCTAACTTAAAATTACTTAAAAATTATCGCCAATTGGTTTTAAGCACTCTAAACTAATCAAAATTCACTTTTAAAAGAGAAATAATATGAAAAGTTTAATTCCAACAATTAGATTACTTAACTAGGATAAAGAAGGGCTGAATTTAAGAATGAGAGAGGGGAAAAGCCTTTCCAAGAAGGCATAGCATCTGTTTATCATTTTAAGATAACAAACAATTTAGAAAACCAGTAAAAGAATAAGAAAAAGTAAGATTTCTTACTTACATGAAATTATAGGAGCTTTCCTTTGGCTTGATGGTTTGAGGGATCTACTCTTGTTTGCAACAAGAGTGGCCACCAATTCTTTAGAAGATGGAATGTTCAAAAACTAGTGAATTATTAAGAAATTCACAGTTCTTGGCTCTTGGGAGGACTAGAGTAACAATGCATGAAACACTATTAAGCTTCAACAAAGGGGGAGGCTTCTATTTATAGGGAAAAGTGAGCTTCTAACCAAGCAAACTGATTCTAGAATTTTCTAGATCAGTTTGGTCAAATTTTGACCATTTTCAGGTCAGTTTAGCTTACTTTTTGGAACTAGACTTGAATTAGGAGAGAGGAGAGATGAAATATCTCAATTTTTGATAATTTTAAACTCCACCACACATGTGAAGTAGGTGCCTCCTTCATGAGGGGGGAATTCCCATTGTGAGGTATCAAAAATCCATTTTTTAGTAATTCCTTTGGTCCTTAGTCCACTCTTCATCTTATGTGAGTATTTACTCATTTTTGGGGGGGATTTTCTTTATTTTTTCTATTTATCTTCTCCACACATTTGGATGAATCTGGTTGGTCCCTCAAAACCTTTATTTAAAAATTTTCAAAAATGTAGACCCCTAGGATAAGGCCTCTTGAACAGATTATACTTTATTTCTAATGCACCTTCTGAAAATCTTTTTGAACTTCTGTTTCGGGGGAACTTATTTTAATAAGAAGAGATATTTTTCCATCCAAAAATATTCAAAATCTGAATAATCTCTCTCTAGAATATTTTCTCTTTCTAAGCCAAAACAGGTAGAAACAAGATCTTTTATATTTCTGAAGAGGGATTTGATTACAGGGGAAGATACTGGACATCCTGAGAGGCTGGGGAGGAATCTTACAGAAAGAGCATAACCATTCAATTTCAGAAATATGTTCAGGTATGGTTGTGGACTCAGTTCTGGAAAGGGCAATCATTAGCAACTGAGTACGGTCGTGGGCAGATTAGGGAATGGACATTCTCTCAGAGAGGAACGGACATTCACAAGTGGGAAAGGACCAGTCATGGGGGATAGGTTGATGAATAGGTGTTCTCTCAGAGAGGAACATACGTTTGATTTTGAAAAAAGTGCGGTCGTGTAGCGAGGTGGGCGCTCGCTCATAGAGGAACGAGTGTGGGCTTGTGTAGGGAATGGTTATTTTCTTGGGGAGGAACATACATTTTTTTGTGAAGGTACGGGCATTCACTCATAGCCTGACAGTCAAGTGTCTTAATAGTGTCAAAATGGCATATCTCTGATAGCCATCATGAAGTATTCTCCTAACACAATTAGCTGTGCAATTGTCATGCTCTTTCAATGCCCACTACACACATTTATGGAGTAGATTTGGTAAGATTTTAGATCAAGAAGTGAACGAGCCTGGCTAACAATAGAACCATCATACCTCTATGAGAAGGAATGGGTGTTCACTTCTTAGAGAAGCAACCCGAGAGTGAGTTAGTCTTTTCATAATTTTCTTCCTTGCTCTTATGATTTTTTTTGTGGTTTTCTTTTTATGCCTAGATTAAGCTAGTCCTAAGTCACTTAATCATGTAAAGCATGCATAGTTTAACCTAATAAAGGGGGATTATGTCCATTCATTATGAGAAAATACCTTATATACAATTGGCCCTTATTCACACTTGGGCGCCCAAAACTTACTAACTAAGGCCTTGGGTGGCCTATATCTTATAATGTTACAACTTTTATAGTGCATTTGCATGACACTTATTAATGTCCTCAAATGAAGGAGCATAATTATTAATCCTAAATAACATCCCCCCTACCTGATGTAGGTTATATCCTCAGAACCTGTCACATCGCCGAGGCCTAAAGACTTGGTCGCCGAACTCATGATGATGATAGAAGTTGTGGCATGACTAAAGCTTTTTTAGGGTTCTTCTGAATGCAGAGTGTGATCTCCAGAACCCGGTGTCTACCATATCTTCAAATGTTACATGTATGTAAGCTGGTAGACACCTGAGGCGATGGTAGTATAACATCATGCATCTTTCAATGGGGCCTTGGTTCATGTCAAATAGTATCTACTTCAAATCCATCATATCTCTCTTTGTCCTGTGTCAATAAGTACCACAATCAACTTCAAAAATTGGACAATGTCCACAATAGTGGGATTCGGGATGCAGCGCCATGCATGTATCTATGTCAGCAATTGTTGTCTTTGTTGTCCTATATCTGAAAAGGTTGTTGACAAAAATAGAGAAAAATTGTAACATATATGTGAATCCCGCTGCTTTGCATCATGGAATTCCAATGGTGTCAATGTTTGTTTTAATGGCATATACAATGAAACCACTCTCTGTGTGGGAAGAGCACACATATACTAGTGACTATACTCTATGATTGTCAAGTACTCCATGCTGGCTGCATAACAAAATCTACAATTTTGGGGTTTGCATCATCTGTGACAATTGTTGTATAGCCCCCTCGTGTATGTACTGGATGTGCCTTTCTTCATTGGTAGAAGCAGAGGTAATCATAAATGTCACAATCCGGATTTCAAGTAAATCAGCCAAATGAGGGTTAGCCAGCTTTGTGTGCCTTGCCACATTTGCCCATAAGGTGCCTTCTCCATCTACGGGCAATAATTCCTCCAACTCTGGTATTGGTGCTCAGAGAGGATACGGTACATAAGGCTATTTTGTAGATGTTATGTCAGAGTAAGCTTCATGGAGGATCCGCCTGGTAGGTTCATGGAGTAAGCTTCATGGAGGATCCGCCTGGTAGGTTCAAATGGTGTGATTTGCATCAAAACCCTGAATAGTAACTTTGGCCTCAACAATGGATTGCCTCCTCTGATTAATCCTTCATATTCTACAGCAAACAAAGACTCAAGCACAATATCATCAATAAAAGGCTGAATATTATCTTGTGGTAGAGTGTGACGTACTACCTCTTGAGTTGGCTGTGGTGGAGACGGGTGGGGTGCTGGCAACTCCTCGGGGGTGAGAGTGTTAATGGAAAATTCTAAAGGAAGAGAAGGAAGATGAGATAATATACAATTGGCTTGAGATTTTTCAGTAGGAGGAACACTATTTACTTGCTACTACAAAGGAAAACACATAATAAGTTGGAAGATTAGATGAACTTGTGGTTTCCTCTTGACCCTCTTCGAAACTAGGGGATGGGTGGGTGGGCTTGTTGAGCTTCATAAACTCTTAGAGTTCTATGACTTCCTTAGGAGATATGTCAAGATATTCAATGTGTATTTTATCAAATTTATAGACTACTATTGTCAACATGGCTCCTAGATGTTTATGTATATAATGATAAAGATTGAGAATGCCATAAGGATGATAGAGGGTAGATTCACAGAGACTTAAGTGTTGATGCATATTATACACCTCTAGCCACCTATGATTGATTATCCATTAATAACTTCAAGCTACAACCTCATAATTGGCCGATGTATCAGGAATATCATCTGGTGTAAACAGGTCAAGTTTATCGACACTGTTGTCCAAGATGTCCAAATTTTGCAACACCCGACACCAACTACATAGGTTGAGCACAATAGGGTGTAATGGATAAAAGCGTACATCTTTGGGATTAGTTAGTACTATGTCTCCCAAAAAAATACCCATAATAATGGTAGGGTCGGCATCACGTTCTGTATTTTGCCTAATTAGTGTTAAATCTCCTAGGCTTAAGTCTTCAGAAGACAGATTGATTTCATATTGAAGTAAAGAGAGTGTTAGTGTAGACAAAAAGAGAGTAAGAGTTTGAGGAGGGGCCCGAGGAGTCACCGGCAAAAAACAAACCTATCTCCGAGGCTTGCTCAAGAAGCAGGTGCAACTCATCTGCTGTAGGCTTGCTCAAGAAGCAGGTGCAACTCATCTGCTGTAGGCTCTTGTCTTTCACTTCATTTCTAGACAGCTAGCTGCACTCTCTAGTTCGTGTATCCTTGAGTCTTTGGTTATTAGAAGATCTAAAATTGCTGTTTCTCTAACCATTCTGGCTACATCTAATTCCTCAAATCTTCGTGTGGCGGCTTCCTGTGCCCTTTGGCTGATGCTTCCAACTCGTGAGTCTCTTCAATCTTCTTACGCCTTTTAGTTGCCAATGCTTGGCTGGCTTGGAGTTGTTGAGTAATCTATAGTATTTCCTGTTTGTGGGTATTGATCAACTTCTCCATCTTCAAATATTTGGCATTTATTGTCTTATTCAAGGTCCTTACTTTCTCTGCATTTGCTTTGTTTGTTTGTTCCCATTCTGTTTGAAGTTGGAGCACTTTGTGGTCAGCATCTTTAAGGGCTGCAGATATACATGTCAAGTTCTTTGTGAGTTCCTCTTCCTTGGCTTGAAATGTACTTTATACCTCTTGAAGCTTTTGAGCATGGATGCTGGCCTGTTTCTTAGTGTGCACAACTTCTTTTTGAATCTATTCTTTGGCTTGCTCCACGTGTGCTTTTAGTTTTGTATTTTCTTTAATTCTTTGTACTATTATTTGGCTGAGGACTTGATTATTGCTCTCTAGTACCTAGTACCTTGCTTCTTGCTCTTTGGCAGCCTTTAAGCTTTTTAAGACCACATCTTTATGGATTGCTTCTGCTGCTACCAAGTGTTCTTGGAGCATTTCAACTTGGTCTATGGCTTCGTGGGACCTATCTCCACAGTGTTGCATTTTGAAGCATATGTGTTGTTAACAAATGTGTTTGCCACACTCTTTGCTCTTGTTCCCATATGGAGGCACTTGTTAAGGCCGATCCTTCTAAATTATATAATGGCAGTTGTAGTAGGCTATCTAAACCCTCCATAGTTTCCTTAAGGAAATGATCGGCATTGATATCTTGCCAAAATCATTGGGACATCATTGGATGTTCATTGTTCAACCTTCATCTTTTGCTCGGGCTTGCATCTTCTTCATCCCTCTTCCTCTTGTCTACTTCTTGGCTCTCTTCGGGGGCCTCCGGTTGTGCTAAAGTTGCCTCTTCATTTCTTAGGCTCCTAGGTTCTTGTGGCACTACTCTGTCCTAGGCTTGCTCTGCACCAATTTCCTCCGAGACATTCTGGTCTGAAAGGATAGGATCTCTAAGCGATGATAGGTTCTTGAATACTATATGTGCTGGGCTAGGCGGAGGTGTTTGTTGGGAAAATTTGGCAGTTATACTTTCTGGGGATTTAGATGAGCCAATACCTCATGCTTCATGCTGCTCCACCACATTTTGGAAGGAAACAATTTCCTCGGCAAGTTCAGCTTCTATTCTTTTGGACTCCCCAACGACTCCAAGAATTATGCCCCTCATCTTCTTATCCGTCTTGTTTCTTCTACTCTTCTTGAGCTCCTTCATGATTTCCTTTGTGTCTTTTAATAATGCCTACCCTTCTTGCAGCTCTCCAAAGTTAAGTGCTAGTGGTTCTACCTATGCTGCTTGTTGTTCCTATTCTTCATACACTAGATTTGGAATAGGAAGTTGTGTTGCATGACTTAGCACCTTGGTAAGTAAGTAGGGGTTGCAAACCTTTGACTTGTGCACCTTCAAGTAGTTTTCCATCTCCCTATGTATATACCAGGTCCAATCATCTTCCTTTTCTTCATGCACCTTGGCAATTCTATTAAGAGGAACCCTTTTGTAACAGTCAATGGGTTTTACCTGAGAGACATGGCTCTGTAAGCTTTCTATGTCACCTCATCCTTGATATTTTCATAATCAACCCTGTTGGAATTGTATGAGTTTTTCTTCAGCATTACACCCAAAGGCATCTTTTTGAAGTTGTGAGTGTGGATCCTTATTAGTAGCGGTGGTAAATGTAAGGCTTCTCGGATCAATTCCTTTGAGAGTAAGACCTGTTCATAGTGGTTCCATCTGCTTTGGTTACTTTCCCTCTCTTAGTGGCCTTGTCATAGGACTTTAGATATTCTGTATTGATAGTGTGGGGGAGACACTCTACCATTCGTCCTAGGCCTGCCTTCTCTAGCTTGTCCTTGACTTTTGATTCTTCCAAAATCTATAAACATTTCGGGCTGTGATATTGTAGAGCTATATTCCCATGGGTAGTTTGGACGTCCTTGCTAATGATTGAGCCATGGAGCATCTATGCATATTGTCCCAAATAGCTCAGTTTTGGACCACGTGATGGTCTCTTCTTCCTCACGTCTATAGGTGATCTTGTAACACTAGCTTGTGTGATAGTCAGAGTCTCCTCGACTTTCAGTTCTGGGGTTGTGGAGGTCGACATCTATAGCAATGATAAGAGAGTCAGTCATACTAACTGGTGAGAGCATGGTTTCTCCTTTTTCTTTTTCTTTTTTCTTTTTAAAAAAAAATATGTAAATGAGTATGTGTGTGTGTTATGTTTGATGAGAAGGGTGTTAGTGGGGTGGTGAGCAATAACAAGGTACGAGTATACAGGCGGGAAGGTGAAAACCATGAGAGTGCAGGATTTTGCCCGTGAGATAGCAAGGTTTTACAACGTGAGATGGTTAAGCCGTGAGGCAATTAATACGTGAGATGGTTCAGCCCATGAGATGGCTTAAACCGTGAGATGGTTAAGCCGTGAGGCAATTAATACGTGAGATGGTTCAGCCTTGAGATGGCTTAAATCGTGCGATGGTTAAGCCATGAGGCAGTTGATACGTGAAATGGCTTAAACCGTGAGATGGTTAAGCCGTAAGATGGTTAAGCTATGAGATGGCTTAAACTATGAGATAGCAGGGTTCTAATCCCGTGAAATTGCAGGCTTCGGGGACCCATGAGTTAGCAGGGTTCTAATCCTATGTTTGATTTGAAAGAGTTTAGATGGGTCAGCATTTTGTGAGTTAGATTATGTGGCTTCTTTCTAAATAGCTAGGTGGGTGCCGTGAACTATCAGGTGGCCAATTTATAAGAAAATCAGGCCAAGGAGGGGGCATTGCATGCACATTTCATAAATGAATGTGTACACACATGCAGCAATCAGCCCAACATAGAACTCTTGCAAAATGGTTTCACCAATCATAAGACTTAACATGCCATGCGTTTTGCATGCTGTCAAATCACAAAGGAAAGAAAGCAAGAAAAAGAAAGAAAACAAGGTGAAGGCACAACCTCCCCACCTCAAGTTGATGTTGCACACAATGCGGGTCGAAGATGACTTGGGAAAATTGTGAGCGATGAACAGCCACTTGAGAGCGATGCAATCATCTCGAAGGATTCACAGAAGCAAACTACACAAAAAAGAAACAAAGTCAATTTTATGGAGCAGCCCCACCAGCCTTGGTGGCCATCTTAATGAGGTATGACATGTGGCATTCTATGATTGGTAGAGAGAATGTGACCGTTTCATGACATGAAGCATTAACGATCTCACGACGTGGACCATTTTGGATTAGTTCACGACATGAAGCACTAACGGTCTCACAACGTGAACCATTTCTGATTGAGTGCGTGCAAGGTTGATACCCTATGTTCTTTAATGCTCAAACACTTAATTCACAATATAATGCATTCACAGATAGGTTGAATACACATGAAACAAATAAACATGTTTCATGGTATGAAGATCAAACATTTTTACCTTGTACCCATTGTTGAGAATTGGATACCTTTTGTACTTTATCTCTTGTTATGCCATTGAAACCAATTAGGTACCTTGGCACTTGTGGGCATATGTTCTTGCAACCGCTTCAGTTCAGAGTGGGAGTGTTTAATCTTACCCTCCATCCAATTGAAAAGTGCCTCCACTAAATCCTGTTGATTGAGTTCTGTTTCTTTTACATGTGGTTGCATGCTTTCTCTTTTCTCCTTATAAAGTTTTTCTATCCCTTTTGCGATTGGCGATATTGCTATCTTCTGTTTGTTGCTGTGTTGGATGGGTTTCTTTCTCCAAACCAATTTTTGTTACCTTCTCAGCCTTTGCTTTAGCTGGAAATTGGTCCTGTTTATTTTCATTGTCCTTCCTTATATTTATGTAGGCATTTGTGATATTATACCTTGGGTAGGACTTCGACACCCATATTGTTGTATTGCCTAGGTAATACCCTTGTGCAACTAGCAAATCCTTTCAAACCCATTGCTTTTGAGTGCTTTGTGGATGGTGGCTTTGCTTGGAATACTGCTGGTGGTTGACTTTGGATAGCCTTTTGTTTCCTTTACCTGTGGCTTGAACTTTTTGTTTTGATACCCCAATTACTTCTTTTGCTTCAGAGTATCCTTAGGCTCAAAGTTGGTTCTTGGGAACCCACTGCTGAATTACTAGAGATTTTAGCTATTTTTTGTGTAGGGATTGTGATGTTGACGCCTTCTCTGGTACGATAGTTACTTTATTTGGTGTTGGCATTTTCATGTCATCCATCATTTCTTGCTTTCCTTTGTTTAATGGGCTCCATAATGGCACAGTAATGATATCTTTGCCCTCATTAAGTTGTGCAACCCTCTTTTCCCATTGGATATTACAATTACTCGCACAAATCTAGGATCATCCAAGGATCATTTCTTCCTGCATAGATCTTGCAGGCATAACAAACACCTTTCCAACCAAGGAATTATTTCTGATGGAAATATTAACACTTAAGAATCCCACAGCTTTGGTAGTTGACAGATGCACACTTCGCACTTGTGCATTGGTGGCCTCAAGGTGAGGTTTATCTAGAGCTTCCCATGTTTCATAAGAGATCAGGTTATGACTTGATCCCATATCGATTAATTCAATGCTTGTTGCATGACTTTTAGCTGTAGAGACTTCCACAATGAGACGTGCCGGTTCAATGTCCAGGTCATCCTCTTCAAGGAGGGTTAATGAAGCCATGTTCACCTGCAATACTCTCTCACGAAGTCTCTGTTTGTCCTTGGCCTCTCTTGCCTTGGCTTCTTCTTGAGCTTGCTTGATTTTTTCCTTTGCTAGCTCTTTCTATTGTTTTAGTAGATAATCTTGCATGAGCATCTCTTGGGTCAATGGTCCGTAATACTTTTTAAGCTTGTTTCCATTGACGTAACCCTCCATTTGCACACCCTCAATAGTTTCAATTCTGACTTGAGGTGTGATTTTGGACACTCAAAATGGTCATAATCCTCTGTACTTGAGTTTCTTCTTTTTGGTGCTTCCGACACCATACATGAGGGCGAGGTCCCTCGTTTTCAATTCTTTTTGTTTCAGGTTATGGTTAAACCAACGCTTCCTTCGCGATTTCTCGACCATAAGCCCATGTGATGCAATTAGCCGAGTTTCATCAAGTTTCTGTGAGTCAACCAACCTTTCAGCTAATGCATTTTTAGTTAATCTCTCTTGACCGCAGTTCATAGGTTTGGAACTAAGTACTCCATAGGCATGACCGCCTCAACACCATCAGTTAGACGAAAGGGAGTATACCCTGTGTGCTACCTTATACGATGTTCAATATGCCCATAAAGCTATAGTCAACTTATATTCCAAATCCGTTGGACTTGCTTCTAATGTTTTTATCAAGATAGTACACAAAATCTTTTTTATACTCTCCGCTTGTCCATTTGCCTGTGGATAATAAGGTGATGACTTTCGATGGATTACAAGGAATCCAGCAAGTAAGTGATCAATCACCTCAATGGCCCACAGCTGAGATCAAGGAAATTTATATTATAGAGCGAGGAGAGGAAACCAAACTTGTCTATATCGCTAAGGACTTGACTCCAGCTAAGGAAAAGGAACTTGTTGCTCTCCTCAAGGAGTTTAAGGATTGTTTTTCCTGGAACTACAAGGAGATGAAGGGCATACCACCTAAAGTGGTACAACGCATGATCCCAATCATGGAAGAATCAAGACGACCAACCAGGCAAAAACCATACCAGATGAATCCAAAATATGCAGCAATTATAAAGGAGGAAATTGATAAACACATTGTTGTGTGATTTCATCTACGAGATAGAACACACTGATTGGCTATCACCAATTATGATAGTGCTAAAAAAGAATGCAAAACTAAGGGTCTGTGTCAACCTTAAGAAAGTCAATGTAGCTACGAGGAAGGACCATTACCCCACTGCCTTATATTGAACACGTATTGGAAAGGGTAGCTAGTGAAGAAGCTTACAGCTTCTTAGATGGATTTTTAGGGTACAATCAGGTGTCTATAGCGCTCAAAGACCAGCATGAAATAGAACATTTGCCTACAAGGTTATGCCATTTGGCCTCACCAATGCCCCAGCAACGTTCCAATGATTGATGTGCATAGCCTTCAAAGACTACTTTTGTAAAAGTGGTTGGAGGTATTCATTGACGATCTACGTGCACACTCACGATTGTTGGCAGACCATTTGGCTTATTTGAGAAAGGTGTTTGAGCGATGCCGATTGTATTGTATATCCTTAAACTCTTTGAAATGCCAATTTTGGGTTAAACACAGTGTGATCTTGGGACACATTGTCTGTAAGAAACGGTATCTCCACACACAAAAGCAAAGTCAAACTGATCTTGGAATTTCCCCCACCCACCAATTTAAAAAAATGATGTGGATAAACTATCTTCTTTAACTCTTTTGGTCGTCAATTGGACTACTTTTCATTCGTCAATTGTGTATGTCTTGAAATGGTATGGCATTGAGAGTAGGTCTGGTTTATCATGATCCTCTCTTTTTGTTTGAGAGCCATCACCTTCTTAGCCTCATGCTTAGCTTTCACCAAAGCCTTGTTTTGTTTTCAGCGCCCTACTTTTGTAAGCTTAGGCATTTCCGATTCTTGAAGGGTGACCTCCTCCTCGTGTTTTCCTTAAAGGGATATCTTGCTCAACTCCTCACCCTAATTCTTAGAAAACTCACCATGCACCTTAGTAGCTTTGAGGTATCTTAGCCACTAGGCATCCGTGGGTTTTCTTTGTAGTAGCAAGGCATTTCATCGAACGATATATCGTTTCTTCTTTCACCATGTTCTAAGGCGTTGGGCACTGGTGCGGCCTTGTTGTCCAGTCCCTTCTATGTTGGAGGCTTTCTCCTCCGATTCCTCTTCAATTGGTTGCACATTAACCATACCAATAGAGGTAGTGGGAACATTCCCAGATTCAACATATTGGGTTCCTCAAGGCTACATAACATCTATGGTGGCCAGCACATACATCCAGTTTACTGAAATCTGGAGGGGAAAGCGATGTATACATTTCAGCTTCTTCTTCCTCCTTTGAAAATTCCATCGTATGCTGGCATACTTGCATGGATATGGTTCGATCGGTTGTGACCAAATCCTTACCAAACAGTTGCCCTTCCATGGGGTGTGCTTTCCATGTTCACGGATCTATCTTTAGGATTTGTGAGTCCCTTTGAACATACACATGGTTTAATGCCCAATCGTGCACCAATTTGGATTCCTTCATGAAGGGTCTCCCCAAGATTATGTCATATGAGTCTGGTTGGCGCAAAAAGTCCATTACAACAAATGTATGATGGTAGCGAAACGTAAAGAGTTTAAGTCGTACATTCTTCAAAAGCCCCATGGTTCTTGAAGATGTTCCATCTACCATTTTAACGATAAGATCCACTCTTTCTAGATCGGGTTTTTCCCAATTCTCCCAACATCGTTTTGTGATGTTGATGACTCCTGCTCCACCATCCAGGATAGCTAATGCTTGGTACTCGTTATGGTGAATTGGAATTTTAACATTAGTGTGGTCACTTTCATAATATTGTCCCAATTGATTGATATGTATCTTGACAAATCTAGGCGTTCTTTCTGCTGCGTGTTTTAAGTTTATTTTTGCTAGAGGTTATTGGGTCTCGTCTACAGTGATTTTTGGGTTTAATCCTCCCTCTACCCATTCTTTTATATCTACCCACAGGGTTGGTGAACTGCGTAGCAATTGTCCCAATGGCATTTGTACGGGAGTGGACTGTACAATTGTGAGATTGCCTATGTCTTTGGGCTCTCTGGCAAGTGAGGGTTCCTTTCACACGTGTGTCTCATATCCACATCTAGGGAATGAATGAATGGACACATCTTGCTCAACCTCCTCAAAAATTCTTGCCATAAGGTCACTTTGGGTCCTCTCTTGGACTCTTGTAGAATTGGAGTAGGCACTTCCAATTTTCTTTCCCTTACCAGCTCATTTCTTGGATACATTGTATCCCTGGCCTGGGTAGCCCTTAATTTGGCGTCATGAAGTTGTTGGGACTCTTCTACTAGGGCCCTAGCTTCTTCAAGCTTTCTTATCTCTTCTTCAGCATTTGGGTATTCACCAATCCCCTTAGGAGTTACTGGTTTTTCTCTTTGTGCCTCCTCCTGGTTGGGAAAGCTCGTCTGATTTTGGCGCTTGATCACTCTCTTCGCCTTATTGGGTGGATTCGGTGTCGATAGTATCTTCTTTAGATCCATCTATTGTGACCCTGGTGTCACCTGTACCTACTTTTTTCACTCTCCTTCTTCTGCCTAGAGGTGGCTGCACTAGCTGGGTTCTTCCCTTTATACCCTTGTTGAGCTTGGGCTCGTGTCAGGACATTCAGTGGCATGATGTTTACATGTTGCACACTTATGGTCCTGATAGTGGCCTGGTTGGAAGTAGAAGCAGAACCACTTGTGCGATATGGGAAGTCTTTGATCAAATAATCAACCCCACATTTAGTACAAGTAAGGGATGGCATATCATTGGGCTGTGTTGCCATTGGCTGAGTTGGATGCACATGAACCACATTCTCATTATGACATTTAGCTATTCGATGAGGTTCGCCACAGAGCCAAAACATTGTAGTGGGCCCCTTCTCATATTTGAATTTATGTCTTTACCTTTCCATTTTACCATGGTTTGAAACACTGATACTGGTGTGTTATTTTGTCAGACAAAATTCTGGCGCAACTTCGTGGCCTCCTCATAGTGCTATTGATTTCTACCTCATACACCACTTCACCATCTTTTGACGGCTCCTTAATCAATACTTGGTTGATTTTAGCCTGTGGTGGTTGTGGTGGTAGAACGAGTTGCGGCAGAGGTGACATGTCTTATATCTGGAACATCCCCCTATGTAAATAGGATGGGTTTGGCTGTCCTGCAACTACAATGATTTGCACTGGCTTGTAAGGCCAGTGGTGCTCTGGGTGGTGCCGAAAATTGTGCTACGGTTTGGAATCTCAGATACCTACACATGAAAGTGTCGTTCCCTAATTTTACACAATGAGAACAATAGAGTAGTGGCCTTACTCTTAGTTGAGGGCATTCCATAGTGGTCTGATTTATTATGTACATAAAATACAATACCAGATCTCTACGAGGGTGGAGATGAGCATGCCCATGCCTTGATGCTTCTTTACCATCCTTGAATTTTATTTTGTCTAGTATAACATTACTGAGCTCATCCACAATCATGTTCCCCACTTGTTTGCTCCGGGTTCTTGTTTCTTGGTGACTCGAGACACGTGATGTCGCTGCTAAATCTGCCTTGGCATCTTTGTTGATAGATGTAATCACGGTGATGTATGTATGTGGGAAAGCACCCTAGAGGTGCAAGATATTGTGGCAAGATAAGAATGCCACATGTGATATTGAATGGTGTGAGTGTTGACCAAAAGAGTGGAAAAGGAGTGCCACATGGATGATGACATGTAAAGTGGGATAAGGCTAGAAGGCCTATATCATTGTATGGTTCATTTGTAATATGCAACAGAGCTTGTGTCTTGAGTATGCAATCTATCTCTCTCTTATGGAGTTCTTAGTGTGGTTTAATCCACCTTAATTATATTGCTTAATCTATGTCTATCACCATGATCAATCCCATTTTAGGATTGTTAACATGGTATCAGAGCTTGGGTGGGCTCTTGGTCATGGTGAATATTTATGTATAGATTTTTCTTGGTTGTGTTTATTTGATTAAGCTTCTCATTATGTATTAGCATTTTGATTTAAGAAAAAAAATTATGCACACTCATATTATCATTTGGATTTGCATTTGTGAGGATTTGAGAGAGATTTGGAGCTGCCATTCTCAAGTTTGAGAGGAGATTTGCTAACAACAAGGAGGTTGCATAGAAGCTGCCCAAGAGAGTTGCAAATGGGAGTTTTGGGACATGGAAAGCCTACTCATCATCAAAGAAGCTGAAAATGGAGATTTCAGCAAGTATGAAGGCTATGAAGTCTTTGGTGTCATCAAGGAGAAGCTGCCAAGGAGATTTTTGAAGGTATTTTGGTTTTTTTGCCTCTAATTTGGTGTTTAAGCATGGAAGAATGCTCGTATTTGAAAAGGGTTACCATGTTGGGATTTGTGAATCCTATGGTTCTTTGCACTTGGGCAGCAAAGAGCATGTGTGGAGGTGCATGCTTGTCAAGATGATGGCAAGTGAGATGGTGGACTCAATGGAGTTCACATGTGTGTGCATCAGGAAGATGATGTACTTGTGGATGTTGCTCAAGGAGATGAGCAAAGTGGTGGAAGTTGTGGGAACTTTCAATATGTGTATGCACCTATGGTTTCTCAATGGGAGAAACTTGACAAAGCACCCTTGAGTGGTTGCATGCACAAAGGAGGAGCATGCATATTTGGAGCTCATGTCCATATTGATGGTTATTGGGACCCTCATGTCCATATTGATGGTTATTGGGACCCTCATGCAAGAGGTTATGCAGTGAAATCATTGTATAGCTGAATGGAGATGCATATGTCCACAAGGAACTTGGGTGTCAAGTGGGTAGAGACCCAACAAAACCAAGGCTCAAAAGTAAGCTTGGCATCAAGTGTACCAAAGGAAAGGCCACACAAATAGTCCAAAGGATCTCATAGGGCTTTTGTAAGATGAGGGGCTCAAGAAAAAAATAATAATAGTAAAAGACTGAAAAAAAATGCATAAGCAGCAAAGGTATGTTGTCCGGCCATCAAAGAAGTAATGAGGCAACATCAGAAATAGATGAGAGACATCAAGGGAGGGAGTGGCTTTTAGGAGGCAAGGCATCACCTTGATTACTGAAGCTTTGGACCGATGGGTTACAGTGAGCGTGCACATCAACGACAAGTCAAAAGCATAAGGAATGGATAAGAAAACCTCAAAGTAGAGGTTGAAGCAAACTGTTGGCTGCAGCAAGGGAAGCCAACATTTTTCATACTACTATTGAGATGGCTATAATAAGCTTTTGTGAGAGAAATCATGAGGTGGAAGTAGGCCATTGCTTAGAACAGCATCAACAAAGAGAACAACATAAACAATAGCAAACAGTTGACAAAATTGAACAACACCATAGAGTATGGAGAAGTGAAGAGGAGCGAAGACACCTAAAAGAAGAAGTTGTAGAAGAATAATCCAGCTCCAAGCAAAAGCTATGGTGGCCATTGTGTGCAGTAAATATTGAGAAAAGAACGCAACAAAGAAGATGATAATGAGGCGGGTCCCAGCATTGCAGAGTGTGAGGAGCAACACACAAAATTGAAGAGTGTTAGCTGCAGTGCATTTAATGCATGCAATGTGCAGCAGCGTGCAGGGCATTTCAGAGAAAGAAAGAAAGAAAGAAAAAAAAGCAGTAATTTTTTTTTCTAAGGTTCTTTAACCCATAGAATTAAGGAAATCTTCACACACATGGGCACCCTACCTAGTTGTGGAGAGTTGAAAATCTTGGAAAATGTATATCACAAACACCAAAAAACTGTGCCACCTTGAAATACAAGGCAAATATTAGCTTCACTCTGGAAAAAAAGTGGTGGTTTATTTCTTGCTTCGGTTTCCTACCTAGCTTTGGCCAAAATGTAATTTATAATTGGATTATCACCTATGTACAAGAAGGGTAACCGTACCCGAGCCTGCATGCTCAAAACGAGAATTTTTATATTCACCAATTGGTATGAGGGTTGCCTTGCCTGAGCTGACCGAGAAGCTTGAAATGGTTGTCGCGTGATGTGTGTGTGAGCGATGCACGTCTGAGGTGCATGCGCATGGGTTGGTTCCCACCCGAACTTCTATGTTCAAATTGGACTCAGTGGTTCCGCTGTGAGCGAGTCGGCTCAAAATGGACTTGGTGTCTAAGATGGTAGACACGTGCACTCATGTTTGTTTGATGGTGGACACTCCAATGTATCATTGAGGGGGAGTGTTTAGAGAGGTAGCGATTGCGATTGTGCAATGCTACATTGATATGGGTGATGGATGATTTGTGGAACACCTTGATTAAGAGGGGGTATTGAGAGATGTAATCGCGGTGATGTGTGTATGTGGGAAAGCACCCTAGAGGTGCAAGATATTGTGGCAAGATAAGAATGCCACATGTAATATTGAATGGTGTGTGAGTGTTGACCAAAAGAGCATGGAGATCTTCACGAAGTCAAGTAGAAAAAATTTGGAAGGTTTCATAGTACTAAGAACTTGGATTGTAGAATAGGTCATAGGAATGAGAGAGATATATGCTTAAAAATATTCTAATTTAAGCATAAATGTAAAATTTATAAGATTTATCACTAGAATTCATTAGAGAGTTCCAATTGCATTAAAGAGCCATTCAATTAAATGCTTCTCAAGCTTGAGAGGGGTTGAGAAGTGAGAAACATTTTGAGATTTAAGAAAAAAGACCATAAACCACACTTTACCTCTTAATTTGCTTGATTCTTTAGTCAATGGAGAAGAAAGCTTCTTAACTATTTTCATGCTTTTCAAGTTTGGCATGTGTCCAGGGATGACAAAAAAGGGGCTCATGAATTGGCAGAGCAAGTTTTTACTAATGGTGTGCATGCTATGGTGGTCCAGAAGCCTTTATATGAAGGTAGAGAGTCTCTCTATGAGGAAAATCATGTTCTTCTTTTATAAGTTTTGCAAGAAACAAATTTAGATTCTTCAAAGAGGAAAGTAATTTTCAGGAAAGCCACGAGGTATGTATTAATTGGTAATCACCTTTATCATAAAGGAACTAATGGTGTTATGAGAAGAGTTTTATATCAAGATGAGATCCAAGATTTCTTGAGAGTTTTCCATGAAAAGGGATGTGGAGGTCATTATGGAACTGACAATACAAAAAGGAAAATCTTGACATCCAATCTTATGTGGCTAAGCATGAACATGGATATCAATCATTGGTGTAGAAGTTGTCATGCTAGGCTTTTGAAAGAGAATGCTAGTTCCAAAACCTATGCACCACATTTTGAGCTATGGAGATTTTGAGAAATGGGGTATAGATGTTATTGGACCTCTTACAGGGACTCGCAACAAGAAGTCACTGGGTGTACAATGAGAAGAGCAAAATGGCTCTTGACTGAAGATAGTAGAAATAGCCAAAGTGGCCTGGAGAAACCACTACAAGACAAACCGTCTAGATTGGAATACCCAGGCATGGAATGATCTCAAAAATTACCTAAGGAGGACGAGGTTCTGTCCTCCCGGCTTTTTGGAAACAGGAGTTGCCACATGGATGATGACTATAAAGTGGGATAAGGCTAGAAGGCCTATATCATTGTATGGTTCATTTGTAATATGCAATAGAGCTTGTGTCTTTAGTGTGCAATCTCTCTCTCTCTCTCTTATGGAGTTCTTAGTGTGGTTTAATCCACCTTAATTATGTTGCCTAATCTATGTGTATCACCATGATCAATCCCATTTTAGCCTTTGTTAACATTCAGGTTGTGGAAATTCAAGCATGCTGTCTTCATATTTGATTACCAACTTACAGCATGCATCTAGAGTTGGCCGGTCAGGATAATACTAGATAGTCATGCATCTTATGATCTCGGACTTCTCTCCAGAATCAAGGTAATAATTGATCATACTAGATAGTCATGCATCAGTTAGCCTCTCCCGTAGTTTACATCCTAAATTCAAGTGCTCGAGCCGAGATAGTCTCGCATAGACTCATTTTCTTTTTGTTTGATATTATGCAACTATGCCACAAGGCTCCATCTGTCACCACTTTGGGAAAAGCTTGGCATGAACACATTCTTGAGCCGAGTGAAATTGATCTTATCTTCTTGCTTTAGGGTTCAAAACCATTAATGAGCCTTTCCTTCTAGATTCAGTGAGAGAAGGCATGAATCATGGTCACATCACTCACTGACCCATGGGTTTTGCATGTGGACTCACAGATCTCAACATGATGTGTGGCTTCATTTGGGATGGCCTAGATTCTAGAGTAGTGCCTAGTTCCCTAACTAATCCTCGGCCCATTTCCGTAGTCATATTAAGTAAATCTGCCCTTGTGGGGAACATGAGGGCTACATTAAGATCTACAATTGGATCCACCATTAGTCTTTGGGGAACTACTCCCCCCCTAACTAGACCTCATCCTCTCCCTGCATTGGCTCTTCTAGGCTTTTCGGGTCTATGGGTAGGTCCAGGTACCTCATTATGGCATGGCTCGTTATTGGCAGCTTACGCCCGTCTTTGTTGAATTAAGAGCTCCATGTCTTGCAAGAACGTGGGATGATTGATCATTTGCTCTATGTCTTTCTTTGTGTACAGGTGGTCCTCTACTTCCACATTTTCCCTAGGTAGGTTATCCGCTTCGTTCTGGGTATCAAATCCTTCCTTTGCTCTTGGTCTTCATTAATGGGCTCTAAATTTGGGATGTCTCCCTCAGTCCTGCCCATGACCATTAATGGTTCCTTGGCCACATGATTGAAATGGATTCACATTTTCCATTTCCTTTTGTTCATCGCTCGCTCTTTGAGTATCGAGCTCTTATTTCCTTAAGCTCAATTCTCACAGTTGTCGCTCTACTTTAACCCTTTTCAAGTCTAATTCTACTTCCTCTGACGTTGGGAAGAAGACTTGACCTACCCTCACCGTGCTTTCCATGTCTCTCCTCATCCTAGGAGTTCCAGTGTTAGACAGCCTAGAACTTGAAGGTTGGGTTGGTAATTCTTGCCTTCTTGGACCTAGTCTAGCACTGGTTGATGTGCTTGTACCCGCAGATTACGCTTCCTCATTGTTGCTAGTTTGGAGACCAAAAAATCCCCGGGCTATATCAATGATACCATTGGATCTTATAGGGGAAGGTGGGTTTTCCTCCTCTCCAAACCTAGAGAATCGTAGCCCTTCTTCCCTGGATTCTTCATTACTTGTATCAATGGTGGTTAGATTCCTCAAAATACTCAATTGAGTGCTCGTTGAGTGGCGTGAACCAACACTCTTTTGATAGGAAGATCTTGGGTGGTTCGATGCGCTATCATCCACCATGAGAGTAAGGTTGTCTTCGATGAGTTTGCCAGACCTTAAGTGCAGGTGAATATGATTTGATAGGCTAATTTGCTACCTTAAATGAATTTTGGCAGGGTTTTGCCGATCTGAATTTTTTGGCCCGTGAGACTGCAGATAGCAGTTCACGCCATGAGATGTTAGGGAATCGTTTACATTGTGAAACCCTAAATGGTTCACGTCATGAAATGGTAAGTAGTTCATGTCATGAACTAGTTTCTGCACTCTCACATGCTCGAGGGTTACTTTGGATTTCTAGGTCTGTGTAGCCTTGATCTACATTGATTCGTTTCAATTGCTCAATTAAGGCACTACCCTAACCTTAATCTGCCAATACTAGGTTCATGAACTAGATCCGTTTACGCCATGAAACTATAGAAAATAGTTCACATCGTGAAATATTCACTAGTTCACGTCGTGAAAAGGTATGCGGTTCATGTCGTGAGATCTAATTGGTTCACGCCATGAAACAGATGGTGTTTCACGTCTGAAGTATTCTCTGCTAGTTCACCGGATAAAATTCTGTAGGACCCGTTGTGTCAGAGATGTCAGGATAAGGTGACCTATTTTTAGCAAGGTAATCCAGTGGTTTTTGGCACTGATTGGCGAAAGCGGTTCATGCCATGAGATAGCAAGAAATAGTTCACGTCGTGAACCGTTTTCCTGCACTTTCACATGTTAAGTTCCTGCATTGACAGAGAGGAGTTTGGGTGCAAATTACCTATCCAGATGCTCCAAAATGGTTGTGCTAGTTATAAGGAGTGTAATGCAAGTTCAAAACACAACCAATAGCTCCTTATTTTTGTGATTTTTTTTTGAAAAATAAAAAATAGAGTATCACCCCCTGCTCGTTCACGTTCATGAATTTGGTGATACAAACATCAAAATTGAAAGGAAAAAATGGTGTAGCTTTCCTCTAGGGTCACCCCAGTACTCACCCACACAATAAAAATAACCAATTTCTCACAAACCTTCACTTTCACTCAAACCTTATCGATTCATTCTTTACACAATGCACCACTAGAATGTAAAGGCAATGATGAAACTTGTATAGTCGGAGTTGAAACTCAAGGAGGACATAAGAAACAAGGGTGTTTCCTCGATCATGGCACCAAAAATGTTATGAGCGACCTCACCTCCCAAGAAGGAACTCTAAGCATTCATCATTGGAAGAACCATTCATCATTGGAAGAAGCAATAGATCACAACCATCATAGAGAACTTACCAATACTTCGAGCTCGTGTTCCTTGAGGTCTCCAAGCTCACTTCGAGAAGCTCCAATCCTCCAAGCTCCACCTCCACGCTTTCACCGTAGAGTCACTTCCACCACCATACAAGGCAATCTCTCTCTCTCTCTCTCTCTCTCTCTCTCTCTCTCTCTCTCTCTCCTCTACACAAGCATAGCATACAAGCATAGAGAAGGCACATGTACTAGAGTACACTCTCACACTCTCTCTCAAGACAAGGCAAGAGCTCTCATGGCACAAAGGGGGATTGTGTCCATTCATTATGAGAAAATACCTTATATACAATTGGCTCTTATTCATACTTGGGCGCCCAAAACTTACTAAGACCTTGGGTGGCTAATATCTCATAATGTTACAACCTTTATAGTGCCTTTTCATGACACTTATTAATGTCCTCAAATGGAGGATTATAATTGTTAATCCTAAATGAGATTAACAAACCAATATAACAAAGTGGCTAAAGTATGTAAAAACCTCCAATTTTGTTTTTAACAGATATACCTACGTGTGCCGAGAGTATTCATGATGAATGAAAGTCACAAAGTAGAGATATACTCCAATCACTGGTGTTCTCATCATAGGACTAAATACATCATTATATATAAGCTTTAATTTCTAGATAACCCTTACTGATCCATCTTTCAGGAATGATGCCCATTGTATGTTTCCCAAAATGCACTCCTCACATGCATGTTTGATAGGGGCCTCAAGCTTTGGCAACTCTGAAACCATTTCTTGCCTTTTAAGGTACAATAAATTGTATCTAAGGCATAATAAATTGCCAAATTCAAGTGGCCAAAGCGGGCATGCTATAGCTTCGCATCACTCTCATAGCATAGGTGGATGGTTATAAGCTCCAAGAAGACAAGATGTCTATATCAAATGATAAGGTGATAAAACATAAAATAGCCTAGTCCAAGGTCACTTATATAGTGCCTGGCCATTTCATACTATCTAGTCAATATGCCCATGCCCCAAATCTATGCTCAAGGGACCCAAGGCCCATACCCATACATGTGCATGTGCATATCCTCTTACAATGATTTTTTCCTCGAAATCAAAAGGTATTTGTGCACTAAAGACATATATAAAGGCTATATACAAAAGCCAAAAATCACATCCAAAACTGAATGTAAATGTCATGGAAGACCAACACATGAATCATATGACTCCCGGGATCAAATGGAAAGAATAAGGGATTCTCGTCGATGATGAAGCTAATTATGTAACCGCCTGGATCAAATGGAAGTCCAAGCCAACAACTCTCCATCCTCTAGGTAAAATGAAAAGTTTCGAGAACCAATGTTGCGAGACGATGAAGTTAGCTATGCCTCCAACTAGATCAAAAGGAAATCCAAAGTGTGAAAACTCCAAAAGACAATGGCTCGGTGGTGATCTCAATCAGATAGAGAAGCTAGTGGTGTATCCTCCATGATCAAATGGATGTGCATGGTACACATCTTGAACCTTTGAAGCCAATGTCAAAGTATCTCCTCGGTTAGAATGAAAGCTCAAATACGAGGAAAAGCTATCAAGCCCATCCTCATAATAATCAGAGTGTGAATCTGGCACTGAAGAGATCCACCAAATGAGCTCTAAAGTCGTAATATCAAACTGTCGTGGCACAAAAGATCATGTAGACCAAGACTATGATATGTCGCAGGTCCATGTGAATGTCGAACCACATAATCATCCACCATGCACATCAAGTGGCATGGAATGCACCCAAAGAGAAATGTCTTGGCTCCAAAAAACATAGGATCATGTCGACACCTCTAGAGATAATCAAAGGCATGATCCACTACATCTATGTGTGTGTAAACATGATCCCAACTATGTAACATACCCTCTACTAGGTCAATCTCTCCAATAACTGGATCTAGGGAAAAACCTTAGTCAAATGAGAAAATCTCTAGATCTATACACATCAACTCATCTCTCCTATGAGGTGTCACCTCAATTAAGTTCATTGCTTTCATACACAATGCCTGAATGCTCTAATATGTGTACTACACCCACGTGATGCTGCTAGGTAGGCTATGAGAACTAGGAGTAGTGGTAGTGACTTAATCCTTAATGTCCCCACATGTGAAAATATTAGAAGAATAGCCTATCCTATTTAGCACAAGGAACTAGGCCTTTGCCTATAAGTATCTATAAAGTATCACTAAAATCATGTGCTATAGTGGATGTATTACTAATCGAATGCACACTATCCTCTAAAATGCTCCCACGATCAACTAATGTATCCACATGATCCGTAGAAAGGAAGATACGCATAAAAGTATCAATGCTCGATGTGCTTGCTACACTAATTGAATGCACAACATCCTCTAAAATTCTCCCACAATCAACTAATGTATCCTCATGATCCATAGGAAGGAAGATAAGTGTAAAAGTATCAATGCTTGATGTACTCTACCATCTCTGGCCTTGATATCATGCCCATAGGATCCAACTCACTCACACACATGATCCAACTCACACACATCACTATCATCATCATGTACATATGTGGCAATAACATCATGTGCATGTGTATTATCATGTGTATGTGTACCAATATCATTATAAGTGTGATGCAATACATCATTATGTCTATGTGTATGAGATACATCATCATTGGTGTGTGGGTATGATACATCATCATCATCTCAATCTACGTCGGTGTAGTCCATGTCCTTAGGGACATAATCATAATGACTCAAGAGTGTAAGACGCTCATGTAGAACGCCAAAGAAATAATCATCCCATGTGAACCATACCAAACCATATGTGTGAAGGAAGTCAAGTCATGACACAATAAAATCCCTATGTGCAAACCATCTGGACCATCTGATACAAACATCCATCTTATTAAAACAATGTCTCAAGTGACTAGGCATAAATCCCTTGAGCTAGAAAAACCACCCATGGCATGAATAGGCTGCCTTATCATAACATAAAGTCAATGAATGAGGATCTGAAGGCCTCAACCTCAAAGTGCCAAAAGCATGTGTGAATGTGGCAAAAGAAATATGATCCGTGACATGAAATGGTAGCTCGCAAATAACAAGCCATGAAGGTACTGCATGAGCATCCCTCCTAAGATCAGGATCTAAAATCGTAACATAGTGATGTCGATGATGATGATGATGGGAAGTAGAGTGTCGATCAAATGAGGGGTAAAAATAGTAGGGAAGAATCTTAACTATGTGTGAACAATCTCCACGAAGTACCCTCAAATGTGTGAACACTCCTCAAAACACAAAAATGTGAAAACATGCCACTTGAGATCCAACACAAGCTAACACAAAATGTAATCACTCGTGAACGGACTCATAATCACACTCAAGCATGTGAATGTCCCCAAGATGTATGTAGGCATGTGAAACATGACACATGAATAATCGCAAAAAGTGATGTGTGAACAATGCGTGTAACCATGGCCACTAGCCAAAACAAAAGGTAGGTCAATAAAAATCAAGGTTCTCACAAATCTGTGTAGGAATTAGGGTTTTTGAAATATGTGATTAGCATATACTCGAAAATGATTATCATTTGTCCTATTGCTAATCCACTCAAAATAGAATCAATAAAAAATTGAAAATTATGTAAAAGTACTAATATGAAAATAGATTAAGTACTAATCAATGCATCAAGATCTAAGTCAAGAGCTTTGATACTAAGACAAGAAAGGAAGCATGACCAAGCTGAGATTTTGGGATGGATCTAATCAAGGCATGGGCGTAGTGGGATAAGCTCCAAGAAGACAAGATATCTATATCAAATCATAAGGTGATAAAAGGTATAATAGCCTAGACCAAGGTCACTTATAGAGTGCCTAGCCATTTCACACTAGTTAATCAATATGTCCATGCCCCAAATCTATGCTCAAGGGACCCAAGGTATATGTGCCTAGGTCCATACTCATACATGTGCTTGTGCATATATAATTGCTTCATTACACTCCATCACTTTTTTCATGGGTTGTACACCTATCATGAACAAATCTGACCACTAGGCCTGCCCTAGTAATGGTGGCAAAGACTGATAATGCCTAGCATAAGCAAGGCTTTTGAGAGAGCGTCCATCCCTGCCATCCCACCTAACTTTTTTTTAATTGTGGGAGGCATGGAGACATATGCCACAGCTCCATTTGAACTAGTGTCACCATCTGAAGTACCTGTAAATATTGGACCACAATAGGTCGGTCCCGCTAAGCTTATCCTGATACCAAATACATTATTGCTTACCATTTAAGCCTGGAAATACATTATTGCTTACCATTTAAGCCCGGAAATAACGAGTCACTAACTCATCTTATGTTACAAACAAAGAGTGGAACTCGACTTTTGTGAGCAAATCAACTTAAGGTGGGTTGACAACTCTTTCTTTTATTGTTCGAGTTAAAGATAAACTATTGATTTGCTTTACTTATGTTTTTGCAAAATTTATCTTCTATTTTCTCTACCATAGGGGATAATCCAAAACTCTAACTAATCCAAAACTCTAAGTAATACTAGGGATAATCCACTAGGTTCATATTACCTAGTGGTAGAAAAGCCATTAAAAAATTTAAATGCACTTGCAACAATGTAAGATATCAACCTTCAAATCGCCATTGGAAGCCAAGATTGATTTGGTAGCTTTTTAGAGATGTGTTTCCTTATTTACAAAAAGCACCAAGACAATGCAAAAATTGTGTGTATGAACAGGCTCTTGTAGTTGGCCCCCCCAACTGGGAAAGGACACAAGATTTGGTTCCCAAAACAATGTAAAAATGCTATTTTTTAAAGCCTTATAAGTACGAGGGAAAATGAAGTAGCTTAATCATCAAAGTTAGATTCAGAAAAACATAAGCTACTTAGGAGAAGGCTTACGAGTATGCCACTTTTTGCGCAAGATCTTGATGCTTGATCTCTACACATGAGGTAGCCATGGTTTTGCATATTTGGGCCCTCCAGGACATTGCTAAACATACTCTACAATCAAATCTTGAAGAGATGCCTTGTAGCAAATGTCATTATGTAGAACGATAGGTGTTGTTATGTGAGAATTCTCAGTTTTGTTTTGAAGCCCTTCAACTACATAGCCTTTGTATTAAGGCTATGTAGTTTCCCATAGGCCCTTGGCTTTGCTCCATTCTTTGTCCAAGGGTCCTTTTGTAAGCCTTCCTTTTAACTTTAGCTTCCCATTCTTGAATTTTCTCATTGATTAATACATTTGTGTTGATACCACTTGAAAGGATCGTGGTGCAAGTAGAAATCTCTCACCACGCTTGATTAAGTCTGAATCATTCACCTCTTAATCATGGATTTGAGCACATATCATGATCCTCCATAGCTAGAATTTCTTTTTTGTAAAAGAGCCACTAGGGTTGTGTCTGTAGGTGGTTGATTCGTGATTAATAACTTCTCGATTAAGCAACTGATCTAATCACCTACATGAAGACACATTTCGCTGCAACATTCAGTTATATAATAACCCCTTGTAATCGATAATACAATCACTCTATCGTCTAATCATCACATATGTTGCTGTGTCTGTGATCCTTCAATCATGCTAACTCTGGACAACCCTCTTTTCTCATGGTATCAGCAGGTAGCCTGGTTCTTCTCCATTCTGAGTCCACAATCGCTTTACCCTCATGATGTGACTGACGAGGAGGAGTACAGGGGGAAGCCCATGCGTTTTACAGGTTCATGAAGCTTCATTGAGCAGTACGTGAAGGTTCAGATAGAACCAAGGCAAGTGGAGATAGCCTTGTTAGAGGCTGCAGGTCTCCATAGCTGCACAGAGGCAGAGTGGAAGAAGAGATGAACTAGATGAAGACATTAACCAAGGTAACTGAATGTCTGTATTGATGGGATGATTACAACATACGTGGGGCCTCTTTTAATATAGAACTAGAGAGTCAGAATTAGTTACAACTTGATTAACGGACAAAGTGTCCGGTGCAAAATGCATGAGTGAGACCTACATATACATGTATGCTGTAAACCATATGTACTAAGGTGGCTGCTACCATCAGCTTCTTCAAGCTTATCATCACTTTGTTGGTGGAGTTCCCTGATCGGCACAAATATGATGAAGGTCCTCTGGCCTCATCTTCTTCAACATCAACCATGGTCCAACTCAGAAGATGCAGATGCCCGGCTATTACGCGCGAGTATAGTGGTTCCAAGGTGAGCAACTCATGAACCCTTCCACTATCTCTGATAACCTAGTACCCAAAGTGGCACTATGACTTATATTGCCACTTCTTGATCTACTATCATCGACTCTGACTCTGCCTCACCAATGTTGAGAACAGAATCAGTATTAGGGAGGGGGTTATGCTAACCACATTGGTTAAAACTGCTCCACAATCGCATACGAGCTTGTGATGGGATATCATCTTAGTAGCATAGCAACTAGGCACATTTGGTGAGCTTGATATGCAGTGAGGCCGCCTGATTAGCCCCCCCAACTGAGGTCATCTATTCCATCTGGGTGGAACTCATACACACCTTATGGGGCCATTTTGAGTGCTTGACCGATGATCCAAAGCGATGCAACAATGGCAGCAGGCTTTCTTTTGTTGCCTGGACCCTTCTTATCCAAGGAGTACGATGGAACAACCATGGCTTCTATTTGTTATGTAAGGATTTGCTAACCCCATGATGAAGAAATGGGATAATCTACAAAGAACTTTCTTCACTAGGTTGAACAAGTGAGAGACTACAAGTGAGGAATGGGATAATCTACAAACAACCTTCATGTCACTAGGTTGAACAAAGGAGAACAAGTGAGAGACTACAAGTTAGGAATGGGATATTCTACAAACAAGCTTCATGTCAGTAGGTTGAATAAGCATAGGATGAACCAGCGAGAACAAGTGAGAAACTACATTACAAAAGTTCGCAATCTATTCACCAATTGCCCAGAGGATGAGAGGCCAAGAGACCTAGGTTTAAAGAAGTGTTTCGTCGATGGTCTCAATCAAAGGATCTATTGAGAAGTACAAAAGAAGGATCTATAAAAAATCCTAGCTCTCACGATGAGAGGTGTAACTTGATAAAATTGCAACAATTATTATAGGGAAACCAAATCCGTTTAAATCCATATAAATTTATTTATTTATTTAATGGAGAAGAAATTTCAATGAGGTAGGTTCTATTAAGATACTATTAATGGGCACTTCAAAAGCCAATATAGACAAGAGAAGTAAAATTGTAAATGCTCAAGATCAACACTAAGGATAGAGTGACTCACTTGAGGCCTCGTATCACAATATCCTAATGCTTGGCTATTCCGTCTCTCTATCTAGCTAGAATGATCCTTACGTAGGAAAACAAAAGGATGGTTTCGAATCTTTTCCAAAGAAGATTAAGATTCTTCTTAGTAAAAGTAAAGATATAAAGACTCTTCTTAGGGAGGGGGTTATGCTAACCACATTGGTTAAAATTGCTCCACAATCGCATACGAGCTTGTGATGGGATATCATCTTAGTAGCATAGCAACTTGGCACATTTGGTGAGCCTGATATGCAGTGAGGCCGCCTGATTAGCCCCCCCAACTGAGGTCATCTATTCCATCTGGGTGGAACTCATACACACCTTATGGGACCATTTTAAGTGCCCGACCGATGATCCAACGCGATACAACAATGGCAGCAGGCTTTCTTTTGTTGCCTGCACCCTTCTTATCCAAGGAGAACGATGGAACAACCATGGCTTCTATTTGTTATATAAGGATTTGCTAACCCCATGATGAAGAAATGGGATAATCTACAAAGAACTTTCTTCACTAGGTTGAACGAGCGTAGGTTGAACAAGTGAGAGACTACAAGTGAGGAATGGGATAATCTACAAACAACCTTCATGTCAGTAGGTTAAATAAGCATAGGTTGAATGAGCGAGAACAAGTGAGAAACTACATTACAAAAGTTCGCAATCTATTCACCAATTGCCCAGAGGATGAGAGGCCAAGAGACCTAGGTTTAAAGAAGTGTTTCGTCGATGGTCTCAATCAAAGGATCTACTGAGAAGTACAAAGGAAGGATCTATAAAAAATCCTAGCTCTCACAATGAGAGGTGTAACTTGATAAAATTGCAATTATTATAGTGAAACCAAATCTGTTTAAATCCATATAAATTTATTTATTTTTTAATGGAGAAGAAATTTCAATAAGGTAGGGTTCTATAAAGATACTATTAATGGGCAGTTTAAAAACCAATATGGCCAAGAGAAGTAAAATTGTAAATGCTCAAGATCAACAGTAAGGATAGAGTGACTCACTTGAGGCCTCGTATCACAATATCCTAATGCTTCGCTATTCTGTCTCTGAAATCGGCCTCTGGTAGAAACCAAAGTGCAGTAGACTAGTAGTCACTCAATCCAGTTGTAGTCCAGCCAATAAAACGCTAATATGGGAGCTAGAGTGCTCCAATACATGAAAGAGAACGACACCTGTTGGCCCCAAAGCTTGGCGCCCCTTTCGGTATTTCTTTATTCAATTTCAATGGAAAAGTTTAAATGATTACAACATGGCCATTCATGGCTCGTATATCTGCAAGTCCAATCTGCCAATCCTCTGGACCTCTTAGAATAGAGGTTATACACAACTTTGTGTCCCAAAAACACCACACTGTTATCCCCTCTAATTTGCTAGGACAGTGCATCCATAAGGCCTTGAATATGCATCTGACTGAACCATGCACATAGCCACAAACTCAGCCATGAAAACAGTCCACAAACTCTTCCAAATCAGTCCATTATCTTGCCCTGTTTCCACCCTTTGAACTGTCAAGCCCTTCCTCTCACAAAGGGCTAGAGAAACAACTCTGGAACAGTCTCGAGCTGGTGAAAAGAGAGACTCAATATGACACCTCCTGCAGTCCCACCTGCTCACAAAGAGAGAGAAACTTACAGTCCTTGTGTCGCTTTTCATGAGAAACTTACAGTCCTTGTGTCGCTTTTCATGAGAGAAAAAACGCGAGGAAAATCCCCGTTCAGTCCTGCCCTCTTGTCTTGCAGCCAGGAGAGAGAAAACCTGTGAGAGAACCTGCTATCCAGCCTTGTGTTCCCCTCCTACAGTCCATGCTTCTTAGCTGACAGTCAGCTTCTTGCCAAAAGCAAAGGAGAGAGAAGAGGAAGATCATGTAGGCGCCTATATTCAGCCACACAGCAGCTAACCAATTCTCCAAGAGCCAGAGAGAGAGAGAGAGAGAGAGAGAGAGAGAGAAGTAGGCATGTGTCTCTGCCCTGTAGTGCAGCACAGCAGCCAACTTTCATATCCCAAGAAACAGGCGTAAATAAGTATTAGGCTGCGCCTCTGCAATCTGCAGCACAGCCCGACTGTATCCCCTTCCAAAAAGCCACATGTGACTAGCAACGCAGAGCCCCATTGTAACTGTTTTCCCAGGCCAGAACACAGGGTCATGACAGTCTCTCTATCTAACTAGAATGATCCTTATGTAGGAAAACAAATGGATGGTTTTGAATCTTTTCCAAAGAAGATTAAGACTCTACTTAGTAAAAGTAATGATATAAAGAAAGATGTGGTGTCATCCATGAGCAAAGGCCGTTTGAAAATGCCATTAACTAAGTGAACTCAACTTCCTATTTGTTCATTGTCACGCCACCAAGGAGTCAATAAGTTAGAGTGAATAGGACATGATGTTGAAAGTTGTAGTGCCATTGAGGGAAAGGCATGAGTAGAGGACCAGGATCAGGTATATGCAACCACATCACACTTTGATATTATCTCACATGAGCACATTTGTAAGAGGTGTCATATAAAAGGGGTCATTTTCAAGCAATGAACACAAGCTGCTCTCAAGTCTTTCTATGAGTACATGTTTCCATCTTGTAACCTAACTAACTTGAGTCAAGCTTGATTAGTTCAATTAGCTTATCATTATGTTTGTAATTAGGCTTCATCCTTCATAGGATTAGATTAACTTAATCAATGTGAGCTTCCATAGCCATTAATTAGGGTTCATAAATTTTACCATGGTATCAGAGCCTTTCTCTCCCCTTTGAGCTTCTCCAAATCATTCTCTCAGCTCCCAACTCACTAATTTCCATGTCAATAGTCATGATCTCTAAATTGAGTCCACCTTATCCAAACTTCCCTCTATGGGGCCAGAATTTCTGAAGCTCACCATTGCTCATTGCCTTCCCATTGACCACAAAACTTGGGAGCATCTTCAGCACATCAAGGCATCCATATGCACTGGAAGAATTTCACCATTTTGCTTTGAGTCGACTGAATTCGCTGTCGCCCTGCCGCTTGTATATTCGACTCATTCATCATGCACACTTCAAATCTTTCTAATTGCTCTTAGGCATAGCTAGAGCATAACACCACTAAAGCTACAGCTTAAGCCCCAATCCAAACCTCCATTGTACAACCCAAGAAGAGAGAAAAACGAGTTGTCGATTTGCAGGCGTTGGCACGTTTTTGGCATGGATTGAGCTGATTCTTTTGAGTGTGCCTTATCTCCTTATCAAGGGAAACACTCTCATGCAAAAGCCCCATCAATGTTTCCTTCTGCAAGCTCAATTGAACACTCCAAATTCAACTGGTGTTAATCAAGAATTAAAGCTTAATTAGTATCATTAATAGTCAATTAACTATTATAAGCAAAAAATTGGTGCTACAAAATCACAAGTGGGTATATTATTTGGCACTTGTAAACACTCACATACATTCAAATCACATCATTACATGTGTTTGAACTTAAAAGTCCACTACATTATCAAATTGTAAGCAATTAGACACTACCCGAGAGTCAAACTCCGATAAGACCTTTGCAATGGCAAAATGTTGCGAAGTTATTTGGGGAAGGATTTCACACATGGGCCACACAAATGAAGTATCTTACGCACAAAAAGCTATGAAAATTAATTAAGGAGACTACACCCACCACGAATCCAACTGAGGATTAGAGTGAAAAAGATTAACAAGCACTATCATTAATTGGCTTGCACTTGGGCACCAACCTTATTCATCACATTGATTCTGAAACCACGACAAAACAAGCATGGGATGAGTTAAATTTAATATTTGGTTCCAAGGCCACGAATCAAGAAATCTATTTGAAAATAGAATTTTATGACTTAGAGATGAAATTTCACGAGTCATTGGCACAATTCATAAGCAAAATGAAAACATCAGGACCTAGTTGGATGTCATTGATGTAAAGATATGTGAAAAGGATACACTTGTCATACTTCTAAAAAGCATGGTTGAGGAATATGACGCACTAGTGACCACTCTAAAGAATTTACGTAAGCCGATATTTGAGGGTTGTATTTCATCCCTACTTGAAGAAGAGAAGGGGCTAAAGAATGGAACCCAAGATACCACAAGAGAATAAGCACTCTACATCAACAAGGATACAAAAGAATGCTACCACTATGGAAGAAAAGAACACTTCAAAAGTGAACACATACTCAAACACAAGCCCAAATGTGGACATTGCAACAAAATTGAGTACACAAAAGAGGAATGCAAACTGAAGAACCAAGTAGCCAACTACGTGTAGTCTTCATCAAGAAAAGAGAAGAACCCCGACAAGCATCTCTTCTAAAACCCTTTAAAGCTACATCGAGACAAGCCTCACCACCTTAGCCTATGATTGTAAAAGGTCACGAAATGAGTAGACCTAGTCTTCTGTTTTTATCACACCTAACCACATGAGAGTAGCAACTTATGCATCCAAGAGGGATGATGACATATTGTAATACCACAATTGACCACCTTAAGTAGAATATTGCACTAATAAGGGGGAGTGATGGATCTTTTATAAATTCACATCCAACCACCTTGCAATAGCCTATATATCATGACACCAAGGGTGAGTGTTAAGAGTTGTGGTGCCATTGAGAGCAAGGCATGAGTAGAGGACCATGATCAAAAGCATGCAACCACATCGCACTTGAACATTACCCCACATGAGCACATTTGTAAAAGAGGTGCTCTCTCCTCGTATAAAAGGAGCCATTTTCAAGCAATGAACACGAGCTGCTCTCAAGTCTTTCCATGAGTATAAATTTTCATCTTGTAACCTAACTGAACTTGAGTCAAGCTTGATTAGTTCAATTAGCTCATTAATATATTTATAATTAAGAGTAATTAAACTTCATCCTCCATGAGATTAGATTAACTTAATCAATGTGATTAGGATTAGCTTCCATCGCCATTGATTAGGGTTCATAAATTTCATCAAATGGAGCTTTAGAAAGATCAAAACCTGGTACATTGCTAAGCTCATGGAGCCCATGTGCTCCGACACCCCTAGGACAACCATAACACATCATATTCCGTTGCATATGTCTCACATGGATCCTAAACCAATCGTACACACCATAGGTGCAATACTAAATGCTTATCGGCTTATTACATGAACACATTAAGCTTGATATCCCAATGTTTTACATAGACATAAGGCAAGAAAAGTAAGAATCTCACATTACAAAAGGTAATGTTAACATTGTGAGGGAGAGCATTCTAATGTTTACAATTTCAAAATCCAAGCTTTGACATTTTAAAATGAACCTTCTCTAAGGTTCTCAAAAGTAACACATGGCTAAAAAACGAGCCATTTCAATGTGTGGAAAGAACACCAAGGTTGAGCAATTTAAATTAATCAAAGACTGATAAAGCTAAACATGGAAGAAATGCTTATTCCATTTACTCAACAATGATGTAATTAAATAATCCGAATCATCTAGGAAAAAAAGGAATTGGAAAAAATGGCTAGATTTCCAAGATTTAAAAAATGGCCACCTTTAAGTGTAAATAGTATACAAACAAAGCAAAATCCTCTCATTGTCTTGAAATAATGTCTCAAGGTGCAAGCCTCTCGTATGACTAAGGACACTTGTCAAAGACTAATATAAAGCTAAATATGGAAGAAATGCTTATTCCATCTACTCAACAGTGATGCAATTAAAGAATCTAAATCATCTAGGAAAAAAAAGAATTAGTAAAAATGGCTAGATTTCTAAGATTTAAAAAATGGCCACCTTCAAGTGTATATACAAACAAAGCAAAATCCTCTCATTGTCTTAAAATAATGTCTTAAGGTGCAAGCCTCTCGTATGACTAAGAACACTTGTGAAAGGTGAAACATTTTAGGAAAGTCTAGTAATCAAAATGCCCCAATAGATGTGAAATATTAAACACCCTAGTAATCAAAATGTCCCAATAGATTGAAAACAAGGAATCCCCAAGCATTTTGGATACCATAACAAAATGATAATGCAAAAGACTCCCAACATCAAGTCACCAATTTACAATGTAAGAAAGGAATGGCAAAAATTCTGAACCCTAAGGTAAAACAAGTCAATACATCATGACTGTTTTTGGAAACCCATTGTTCTCTTGAAAACCTTTTGCAAAGAAAAGATGAGTAGTTTGACCATAATTGATGTATATGTAAAATTTGTAAGTTCACAATAACAAGAGCAAGATCTTCACAATACAAAGCACTGAATTGAAGAAAGAAGAGAGTAAACAATATAACTGCTTGCAAACATTGATTACAAACTAATGGTTGTCCTCGAGTAAGGAGCTTTGCAGGCGATCTAAGCAAACTCTAGACAAAGGATATCTTGCTTATAAGAGTACATGAACACAATAAACTCGATGATGAACAAAGGCTGCCAAAATAGTCTATACATAGTGCCCAAGATCGACATGGATGTGGATCGACCATGTTGACTACCCAAGACTTGGTACAAAATAGCCAACCGATCATATCATCCAACTAGGATTATATTAAACTACAACAAAATCCCATAAGAACTTTGCGGAGCTCCCACCACCATCTAAGACCAAACAAACCCCACAATGGTTTGCCATGCAACACTCACTAATTCAAGCACATAGACCTCTACGTATGCCGTCTCTTAACCATCTTGCCATATTTAGCCATTATCCAATATCTAAACTTGGAACTGCTAATTGCTAGAGCAACAGAGCTAGCCCTCACATAGGGAGCCATACAACAGTATAGCATGTCCCTCATCAACAATAACACAAGGATGTAACATCGAGCAAATGCTTTTCCAACAAAATTTCGAACCATCAAGCAAAAGTTATTGAAATTGCATGCCCTAAATTGTGAAAAAAAAGGAGAAACTTAGATAATTGATTTTCCAAAATCCATTTATTTGTAAATGAACTAAATTCAATTTGGGGATATTAGCATTATTGCAATCTAATGAAAGGAGATTAAGAATCGAATGACTGAATATCTGAAAATACAAAAAATTGAACATTTGAGTCACCCGGCTGATTTGCAGCTGCCAGCGGTTCTATTATTGCTCACCAATACTCAATTGGAAATTGCAGAGGAGCACAGGCGCACTCATGTATTGGAAAACGACCTGCTCCTCATGTATTGGAAAACGATAATGCAAAAGCGAACCATTAAAGGCAGAGCATATAGTGTTTCTAGTGTAACTAAAAAAATGAATTTTCACCCCCGAGTTTTAGAAAGGCTCGTATTAAGTTGACATGGCTGACAAAACAAGCCTATTAAGTCAAAACAGGCCATTCATGGTGTTTGGAAACAGCCCGACAATGCATGTTGTGACTAGTTTGCCCTGTGCCATTGCAACCGCGCTGCTACCTCCGATGTGTGTGATTAGATCATGTGGGCATGATCTCGAACTGCGCTGGTACCGGTTGCTTCCATCGACACATTTTGATTACTCTGATACATGCATAATTTAAACACTTGCCTCCTCATGCCAACATGTAAACACGAGCCATTTCCATGTCATAGGGGGGTTGATCCTTTTCCAATCCCAGAGACCAAACTCCCATATGGCATAACCTCGAGCCTCGACTCAAATGCTTACCAAGTGTCTTTGTAGGTGGTAGTGCATGTGGCACCACAAGATCCAAGACCACTAACATTAATGCCAATCTCGGGCAGCACCCCTCCCTCGCCCGGAAGGAGCTCTTCTGTTTCCAAGCACAGAAAAACTGTTAGAAACAACAAATTGTTCAGCAGCCATGTAGGTATGGCCACGACCAACTGCAGGTAGACGAGGAGGCTCATGGGCATATAGAGACGGCTGTAGTAATGGTGCTTCTGGAACATGATGTTTGAGATGGCCTCCACGAGTAGCTTGATAAGCTGGAATGGAGTTCTGAGTATATAAATCAGCTCCCTGTCTGGTGGGCAAAGAAGAATTCTGTGAATAGTAGTGTGACTGGTACAATGGTGACCCTTGGACTGTAGGAGTGATGTAGGAAGGGAGGGGGTGATGTTGGGAAGAAGCTTGATGGTAACCACCGCCTTGTGCTGGCAAGTAAGCCGTTTGTCTTTGGTGAGTGCTATAGTCTGAATTATAGGATTGGTTCAAAGAGCCTCCTCTTGCAAAAGAGCCTTGAGATGGACGGCTTCCTTGGTATGAAGGCACCGTCTGTATAGCCGCAGAATAGGTATTGGGATGAGGGTAACTCTGACCATTGATTGCCCCTGACACCAATGAAGGATCTCCATACAAACCTTGTTCGTAACCAGGTGGACCTGCAGGTCGAGATAGCCCACCCTGGTGACTTGAAGGGTGGCCTGAGCTTTCCTTCTTTCCAGTGTTTCCTACTTGCATGCTGTTAAGTAGGAGACGATGCGACGCTTCGCTCAATCGCGCACCAGAAATAGCACCAGCAACCGGGGGTCTACATAGGGTTTAAAGAAATGAGCAGAAACTTCTTGCAAGAAAGCATCGATGCCATCCTCAGATATGATTGATATCAAGCTGGCAGCATACCTGTCTTGCATGGTATGTTGCCTTCGACCATCCTCTTCATGCCATAATGGCTGCAGCTTTATGTCTTGCTCAGTAACAGACTAAAAAAATGAACCAGAGTTAACCCTGATTTCACCAGTTTTCCTAGCAGATAACTTACACGTGTATTCACCCATGCATCCCCACCCCCCCCACCCCCCCCCCCCCAAAAAAAGAAAGAAAAGAAAAGAAAAGAAAAGAAAAACACACAAGCTTGTGCCCACATGTATGCACACATCCGCACACCCCCCCCATACACGCATACGTGCGCACGTGCACCCCCCCACACACACACAATGCATTACCTTCTTTGGTAATTGCACTCCATTAGGAAGCCTTGGAATATGGGGATGTAGAGGAGGGAGCTTGTATGTCACTGACCTGTTACACCTCGATGAATAATTAGATGTGAAATAAAGCAGTATCCACAAAACCCCAAAAAATCCATAAATTGGGCTTTTCAAAGAGCAAGGGCATATATGGACTTACAATACTTGGTTGTTAGATATGTTTGGCATTCCTTTGACAGGAGACGTGAAAATAGGTGGGCAAGCATCACCATTACAGAGTCCAATAAACCCATTCATACCTCCACTGCAAACCCACACACATCAGCCCCATATTGCAACAGTCCCAAAAAAAAGGCCATCATCCTAAGGTACACACCTAGCTATAGGATTCAACTTTTCTGCTGCCTTAGCTCGGTGTTGGCCTTGCAGGTGACCATGGGAATCATAGAAAGAGAATATGAAGGGTGCTAGAGGATGACTGCAAGTGACAAAGAGCATCTCTTCCATGATGCTGTTTCTTTGAACTTCTTCAACCTGCAACACAACCAGTATTGATCACACTTAGCATTCCAAATTTTCCTTGATGGCTAGCCTTAGTTACGAAACCGATTTTTCCATGTGCTTCTCTCAAATCTTTCATAGACTTACTGTTAATGTCCTTTCAACTTTTTTGATTTCCTGTAAAAGACGTGCCTCATCAATGAAGGGCAGCTTTGCAACTCCCTGAAACAAAAACAAAAAACATTTCTGTAAAAAAACAGAGCTGGGCATAAATGTAAGAAGATTGTGGGAGTCTTACACAGTTTTCCAAGCTGTTCATAACGATGATGGACAAGAGTATTACTTGGGGAGCAGTGGCATGGATATTATCCTGGTCACTACTTCTATGTGGGCAGATAAGCTGACCGTGCTTTCAGACTAGAGGCAGGGTTTGACCTTCCTTTCACCTTGGAATTGGTGCCACTAACACATTTATAGCCAGAGCATCACAGAGAAAGAGCTTTGAAACTTGAACGATGAGCACATGTTTTCTAAATGCTGTACATGAATAACTCCCAAGGACACAAGGTAGGGTGTCTATATGAGAGGCTATATGTGGAACACCAAGTTGATCCAGGCAAGCAAGTCCAGAAGGGAAGCTACACCCCCTTGTTTACTGGGGTCATGCTTTGGCCTTCACAAGCTGTGCAGCCTGCAACCCTCCCAAGCTTCATATCCAGCTGTTGAAAATGCAAGCATTAACAGAAAACAACTTTGGCTGCAAGAGTGACGCCACACAAAGTCCCATCTTCTAGGCCACTTAATTTTTTGCTGCTTGATTAGACTCCAAATGCCTCAGCAAATCTGGACCCACTTAAAGCGAATCTAGTCTATTCATCTCATCCGATTGTTTACATATATCCTCTTGTTAGGAACCACGAAGCTCTACTATCCTAAGCTCATTGTTCTCTCATAACCATTTTTTTACCCATGCATGACTCGCATTAGGACATAGGTCAAAGTTGCCTTAGCTAACCTTTTTCCTGAGTGATTAGAGCATCCATTAACCCGAACTCATACCCAGCATGAAACAGGTCACTAAAGCAATGCAACAAATGTCACTTCTCTGGCAGACGTCTGGAATGATGTCATGATTGAATACATGTGGAAGGGCTCCATGGAAAGATTGGTATCCTTGTGTGAGTTCTTGGCATGATTTATGAACTCATGGAAGGGTGGTAACCCTGGTGAGTGACTCTGGACTCCTGGAAGGGTGGTTACCCTGGTGACTACTTTTTGGTCCTGTGTGGACAACGCCTGTGAACGGGCTAGTTGGATGTACAAGATGTAAGTTGGGAGGTTTCATCCACTATGTTTGTGCCCCAGCATATGTATGTGAGTTGCACATGCATGGATGACTTGTTTTTGATGCCTAGACATTGCTTGGTATTTTGCCTGTGAATGTCCACGGGCACCGGGGACGCCTGGACAACCCGTGGATACGCATGTGCACACCTATTTGGGACTCATATGGTTTCCTTATGTGTTTTGCAGGTGGTAAGTGTACACACTTAAATTTATTCACTATTTCATGTTACTAAGGTTTATTGGGTGCAGGATTCACATTGACTTAAAGTGTGGGCGGACACACTTATAATTTTATAAGTGAGTTCACATCAAAGTGGACTATCTTTAATGAACCAATATGAGAGATGGGCACCCGGCACTCCCAAAAAGCTCCACGAGTTGCTATTTTGGGTGTGGAAGGGAAAAAAGTGGACAAGCCCTGACTTGTAGAGCACTCATCTGGAAGTCGTGGGCTGTTAGGAGCTGTTTTGGACAGGAAAAACAGCAAGTTTACTCATACGCATGAGCTGCAGGTGGAATACATTCGAAGCACAAGGGTCCCAGGGCTGGCTGGTTGCTAATAGCTATTTCTCTCTCTACAAGGGAGGTCGACTGCATCTACACGGCTGCAAGCTGATCGATTTGGTTCCAGAAGCTTGCGCATGGCTGTTCGGACTGTTTTTGGGCTTCTCTGCTGAGAAGAGGGCTTGGCCGGAGTGACCAGAGTCTCTATAGGAGCTGGCCGACTGTTGTAAGGGCCATTAATTGGCTGTTTTTATAGGTTTGCAGGAGGTTTCTCGCGATGAAACTTGAGCAAACATGTCCCTAGACAAGTACCAGGCTTGGGGATGTGATCTGGTGGAACCTGTGGGTGGCCAGTGAGCCAAAACCATGGCTGGCTACTGTTATGCAGGTTTGGGACAGCACTTTGTTAGAGGGTTGGTGACCGCTCTATCAAAGTACAGGAGTGGTTGGTGATCACTCTACCCTGGTTGGTGACCACTCTACCCTGGTTGGTGACCGAGGGTGTTGGTTGGTGACCGCTCGACCTTGGTTGGTGACCGAGGAGTTGGGTAATGTGTTTACCTATGTTTTCATAGTTGGATAAACCTAGTGTCGACTGGATGAGTGTGCTCTCTCCGGGGACCCGCATCTTGTACATATAAATACTTCTGTTGGTAATAAAGATACCTCAGGGGGGGGCTGGCCCAACTTCAGCCCCTAGTGCTGTGTCATGTGCAAGTTGGTTTATGTTTGCAGGATGTATATGCTCATGTAATGTTTCACAATGATGGTAATCATGTATATGCTAGGAATGGTTGATGTATGTATGCTGTTTTGAAAGTGAATTGGTTCCGTATACACGTGCCCGTGTGTGACATTGGTATCAGAGCATTGGTTTCTTTCTTTGCTTGAGAAAGACGATTTTTGGGCATACGGAAAGCTTTTTGCTGCATACAGATTGTGAAACATGAGCATGCAAGCAGGGTCTGGTGAGCATTCAGATGCACAGCGGTCTGCTAAATCCGCATATTCTGACCAGGCCAATGTACTTTTAGAGCTAGAGGCTCTCAAGTGTGAAGTAAGATGCTATCGTGAGGAGAGTTGAATTGCGGTCTCTCAAGAATGACCCTGATGTGCAAAGGGTTTTGAATGAAAAGAAAAAGAATGATTCACGTAACGATGCAGCCTTTGAGGCCATATCAGCAGAGATGGGATATGAAGATCCTAGAGAGCTGGCCATATCTTATTTGAAAGGCAAAAAGGATGTATTGGGTGATGTAGGTACAAAAAGGACTCCCCGCGCGAAAGCACATGCAGATTCCAGTACATCAGGAGATGTAGATCCTCGTCACTGTTATGCATCTTCACGCCGAGAGCGTTCTTCAAGTGAAGATTCTCACCACTCCAGGAGTGTGTCTCGAGTACGTGGGAAGAGACCCAGGCATGGGTCTCCTAAGCCTAGACATGAGGCTAGAGAAGACAGGTCTCGTTCTAAAAAGAAAAGCCAAGAGTTCAAGTTAGGAAACAAAGATGTGAAGTTTGAGAACTTCTCTGGCAAGATGGATACTACGAAGGCGCTTGCTTTTGTGAGATACTTTGAAATTGCTTTTTGCAATGAAGATTTCTCTGAGAAGTCTAAACTCAGGCATGTGGGTATGCATCTCAAAGAGACAGCTAGTGATTGATGGATGGCCAAGCTTTTGGATGCAAGTGCTGCCCGCACATGGCATGACTTTAAAATTCAGTTTTATGCTCAATTCTTGCCTCCAAGCTTTGCCAAGAATGTACACAAAGAGTGGGATTGGTTGAAGCAGGATGAAGGGGAGACAATGCAGACATATATAGCTAAGTACTGGAAGGTACTGCTGAAAGTTACCCCTTTTATGTCTCTTTCTAAAGGGGAGAAGAAACGGAAATTTGAATCAGGTTTGCACCCCATCATTCAAGAGAGCTTACAGGTGTACCCAAATCAGACTCTTCAGCAGTTGATAAACTCGGCACTCATAGCTGAAAAGCTGCATATGAAGTAGGTTAAAAACAAGTCAAATTCAGATTCATTTAAGGGCAAGAGACGGGCTGGTTATGACCAGAAAAAGGGTGGACAGCCCTCTAAAAGTGCGCAGAAAGATGCCTCGGATACAAAGGGAAACTCGTCTAAGAAGCCGGGGGACAGCAGAGGCTTGATTATGTACGTGATGGGAAATGTTTTGCTTACGGTAGTAAGAATCACATATATCCTAAATGCCTTGCAGAACCCCAAGAAAGCAGATTCTAATGCAGAAAAGCCTCATGTGAATGTTGTGCCCGATGTGCAAGGTAACACGGGGCAACCCCCAGATCATAGAACAATATGTAAAGCATGGCTGCTGCCATAGGCTTGGATGTACAAGATTTTGGGACTCAAATGAATGCAGATGCAGCCTTTGAGGGTAAAGGAGTTGATGTAACGCCCGATGATTGGCAAACTCGGAATTCATATACACGGATATCTTGATCATGAGTGTTTCTTGGTTGCTCCTCTCACGGGATGTGATGTTTTGTTGGGCATGCTCGTGTGGAGCCCAAGAAGGACTATAAGTCCAAGAAAATCAGCTTTGTTCATAGAGGTAGAGAGCTTGTTATAGAAGCTGGTACTCTAGAAAGTACCATACCTATTGTAAGTCATGTTCAGGTTTCCAAAATAATGAAGAAGTCAGCTTGTTCTTACTTGGTTTTTGTACGAGAACAATCTGAACATGAGAATGTAAATTTAGATCATCTAACCCGAGAGCGCATAGACTTTTTGCGTGGTTATGGTGATTGTTTCACGGATGCATTACCAGAAGAGTTGCCACCTGAGCATCCCGAGGATCATCGTATTGATGTGATACTTGGGAGTACGCCCCCGATTAGACCTCCTTACAGGGTGAGTGCAAGCAAGTAAGAAGAGATTATGGTGCAGGTTAATGACTTATTTGAGAAAGGGTTGATACGTCCTAGTTAATCTCCTTATTGCTCACCTGTGTTACTGGTGCAAAAAAAAGACGGGACGTACAAGATGTGTGTGGATTATCATGCCCTTAACAAGGTGATGATAAAGAACAGGTTTCCGATACCATGTATCGATGATATTTTGGATAGGTTGGAGGGTGCAGCATGTTTTAGCCGCATCGATCTTAAGAGTGGATATCATCAGATACGGGTGGCCCCTTGGGATATTCACAAAACTGCTTTTCGTACACAGTTTGGGCTTTATGAGTTCTTGGTGGTCCCGTTTGGACTTACCAATGCTCCTGCTACATTTAATCATATGATGGATCGTATCTTCACAGCACACATACAGTTCATAGGTACTTTCTTTGATGACATCATTGTGTTCTCTAAAGATGAAGAGCAGCATAAGGAGCATTTGGCCATAGTGTTTGAAGAGCTTCGTCGCCATAAGCTCTACATTAATGGCAAGAAGAGTGAATTTTTCTTGGCTGAAATTCATTACCTTGGTCATATTGTATCCAAGGATGGGATACATATGGATCCCGCCAAGTTGTAGGCTATAAGAGATTGGCCAGAATTGAAGAATGTACATGAGATCAGGAGCTTTCTGGGATTATGCTCATATTATCGCCGGTTTATTAAGCTCTTCACCGAGATTGCTTCGCCTTTGCATGATTTAACGAAGAAGAAAGCTACTTTTCACTGGGGTGACAAGCAAAGGAATGCCTTTCTTAAGTTAAAGGAAGCAATCGTGACTGGACCGGTGTTGATCATTCCAGATTTGCATAAACCTTTCTCAGTGGAATGTGATGCATGTGGGAGTTGTATTGGTGCAGTGTTGAACCAGAAGGCCATGCAGTGGCATATGAGAGCCGTCGGTTGCAACATGCCGAACTCTACTTGCAGGTTTATGAGAAAGGGTTATTGGCAATGATTAATGCTCTCATGATGTGGAAGCATTATCTTTTGGGAGCTGAATTTACCGCTAAGACTTATCATCAGAGTCTACGGTATTTTCTTACACAGACTAAGCTATCTTAGAAACATATGAGATGGGCAAACTTCCTATCTATGTTTCATTTTCAGATTTTACATACTCCTGGTAAGAAGAATGTAGTGGCCGATGCACTATCCTGAAGGCCTCAAGTAAGTGCTATTACAGTAGCCTATCATCAAGACTTATGAGATATGCAAAATTCTTATCATACAGATGATGATTTTCAGCATATATGGGCTGGTTTTCAGCAGGGTATAGCAGCCCCGAATTACTCCATACGTGATGGGTATTTGATATTTCATAATCGCTTATGTGTACATAAGGATTTGAGGCAAAAAGTGATGGATGAATGCCATGCACCGCCTTATGCAGGGCATAGAGGAATCCTTGCCACTACACAAGCTTTGGAGAGAGACTTTTTTTGGCCAGGAATGCGTAAAGACATAGATGACTATGTGCGCCAATGCATGGTTTGCCAGAAAGTTAAATTTGACAGGCATAAGACTCCGAGGTTGCTTCAACCGTTGCCAATTCCGAATCAGCCTTGGGAGAGTATTACCATGGATTTTATCACAGGTCTTCCTAAGACGCAACAAAGGGAATGATGCAATTTCGACTATTGTGGATAGGTTCAGTAAGCAAGCACATTTTATCCCGGTACGGAAGACCATAAAGCCAGAGCATATGGCAAAGATATTTATGGCACAGATTTTCAAGCATCATGGGATGCCAAAGACGATTGTGGGAGATCGAGATCCTACTAGTCTCTTTTGGCGAGCATTGTTTGATAACATGGGAACGAAGCTGAATTTCTCTTGTGCATATCATCCACAGACAGATGGACAGAGTGAGATTGCAAATTCAGCAGTGCTTGATCTTTTGAAATGCTATGTGGCTGATCGCAAATCAAATTGGGAGAAGTATTTGTCACTGGTATAGTTTGCTTACAACAATACAGTACATACTTCTACGGACAAGGCGCCCTTTGAGATTGTTTATGGCAAGATTATTTTGCCACCTATCCTTCGCACGAAGGATGAGATATTTGCAACAGATGAGTACGTAAGGGATTTGGATACGGCCTTTGCACAGTTTCGGACAACCATACAAAGATCTCAGGATAAGCATAAGAAAGCTACAGATAAGCATAGAAAGCAATTGGATGTGAAGGATGGAGATTGGGTTTTATTGAAATTCCAAAAGGCTCGCCTTCGCAAGCAGACTAGGAAAGATGGTAACTATTTGAAGCTATCTTGCAGGTATTATGGACCATTTCAGATCTTGGAAAAGATCAATGAGGTAGCTTATAGGCTGGTGTTGCCAAATCATTGGCGGATTCATAATGCTTTCCATGTCAGTCTCTTGAAGAGATATGTTGGTCCTAAGGCGGTGGAGCCGGTTATGGAAGATCAACCGAGGTTGATGAGCTAGAAGAGATATTACAGCCTAAGCAGATTGTTTTTCACAAGGAGTGGAAAGCTGCTAGAGGCAGGCTTGTACGTAAGTACCTTGTGAAGTTCAAGAACTATCCAACACTTGATGCGAAGTGGATGGACAAGGCATATTTTAAAGACTATCTAGATCTTCTTGCGGCCTACTTGAAGCTTTTCGGTTGTGGGCAATTGATTAGAAGCCGGGGGGAACGTCACCACTTCTCTGGTAGACGTTTGGAATGATGTCATGATTGAATACATGTGGAAGGGCTCCATGGAAGGATTGGTATCCGGGTGTGAGTTCCTTGCATGATTTATGAACTCATGGAAGGGTGGTAACCCTGGTGAGTGACTCTGGACTCCTGGAAGGATGGTTACCCTGGTGAGTACTTTTTGGTCCTGTGTGGACAGTGCTTGTGAACGAGCTAGTTGGATATACAAGATGTAAGGGCTAGTTGGATGTACAAGATGTAAGTTGGGAGGTTTCATCCACTATGTTTGTGCACCAGCATATGTATGTGAGTTACACATGCATGGATGACTTGTTTTTGATGCCTGGACATTGCTTGGTATTTTGCCTGGGAATGTCCACGGGCACCGGGGACCCCTGGACAACCCATGGATACGCGTGTGCACACCTGTTTGGGACTCATATGGTTTCCTTATGTGTTTTGCAGGTGGTAAGTGTGCACACTTAACCCAATTTATTCATTATTTCATGTTACTAAGGTTTATTGGGTGCAGGGTTCACATTCACTTAAAGTGTGGGGGCGGACACACTTATAATTTTATAAGTGAGTTCACATCAAGCTGGACTATTTTTAATGAACCAAGGCCAATTATGAGAGATGGGCACCCGGGCACTTCCAAAAAGCTCCACGAGTTGCTATTCTAGGTGTGGGAGAGCCAAAGTGGGCAAGCGCTGACTTGTAGAGCACTCAATTGGAAATCGTGGGCTGTTAGGAGCTGTTTGGACAGGAAAAACAGCAACTTTACTGATACGCATAAGCTACATGTGGAATACATGCGAAGTACAAGGGTCCCAGGGCTGGCAGGCTGCTATTTCTCTCTACAGGGCAGGCCGACTGGATCTGCTGGGCTGCAGGCTGATCAATTTATTAGTTCCTGAAGCTTGTGCATGGCTGTTGGGACTGTTTTTGAGCTTCTCTGCTGAGAATAGGGCTTGGACGGAGTGAGCAGAGTCTCTACAGGAGCTGGCTGACTGTTGTAAGGGCCATTAATTGGCTTTTTTTACAGGTTTGCAAGTGGTTTCTCGCGATGAAACTTGAGCAAACATGTCCCTAGACAAGTGCCAGGCTTGGGGATGTGATCTGGTGGAACCTGTGGGTGGCCAGTGAGCCAAAACCATGGCTGGTTACTGTTTTGTAGGTTTGGGACAGCACTTTGTCAGAGGGTTGGTGACCGAGGAGTTGCAGGTAATGTGTTTACCTATGTTTTCACAGTTGGATAAACTTGGCGTTGGCTGGATGAGTGTGTACTCTCCGGGCACCCGCATCTTGTACATATAAATACTTATGTTGGTAATTAAGATACCTTAGGGGGGGGCTGGCCCAACTTCAGCCCCTAGTGCTGTGTCATGTGCAAATTGGTTTATGTTTTGCAGGATGTATATGCTCATGTAATGTTTCACAATGATGGTAATCATGTATATGCCAGGAATGGTTGTTGTATGTATGCTGTTTTGGTAGTGAATTGGTTCCGTATACACGTGCCCGTGTGTGACAACAAAAGGCTAACAATGCAGAAACGTGACATGTAATGGCTCCAGTAAACCTCTATGGGCGTACTCGAGGATCCTTTGGTATTTTGTTGATCTATAATATAATATTGATTCACTTTAAGCATAACACCTAACAATGTAATCATTCAACTCCAATAGAATGGCTCATAGAAACAAAACCTGCCAGGCATAGCGCTTTCCATTCATGTCAACTTCAAAATCTGCATGGACATTATATACCACATGAGTCTGAAACTGTATTTCCAGAAAACGAGAAACACACCACAGTCAACAAAACAAGTTCATGAAGAGAATACCCTCTGGGTAGAAGTCGATAATGGGAGAGTTGGGATCAGTCATCAAAGGCCTGTACTGTAAAGGCAGGGCAGAACAACTGCATCACAGGGATGGGAAGAGTTAGTATTGACAAAAACCTTTGCACTCTAAGGGAAAAATAAAAGGAGGTTATAGAGGCAGACATGGCCCACCTTGCAGCTGGTAGCACCCCCATGAGCTGATCAAATGGCTTAAATGGCTTCCCTAAAGAAAAATTGATGTCTACTTTATCCATGTTTTTCAAATCAGATGCAAATGGGGCATAATGGTAAGGGTAAAACCTGCAAGATTATAGAGAACATATCAAGTTTCCTAAATGAAAAGGAAGATACAAAAATGTGTTAGGGAATCCTAGGCCAATGCTTGGCCAATTCCTTCTTATGGTTAAAACCCCTTCATGGGCCTTTCACTTTTATGCCTTGCACGGCACCCAGGACAGTGGCCAAGGGAACACATAGGGGATTCCCAAGGCATTCATTTATGCATAAAAGTGAAGGGGTTTTAGACTTATGAAGGAATCAGCCACTAGATTCGCTAGAACATATCCACCAGGAATCCCATAAATACAGAGACATGTAACAGCATGTCCGTCTTTTGCACATGAAGTCTATTATCAGATTTAATGTACTCTTAAGAATGTAAACACCTGACTCGACACTTTCCCTTAATGTTAAACGTTTCAGTACTAGCCTTGATTGTGGACCACAAACTTTACCATTGCCAAGAGCAAACACCTTCGTAGTAGTATCGCATCACCCAACAAAGTCCCTCCGTGTACTTGGCTACCTGCATAGGATATGTTAAATTTGGAAAAAATAAGCATGCAAAGAATAACAGCTGTGCATGTGCGGGATGGAGAAAAGGTGAAATGGGAAAATGGGCAGCGTCTGCACGCACACACAGTTACTCAGTCACACTCCTATACATTTAGACCCAAAACAACAAACCCACTTCACTAAAAACTTACCACATCCTTTGTGACTTCTCTAACTTCCTTGGGTGTATGTGCCTCAAACTTCTCTGAATAGTAGCGTTCCTTCCATCCTTGTTCTCCCAGTTTGACCTGAAAAGTTGTGAGCAGGATTGTCAATCTCTGGCTCTCCTGGATAGAAGAAGAATATCAACAGTGCCTTTCAAAGACCCTCTAAGAATGTATCCAAACCTTGTCTTTCTGTGGTTCATCTGTATTGAAGAGGTCCGACTTTTCCTTCAACACAGTCTTCAGCTTTTGCTTCAACTCCTCTGCAGCATCCCTCTCTTTTGCCTGCTTATATCAAGAAGCATAAGGACTGCAATAAATGTAGTTACTCACCAAATCTTTAACTCAGAATTTCGTTACCACAGGAGGTTCTCACCTCTGCATCCTCCACTGAAATGGCTCCCAAGGAAACATCACCCTCTACACGCAAGAGCTTTGCTGCATGTGATGATGACGCTAGAGAATGCATGCTGGCACTCACAGATCCATTAGCCTGGATCCTGCCTGTGTTACGCGGAGCATGCGGTCTGAGCTGTTGCCCCTGCTGATTGATTCCAGAAAATGGAGACGGGTGTGGTGCAGATGCAAGGCGTGAATTCCTATTCATCCTGACTGGAACTATGTCAGCTGGATTAACATCTGGGGCAATGTTGCCATCCTTTGCTGGCCTGCCCTTCTCACGCAGCCGCCTTTCCATTTGACGCTGTACAACAAAACCATGAAATTAATGTAGTTAAAGGCATCAAAACAATGAGGCAATGCACCTTAAACTTGAGCAGAATGGCATAAAGTGAAGTATTGCATTTAGTCTCAAAAAGTCCTACTTACATCTTAAGCTTACTAAGAGCACATTTACCTGAGGCCAATGCCCTAAAAAGTATCAAAAGAACAGACCTCTATAGCATGAAAGGCCTTAACATTCTCTATGAATTTTCTTTCTCATTGCAAACTTGTATATCCTTGCAAAGGGTCCATGGATAAATGCATACCTGGTGTAGACGGGCTCGTTTCTGGAAAATCTTTTCCTCGTTTGCACCCACAGTCTGGATGAAATGCTCAACTCGCTTCAAATCTACCTGCACGAGCTCATGAAATTGTCACATCAATACCAAACTTGCACATGGTAAATAACCATGCATTGCTATCACAATACCCAAAGATGGAGTCAATGTCAGATGCACATACCTCACCACCGTTTGTTAAATAGCCACCCATCTTTCGGAACTCATTTTTGTAAATGGCCATTAGTAAACTTATTCCACCCTACAAAAAAAGGATCAAACAGATGTCCAATGTCAACAAAAAAATCAAATGCTCTCTCTCTCTCTCTCTCTCTCTCTCTCTCTCTCTCTCTCCACACTTCACCCGCAGTCAAGAGCCACACTACTCTCACATTAGCAGGAGGGCGGGTCGAGGTGGTGAGCTCTTATGTTTACCTTGGCATCACATTTACTAGCTCAGCTGGACGCTTCTCCATGGCTCAGGCAGTCCAAGACAGAGTGACCCGGGGGTATGCAGCTCTTGCTGGCCTTGAGCGTCAATGTCATCAGGCACATTTTCAGAAACCCCGCACGAAGGGGTGGCTCTTTGATACGTTAGTGACACCAGCCTTGATGTATGCAGCAGCGGTTTGGGCACCAGGGCTTGCAGCCTCCACATGGGTACAGCTGGAGAAACCACAGATCTTGATGGTCTCGAGGATGATATGCAGCAAACCATCCGTCCCGCACGACATTGTTCGAGCTGAGTTTGCTGCACCACCTATGGCAGTGGAGGCTTTGTTCCAGACGATCTCCTTTATATACAGGATGAGGGAGATGCCCATGGAGAGATTATCCCGCCGAGCTTTTGAGGCATCCAGACAGATGGCCGAGGCTGGACACACTGGATCTTGGTATGCACAGATGCTACAGTGGTTCTCACATCATGGTATAGACATTGAGCGGTTGCCACCCGGGGTTACCTCTCTCTCAATGAGGGGAACAGAGTGATGAGACAGGACATATGGCAGCACTACATACAGGAGACATGGACAGCACCAGAGAGCCCACTACCACCGAAGATGCTGTATTACAGAGACCACTTTATGAGCATCTCAGGGGATGGGTTTATACATCGACCGCGGTACATGGATGTATACATGCCACACAGCTCTCGCGTTGCTATTTGACAGCTACGAGTCTCATCACATCAGCTAGAGATAGAGGCTGGGAGAGCGGCACGGGTTCCTAGAGCTGAGCGGATATGCAAATTGTGCCGCGAGGAGGTGGAGACTGAGGATCACTTTGTATGTAGATGTAGAGCCCACCAAGGGGTCAAAGATAGATATGCAGGATTGTTTGAGGAGCACTCTTCACTACATCAGTTGATGGAGGCCTCGGACCAACGACAACTACTAGAGCTTCATAGTTCTCTAGAGAGACTCCTCCAGACACCCACTCCCACTAGGGGTGGGAGACAGTCCCAGCTCACAGATTTCTTCCAGAGAGCTATGCCAATGCCAGTTGATGTACCACGTGGGGTGACCGCACACAGAGAAGAGGAATTGAGAGCCAGGAGGAGACCTAGACAGACTGGACATAGAGCACCCCGACTCCGTCACCGAGAGATAGCAGCTATCCGAATGAGACACCAGATGGAGACACAGGAGAGGCTAGCTCGCTTTCATTCAGACTCAGGGTACATGTTCATGCCATTCACAGCCTCAGCATCAGCGATGCATGATATCTTATATCCCTCTTATGGCACTGGATGGAGTTAGACATAGATCTGCATAGCATGCTTGTACTACCCCTTCAGCATATAGAGATGCATCTTGCCTTAGCACTCCATCCACATCCCCACCCCCCTTATATTGTTTGTATATGGGCTCCACCGATCCATGATGATTCACAGTTGTATCCAGACACATGCACACTTTTTCTTTTGTTTCTTTTCTTCCGATGACCGGAAGAACACAGTTGTATTATTTTTTGTCTCATAGGCCGACTTTGGCCTCTCGTAGACTTCTCTCTCTCTCTCTCTCTCTCTCTCTCTCTCTTTTCCAAGTGGAACGGCCTGCAAGGGAAACTGACTGAAACTTTGGGAAAACTGAATACTCATGCAGATCTGCAAGGGAAACCGACTACAACTTTATGAAAAATGAATACTCATGCAGATAACGAGAAGATCGAGGAAAATCCTGGAAGTTATCAACAGCATCAAGGATATCTTGAATTTTCAAGGTGATGCCATGGGAATGTGAGATTAAGTCTCTAATGGAGACCTATGCACAAGAGATGGAAAGTTGGGTCAGCCAACAAGATGTCGTCAAATGTATGAAATGTAAAACAGAAATGGGGGAACTCCGGGTGGAGATTGATTGGCAGTTAAAACCTCCATGCCATAGAAGAGGGTGAATTGTGCACACACGCTACCCTGGTACAACATGTTGACAGGCTGAAAGCTGATAATGCAAAGCTTCAACCATGCCTAGGAGAGGCCAAACTGACCATGGTCTACGTAATGACCTTGAGGCAACCTCTAAATGGATAGAGGTTGTGAAGAAACAGAAAAAAACAATCATCCCCCAACATGATGCCAAACGTAGAAAAAGAGAGGAGTTGCATGTAAGAGTTGTGGGGCTCCCAAAAAGTTCCACACCTTGGAAAAATGGGGCAACACTATGTGGGAACCCCTCTTGTGGACACATGGCGAGTTGGGAAAGACCCAACGAGGGAACAACCCCTCATCTTGAAAATTAAAACCCTCAAAGCCACCAAGATATACCTCAGATGATCTCATACCCTTTCAAGTGGAGCATAGGAAAAATGGGATGGCTAATGTAACTAATTGGCCCTCCAAAGTCCAAGCTCTTTGTCACATGATAGAATTCATACCCGGACACATGGACAGGTTGATGGACACATGGGAACAGGGTTCCTAAAGCTGGCACTCGAAAAAGCACCAATCTTAGTCAAAAAGCAAGAAAAAGCAAAAAGTCAAACTATGTTGACTGAAAAGCTGAGGGCACCATTGGAAAGAGGACATCGTACTGGATCAAAAAGCTAAAAGCCGCCTTTTCAAAAAGCAGCTCCAGGGCCAAAAAGCAAGGCCTTGAAGCTACAAAAAGCAAATCAAGAACTTTGGCCATTATTAATAATATTGAAGGAGAAAAAGCAAAAGCAAAGAGATAAAGCAAAAGATGGCAAAAGCAAGTACCCTCATCAAGTATATAAGGAGCTTGTTCTATCTTGAAGATTCATAGAAGTACTCGTGGAGAATTTTTTGAAGAACTTGTGGAGATTCATCAGTATCATCTTTCTCTCCACCGCCCAACAACGCTCTGCCCCTCCATCTTCGCCGGCAGCCGCCTCTATAAGCCAACTCTGCCTCTACGCTGCCGCCTCTATGCCACCCTGTGAGCAGCACCGTTGTTTTCATGCCTCTGCGCCTCCTTGTGCCTCCTCTGCGCGCCGCTGGTTGCGCCACCTAGAAGCAACCTAAGCAACGCCTGCCCACCATTGTCACTGTGCTGCTCTACCCCTACTCCACCTGTTGTTTCTGTGCCGTTGCCTTCAGTCGCTGCCCGCCAGCAACACAAGCACCGCCTGCTGCCACTAGCACCGCCTACATCAAGAGAATCGCCACCAGCATATCCAGCAACGCCAAATGTTCCTCCTTAGAGCGCCACCATTTTCCAAAAACCCTTGCAATCCGCCACCATCTTGGTGGGTGTCACCAGCCTGGACATTTCCCAGTATGAAAGGAGTCTGGAGGACTCCAGGGTGTCTAAATATTTGGAAAGTACAAGCTTTGGGAATGGGGGATTATCCTAGAATACAAAGGACCACACTCCTAAAATTTAGGAGTTGCTATTTTTGGCCAAACTCCAATGGAAATTTTGTTCGCGTCATTACATCTGGAATTGAGCAGATACCAAGAGTTGGCAAAGTGCCTATGACAGAATGTCTACTAGTTGGGATATTTTTAGAGGTAAAGATTATGGAAGGACCCATCTTTTAGATTGGGACATGTGGCAAGAAAGTGGACCAAAGTGAGACAAGTGGCCTGACACTTGTTAGAAAATGAATCAAAGTGAGACAAGTGGCCTCACACTTGTCACTTCAGCTAGTGTGGCTCTCCACTTCTCATTGTAGCCTTCTCTTGCCATTTTAGCTCATGGGAGGCCCAAATCTATAAATTGGAGCCCTCTCTCTTCATTAATGGAGGCTCTCTTGCTACACACTAGCCTCTACCACCGTTACAGGCTTCCCTAATGATGGCTACTCTCTTTCTCTCTCTCTTGAAGGCTGCCCATGAAGAATACCGGCTGTTGGGGACTGTTTTGGAGGCTTCCATTGCGAAGAAATACTGAAGCATTTGTACTTGCTGTACCAACCACCATACCGGCTGTACCAACCACTATACTTATTGTACCAACCATTGTACTTGCTGTACCGATTGAATGGAGAGTTGTACTTGCTGTACCAGCTCTATTGCATGAAGACCCGTGGTTTTTGGGGAAGAATCAGTACCCACACGGAGGTATATGGATTATATTGTTGGCTCGGCATTTCTCCAGTCTCTGTTCCGGCTTGGTAGCCTCGTGTTGGGCTGTGTTATGGCATTTGTATAGGGATAATCTGGCATCTCCCGTGGGGAGAGTAAGGCCCTCAAAGCTTGTACATGATATTATTCTCCTTGGGTAACAAAATACTCCAAGGGGGGGAGGGGGGGGGGGGGGGTCGGCCCATTCCGGCCTCTGTGGTGTCACGTGTGCAAGCTCCATTTTCAGCATTTCTGGATGTTTTGTCCAACTTTATGTTTTATGCAAAGTGATGATGGATATGTGTTAAGGCTATGGCCATGTTGAAGTGTGTTAATATGCATTGATGGTATCGACAAGTGTGTCAAAGGCCCTAGTCCCCCGGGCACCCACCACGAGTTACAGTGGGTGCCTTTTTGGATTCACTCTGTCCAGATTTGGTGAAGAGATACTTGTGGATATATGAGAGTATCAGACTTGGTACTAGCCCGGTGTAAGACTCTTGTGGGTCATCCTCGTGGTGAGCTCGGCATCAAGGATCTTGTGCCTCGACACAGACTTCAACTCGACCTCGACATCGGCACTTTTGTTTGATATTGTATTCATTGTATTGGTCTTGGCTTGGAAAAGCCCATGGATTGTTCCTGAAATAAATTCCTGAAAAGGGAGTGAGGCCTGTTCCCCGCTCAACGTGGTGTACTGTGTGAAACCCCTATACCCATCTCTCTTTCCCCCCCCCCTCTCTCTCTCTCTCTCTCTCTCTCTCTCTCTCTCTCTCTCTCTCTCTCTCTCTCTCTCTCTCTCTCTCTCTCTCTCTTCAAGTCAGGGGATCCCATGCTTCCTGGGAATTATCGTACCATCATGATTGGTCACACATTGGCTAGATTATATGCATCTATTCTTGAGGAGGAGTTGAGTAGATGGGCAGAGAGAGAGGGCATACGTGCATCAGGGCAGGCAGGGTTCAGGAGAGCTTTCTCCACTCTTGACCATATCTTGACACTCAGAGCTATTATTGAGGAGGGCAGATTATATGGCAGGAGGATTTATTGTTGCTTTGTGGATTTCCGCAAAGCTTTTGACACAGTTCCGAGAGCCAGACTGATGCGCAGACTACAGGAGATGGGGGTGCCCACAGAGCTGATTTGGGGAATCATGGCTTTATACAGGACAGTTGTGGGGCAGGTACGTACTACTCAGGGTATATCTGAGATGGTTCACTCCACTATTGGGGTGAAACAGGGCTGCCCCCTTTCTCCCACCTTATTTGGGATGTACGTGGATGAGGTTTCAGACTATGTAGAGCGGGAGGGTGACAGAGGAGCACAGCTAGCAGGGACATGGATTCCGCTATTGTATGCTGATGATATTGTGCTGATCTCAGATTCTCCAGAGGGGATGCAGCGTCATTTGGATGCATTGCACACCTTTGCACAGGACAGTGGATTGTCTGTTAACCTTGGTAAAACCAAGGTGATGGTGTTTAATACCACAGCACAGTGGGTTAGGAGGTCAATACCCACCTTTACATATGGTCAGGAGACAGTGGAGTATACAGATGCATATACTTACCTTGGTGTGGTTTTCAGTGGCCCACTATTTTCCTTGAGGAGAGCAGCGGAGACCAGATTGACCAGAGCTTATGCAGCATTGGGGAGACTAGAGAGGATGTGTTCGCAGGTTCAGTTTCAGGAACCTCGAACAAAGCTCTGGCTCTTTGACACTTTGGTCACTTCAGCCATGCTGTATGGAGTGGAGATATGGGGACCCTCAGTAGATCACCACAGCCAAGCTGGTAGCACTGATGGATGGAGACATATGGAGAGGCCCTTGGTTTCTATGATTTCCCGGATGATTAGGGCCAAGGCCTCCGTACCACATGATATTATCCGTGCAGAGATGGCTGCCCCCCCACTCACTCGATCAGTCTCCTTTATACATAGCACTTGGGCTCTCCCTAGAGACAGATATGCTCGCTTAGCCCTGGAGTCTTCACGACAGTTGGCATCACAGGGAGACGGATCATGTTGGTATGCACAGATGACAGCTTGGTAGTAGAGGCACTCACTCGATCAGTCTCCTTTATACATAGCACTTGGGCTCTCCCTAGAGACAGATATGCTCGCTTAGCCCTGGAGTCTTCACGACAGTTGGCATCACAGGGAGACGGATCATGTTGGTATGCACAGATGACAGCTTGGTTCCAGTTGCATGGCTTTAGTATGGAAAGGCTACCTCCATTTCAGTACTCCTTGGATGCACCCTCCCTCTCTCTCACACGGGCAGAGATTACCAGACTTATCAGGCAGGACTTGATTCAGCTGGACACTAGGAGGACATGGATACAGCCGACACAGGAGCTTGGTACGAAGATGGCTTTCTATAGAGATCATCTTCTCCAGCTCACGCAGGATGGGTTTGTGATTAGACCCAGCTACATGGATACTCATCTTTCTCATGGGGTACGGTGTGCTATTGGTCAGATGCGCACATCCTCACACCAGCTAGAGATTGAGACTGGCAGATTCAGAGGAGTACCAGCTGAGGCCAGGATTTGTCAGCTATGCCAGATGGAGCCAGAGACAGAGTTACATTACATATGTCACTGTCCAGTATATTATGAGATACGAGGCCGTTTTCACTGCCTGTTTAGAGAGGGTTTCGGACCACTTTCTAGAGTCATGAGATACCAGGATCAGAGATGCCTCGGATTATACTTGCTGGAGCTTCGTAGACATAGAGAGGGTCTCTTGAGAGGGAGGGGATCAGAGAGGGAGAGACACCTACAGAGGCAGATTACAGACTTCTTTCGACCAGAGATTGAGCAGTCAGGCCAGCAGGCATTGCAGCTAGCCCCAGAGTATAGCCGCACTAGAGGTACACTGATTGATCGGACTATAGAGCTGGGGCGGTCCAGGCGCCCCAAGATGAGAGGCCCATCTCGACACCGGCGGAGACTACAACAGAGGATCAGGACCATACAAGCACGGCATGGGAGACGTCCAGTCAGAGTACTCACCATGGAGGACATTGAGGATATCCACCATCGACCGATGAGAGACTTCTTTGGATAGTGATATGTATGATGCTTACCTTTGTTGCTGGAGTTTTCCTCCCAGATGTTATCCATTAGGAGCTCCTAGTACCGTACTTTTCCTCATAGTTATTTCAATTTCAGTTAGTTGTTTTTAGCTTTTCTTACACAGACATTGTATCAGATCCGCCAATTGTTGTAACCTTTTTGGTCTCATAGGTCATTTTGGCCTTTTGAAGACGTTATCATTTCATTTCATTTCATTTCATCTCTCATCTCTCATCTCTCATCTCTCATCGCTCATCTCTCATCTCTCATCTCTCTCTCTCTCTCTCTCTCTCTCTCTCTCTCTCTCTCTCTCTCTCTCTCTCTCTCTCTCTATATATATATATATATATATATATATATATATATATATATATATATATCTTGTACACGTGGTTGAATCTGTCACTGCACGCTCCGTTGGGCTTACGATGGCGATGGTATCAGAGCAAGGATTTCTCTTGAAGAAATCTTTTTTGGGGTGACAGAACCATGTCAAGAGTCAAGGGAGACCAAGGGCCTCAAGAAGGGAACTACTACAAAGCCAACCCACAACATCAAGGAGTGATCCAAGGCCGCCAATCTGTCTCTCATGAGACCGTGGCCATGACATCAGTAGAATACCGAGATTTTCAAAAGTTCAGACAGTATCTTCAGGATGAAGAGTTCCTAGCTTGGAGAGCCAAGAAGGAACAAGACTACAGAAGAGCTCAAATGTTCGAAGACTTTATCAAAGACCAAGCCACTGAAGCTGAAGGTGTGGAAACCGCCAAAGCATACTTACGAGCTAAAGCGGTTACCATTGGAGAGGAACCCAAAGCTACCCGATCTATCACTCATGGAGGACAGAGAGAAGCTGCCCCTAGACCCGCTCTATCAGATGCAGCTTCCTCAGACCTAGCAAAGGAGAAGAAGGCAAAGGAGCCTTCAACCAGCAAAGTGGACTTCAAGCGGAGAGAAAAGCATAAAGTTTGATACCTTCTAGGGAAAGCGGGACACCCAGAAAGCCCTATCTTTCATCAAACAGTTTGACACTGCCTTTGGAGGCGAGGACTTCTCCGAAAAGATGGGAAATACCATGTAATTGCATGTAAGCTATGAACTCATTTGACAAATATTCCCCCCCTCGATCTGTACACAATGTGACAAGCTTGTGTCCACAAGCATTTTCAGCCATGGGACGGAAGTCTCTGAAAGTTGCAAAGGCACCTGACTTCATTTTTAAACCATACGCCCAACAAAACCGAGTGTAGTCATCAATGAACGTGATGAAGTACAAGTATCCTCCAAAAGATGGCGCCCTCATGGGGCCACAAAGATCACTATGAATGAGCTGTAATGGAAGGACAGCCCTCATAGCACCATCTTTAGGAAAGGAATTCCTGTGCATCTTTCTAAGGATACATCCCTCACATACATGCTTGAAGGGAACCTGCATAGGAGGAAGCTCATGCACCATACTTTGCTTCTGCAAGCATACAAGAGATGGGAAATTCAAGTGACCAAACCGAGCATGCCATAACTCAGTGTCACTCAACACACAGGAGGTGGATGCAAGCATAGCATCATGAGAATAAGTACTCCTGTCATACATGTCAAGCTTATACAAGCCACTGCATAATGTCCCAGAAAGCATAAGAGAAGCTGAATCTTTGTCATCATACACTGAGCAACAATGGTCAGAAAACTGAACCTTAAACCCAGATAATGCAAGGTCTGAAACAAAAATGAGATTCTTCTTAATGCCTAGTACATATAAAGTGTCACAAAGAGTAAAACTATCCCCATTACATGCTATTAGCTCCACATTGCCAATGCCTTTGATGGAGTAAGAGGCATCATTGGCACACATAACTATGCCACCTGGAGGTGAAGCCTGCAAATTGGCAAATAGATCTTTGCAAGAAGTGATGTGCTTAGAAGCACCACTGTCAAAGTACCAATCTCCACCTCAGATAGACATACAAGCAGCAGGCAAACTGCATGTAACCACTAATGCATATCCCTCATAAGCAAAGTTAGCCTCTTCTTTAGTGTCCACAGTAGCAGCCAAACCTTGTTGCTTCTTTTTCTTTTCACTCTCAATGCGCTTCCTACATTCCTCAATAAGATGGCCAAGTTTTCTGCAATAGTTGCATCTCTTCTTTTTCTTGGTTTCACCCTCTTTAGACGAGGTAGAATCTGAATGGGCATGTGGTTTGCTCTTAGGCTTACCACTAGATGCAACCCCAGATTTACCTTTGTTTTGATCAAAGGCACCAAATGCCTGATCAGCAGAAAGCATAGTGGTCCTATTAGAACGAGGCTGCTCCTCCTGCAATAAGAGAGTCACCAACTCATCAAAGGTAGGCAACTTTTCAAAGCTTGGGAGAAAGTGGCAAACCAACCCGTGCTTATCCACTTTGATAGTGGTGCTACCCACCACTACATCCATCCTCGAGTGGTTGAAGCCATGAACCTCCCTCCGGATAGGTTTGAAACTCCTATACTACACGTGCTGCTTTTGAAGGAATGTCAACCGAGGTGACTCCTATTTTGGGGAAGCTTTGCTTATATATTGGAGACTGTATGGATCATGAGAACTTTGTTGCTGGCAAAGTTGGACATTGATGTAATTTTGGGGATGTCGTAGCATAAGAAGATAGACCCAGCCATTAATTGGGCTGGAAACAAGATTAGGTTTCCTTTTAAGGATAAGAATGTAACTTTTGATGTAAGAGTTGAGGGGAATTCCATTCCACTCATTAGTCATGTACAAGTTCCTAAAGCAATAAAGCAATCTATTTCCTTGTACTTGATATATATAAGAGATCCTAAGGAATCAGAGAGTGATGAGTCACTCTCAACTCTTGATCATGAAAGGAAAGATTTCATAAAGAAGTATTAAGACTGTTTTGCAAATACTCTTCCTGGAGAGCTACCTCCAAAGAGACCGGAAGATGACATCATGCCAAGAAGCTCACCTCCTAATAGACTGAAGGCACAGGAACGGAATGAAATGGAAATGAAATGACAATACAAGTGCAAAGCAATGATAACCAAGAGTACTCACATGTAGGCCAAGAGAGCTTGATTGTTGATTGATATTCCAAGACTAGAAAGTACATTGCCTTTATAGAGTAGGCACACACACTCTAGGTGACATGTATATGGGATAAGTCCCATAGTGACACGTGGCACACTAGGATATAAAGTAGTCTAGTACTACTCCAGAACTCAATAAAACACACTAGAAACACTCACTTTGGCTTCATGTTCCAACACCCCCCCATGAAGGCAAGGTGAGAGATTACTAGAATGGAGCCAAGAACATGACATGGCATGATGAATCTACTAATCTGTACATCCCAAATAGCTCAGAGGCTCAAAAGAGAAGCATGGCTACCTGACCCAACAAAACGGTCTAGGGAGTGCACCAACATCCTAGAACTCGGCCAGGCCTGATAACGAAATCCATCAATGCCAATAATAGGACCCCCATAGTACATCCCCCCCTGGCTTCATAACATGAAGTGGTAGGAAGCCACACACAAATAAAGTAAAAGAGAATAACATCATTTTAGGAGGACTATCCAAGGCTGAGAACCTTTATTGACTCAACACACATGATTTATTTGCATTCATTTTAGGGGGACTCCCAAGGCAGAGTACCTTCGACACACTCAAAAAACAAAGTCAAGATCATCCGGTGCATAGACCTCTTCATCAAGAGAGAGATCTTGGATGTGAGCAGTGAGAGCATGAATTGGAGTAGAGGTGTCTGCATCGTCTTCGTCTTCGTTGGATATATTCCCAACCAAGTTGGCATGGTCTTTAGATTGTTGTTTGGCCAGCTTCTGGAAGCAACGATCTTCGGTGTGACCAAGCTTTCCACAGTAAGTGCACTTGAAAGGTTTGAAGTTACCTTTCCCTTTAGGAAACCTCCCTTTAGAAAATAGTGCATTGGCGTCAGGAGTATCAATATGCCTTCTTTCATGATCAAGAAGCATAGCAACCATGTCATGGTAGCTCATGCTTGCCACTCTTAATGCTGGTATAATCTCCCGATACTTAGGAATTTCTTCAATGCTCGTGAGGAGCACCGCGACTTGGTCTTCATCCCCAACTGGGGCCTTCAACGCAGCAAGTTGAGTGATGAGAGACTCCATATGATTCAGATGAGCGAGAAGAGAGTCCTCATGCTTCATCTGGAGTTTGAAGAATTCTTGACGGAGGAAGACCTTAGAATTGATTACCTTATTGCCAAAGAGACCTTCAAACTTCTCCCATAATTCTTGAGCAGTGGAATCAAAGTCAAGATGATGAATACCTTCATCACCCAAACCCAAACCAATGAGAGAAAGGGCTTTGTCGTTTAAATTCTCCCAGTGTAGAATTTTCTTCTCATCCGATTGTGGCTTTTTATCCTTGCCACAAACAACATTCCACACCCCGTCTTTCATAAGGATAAGACGCAACTTTGTTTGCCATGTCGGAAAGTTCTTACCAGTGAACTTCTCAATAAAGGTACTCGATCTCAAAGACTCCATGGCAGACAGATCTGAAGTAGAATAATGTGCAGCAGTTGTATGCGCTGAAGAGCTTCTCCACGCTGCAGGGTGCACGCAGGTATATCAGGAGCAAGGAAAATTGATATGGTGAGGAGGAGCTGATGCTGGAGCAGCAGAATGGAAACTGGTGTGCGCAGAACTGAAACGAATAGGAACAGCAGGAGATGGGGCCGTCAGCAAGATGCAGAGTTGCGCAGGAAAATGACGAGCATTGGTAGATTGTGGGCAGCAATTTCTCTTCTTTCAGTAGATCGTGATGCAGATGTAGCAGGGCAGCGGCAGTTTCTGAACATTGAGGCGACCAGCTGCATGTCGATAGGCAGCAATAGGGCAGCCTGAAGAAGGGGCAGAATGGCGGCCTGTTGAAGGATGCTGAACAGAGATATGCGGGGCAGCATGTATGCACAGGAAAAGAGCTTCAGCACGGGCAGTAGGAGCAGGTCATGCAGAATCTGAGCAGGCAGCAGCTGGAGCAGAATCGTGGGCTTCAGCACGAGCAGATTGACGGGCAGCAGGAGCAATTTGTGGAGCAGAAATCGGGGCAGCAGCTAGAGATGGCCTTGTCTTCAAGATGTTGGGCAGCAGGTCTTCAAGATGGAGGAGAGCATACTCTGTTGCACTTAGAGAAAAAGAGAGAGGGCATGGCTTCTCTTTTTGGCCTCCCTCTCCTCAATCTCTAGGAGCAAAGAAGCAGTGGCTCTGATACCATATGAAGGCACAGGAACGGAATGAAATGGAAATGAAATGACAATACAAGTGCAAAGCAATGATAACCAAGAGTACTCACATGTAGGCCAAGAGAGCTTGATTGTTGATTGATATTCCAAGACTAGAAAGTACATTGCCTTTATAGAGTAGGCACACACACTCTAGGTGACATGTATATGGGATAAGTCCCATAGTGACACGTGGCACACTAGGATATAAAGTAGTCTAGTACTACTCCAGAACTCAATAAAACACACTAGAAACACTCACTTTGGCTTCATGTTCCAACATAGACCTCCTTATCGAGTGAGTCAGGCTCAACAAGAGAAGATTATGAAGCAAGTGACCAAGCTATTGGAGAAGGGTTTGATTCGACCTAGCTCATCACCTTTTTGCTCCCCAGTCTGATTGGTTCAGAAAAAGATTAGTATGTATTGATTACAGGGCTCTTAACAAGATCACTATAAAGAACATGTTTTCTATTCCTAGAATTGATCATATCTTAGATAGATTAGATGAAGCCACTATCTTTAGCAGGATCAATTTGAAGAGTGGTTACCATCAAGTCAGGATTGTTCCAAAGGATATTCACAAGACCGCATTTAGGACAACCGTTGGACTCTATGAGTATTTGGTGATGCCTTTTGGTCTTACCAATGCCCCGGCTACTTTCAACAGAATGATGGTAAGAATAAAAAGTTTGCAGCTACTTTCTTATTGTGCATTCGAAGAACGAAGAAGAGCATCAAAAGCACTTGGATATGGTATTTCAAGAATTGCGCAAGCACATGTTGTATGTGAATGGCAAGAAGTGTGAGTTCTTTTTGTCAGAGATTCACTACTTGGACCATATAGTGTAAAAGGAAGGGATCAAGATGGACCCAAAAAAAGACAAGGCTATCGTGGAATGGCCAGAATTGACTAGTGTGCATGCAGTTCGAAGTTTCCTTGGCTTATCTGAAGGTAATGGGTGTTAGGGTTAGGGTTTACAGGAGCTTCAAGCAGGCGTGGAAACCAAGATGGAGAGAACACGACTTCAGTCTATTGCTTGATGATCAAAAGTGAAGTACAATAGCCACATAATAGTGACCCCTAAAGATAAGTGTTCACATGTCCAGCCATAAAATGTGCCGGGTGGACCAAAACACTTATAAACTGCATATAAGTGAAACTGAACTAAACTGGGGAAAAAACCTCCACTAACTGAAGTAAAAAGTGCCCCAGTAATCTACTGATGATCACTAGCACTCCTCTGGGTGCATACACAGCATAAAACCCAACAAACCCCCCTGGAGTGATATGTGATCACTGTACATCATCCACCAAAAGGAAACAAATTCAAAGCATTGCGGAATGCTTCAAATTTCGGACGTGGTAATGCCTTGGTGAAGATGTCTGCCACATTCTGATTTGTAGGACAGTAGATCAGACTGATATCTCTTGCCTGGAGTCTCTCCCGAACAAAATGATAGTGAATCTCAATGTGTTTCGTGCGAGCATGAAACACAGGATTCCTGGCCACAGCAATGGCACTCTGACTATCAGTATAGATAGGTGTAGGCTCCTCCACTGAAATATCCATATCAGTCATGAGACGACGCAACCAAACACACTCAAGTAGTAGTGTAGGCTGCTCTGTACTCTGCCTCACAAGACGAAGTGGCCACTGTGGTCTGCTTCTTGCTTAGCCAAGAAATGCATGAAGAGCCAAGAAAGAAACAATTTCCACTAGTGGAATGTCTGGTATCAAAATCACCAGCCCAATCTGAATCACTGTAGGCGTATAACTGCATGTCACCCCCCTCAGGATAAAGCAATCCAAGAGACAAGATACCCTGCAAATAACGGAATACACGCTTCACAGCTTGCCAATGTGACAACCGTGGGCTGTGCATGAATCTGCTCAACTGAGAGACTGCATACTGAATATCTGGCCTTGTATTACACAAGTAAATGAGGCACCCAACAGCCTGAGCATATGTAGTGGCATCAAAGGAAACACTGTCATCTTGTAGTGACAGTTTCATCCCAGGCTCCATAGGAGTACTAATAGGCTTGCAATCCTGAAATTTAAACTTCTCCAGAAGTTTAGCAACATAGCGTGATTGCAACAACCCAATGCCTCTGTTATCCTGCACAAACTGTATGCCCAAATAGTAATGTACAAGGCCCAAGTCAGACATGTCAAATGTCTGTTGCAGTATCTCTTTAAAAGCTGCAATTTTGTCGTCATTTGATCCCATGAGCAAGAGATCATCCACATAAAGACTGATGACCAGCAGATCTGTCTCTTCTTTCTTTACATACAGAGTGGCCTCTGATGGACTGTTCACAAATCCCTGAGTGAGTAGAAAAGCATCTATTTTTGCATACCAAGCTCGTGTGGTGCCTGCTGCCCCATATTTGGTTCAGCTTCTGGCTCATTTGGCTGCTGAATTTCTACACCACCTACATTATTTGCTGGCTGTCCTGTACCCTCATGAGTTACTGTGGAATGAAACTCCATGGGTAGTAGACCTTCAAACACATCATTTTCAGCCTGATTTGCCTCATAACCAGCCATGGATATTTCTGATTTTTCATCAAAAATCACATCCCGACTAGTGAATATCTTCCTGGATAGTGGGTCATATAACCTGTAGCCCTTGCTCTCACGGCTATACCCAACAAAAATGCAGTTTGTGGCTTTATCATCCAGCTTCCTCCTCAACTCTTTGGGTATGTGTGCATATGCAAGACACCCAAAGATACGAAAATGCGATACAGAAGGCTTGCGGCCATGCCAAGCCTCAAAAGGAGTAATAGAAACCAATGCCTTTGTGGGACATCGATTCAAAATATGACAAGCACACATGATTGCTTCTACCCAAAAGATATGTGGTAGCCTTTTTGCCTTTAGCATACATCTGGCCATCTCCATGAGTGACCGATTCTTCCTTTCTGCAACCCCATTCTGCTGTGGAGTGTAAGGAGTAGTATACTGATGTTTTATACCTCTACTCCCAAGAAAGGAATTCAGCATATGTGACATATATTCCCCCCCTCGGTTAGAACGGAGAGTCTTCACCTTGCATCCTGCCTCTGTCTCAGCAAGTGCTACAAAGGCCAAAAATGCATCATATACCTGTGATTTCTGTGTCAAAGGATAGACCCAGCATATACGAGAGAAGTCATCAATAAATGTTGCAAAATAGAAGCAACCACCTAATGACTTCGTCTGCATGGGACCACAAAGACCACTGTGTATAAGCTGCAACTTTGCAGTTGCTCTTAGAGCCTGATCACGTGGGAAGGAAAACCTGTGCATTTTTCCCAAAATACATCCTTCACAAATGTGATCTGGAGGCTTCTCCATGAGAGGTAGATCTATAAACATATTATGTCGCTGCATAAGCATAAGACTACCAAAATTTACATGCCCCATGCGAGCATGCCATAACTCCGCATCAACCATGGCTGGAGTAAGAGTGAATGCATTATAAGCAGACTGATCCACTGGCTGAAATGCATCCAACTGATAAAGTCCATGACATAATGTACCAGTAAGCATCAAGGTCAAGGCATAAGCTTTGTCTCTAACCATGCATTTATCATCATCAAAGTGGACTTGCATACCACAATGTGCTAAAGAAGAGATGGACAACAAATTCTTCTTTATCCCTGGTACATATAAGGCATCTGTAAGGCGGAGAATGGAGCCATCAATGGTTGTGAGCTGAATCTCCCCAATGCCACGAACTGGATATGAAGCATTGTTGGCACACTGAACAGTTTTGCCAACAGGGGCAGGGCCAACATGACTAAACAAATCCCTGCGAGATGTGATATGCTTTGAGGCACCACTATCAAAATACCAAGTACATGCATGCTCTGTCATACTGAGTGCCTGTGAAGACCAAGAGGCATCATAGCTGCATGTATAAAAACATTAATCCCTGTCCTCAACAAAAGAAGCAGTCTCTGGAGGAGCTTTAGAAGCATCATTAACAGACATCCCAGCTTCCTTTGCCTTCTCTTTGGCAATCCTCTTCCTACATTCCGTGATGTAGTGACCTGGCTTCTTACAGTAATGACATTTGCCCTTCTTCTTGGGCTGTCCATCACTTTTCTTGGTATCCTGTGAAGAACCACCATCACTTGAATTTTGATTTGCACTCTTTGGCTGAGTTTTTCCTTTCCCCTTTTGACCTGTAGTAAATGCTTGTTCAGCATTTGTGTTCATATTCATATTCTTCCTCATTTGCTCCTCTTGTAGTAAGAGAGCAACAAGTTCCTAATACTTGAGGGGTTCAACAGCATTCCTCATGCTGAGGTTCAAAGAGGTATGAAAAGCCAAGTAAGATCTTGGCAAAGAGTGCAAGATGGTGGTGGACACAAGCTGTGTCTCAGGAATAATCTCATCCACATTGATGAGTTGCTCTCTCAAATCCTGCAGCTTGTTTAAGTGGCTAGACATATCATCTCCTTCATTCATTTTCTGATTTTCCAGCTCTCTTTTCAAAAATGAGATTCTAGCCTCATTACGAGCAGCATACATCTGCTCCAAAGTCACCCATGCATTCTGTGAAGAGCCAGCTGAACGAATATGAGGTATAATGGACCTCTGTACTGACAATGCAATGAGTGACAAAGCTTGTGCATCCCTGGCATCCCATGTCTTTTGAGCATTTGTTCTTTGAACAGGCAATGGTTGTCCTGGAGCCTGTACCTGTTGTCCTTGTCCACGAGCACCCCCTTGGGGAGGAGTCTCTGGAGCCAATGGACCTGGATGTGGTTCGTCACCACTAACAAAATCCCAAAGACCTTTTGCCACAAGCACATTTTTCAGCATAAAACTCCACAAGGAGTAGTTCGTGCCATCCAATTTGTCTTCCTTAGACAAATATGTGAATACATCACTTTGCTGTTGATTTGCCATTATGCTTACGCACAATGTTGTACCTGTTTACCAAAAAACCCAATAGCAGAAACCCTGATAATAACTGTACTCCACTGAATACAGTTCACCCAAATATGCCTGCACTCTCAATCCTCTGAATGTGCAGCTCAATGCACCAATGACTGAGTAGAGCAGCAAATGGCGTACACAATGCCAAAATGCCCCAAAAATGCCCAAATTTGCTGCACCCAAACTGTGCAAAAAAACCTGTATACTTCTTTACTAGAAAATTTGCCTGTTGTGCCTGTATATTTTCACAGAGAAAATAAAAATGCCCAAAAACTGAATTTTAATGCTTACCACTGAATGACTGAGTAGCTTGTGGTATTTCTGCAGGTACAGTCCACCAATGTGCAAGTACAGTTGACTGTACTTCACAGGACTGATGATGTGGAAGTACTGTGCAGGTACTGTTTACTGGTTCTGTACGGAAGCAGGTGGAAGTTGCAGGTCACAGCAGGTACAGTCGTATCACAGAAGATACAGTCACCAGGTACAAAAGCATGCAATTTTATCACAGCAGGTACAGTCGCCAGGTTCGCAGCACTGAATGCTACACGGTTTTCTGCGCAGGTGACGGTTGGCGTTTACAGGCACGGACGTACGTAGCAGGTACAGCAACGCTGACAGGCGCAGTCTATCGAAGCTGATACACGTGCGCTGACAGGAACAGAAGCTGACTGTACGGAAGCAAGTCGACGCCTGTTGCAACAGTCGACTGAGTACTCAAGGCGACCAGCGTTGACAAGAGCTGGTACGGGTGTTGACAGCAACGAACAGGTACGGCAGGCTGCAGGCGACGATTTACAAGCGGCGCTTACTGTACGGGCAGGTACAGTACTTGAGTGCTGCACTTACTGTACGGAATCAGTAGTACGGCGCACGGATGTACGGGCTTTGATGTACGAGTGCTGTACGGGCAGCAGCAACAAAAACTTTGTTGTGTACGGGCAGGGCAAGACTTCAACGCTCTGATACCAATTGAAGGTAATGGGTGTTAGGGTTAGGGTTTACAGGAGCTTCAAGCAGGCGTGGAAACCAAGATGGAGAGAACACGACTTCAGTCTATTGCTTGATGATCAAAAGTGAAGTACAATAGCCACATAATAGTGACCCCTAAAGATAAGTGTTCACATGTCCGGCCATAAAATGTGCCGGGTGGACCAAAACACTTATAAACTGCATATAAGTGAAACTGAACTAAACTGGGGGAAAAAACCTCCACTAACTGAAGTAAAAAGTGTCCCAGTAATCTACTGATGATCACTAGCACTCCTCTGGGTGCATACACAGCATAAAACCCAACATTATCCTCATACTACATGAACTTCATCAAGTGGTTTGCCATGGTAGCAAGTCCACTACATGGTAGAGTGTGATGCCTCAGGAGATTGCATTGGAGCATTCTTGAACCAAGAGGGCCATGCCGTGGCCTATGAGAGTATAAGACTTCAAGAAGCCGAAAAGACAACACCCACATAGGAGAAAGAATTGATGACTATCATTCATGCTTTAAAGATTTGGAAACACTATCTTATGGGTGTTGACTTTGTTATCAAGATGGATCATTAGAGTCTTAGGTATTTTATGTCTCAACCTAAGATATCAGAAAGGCATATAAGATGCGCTAGTTACTTGGCCCAATTTCATTTTCAGATTATGCATATCCATGGTATAGACAACAAAGTAGTAGATGCTAAAAACCCATGACCCATGCAGTTTCTATGGGATATCTTCACTATGATGAAAGGTCTTTATGCTACAAATGAAGATTTCAAGGACATATGGGACAAGTTGCAAAATGGAGACTTGGTGACCTCTTACGTCATCAAGGAAGAGTTCCTTATGATGTAAACCCGTTTATGTGTGACTAAAGATTTGAGACCAAAGGTAATGGAAGAATGCCATGCCCCACCTTATATGGGACATAGAGGTATCATGACAACAACTCAAGCTTTGGAGAGCTATTTCTATTGGCCTAGCATGAGAAGAGACATTGATCGATATGTTCGAGAATGTTTGGTTTGTCAAAAGGTCAAGTTTGGTCGACAAAAACCCGCAAGATTATTGCAACCTTCGCCAATTCCCAATATTCCATGGAAAAGTATTGCTATGGCCTTCATCTTTGTTTATTGATAGATTCAGTAAGCAAGCCCACTTCACACTTGCTTCAAGCTAAATGAAAGGGAGATAGACCAATACATTCTTATGCATGGCATATTTGCATGCCTAGAATTGTTTTCGTGTGAAATGTTTACTACCCGCAAGATTTGTGTGTCTAGTTTACGGGCAAGAGACGCCCTCTCATGAACCGTGCGTGACCTCGCTTGTGGGTTGTAGAAAGGTGGTAGGTGTGACCCTAAACTCTTTGTTTAAGCTTCTTTGTGTTTTAGCTCATTGTGCTACTTTGCAAGTCCACACTTCATTAAAGTATGGCCAAACAACTTATAAGTGAGTTTGGGCATCCACACTTCATTAAAGATTGGGAGGATAGTTTATAAGTGAGTTTGGGCGCACAATGGATGGCGGCCTGCCAAACACTCATAAATCAAGCATTCTTTTAAATAGAAGAGTGTGGACAACTTATTGGCACCCTCTCCACTTATGGGAGAGGTGTGGCTCTTGTTGAGGTGGCCCAATGGTCACCCATTATACATATGTAAAGGCTTATCCTCTCCCTCCCTTCAAGGGAAATAAGAGCCTACTTCATGAGGAGAAAAAAGACGGCAATTTTCAGCATAACCAGTCCACACACACACATTTTGGCATGGTTTCTAGCTTCTCCAACTCTTGGACCAGCCGGCAAATGAGCACTACTTTGCTGTCCAGCCCTTGGGAGTCCTTTTCAGTTGCTATCTCTTGGATATGTACCTGTTGAAAATGGTTGACAATTTGATCAAAAGTTGATTTCTTCTCTCAAAATCAGAAAATTCAGCGGTAAGAGCTTTTACAAATTCTCTTTACCTACTCTACATCCGTGTGCTTGATCATTAAGGTCTTCTATGACTCGGCTTGGCATACACATGCTTGTGTATGGATGTGAGTGGAGCACAGCTGCGTGTGGAAAGACACTGGGGATTGGGGAGTGAGGTTCTTTGCAACAAAAGTGGAGGGTCTTCTTCACAGGAAGTTATTCCGGGCGTAGACATTACGTCCGCAAGCAAACCGGAATACCGTAATCTAGATATGGATGCGGACCAAAATCCCCAACCTCTCATATCTAGCCTATTGGCCCTTGGTGTAGACATAAGTCCCCTGCCACGAGGTGTCATGTACAACCTATGGAGCCCATCCATAGGTCCCGAAGCGTAGAGAATGCCCAACTAGTGACATCCCCCTGGCTTCTAAACAGTTGACCGCAATTGAAAAGCTTCCAAGTATGCTTCTAGGAGATGCATGTACTCCTGGAAGTATACCTCATCACCATCCATGGGTGAATAATTTTTGAACTTCACAAGGTAGCGTCTTTGAAGTTTTTCACAAACAAGCTTACGCTCCTTGTGAGACACAATCTGCTCTAGCTGTAACCCCTCTTCCAGCTCATCCACTTTAGTTGGATCTTCCATAACCGGCCCGGTCCCACATATTTGCACAAGAGGCTTATATAAAATGCATTGTGTATCCTGTAATGATTCGGCAAAGCCAATCGAAAAGCCACTTCATTGATCTGATCCATGACTTTGAATGGTCCATAGTACTTGGTAGAGAGCCTAGGACACATCCCCTCTTTTCCAGGCCTCTTTTTAAGTCTAGCTTTCTCGAATTCAGCAATACCCAATCATTTTCTTTAATGTCCAATTACCTTCTATGCTTATCTACAGTCTTTTTATGCTTCTCTTGAGAACGCTCAATGGCTGTCCACACCTGTGCAAAGGCAATATCAAGGTCCCTGAAAAATTCATTGGCGGCAAGGATCTCGTCCTTTGTACGGAGGGTGGGTAACAATACCGATTTTCCATACATGATCTCAAATGGAGCCTTTCCTATAGAAGCATCCAAGAAGAACAAGTGAACAAAAAGACAAAGGACTTGGTTGCACTAAACCCTTCTTTAAGAGTTCACCAACTTGCTTCATAATCTCCTCTTGTTGGAAGGCACTCACATGATATGCTAGCGTATTAGCAGGTGAACTATCTAGCACCAAATCATAGAACACCTTAATGGTCATCAAGCACACGGATGTAGAGTAGGTAAAGAGAATTTGTAAAATCTCTTACCGCTGAATTTTCTGATTTCGAGAAAAGAAATCAACTTTTGATCAAATTGTCAACCATTTTCAGCAAGTACATATCCAAGAGAGAGCAACTAAAAAGGACTCCCAAGGGCTGGACAACAAAGTAGCACTCGTTTGCCAGCTGTTCCAAGAGCCGGAGAAGCAAGAAACCATGCCAAAAAGTGTGTGTGTGTGGACTGGTTATGCTGAAAATTGCCTTCTTTTTCCTCCTCATGAAGTAGGCTCCTACTTCCCTTGAAGGGAGGGAGAGGATAAGCCTCTCCATATTTATAATGGGTGACCATTGGGCCACCTCAACAAGAGCCACACCTCTCCCATAAGTGGAGAGGGTGCAAAAAGTTGTCCACACTCTTCTATTTAAAAGAATGCCTGATTTATGAGTGTTTGGCAGGTCGCCATCCATTGTGTGCCCAAACTCATTTATAAACTATCCTCCCAATCTTTAATAAAGTGTGGATGCCCAAACTCACTTATAAGTTATCTGGCCATACTTTAATGAAGTGTGGACTTGCAAAGCAGCACAATGAGCTAAAACACAAATAAGCTTAAACAAAGAGTTTAGGTTCACACCTGAGTGAGTAAATAGAGCGGAAGCAAATAACCACTAGAGTGTGCTGAGCAGAGAGTGCAAGAGAGAGAGAGATATGGAGCAACTATGCTGAATATACTGAAATGATACAGTCCCAAGCAAAAGATGGAAAGTGTCTCATAAGTGAGGGAGCAAAAGAAAGACTAGGCAAGATGAAAAAGTGAGAGGCCAGCCCATCTATTTATAGGTAAGAGGGGGTGGCCGACTAGACATGATGAACTAGCCGAAAAATATACAAAAACGGGGTAGCCAGCGCACAATCAAGGACCATGAAAAGGGACCAAAAGGGACACCAAATATGGGCAGAAACTGGGGATGAATATGCTAACACCCCCTCTCAGCACCAGATGTTGAACATACTCCGAGAAGCCGAAGATGAGAAGCCAAGGAAGCCTGAGAAACCGGCTTGGTGAACAAATCTGATGCATTCTCCGTTGAAGGACAATACTCCAAACGCAAATCTCCAGCACGAACCTATTCACGAACATAGTGATACTGTATCTCAATGTGTTTTGTACGAGCATGAAACACATGGTTCTTGGCGATGGCGATGCAACTCTGATTGTCACACCAAAGAAGAGTAGATCCGGTAGGAGGACAACCAAGCTCCTCCAATAATCTCCGCAACCAAATTGCTTCACATGCAGCATAACAAACCGCACGATACTCCGCCTCTGTAGAGGAAAGCGCCACAGTAGGCTGCTTTTTACTGCTCCATGAATGGCTCCAGACCCAAGTGAAAAAACACAACCGGTGGTCGAACGTCGAGTATCAGGATCTCTAGCCCAATCTGAATCAGACTATCCAAGAAAACTGCATCCTTGGCCATAGAAGATGCCAAAGTCCAAAGTGCCACGCAAGTACCGCGAAGAACTCTGAGAGCACACCGCCAATGCTGCTGACGGGATTTGGGTAGGAAAAGAACTCGATAAGCTGATTGCGAAACACACGTCCAATCGGGAGTAGGTCAACCAAACCAAACAACCGACGAGAACCCAATACTATCCCTAATCAATCCTTGGAGAAGCATCAAGAAGAGAAAGCTTCTCAGGAGAAGATACTGGTTTGCATCCAGTCATCTGAAATCTATCAAGAATCTCCCGTGTGTACTTTTGCTGAGAAAAGAAAATGCCCTTCGAGGTCTGCCAAATCTCAAAGCCAAGAAAATAATGCAAAACGCCAAGATCCGTCATCTCAAACTCTGTCTCCAAAGCATCCATGACTCAACGGATCCTCACAAAATAAGAACTTGTAAAGATGAGGTCATCAACATAGACCACAATGATAACAATCAACTCCCTCTCAAGGAGGATATAAAGGTTTGAATTTGCATGAGAACGACGCAAGCCAAGCTTCTGAAAGAACTCATCAATCCGCTGGCACCAAGCCCGCGGAGCCTGCTTCAGACCATATAAAGCTTTCTTCAGCCGGTACACCTGATCCTGTTTGCCTGGAACAACATATCCCGGCGGCTGATCAACATAAACCTCCTGTGTAAGCTCTCCGTTTAGAAAAGCCGCCTTGATGTCCATCTAGAATACGGGTCATCTATGATGTCCTGCAAGAGTAAGAATGGTGCGAATGGTAGTCATCCGGGCCGTCGGAGCAAAGGTCTCATCAAAGTCGACCCCAGGGCGCTGAGCATAACCCTTGGCAACCAACCTCGCCTTGTGCTTGTCCAAGCTACCATCAGCTCGGAACTTTGATGTGAAGATCTAGCGCACACCAATCACCTTACGCTGCATTGGCCTAGGCACCAAAATCCAAGTGTCATTCCGTTCAATAGCATCTAGCTCTGCCTACATAGCAGGCAAATTTGAGATCTGGAGGAATCAAGAAAATTGCGAGAAATTGGACCAGTAAGTGGAAATGGGGATATGGGAAAAACTGGATAGAAAACTGAGGAAAATTGGCGATTGATTAGGAAAATTTAAAAATTGAAAATAATCAAGATATTGAAATGTAGAGAGAAAGAGAGAGAGATCAGTGTCAAGAGATAGGTGGTGAGACAGTGTGGGAAACCTACACAACGTTTTTTTTTCTCTCACAACACAGATAATGATACCCGAAATACAAACCAGATATCCAATAATGAGGAGTAAAATACAAGGGAAAATTACCAAAATGACCCTAGTTTTTGGTGAAATTCCCAAAATGACCCTTAGATTTTCAAAATTCCCAAAATGACCCTATGAAATTGCCAAATTGACCTTATTTTTTTATTAAATTCCCAAATTCATTCTTATACTTTGGAATTTCTAGATTGAACCCAAGGAAAAATAATAATTTGGAAAAAACAAATCTTGAAATACCCAATTTCATGCTTACAAGCACGAAATCGGGTATTTCAAGATTTATTTTTTCATTTCTTAGGGTCATTTTAGGAACTTTGAAAATACAAGGGTCATTTTGGGAATTTCACCAAAAACTAGGGTCATTTTGGTAATTTTCCCAAAATACAAAGACAATCTTTTGGGGGAAAAAATACTGACCTCGCGAATCTCCAAAGTCGGCATATGTGGAAGAAAATCATTCCCGACAAAGAAGCACATGAAAACAAAGTCATCCACGAGTCTCTCAAAATCAACTTCAAATGGAGGGTTCAGTATCCTCATGTCATACTCCAAATATTCTCTCAAGGTCCAAATTTGTAGGAACTGCACACACAAGGCAAGAAATGAGTATCTTGTTACTAGATACAAGAATGGAAATATGGGTAATTAGACCATACTAATTTTATTTAAAAAACATGTAAACATTTAAATTTGTTAACTTGTTTTTTAATAGAAAAAACTACTTAGCATTAACAATAAACCCTCAAGGAAGAGCTAGATATTTGTCCCAGCATTTTCGAGGAGCTATCTCACCTGAAAGGGCTTTTTTATTGCTGCACCATCATCTCCCTTCTCATCAAACTCTCCAGACTTCCTCTTGGCCTTCCCTTCACAATCAGCTGCCAAATGACCAACTTGACCACAAAGAAAGCATTTGTCCTGTTGTCCAGGCATAAACACAACCTGCCAAATAATATATAAAATCATTACTAACAGCCAGAAACACACGTAGGGATAACCCCTTTAGTATCTATTTGCACATGATCTCTCAGTATATGCCATTAAGCCTTTTTTTACCTCTCGTAAAATGGAAAAATGCACTTCATGAGTGGCAAGTCCAAGCATGATTAAATCTGCATCCTGGAAAAAAGAGGGGAACGAAGCATGCTTTAACACCACATTTTGCACTGCACCACGCAAACATTGCAAACCATTGGACTGCTAAATATGTGAAAAAAGTCCCATACCAGCCCGTACAAGCAATGCCTTGTGTTGGGATCGAAACCAGGAAGATTTCTTTGAAGACGAATGTAAGACATGATTTTATGTTCTCCTTCACCAGGAGCATTCGAGTCAGAAAGAATAACCTGTTAAGAGAATTTATTATAAGGTCCACTCACCCTTAAAAGGAAAATATGCAAAATAATTACCAAAAAAGGCTGTGGAGCACTCACTTTAATGTTCCTCCATCCAGCATCATGGTTCAACCGTAGATGAATATAGTATTGTAGTGCAATAGCCAAAGTTCCCATAAAAGGTGTCCCGGGTGTGATCACATTAGAATCACAAGCTTCAGACTTCTCTTTGGGAGAGATTATGCGACCCTCTGCTTCGAATTCTTGGCGTAATCTTTCCTCTTCAGCAGCCTGTTCATAAACCACAAGCAACTTAACACTTGCATCTCTTTTGTGCCATCATGGCTCTTAATAAGTGTCTAGAAAAGGCATGTCATGATTTTAATAACGTAACATTGAAAGGGCATATAAATTATGATATATACCGCATCCGCAGCATCTTTTGCAGCTCGAAAACGTCGAGACCGTTGTTGATTCATCTTTGCTCTTGGAGCCACACCATCTAAGCAAAAACCAAAATTAAAAGCAGAGAAAATCTCAAATTACATGCCATGATAGATTAAGCCTGTCATTAAGAGGCAGGCTGAATAGCTGTACACTGAGTCACGAAACAAATTTATGCCCAAATATCTACCACACTGCATTTTCTCTATCACAGCCTCTTCTTGCAGTCTTCCAAGTGCATGCTTTTTGGATCCAACATCCTTTGCATACGAGTCTAAACTCAACTATCCACCTTTGTGACAGTGGAGCAAGGAACACCAAGAGCAAACTAGGACTAGCCAAAGCATGGGACACAAGAAGAAGATAGGAAACAACCAGTTTTCTACATGAACCAGGCCTCAATATCAGCACCCAACCTCAAGCAAGAGGCTGCCCATCACGAGACAAAAACATTAAAAAATAGCTTTTGTTGGTAGTGTGCTGGTGCAGCAAAGCAGCCAGAAAAGCCCTCAAAACACAGAAAAACCCACTAACTCTTGTAAGAAACTACACACTTGTGCGATTAACACAATATGCAGGACCTTCAAAGGACAAGACTACCCACAACTTACAAATGAAAAAGATAAAGAATAGTACTTTGTTGCAAAATGATGATTACAACTGGTGGCAACTCCTTCCCACCCGTGTGCTCCAGCTTATAGGAGCTTGCATTGCATCACATGCTTGTGTGCCTGGCAAATGTTTTCGTGTGAATTGTTTTAGTTTGCTTGCTTGGTCTCTATGTCAAGTTCACGGGTTGGGCACACCCGCTCATCAACCGTGCATGTGAACTTATGAACATGTGGTAAGTATGGTTTCTACACTTAGTTTATTTTAAAAGTTTTTGTTTTGTTATAACTTGCCTTGCAAGTACCCACTCATTATTGAAAGAATGGCTGTAAATCAGAAAAACAGCAAATAGATCTTGCAAAGAAACACACGTGCAAAAGAACTGAAGTAGAAAACTTGTTATCTGCTGAAAAGGAGCACGAGGGCTGCCCGTAGGTGCATACAACCAACAGCAATAGCTGAATAATGATGTGCTAATGATGCAAACCCAAGCCACCTATTTATAGGTTGGACAAGAGCTGGTCGGCCAGTATAAAAACAGTGGGCTGGCCGACTATGCAAAAAATACTAGAATAATGTCTAAAAAATAGACAAAAATAGCAAAAAAATATCTAAAATAAGATGAATGCATGATGGCCTCATAAATCTGGCCAGATACAGCATGAAATATGCACATATATGCCCAATCTGGAGATGATAATGCCAACACCTCCTCTTCAGCGCGAGATGGGCGGACCAACTCCAGCACGCTGAAGAAAGACCTCCAAAGAGTCTAAAGGAGCAACCTCCTCATAAAAGGCACAAAGCTCACGAAGATATGGTACATCTGAGTACCGAGAAGGTCTTCGGAAGAAGCCACGAGAAGATCGAGAAGATATCGAAGACGAAACAATAGGATCAATCTGAAGAGAGAAGCCCTCAGGAGATGGAACCATAGATGGTACCTCCTTTGCATCTGCAAAGTATGGGGACCGAAGTAGACTTCTCCTCTAAAGAAGAAGGAAATGAAACAACCATTGGAACAAACTGATCATCAGTGATAGTAGAAGTTGTCAGGTTCAAAGTAGGGACAGGCTCCAAGATAGTGGAAGATGCATCCTCTGAAACATAAGAAGGAGAAGCAACTGCCAAAGTAGGAAGCTCGAGAATATGTGAGGATATCTCGGCAAACTCATCCACCTGCCCAGTAGAAGAACCACTATCCTCCTCTGAAAGAGACGAGAGAAAATCTGCAATAATAGCATCAGCATGAAACAACACAAAGGAAGGGAGATACTCATCCAAAGGAATTAGAGGAAATGATAAGGTCTCTATCAGAAACTCCTGTAAATAATCCTCTGTTGCAGATAGGGCACTGACTTCTGAATCAGAAGTCTCCTCTGTGACCACCAAGATGGACTCATCCTGCTCCTGTGAAGATGAAAGAACAAGGGGATCATAGACAACAAGAAAAGCCATCTTAGCATGAGACTTCGTACCCTCCTCTGTCATTGGCGAAGTGGGTTCATGTGGAACATAGGACAAGTCCTCAACCTCCACAAGTTTCTAAGGGTTGAAAAGGTTATACTCAGCTCCCAGCATCTTTTTCATTCAACTAACACGAAAGAGTGGATGGAATCTCTAGATGATGTAACATACCTGCAACCCTAAGACGTTCAACCTATCTGAACCATCTGTCGTGGGTGAAGTGTCTGAGCCATCGGAGGAGGACTCCTATTTTGCTTTAGCTTTGGCTTTAGCTTTGCGGGAAGCAGCCTATCTGGCAAAACATTTGGCCTCAAAATGACCAAGTTGGCCACAAAACTCACAAGATTCCTTCATCCTTGAACCCTTGCTGCTGTCAGAATCGTCGTTGTCAGAAGATTTTGTCCTTGCCCTTGTTAGAGGCAACAAAAGCAGACTCGGACTTGCCTTTTCCGCGAAGCATGCACTTGTCATGGACATAACTCACGACTTCCTCAAAAGAGGGGAGAGGCTCACGGAAGTAGATGTGATCTTTGAAAGAGTCAAAGGATGATGGCAGCTTACCAAGCAGTTTATGGATCGGGTTGTTGATTGAGCTCCCATACTCCTCAAGCTACCTTTGAAAGAGTCAAAGGATGATGGCAGCTTACAAAGCAGTTTATGGATCGGGTTGTTGATTGAGCTCCCATACTCCTCAAGCTACCTTTGAAAGAGTCAAAGGATGATGGCAGCTTACCAAGCAGTTTATGGATCGGGTTGTTGATTGAGCTCCCATACTCCTCAAGCTGCCTCTTGATCCTTGTGAATTCCCCAATCTTATCAATGATATTATCTGAGTCACTTATGGTAATCTGCTCAAGACCTGCCTCCAACTTAGCAATCTTCACGGAAGATACTCTCCCGAACCTCCTCTGAATCTCATTCCACATCTAACTGGCATCACTCCAGGAAGATATAAATTGTGCCTGGATAGATGGTGTCATACAATGGATGATGATGAGACGGGCCCGTGCATCCAGAACTCCACGAAACGCGGGATCCACCAAGTGAGAAGTGATGACAAAGGGCCACACACCTGCTCCTTCGAGAAGCAATTGCGTATAAAACGACCAAGTATGGTAGTTGGTAGCAATCAGCTTCATGGAATCACTCACTTGAGGGGGTGAATAGGATGGCACATGGGAAGGGGTTGGGATGAGGGTTTGCGGGAGGGGAGAAACAAGAGAAGCGGTGGTGGTGGGGAATATGGAAGGAAAAGAAGTAAGAATATGGGAATAAGGTAGAGAAACAGGAAGATAGGAAGAAGAAACCTGTGAAGTTGGAGCTTGGGATTGGGGAGAAGAAAAGTGAATCCCCGAGAGAGAAGAATGACTATGACCAGAAGCCATATCCTCCGATAACGCAGCAGAAACCTCCTCTTCAACAGAGCTGATCAGAAAATCAGCAAAATCCTCCTCGAAAGCTGAGTGTAGCAAAGAGAAAGGAAGGAGAAGAAGGGATGGGAGGGTGGGAAACCAAAGGAGAGGTAAGAAATGACTCCCCTGGGTTAAAACCCTGTTGTAGCACCAAAATACGGGACTGAGATCTGAAAACGCAGATCTCAGGCTGTAAACGCAGCACCTCTGTGGAAAACGCAGGTCCTCAACAAAAAACGCAGCTCCTCGATGGAAAACGCAGGTCCACAACAGAAAAACGTAGCTCCTTTGTAGATGTAGATGCTGTGGATCTTTGCCTACAGCAGTAGATGTAGAAAACGCAGGTCCCTTTGCAACACTGGGCTCAAATACCATGAAAGAATGGCTGTAAATCAGAAAAACAACAAATAGATCTTGCAAAGAAACACACATGCAAAAGAATTGAAGTAGAAAACTTGTTATCTGCTGAAGTAGAGCACGAGGGCTGCCTGTAGGTGCATACTGTAACGGGAGACGGACGCGTGTATTGGAATCGTATAAATGTGAACAAGATTCTGAGCACTTAACACTTGAGCATTACAACCACAAAGCTGAAAATGACAGTACACCACATAAAGGGGCCGATGATAGGCTGACCCCCCCCCCTTTAGGTTATATTACCAAAAGAGTCTGCAAAGTACAAGATTACGGGTGCCTGGGGATTCACCACCAGCCTGCACCTGATTCTTCCAAATACATCATGAATGAATACATTTCAAACAAGAGAATCTGTAGGTACATCCGCCCTGCACAAGCTTCTTCACAAGTACATCCGCCCTGCACAAGAGTATCACAATCCTCACAGGTACTCCGCCCTGCACAAGATGTAAATGGATCATTAGGCCCTGTTTCCACGCGAGAAACTGATCCAGAAACCTGTGTTCTCCGCGAGCAAGTGTCCCCAATGCTTGCCCTAAGCACCTGTTATACCAGGAATCCTTGAGACACATCCATGCTCACATATTCCATTGCTGTCCGGCCTGTTTTGTGCAATAACCAGTCCAAAACAGCAACTTTCTATCGCGAGAAATCCACCTGTAAGGGGTCCTACAGCCCTGTGGAGGTCCCTAGAGCTGTCCTGTACTGTCCAAGTTGACTCTGGACACCTGTAACCAGCCCAAAACTCGCAATAACCAGAAATTACAGGTCTGAAATTTACCAACCAGCCCTTTAGAAGAGTGTGGGGATCGATATCCAAGCTTGTGTGAGTCCGGGAAGCAAGCAACCAGCCCTGTAGCAACTCCCAAAGCTTCAACCAGCTCTCCAATGTGTTGAGTTATGAATAAAACAGCCCAAAAGGCCTCTTGAAGGAGGCGCCTTTCTCCAGTGCCACCTAAGGGGCTTGGTGGGTACACATACAGGCTGACAAGTGTCCCCATAAGGTGTCCAGGTAGGTGTCCAGCCCATAGTGCTCCATTTGTCCTGTTTGTATAAGTTTAGGTCCAACCAAATGCGAAATGGCCATAAGTTGTCCGGACTTCATTAATTTTGGTCCAACCAAATGCGAACGCATTATAAGTTGTCCGGCCACTTATTAATGAGTGTGGACCTGCAAACCAATAAACTTTAGTAGTAAATGAAATAAGCTGTAAATTGAGTGTGGACGCACTTACCACCTGCAAAACCCATAAGCCCACAGTTTTAGGCCCAAACAGGAGTGCACACACGCGTCCACAAGGTGCCCGGGCGTCCCCGGTCCCTCGGACTTCACAAGCCAAAATAACAAGCATTGTCCAGGCAGCAAGACAATGTCACACAAAGTAAAATAAAGTTATGGCATGCATCATTTATGCATTGTGCACATGTAAACTTGGAGAACCACCTATCATCATTCTTGTACTTGAAAATATTCCGCCTGCCATCATAACACACCATGTGTGCATGGCCGGAATCCACACGGGCACCGCCCGAAAGTCCACAAATGTCCTGCCATGTCCTTGGACTCATATGCATCCACTCATATGATCCATACACATGCCCAGGTATAATACATACATGCATCCGCATGTTTCTAGGCCTGACACGCATCCGCATGTCCCTAGAATATAGGGATTTGTGACATCCCCCCGGCTTCTAATCAGTTGACCGCAACTGAAAAGCCTCCAGATAGGCCTTCAAAAGATCTGGGTAATCCTCGAAGTAGGCCTCATCCATCCATTTCGCATTCAAAGCTGAATAATTCTTGAACTTCACAAGGTACCTACGAACAAGTTTGCCTCCCGCAAGCGTTTGTTCCTTGTGAAAAACAATCTGTTCAGGTTGAAGAATTTCTTCCAGCTCATCCACCTCGGGTGGGTCTTCCAAAACCGGCTCAAACGGTGTCGGTCCCACATAAGGCCTCAATAGGCTCACATGAAAAGCATTATGCATGTTCCAATGATCTGGGAGTACAAGCCGAAATGCAACATCATTGATCTTCTCCAAGATCTGAAAAGGTCCATAATACCTGTTGGAAAGTTTAGGGTACTTTCCCTCTTTCCCTGGCCTCTTCCGAAGGCGTGCCTTTTCAAATTTCAGCAAGACCCAATCACCTTGTTTGAATTGTACATCCCTTCTATGCTTATCAGCTGCCTTTTTAATCTTGGTTTGAGACCTCTCTATGGCTGTCCGTACCTGTGCAAATGCAGTATCCAAGTCTCTGACATACTCATCTGCTGCAAAAATCTCATCCTTTGTACGAAGGATGGGTGGTAGTACTACCTTGCCATAGATAATCTCAAAGGGCGCCTTGCCCGTAGAAGTATGTACTGTATTGTTGTAGGCAAACTCCACAAGTGGTAAATACTTCTCCCAATCCGATTTGCGGTCAGATACATACGATTTCAGCAAGTCGAGGACGGCTGAATTTGCTATTTCACTTTGCCCATCTGTTTGTGGATGGTAAGCTGATGAGAAGTTCAGCTTTGTACCCATATTGTCAAACAATGCGCGCCAAAATAAGCTTGTGGTTCTAGGATCTCTATCCCCCATAATAGATTTAGGCATGCCATGGTGTTTGAATATCTGTGCCAAAAACATCCTAGCCATATGATCTGGCTTTATTGTCTTGCGCACGGGAATGAAATGTGCCTGCTTGCTAAACCTGTCAATAATGGTCCAAATAGCATCATTTCCCTGTGGCGTCCTTGGCAAATCCATAATGAAATCCATAGCAATGCTTTCCCATGGTTCATTTGGTATAGGCAAAGGTTGAAGCAATCCAGGTGCTTTATGTCGATCAAACTTGACCTTTTGACACACCATACATTCACGTACATATGCTTCAATATCCTTGCGAATATGTGGCCAAAAGAAATACCTCTCCAAAGCTTGTGCTGTGGCCAAAATGCCTCTATGACCTGCATATGGAGGAGCATGACACTCATCCATAACCTTATGGCGAAGGTTCTTTACCACACACATACGATTTTGCATCATGAGATATCCATCTCTTATGACATAAGATGGGACAGCAATACCCTCTTGCAAATCAACCCATACATGTGCAAAATCCTCATCCAGATGATAAGTATTACGCATATCCGATAAGTCCTCATGGTATGCAACTGTAATAGCATGAACCTGTGGTCGTCTAGATAAGGCATCCGCCACCACATTCTTTTTCCCTGGAGTGTGTAAAATCTGAAAATGAAACATTGAGAGGAAATTTGCCCATCTCATATGCTTCTCTGAGAGCTTACTTTGAGTCAAAAAGTATCTCAAACTTTGATGATCAGTTTTGACCATAAAATCAGCCCCTAAAAGATAGTGTTTCCAAATAGTAAGGGCATGAATTACAGCCAACAACTCCTTCTCATAAACCTGTAAGTGAAGCTCTGCATGTTGCAAGCGTCTGCTCTCATAGGCAATGGCATGTCCTTCTTGGTTCAAAACAGCCCCTATGCAGTCCCCACATGCATCACATTCCACCACAAAAGGTTTGTGTAAATCCGGAATAATGAGTACCGGTCCAGAGATGATTGCACTCTTCAACTTTTGAAAGGCATCTCTCTCATCTTGTGTCCATTTAAAGATTGCTTTCTTCTTCGTTAAATCATGTAACGGAGCGACAATGAAAGCAAAATGCTTGACGAACCTCCTGTAGTAAGCACATAAACCAAGGAAGCTCCTCACTTCATGGACTGATTTCAGCTCTGGCCATTCTTGCATGGCTTGTATCTTTGCGGGATCCATGCGCACACCATCTTTTGATACAATGTGACCAAGATAGTGAATCTCTGGGAGGAAGAATTCACTCTTTTTTGCATTTATGTAGAGCTGATTTTCCTTAAGCTCTTTAAACACAATAGCCAGGTGCTCACGATGTTGGGCTTCATTCTTTGAGAATACAATAATGTCATCAAAGAATATACGTGTGAACTTTCTATGCTTTCTGAACACCCTGTCCATCATCCTGTTGAAGGTAGCGGGTGCATTTGTAAGACCAAAAGGCACCACCAAAAACTCATAAAGACCAAAAGCTGTCCTGAATGCAGTCTTGTGTACATCTTGAGGTGCCACTCTGACTTGATGATACCCACTCTTGAGGTCTATTCGGCTGAAACATGCCGAACCTTCAAGCTTGTCCAAGATGTCATCAATGCGCAGAATCGGAAACCGATTCTTGATGGTTATCTTATTGAGGGCACGGTAATCAACACACATCCTGTAAGTACCATCCTTCTTTTGAACAAGAAGTACCGGCGAGCAATATGGCGAGGAACTAGGCTGAATCAAACCCTTTTCCAAAAGTTCATTCACCTGTGCCATAATCTCTTCTTGTTGACTAGCACTCACCCTGTATGGTGGCCTATTAGGTGGAGAGCTACCGGGAATTAGATCTATACAATGATCTTCCGGCCTCTCTGGTGGCAACCTTGCTGGCAAAGCATTTGCAAAACAATCTTTGAACTCATTCAAAAAGTTAAGCTTGTCTTGATCTAATGCACTAACATCAACACTAGAATGTTCAATGGTATCACGTACAAAAACCAAGTAAGAACAAGCTGATTTCTTTATTGCCTTATTAATTTGTACATGGCTTACAAGAGGTATGGTACTTCCAGTAGTACCAGCATCTATAGAGTGCTCACGGCCTCTATGTACAAAGCTGATTTTCTTCTCTTTGTAAGCCTTAACAGGCTCTAAACGGTGATGCCAGGGCATCCCCAACAAAACATCACAACCTGTAAGAGGAGCCACTAGAAAGCTCTCATAGTCGAGGTAGTCCTGTATTTGTACACGGAGCTTACCAATGACCGGAGCTACATCAACCTGTTTGCCCTCAAAGGCGGCATCTGCATTCATTTGCATTCCCATGTCTTCCACATTGAGACCTATGGCGGCAGCCATCTGTACGGATATAAAGTTATCTGTGGAAGCATCATCAAAAAGGAACAAAGCGGGCTGATCCTTCAATTTGCCCCAAGCCTTGCATATGACTCTACTCTTGGGCTCATGCCCTGTATTACCCTGCACATCGGGTACAACATTCACAAGAGGCTTTTGCACATTAGGCTCAGCATTTTTAGGATTCTGTGGGCATTTAGGATATATATGATCTTTACTGCCACACTTAAAGCATTTTCCAGCCTTCTTGTACTCTTCCAATTGCTGTTTTGAGAGCCCAAAATTGTGGCGTTTACCCCCCGGCTTCTTTTCGGAGTCATCCTTTGCATCTCGGCCATCTTTGGGAGCATTCTTAGGTGGCTGTCCACCCTTTTTCTGGTCATAACCAGCCCTGAATTTGCTCTTGTTTTGACCTGCAAATGGCTTATTTGTGGGTGTTTTTATGTGTGAGTTCTCCGCAATCATGGCTGAGTGTATAAGCTCTTGTATGGTCTTATTTGGGTACACTCCCAAGCTTTGTTGGATGATGTGATGGAGCCCCAATTCGAACTTTCTCTTCTTCTCGTCCTCTCCAATCTTCATGAAGGGAGTAACCTTGAGAAGGACTTTCCAAAACTTTGCTATGTATGAAGCAACGGACTCTCCCTCATCTTGGGACAGCCAATCCCACTCCTTGCGTACATCCTTTGCAAAGTTTGGTGGTAAGAATTGATCATAAAACTGAATTTTGAAAGAAGACCAAGTTGGGGCAGCACTTCCATCAAGTATTTTTGCAAGCCACCAATCACTTGCCGTATCCTTGAGATGCATTCCCACATGCCTGAGCATAGACTTTTCTGAAAAGTCTTCATTGCAAAAAGCTATCTCAAACTGTCTAATGAAGGCAAGTGCTTTGGTAGAGTCCATCCGTCCCTGAAAGTTTTCAAACTTTACATCCTTGTCACCGGACTTGAACTCTCGAGGCTTCTTCCTTCTATATGCATCCCTATGTACATCCTGTTCATCTGCATGATGATGATGCCGCGATGAAGATTCACGATCCCTCTTCGTTCTCTCTTGAGCCACACTCTCCAAATGAGTGGAAAGCTCAACACGAGAACGGACATGTCTTCTTGGAGCAAAGCGGGAATGAGTAGAGGATCCCTCATCCTTACTCTTCTCTTGACCTGCATCAAGCCTAGCACCAGGGACTCTTGTCCTTTCAGCATTTGGCACTTGCTGTGCTTGTTGTGCATCATATGCATCACCACGGGCAGCCATGAGGGGTGGCTTCTTGAAAGCCAAACTACCATCTGCTTCAGTGTATACATCACCCTTAACCATTAGGTATGCAAGTGCAAGCTCTCGGGGTTTCTCAACATCCATTTCCTTTGCAATTGCTTCAAAAGTGACTTCATGGACTGAAGCCTTTGCCTTCGCAGCCAACACCCTTTGTACATCCGGGTCATTTTTCAATGACCTAAGCTCTTCGGTTTCAGCCCTATAGCGTCGCACTTGACGCCTCAAAGATTCCAAATCAGAATGCATAGTGTCATGAGTACCTGCATCTCCATAGACATCATTGCCTGCAGCATCTCTTGCATCCCTTGTACCATGAAGTTCACGGTCCTGTGTGTTCTCCACACTGTCAGAAATGTGGCTGTCCATGACACTCAAATCAGGTCACCACTTATGATTCCAAGCCTCGGACCGTTTTCCAATGAAGGGAAAAACTGAGCTCTGATACCAATGTAACGGGAGACGGACGCGTGTATTGGAATCGTATAAATGTGAACAAGATTCTGAGCACTTAACACTTGAGCATTACAACCACAAAGCTGAAAATGACAGTACACCACATAAAGGGGCCGATGATAGGCTGACCCCCCCCCCTTTAGGTTATATTACCAAAAGAGTCTGCAAAGTACAAGATTACGGGTGCCTGGGGATTCACCACTGGTGCCTGCACCTGATTCTTCCAAATACATCATGAATGAATACATTTCAAACAAGAGAATCTGTAGGTACATCCGCCCTGCACAAGCCTCTTCACAGGTACATCCGCCCTGCACAAGAGTATCACAATCCTCACAGGTACTCCGCCCTGCACAAGATGTAAATGGATCATTAGGCCCTGTTTCCACGCGAGAAACTGATCCAGAAACCTGTGTTCTCCGCGAGCAAGTGTCCCCAATGCTTGCCCTAAGCACCTGTTATACCAGGAATCCTTGAGACACATCCATGCTCACATATTCCATTGCTGTCCGGCCTGTTTTGTGCAATAACCAGTCCAAAACAGCAACTTTCTATCGCGAGAAATCCACCTGTAAGGGGTCCTACAGCCCTGTGGAGGTCCCTAGAGCTGTCCTGTACTGTCCAAGTTGACTCTGGACACCTGTAACCAGCCCAAAACTCGCAATAACCAGAAATTACAGGTCTGAAATTTACCAACCAGCCCTTTAGAAGAGTGTGGGGATCGATATCCAAGCTTGTGTGAGTCCGGGAAGCAAGCAACCAGCCTTGTAGCAACTCCCAAAGCTTCAACCAGCTCTCCAATGTGTTGAGTTATGAATAAAACAGCCCAAAAGGCCTCTTGAAGGAGGCGCCTTTCTCCAGTGCCACCTAAGGGGCTTGGTGGGTACACATACAGGCTGACAAGTGTCCCCATAAGGTGTCCAGGTAGGTGTCCAGCCCATAGTGCTCCATTTGTCCTGTTTGTATAAGTTTAGGTCCAACCAAATGCGAAATGGCCATAAGTTGTCCGGACTTCATTAATTTTGGTCCAACCAAATGCGAACGCATTATAAGTTGTCCGGCCACTTATTAATGAGTGTGGACCTGCAAACCAATAAACTTTAGTAGTAAATGAAATAAGCTGTAAATTGAGTGTGGACGCACTTACCACCTGCAAAACCCATAAGCCCACAGTTTTAGGCCCAAACAGGAGTGCACACACGCGTCCACAAGGTGCCCGGGCGTCCCCGGTCCCTCGGACTTCACAAGCCAAAATAACAAGCATTGTCCAGGCAGCAAGACAATGTCACACAAAGTAAAATAAAGTTATGGCATGCATCATTTATGCATTGTGCACATGTAAACTTGGAGAACCACCTATCATCATTCTTGTACTTGAAAATATTCCGCCTGCCATCATAACACACCATGTGTGCATGGCCGGAATCCACACGGGCACCGCCCGAAAGTCCACAAATGTCCTGCCATGTCCTTGGACTCATATGCATCCACTCATATGATCCACACACATGCCCAGGTATAATACATACATGCATCCGCATGTTTCTAGGCCTGACACGCATCCGCATGTCCCTAGAATATAGGGATTTGTGACACATACAACCAACAGCAATAGCTGAATAATGATGTGCTAATGATGCAAACCCAAGCCACCTATTTATAGATTGGACAACAGCTAGTCGGCCAGTATAAAAATAGTGGGCTGGCCGACTATGCAAAAAATACTAAAATAATGTCTAAAAAATATACAAAAATACCCAAAAAAATATCTAAAATAAGATGAATGCATGACCTCATAAATCTGGCCAGATACAGCATGAAATATGCACATATATGCCCAATCTGGAGATGATAATGCCAACAATTATTCATACTTGGAAAAACACTTTTTAAAGAGATCGAGAATATCTATATTTATAAAGTGGCCCGCCAAGGTATGAAGGGCACCCCTCTATTTGTGTGGGCACCCACTACCCAATAAGGTAAGGCCGGCCATGTGTGGGGGCAATCCAACACTTGGCATCAAGTTGGTGCATGACCACCCACCAACCACCTAGGCGTCTCGTTCTCTCCATCCGTATCTATGAACGTCATCTAGGCTTTGCTGCTTGCACAAGCTTCTTTACAGCCTAAATCATTGCTGATGTAATCACGTGTGAACCATAGTCACATGAAAACCCATTGTCCCTATGAAACAGGATACAAACAAAACGGACAAAACGTTTCGAAACGAACAAAACACTTTCAACCGAAACACCGTTTCACCCAAATTTGATTATTATCTTTTTTCATATTTTTCTCCTCTTCTTCTTCTTCCCCTTCACTTTTTTCTCCTCTCCATCTCAACTTTCTTTAAAAAAACCCGTAAAAAAGAAATGATGAAATAGACAAAACGTTTCTTGTGACTATATGTAACAATTCCCAAATTTGACTTCTTGGTCAATTTCACCTAATTTTCAACTCTCAATTCACTCGGTACAGCAATAACATGGGCTAGTACAACAAGTACATAATCTCAAACAGCAGGTACATCCCTCCATTCAACTGGCACAACAAGTACATGGGCTCATACAGCAAGTACATCTCTCCATCAATCAGTACAAGCCTCCATTCTGTCGGTACAGCAAGTACATTGGTAGAGAAGATAAACCCTCAAATCAGCTAGTATAGCAAGTACATTGGGCTGGTATAATAGAATCAACTGGTACATCACTTAATGCAATTGGTTAGTACGTAAATCAGCCGATACAGCTCAGTATAGCCATCAAGAGACTGTAGAAATAGAGAAACCTTCTATTGAGGGGAGTGACGGAGTGTAGGAACTCTCCATAAAGTGTTGTAGACAAGAATGTGAGCAACCATCATAATAGAGGCTAGTCTGCAGAGCAAGAGAGAGCCTCCTTGAATGAAGAGAGAGAGTGCTCCATTTTATAGATTTGGGGCTCCCATGAGTCAAACATGGAAAGTGAAGGCTATAATGACAAGTGGAGAGCTCAGGTGACGAGTGTGAGGCCACTTGTATCGACACATGTCCCAATCTAAGAGATGGGTCTCCCCATAAACTTGACCTCTAAAAATATCCCAACGGGCAAGCCTTTTGCCAAATGTGCTTTGGCATGCACCCCCCGCCCCCCCCCCCTTGCTTAGCTTACGGATGTAATGACACGAACAAAATTTCCATTGGGGTTGTCCAAAAATAGTAACCCTCCTAGATTTAGGAGTCTGTTCCTTTGGATTCCACCTTATTAGAAAGGTATGAGAGAACTATGTAGAAATATGTTTCAATGCTAGATCTCTCCCAAATCCTCGAGAGCTCGCCATACATGCTTTCCACTTGACACTTGAGCTCCAATGCCCATTTTTGTATCCAAAAAAATATCTTGGTACCTTGGTCCTTTACAGTGGATAATCCCCCATTCCCAAAGCTTGTACATCCTTAATGTTTTGGGCATCCAAAGCCATCCACATATGAAACCTAAAGGAATGTCCAGGCTAGTGACATCGCCCATTTGACTAGTGTCACTTTGAAACCTCTCTATTTCGTCCATAGAGATGAAACACGTCATATCAAAACAAGGAAGCAGACAAAATGTTTCTTGTGAATATGGTGTGAAGGCACGTGTTAAGGGTCGTGTGATTCCTGGTCGGTTGGAGTGCATGCTTGTGTGTGAAGACCCGATGCTTGAAGAAGAGAGAAGCCTTGGAAGTATATCGGTTTGAACCTCTTTTTTGCCTTTGGCCGGACACAAGGCACCCATGGAGCATAGAAGATTTGTCTAGACACTCTAATTTCCAACAACATGCATGCATCCGGTCTTCTACGTTCAGTCTTGGCTCGTGTGTGCTTTGCTCGGAGGCCAATGGAGAGTAGCATGAGTTTCGACGAGATGCTCGAGCTTGCATTTTGGTAAGAATGGAGCTTCAAGAACACAGACTGCTCTGTGGTGATAAGCTACATTGATGCATTTAATGTGGAGTTTGAGTCTACATCAATGCAAACATATTGTTTAGTACTTGTTTTCATTTTTCTCTTGTATTGGAAATAAGGCACAATTCCGTGCAGTTTGTAATTCATAATACAATATTATTGAGGGGGGTTCAGCCCATTCCGGCCTCAATGCAAGTGAATGATGGTTGACTGATTCACCAAGCAAGCGATTTTTATTCCTAATAAAGAGAAAATCTCAACTAAGTAGCTTGCTCAATTATTTGTTGAGAAGTTGTTTAGCCTTTATGGCTTGTGAGATGAAATTTGTAAGTGAACAAATCTTAAATTCACTAAACAATTTGTCACGTGTGGTGTTCAAGAAATTGGACACTAAGTTGAGCATGTTCATTTGATCACCTTGCATTGGCATTGCTCACATTCACAGTTTCACCGTTTGGATTGACCGATTGGTGAGGTGAAGCATTTATGTTTCCCCAACTTTGAATAATTCTTTGATTAAGCTTGCAAAACGTTAAGTACATTGATGGGTTTCGACATATAGGTCTAGATACACACATTTTTATATGACTTATATTAAGAGAATGATAGCAATGATATTGAGATCAGTTGATTCTACAGTTTGTGTGCTTGAGGTTGTTTTGGAAAGAATACTCATCGCATCCACAGGCACTAATCCAAGACTTCAGCTTGTCATACCCGTTGATCGGTGGACCCGAGGTAGTGGGTTTCGCCGTTTGGATTGAAGGATTGGTGAGGTGAAGCATTTATGTTTCACCAACTTTGAATAATTCTTTGATTGAGCTTGCGAGACCGTTAAATATATTGATCCGTTTCGGCATTTAGGTCTAGATGCACACACATTTTTATATAAGCTATATTAAGAGAATGATCGCAATGATATTGAGATCAGTTGATTGTTCCAATAGATTTTACCTCCTATGATACAGTTTGTGTGCTGGAGATTGTTCTAGAAAAAGTACTCATTGCAATCTTGAAGAAGGGACATCCAAGGGTCCATTATTTAAAACTCCCCGCCCCCCACCCCCACCCCCCCGCCTCTAGACTCTAACACCAAAAATATAACTTCCCTTAGATCCACTCTATGTTTGGCCTAAGCTTTTTCCATCACTCAATTTCTCCCTAGAGCGCTGCCTTGCTTTTTATGCGCCAAACCTGCCCTAGCCGGCTGCCATGTGCCCGCTTTTCTGCCCTGGCCTGCCCATGCAAGTTCACTGCCTGCTGCCCACCTAGGCGCGATGCTGGCCACACTGCTGCTTATTCTTCTCACGCTACTCTTAGTGCCCAGTAACCAGGCTATTAGCACCCTGTTGTCAGGCGATTCGCCCCGAACAGTCCATGTGCTGCTATGCCCAGCCGACTGCACAGGCTATGCGCACAGTCCAGCCCTACTACACATGCCACCTGCTGGCCTGTGCATCAATCCCAGAAGCCAGGCATATCCAGGGCTACCTGTGTGCTGCCCACTGCTTGTAGCTGTGTGCCACTTGCCCAGTCCCTGTTCATGCTGCAACAGTGGCTGCCGTTGCTGGCTGACCCTAGGTTGGCTCAGCCCACAGCCGGCTCCTTTCGGGTGGCAATATCCAGTAGGTAAGGCCTCTCTTCTTCTGTATTCTGTCTTGCAAGGTAGTTTAGCATTAATCTCTCATGTGCTTAGTATTACTCATGATGACGCTTTTGCACACGTTACAATGGGCTTGTTGTACTTGCTGATCATACGCCATACATGCTATACCTGATTGAGCCACATTGGTTCTAGTTGTACTTTGTTTGGATGCTGTAAAAAGAGGGCTGAACCTGCAGCCCTCCAAATGATCCTATTGAAGATCCCTTGTGCAAGCAGAAAGCTGAAAACCATGTCATTCAAATTCATGGTGTATGAAATTTGATCACAGCACACTATATATAGAGATATTGGTTATTGTATCTGGCCATCTCCAGATGGGAGAAGAGATGGAATCCCATCATGCACATAGTGCCCTCCAGAAAGCTCCAATCCACCCTATCATGAGGTTCTCAAAGTCTAGGAGTAGCACAATGAGGTCGTGCTGCCGCATCCTGGCCGAAGCTAGCGCCTCCCAGAAGGTAAAGATGTTGTCCAGAATCACCGATCCTAAACAAAGCCGGTCTAAGTGTCGTGGATCAAGCCTGGGAGAAACAGCTGAAGTCTCCTGCTGATGGCCTTGCTAAGATCTTATAGGCTGTCCCCAGAAGAGTGATGGGTCTCCACTACCGGATCTCCAATCTGTCACCACCCTCCTTGGGAATCAAGTGAATCAAGACCTCTGAGAGCCTCTCTAGCATGGCACCTGTGATCATAATCTCATTGAAGGCAACTCAAAGGCCACCTTCCATGCAGTCCCAATGGCGAAGAAAGGAGGAGACTAGAAGCCCGTCCGCCCTTGGGCATTTGCCCCTGGGAAGTGCCATCAATGTCTCCGCCAACTCCTCAACAGTGAATGGTGTCAATAAGAATGACCGAAGAGAAAGGGGAACCACCTCCCTCGTATGCTCATGTGCTTCCACCACCTGTGGAGATGCTAGGGCACCGGTGAGGAGGGATCGAAAAAAGTCCGTGGCAATGGCTCTCACCTGGGGGGGGGGGGGGGGGGGATCTGAAACAATAGCTCCATCCTGGCCACGCAACCCGCGAATACCGTCTCTCCTCCTTTGGGGGACGGCTATCTCAAAGAAATCCCTTGTGACTCTATCGCCTACCTGAGTCCAGAAAGAGGCCCTGGCATGATACCTGTACTCCACCCTCCTCTCCTCTATGGATCTAATCTCCGTGCGACCGGTGGCACGCCTACTCTCGATCCACTGGCTATCCAAGGACCTCTCCTGAAGCCGCTGTAAAGAGACAAGACCCCTCCTCAAACTCCTCTCCTACTCCCGGAAACTCTCTAGTTGGCTCTAGGCTGCCTCCTACAAGAAACAACTAATCTATCCTAAGCCCTCATCCATTGTGCGCGTAGCAGAGCCGGAAAGAAAATCCAATCCCGCCCATATCTGCTCTATCCTGCTGCAAATTTTGGGGTCTTGAATGAGGCTATCTAGAATCCTCGAGCTCACATGCATGCCATGCCTCCAGAGGTCCTCTAAGGACAAAATAACTGGGGCGTGGTCAAAAAATGAAGTGCCTGCCAAAATACCAATCATATCCCCTCGGCTGCAAGCCCACTCATCAATTTAAAATCTATCAAGTCTAGAGAGATTGGGGCCGCTGCTCCTCCTATCCGATCTCGAGAAGCAAAGGCTCCCAGGGCTATGCCCAAACTCTGGAAGATGCCAAGGGTCCTATCCCCTGATTACAAGAATCATCTCCTCCCAAGATGAGTACTCTGCTCCTGAAACAGTGGATGTGCCACCTCCAAGTCTGTCCGCTACTGCCTCTATCATGTTAAAGTCACCGCCCAAGCACCAAAAGTGAGCCTAAGGGAGGGTCTGTTGTACTGAGCTCCAAAAGAGGGCTCTACCTGCAGCAGCATTCGGAGTGTAAACGTTGAGGAAGCCAACACTATCCTCTCCACTAGTAATGGTAATCCATTGTTCGCCCCTCGGGACAATGAATTATGAGCCAATCACTGTCGGCAGCAGCTGCTCACGGACAAATATACACACCCCTCCCTTTGTCCATGAGGGGCCGAAGGATGGGGACTAGAAAGTGTGATTCCTACATAGAAGAATCTTCCCACATTTGCGGGGACACAACATAGAGGCCGGAATGGGTCGACCCCCCACTTGGAGTATTTTATTACCCAAGGAGAATAATATCATGTACAAGCTTTGAGGGCCTTACTCTCCCCACGGGAGATGCCAAATTATCCATATACAAATGCCATAACACATCCCAACAAGAGGCAACCAAGCCGGATAATAGGCTGTAGAAATGCCGAGCCAACAATATAATCCATATACCTCCGTGTGGATACTGATTCTTCTCCAAAAACCATAAGTCTTCATGCAATAGAGCTGGTACAGCAAGTACAACTCTCCATTCAGCCGGTACAAGTACAATGGCTGGTACATCAGGTAGAGTGGCTGGTACAGCTGGTACAGTGGCTGATACAATTGGTACAGTGACCGGTACAACAAGTACAAATGCTGGTACAACAAGTACAATGGCTTTATTATTTCTTCGCGATGGAAGCCTCCAAAACAGTCCCCAACAGCCGGTATTCTTCATGGGCAACCTTGAGAAAGAGAGTAGCCATCATTAGGGCAGCTTGTAACGGTGGTAGAGGCTAGTGTGCAACAAGAGAGCCTCCATTAATGAAGAGAGGGCTCCAATTTATAGATTTGGGGCTCCCATGAGTGAAAATGGAAAGAGAACGCTATGATGACAAGTGGAGAGCCACACAATAGCTAGAGTAACAAGTGTGAGGCCACTTGTCTCACTTTGATCCACTTTCTTGCCACATGTCCCAATCTAAGAGATGGGTTCTCCCATAATCTCTACCTCTAAGAATATCCCAGCTAGTAGACATTCTGTCATAGGCACTTTGTCAACTCTTGGTATCTGCTCAATTCCAGATGTAATGACGTGAAGAGAATTTCCATCGAAGTCGGGCCAAAAATAGCAACTCTCCTAAATTTTAGGAGTGTAGTCCTTTGTATTCTAGGATAATCCCCTATTCCCAAAGCTTGTACTTTCCAAGTATTTAGACATCCTGGAGTCCACCAAACCCCTTTCATACTGGGAAATGTCCAGGCTCGTGGCAAAACAATCCGCATATCAATCTCGGTGTGAAGCGGCACTAGCAGAATTGACCTCTACTCGAAGAGCCTTGGGTGAGGGTTTAGATGAGGAATAATCACAATCCGTGCGGGGGCAAAGGTGGGCACTAATCCTGTCCTCCATGTGATGCCACTCTGTATGAGCGCGTGTGTATGCATGCTCCAGACTCCATCGATCACAATAGAGGCATCTGTAAGAGGGAGGAAGAGATACCGCAACAAAAGTATGCATGAACACAAAAAGCAACACCTCCAGATTGGAGACTACCATCTCCCCGTCCTGGCCTCGATGGGCTAAACCTCCAAGCTCCATCCTAGCCAAAGGCCAAAAATGGGTAAGGATGTCGGTGATGCGGAGATCGTGGAGATGGTGAAAGACCTCAACTGCCTGACCTTGGATGGCAGTTGCCACCAACTCGGGATCCCACTCTGTCCTCTAGGCTACATTGAAGGGCAAAGAGAAGATCATCACACCATTATCTAGCATAGAGGGCTTGGAGTGGTGAAAAACCACAAACCCGAACAGGGACTATTGTCTCCTCAATAATGCCGAAAACTGCAATCCACATACTGTCCCACCCCCTCCCCCCCGCCCCCCGCCCCCCGCCCCCCGCGGGAGTCTGGTGGGAGCCCTCACCGGGGAGACGGCAATGATCATCTCTACCGGCTCAGAAAAGTGGTGAATCAAGAGACGGACTCATCCCGCCAACTGCCTCCACTCTGGGTCAAGGGTTGTTGGGGGGCGACGAGAGTGCTCGGATGATAAAGGCGGGGCAAAGTGCGTTGCGGCGGGTGTAGTCGGTGTCGAGACTAGGGAGGGGGGGTGGTGAGAGGGCGGAGGGGTGTAGTCGGGGCCTCGTGCTCTGTTGTCTGAGGACCTACCTCTCTCCCTACCCCTTGGTGAGAGTCAACATGAGAATCGGGGGGGAGGAACCACCGTGGTCTCTTGGACCGTCGCCGAGGGCAAACTCTAGCTAAATGACCCATTTGTCTGCAAATGAAGCATTGGCTTGGTAGGCCATAATACTCCACGTGCTGCTGTATGGGGTCGCCTCGGAGGCTAGGAATAGATATACAATGCGGTACAAACTCCGACGAGGCTACACAGATGCGGAGGGATGGAATCCCCACTGCCCTTGCTAGGGTCAAGGCAACGGTTTTTTTTGGGGGGGGGGGGGGGGGGGCTGCTCCATCACTCTCCCGACGGCACCACCAATCACTGGGAGAAGAGGAAGGTACTCCTTCCCAAGGCCTGGGAAGCAAAGGAAGCTCGAAACGCCAGCCAATGGGTCAAACATTGGATCGAAGCCACGCTGCCACCATGCAAAGAAGGCTTGTGTCGTACGTAGTGCAAGGGGACTCAACTGCATGACACGGTCTGACGCCGATGGCGAGTCGAACTCCACCTGGTAATATCCACGCCCCAGAGGGTGAATATCGATGATCTTTGCAGGTTCACCGATGAGGTTGGCCCGAGAAAGATCCCTGAATTGTTCGCGCGCAGGGAGGCTACCAACAATTTTGCAAACTAGGGTGGAGGTCTTGAGTGAGGCAACAATCGTGGCACGAACCCCCCGTAGATCCGCTTCGGAGAAGGTAATGCAAGCAACGGCAGCTTCGGTCGGTGGTTGCCATGAGGGTAAAGACCAAAAAAGGCTGAAGCTTGCCGAAAAAGCTGAAAACCCCAAAAGAAAGCACCAACCTGCACTGAAGGGGAGAGAGGAGAGGGACGGGGAACGAAAAGGAGGATGGAATGAAAAAAGGGGGGAGGGGGAGGGGGAGGGGGAGGGGGACCTCAAACAAGAAGAGGGGGAAGTAGGGGCGGACAACGAAGAGGGGGGGGCGTGAAAGAGTGCACAGAGCGGAAGCAAAAGAGCACTAGAATGTGCTGAATAGAGAGTGCAGGAGAGAGAGAGATATTGAGCAACTATGCTGAATATACTGAAGCAATACAATCCCAACCAAGAGACACAGGCAGTCTCATAAGTGAGGGAGCAAAAGATATACAAGGCAAGATGAAAAAGTGAAAGGCCAACCCACCTATTTATAGGTGGGGAGAGCTGGCCAACTAGAACTACAGAAGCTGGCCAACTCGACATCTGTAGCTGGCCGACTGGGAAAAAGGCATCGAGGCTAGGAAAAATCCCAAAAAATATATATAAAATAAGGGTGGCCAGCCCACAATCAAGGGCCATGCAAAAGGGACCAAAAGGACACTAGACATGGGTAGACACCCCCTCTCAGCACCAGATGCTAAACAAACTCCGAGAAGCCGAAGAAGTCGTTCTCTATCAAAGACAAGAATGCAGCAACAACAGGTCCCAGGAAAGCTCCAAGCAATCCCCACAGCAACTCAGCTACAAAAGCAACAGAACAAGCTGACAGGTACACCGCTCCTCTAGAAGAAAACAACCATGTAGGCTGCGTCATGCTGCTCCAAATATTGGTGCCAAACCCAAGTGTAAACACAGTGCCACAGAAATCCCTAGAAGCTTGTAGCTCCAAGAAGATAATACCCTCAAAAGAAATAGAGTCCATCTGCTCCAACTCTGTACCAAGAGTAGCCAAATGCTCTACAATAGCATCCTCCTCGAAGGTCGGCATCGCCAGATGTAAAAGCTCAACTGCCCCCTCTGAAAATTGATGCCGGGACTCCACAGGCCCAACCAAATCCAAATCCCAATCCTTCAATCCCTGGAAGTACCACTGTGCCCCAAGCACGATCACAGACACACCTGACCACAATCCAGAATCCTCACACAGAGTAAGGGAAATAGGAACATTCACACTAGTGGTAACTGAAGTAGTAGTAGCCTCCTCAACAGCATCACACAACCTAGAAGCAAGCTCCTCCATAGAAGGCAAAGGGACCAGCAACACATCCTGGTCACTGGTTGATGAAGAAAAAGTCGGAGGCGAAGCAATAGGAGACAAATCCCCCTCAAAAGCTGTGAGCAAAGATAGCCCACTGTCTATCTCAAAAACATTACCAAAGATATCATCCTAGCAAGGAGAAGTATGCACAAAAACTGAAGGCAAGGCAACAGGAGTAACAAACTCCTCAAATGCAGTGAGCAGTTCTTCAAACCCCGGTGCTTCAGTTGGAGCAATTATTAGCCGAGAGCTCGAAGATAAGCAGAAGGGCGCCCATGACCAGGAGTATGAGCGCAACGAATTGCTCAAGTCCTTTGGCTACATAGGTGGCCAGAGAGTCGTCGTCTTGTTTGACAGCGGGGGTAGCACGGAGGATGTGGTCACGGAACAGGCCGCTAGGCGTGCCCGTTTCGAGCTGACTTTGGTGGACAAACAGGTTGAGGGTTTTAGCACAGGCATGACAACGAGCGTCAGGTATAAAGCTCTAGGTGCTAAGTTAGCCATTCAGGGCATAGAGTTTGTGCGTGACTTTATGGTTGCCCCTCTTGTAGGAGCAGACATAATTTTGGGTATTCAGTGGTTTCACAAGTTTCTCCCTGATGTCAAGTGGGACAAGCACACGTTCCAGATCAATCGGAATGTGTCAAACACCCCGGTGACCATTAAGTGTGAGCCAGGAATTCCGAACTTTCCGCTCATAAGCCACTTGCAAGCTAAGCGAGCAGTCAGGAAAGGCGCACAGTGTGAGATGATTTACATCCGACAACCCAGACGGTGGCCAGTGCTTCCGAGAAGTACTCGGTTCTCCACGAAAAGTTCCAAAAGATTTTTCTTCGGGACAGCCTCCCTCCCCAGCTCCCCCCGTCCAGATCAGAGGATCACAGGATTGACCTCCTCCCAGGCTCGGAACCCCCGAGCAAGTTCCCGTATCGCCTTTCCAAGGCAATGGAATCGGAGTTGGACCGCCGACTCCGAGAATTGTTGCAAACTGGCTTCATCCGCCCAAGCGTGTCGCCATTTGCAGCACCGATCTTGTTTGTCAAGAAGAAAGATGGGTCTTCCCGTTTGTGTGTCGATTATCGTGCACTCAACAAGCTGACTATCAAGAGCAAATTCCCGATGCCTCGAATTGATTATATTCTTGAGAGGCTGAATGGAGCAAAGGTGTTCTCGAAACTAGATTTAAAGAGTGGGTACCACCAGGTGCGGATTGTGGAGGGGGATATCCCCAAGATAGCCTTCCGTACGGAACAGGCCCACTATGAATTTGTGGTCATGCCATTTGGCTTGACGAACACCCCAGCTACATTTAACCGTACGATGATGCGTGCCGGGAGTTGATTGGGAAGTGTGTGTTCATATTTCTGGACGACATACTAATATTTTCAGCTATGGTTGAGCAGCATGACATTGATGTGGAGAAAGTCCTTAAGTTACTGGAAAGCAATGAGCTCTACGTCAATGAAAAGAAGTCGGAATTTTATCTGTTCCAGGTGCATTACTTGGGATATATAATTAGTGCTGAAGGCATTCAACTTCATCCGGCTAAAGTGGTCGAGATTGTCAACTGGAAAGTACCTCAGACAGCCTATGACATCAGATCATTTGTGGATATATGCCAGGCATATTCCACCCACATCGACAAGTTTTCTGACCTCTCGGCAGATCTCACCGATCAGCTAAAGGGAGTGAAAACAAGAAGGCAAAAGATTCGAATGACTCCACGAGCATTGGAGGCATTCCAGAACCTCAAGGTGGCTTTGTCAGAAGCGCCTTGTTTAGCACTTGCCTCATGGGACGAACCATTTCAAGTGATCACCGATGCGAGTAACATCGCAATTGGAGATGTATTACAACAAAATGGTCATCCAGTAGCTTACATGTCTCGTAAGTTACTGCCCGCCGAGAAGAACTACTCAGTCTATGATCGTGAACTCCTAGCAATTATACAGGCCTTGAAACATTGGAAACATTTCCTGTATGGCCGTGACTTCGAGGTTCGCACTGACCATCAGGCATTGCGCTGGATTCAGACGATGCCAAGTGCACAGTGGAGTGATCGACAACACCGCTGGAGTCAGATATTCCAGCAGTTCAGTGGTATGATTGAGTACCTTCCAGGAAAGGCCAATCTAGTGGCCAACGCTTTGAGCAGGAAGGGACAAGTGTCTACGATTTAGACCACTAGACTTGATCTTGTTGGTACAGGACTAGAGGACATGAAGCACACGTACGTAGATTCCGAGGAATTCGGTACACAATGGGAACAGGCATTGGATGCCACAGGACCATGCCATTTTCTGTTACGCAATGGTTGGCTTTTCTACAAAGGACGACTATGTGTCATGAAGTCATTCCGGGCAGCTCTTCTCCATGATGCCCATGACGCCATTACAGGTGGTCATAGGGGCATGAATTGGACTCTGGAGAAATTAGAACGACAATACTATTGGCCAAAGATGAGGCGTGATGTGTTTACATATGTACAACGCTGTGACATTTGTCAAAAGGTGAAAGCTCCTCGTGGAACGAAGATAGGGTTGTTACAGCCCTTGCCAATTCTTGAGGGTCCTTTCCAAGACATTTCCATGGACTTTGTCACGAATTTGTCTTCCAGTCCGAGTAAGCGTAATACCTAGTGCTGAACTATTGTTGATAGGTTTAGCAAATTTGTTATGCTTATTCCTTGCACGGCCAATGTGACCGCCGAGGATGTTGCCCAGTTGTTCATTCACCATTGGTACCCGATTGGCGGGATTCCTAGAACCATAGTGTCAGACCGAGATGCCAAGTTTACCAGTCATTTTTGGAGGGCATTGTTTGATAATTTTGGTACTAAGTTGAATTTTTCCAGTGCATTCCACCCACAGACAGATGGCCAGACAGAGATATACAACCAGTTGGCCTTTGATGTGCTGAAGTGTTATGTCCACGATCAGCAAGGTGAGTGGGAATCGTATTTGCCTTTAGTTCAAGCTATTTTGAATGACTCTTTTTCTTCAGCTATTGGCTAGACTCCATATGAGGCAGCGTTTGGAAGACCTTTCCAGTCGTTGTTAACCAGGACTTCGTCGTCAATACCGGAGGCGAACAGAGTGACGGAGTCTTACCAGGAGATTTTAGAGTCAATGAAGGACAGATTGGCTAAAGCGCAAGAGGCCTACACTCGACATGCCAATAAAGACCGAAGGGATACGAAGTTTTCGAAAGGAGATTGGGTTTATCTTCGGATAATGAAGCAAAGATTGAAGCGCGTGGATGAAGCAGAAGTAATGGTTCCAGAACAGATCCTTCTACACCATTTCAAGCATGGCTCAGGTCGAAGACTACGACAATTCCTCACAAAGTTTCAAGACCAGGGAACTCATGAAGCCGTCGACAAAGAGTTTTTCGAAGACTATCCAGCGTTATTGACAGATTATTTGGAGGCTATATGCAGCTTCCGTCAAGTTAAGCAGAAGGGGATGTCACGTGCATCCCGCACTTGGATGCCATGTAGAAATTTATGTACAGAAGGTGCATGACCTGGGATGGTGAACTGGTCCCATGTGAGCCCAGTCCGGGACAGTCAACCAGGGATCCATCTCAGTCGTCCGAGGTCAGGTGTGCATTGTCCTGCACAGGAGTCCAAGGTCAGGTGTGCACTGTCCTGCACATGAAACAGTGCCAGTCCGCGCTGTGAGTCTCCCTCTGGAATGATGTCAGTTGTTCTGTATGTTTGGTCTGCCAACAGATGTCAGCAGACAGCTAAGTAGATGTAGGTATGCAATAGGTTTGGACACGGGGAAGGCTATGGGCCACCCCAAGGGAGCCAGGCAGTCCCAGGACTTGCCCACCAGTCCAAGGAGGAGCTGGGCAGGCTGTCGGCCAGCCCAAGAGGGCTTGGCCAAGCAGCCGCCTCGCTTTTGGGCCAGCCCAGCCAGTTGGCTAGCCCATAGGGCAGCCTAGACTGCAGGCGACCAGTGCCCAGGTGCTGCCCCCAGCAGCCTGCGCTGGCCAAGACACAGCCCACAGAGGCAACCAAGACAGTCTAGTGTGAACACGTGGGATTTCCAGCATTAAATGCTATTAAAACAGGTCGTGGAGGGAAAGTGAACCAACCGACTGCTCCTGATGGGATAGTATAAATGGTGGCGGCCACAATCCCATTCACCATCTCATTATTCACCAAGAGCTCAAGCAAATCAAGGGCTAGACAAGCCAAGGGAGTTGCTAAGTAAAGGGGTGGAGAACTGAAGGTCAAGGGCAGGGATTTCCCAGCCAAGAAAGGTCTAAGATTGCTGTATTTTCTTTCAGATTTTCTCATCATTCTAATAAAGTAAATACACCATCCGTGGTGGGGGCCCTACAGAGGGAAATTGGGACCCAATACTGTGTCCTCCCCACCTCTCCCCCTCTCTCTCTATTTTCTGCACTTCTCCTTTCAGTTTGTGCGTTAATTTCCATCGCGAAAAGAGTGCTGAATTCTGAGTATTGAAGTTACCGATTCTTCTCCGAAGCTTCGGCATATTACATTTGCATATATTGCGTGCTAGGCCGCAAGATGCCCAAGCTAGATGGCACATCGGTAGCAGCAGCACATCGGCAATCTCAAGGCCTCTCACAGCATCTCCTTTCAGATTTTTGGAAGAGACTGTGGGACAACTTTCGGCCAAGAAAGATCACCCTCTTTCTTTGGTTGATGGAACATAGGAGTCTAGCGGTCGGTACTTGGCTGGGAGTTGGTGGTCAACCAACGGCTTGCCCACGGTGCAGCCACCCCTAGGTGTGATGTGGGGGATTGATCGTAGTAAAACAACCTTAGGCTTAACTAAACTTCACTTAGAAACACTTAAGAGATAGACAATGGTGTCAATGCAATGCAATGCAGCTATATTAAATGGATGAGTTACAATGAAGATCTATAAATAGATCTATGCTTGTCCTAGATGAGTATCTATCTCGGGAAGAGAGAGATGTTGAATGTTGATGATGAATGACTGTTCCCTTCTCCAATGCTGAGGTCCACCCTTGGAATGTTGGCTTTCCTCTATGTAGGAGGTAGGAGATGACTAAACTGAATGCTTATTGTATGCTGAATATGCTGGATGCTGAACTGTTGACTCCCTTTGCTCCTTAGGAAGGAAATGTCGAGAACAGGACAGATACTGAGATGTTGAATGACTGAATGATGCGCTTCTATTTATATGTGTTTATGCTGCACGTCGGTTTTGCTGTCGGCCAGATACCTGGGACTTCACGATTGCATTAAATGCCCTAATAATGCTATCAACTGCTGACCACAGTCCACAGCTTGATGTTTTAAATGCCCTAAATGCTCAGGATGCCTCATGTGCTATTGTTGGGGCTGTAACAGTCCCATACACATGCTGCACACAATGAGATATATACTATAAATGCCTTGGATAATACTTGATGATCCTGAATGCTATCTGATTAATGCTTATGGATGCTAAGAATGCCATGTCACTTGTACACCTATTGGTGACATTCCCCTCTGCTAAATTGTTGCTAGGTGGTACACCTCGCAAACTTTTGACTCCTTTGCTGATCCTCCTCCATTGCCCCCTTTTGACTTCTGTCGGGACTGAGGTCGACTGTAGGAGTTGAATCCTTTGAGCCAAAGACTTCTCCACTGTGGGAAACATGGCAAATGCTACTAAATCTGCTTGGAAATACCTAGGTCACCACTGACCTGTCTGTGGAATCCTTTCACATACCATCTCCGTCGTTCCTCAACCTCTGAACCTCCTGAGGCGATGTTGGAGCAAACTTTTGTCTTCTTCTGTGGAAGAGAACCCCCTACTGCCAGTTGAAGCCCAAAACTCCATTTACTACTTTGATGATGGATGCCATTCTTCCCCATGTATACCTTGCAGATGCAAAATGCTAGACTGACTACTAGGATGACTACTATGCTGATGCAAGCCATGTGCAACCCTATATGCTATGCAAGAATGCAGATGGATGGGTTACTGATGCATGCCTAAGGGGAAAACCCTAAGGATGGCCTGCAAGATCTTGAGAACTAGATTTAACTGAGCAGAAGCGATTAACATGCTGACTTACTGAATGACCTTTGGAATGAACATGAACTAAGGCTACTCACCCTGTAAAGCTTTGATACCAATGTGACATGCGGGGGATTGATCGTGGTAAAACAACCCGAGGCTTAACTAAACTTCACTTGGAAACACTTAAGAGATAGATGATGGTGTCAATGCAATGCAATGCAACAATATTAAATGGATGAGTTACAATGAAGATCTATAAATAGATCTATGCTTGTCCTAGATGAGTATCTATCTCGGGAAGAGAGAGATGCTGAATGCTAATGATGAATGATTGTTCCCTTCTCCAATGCTGAGGTTCACCCTTGGAATGCTGGCTTTCCTCTATGTAGGAGGTAGGAGATGACTGAACTGAATGCTTACTGTATGCTGAATATGCTGGATGCTGAACTATTGACTCCCTTTGCTCCCAAAAGGAAACGCTGAGAAGAGGACAGATGCTGAATGACTGAATGATGAGCTTCTATTTATATGTGTGTTTATGCTGCTGGTCGGGCAGGGTTTTGCTGTCGGCCAGATAACAAGAACTTCACGATTGCATTAAATGCCCTAATAATGCTGTCGGCTGCTGACCACAGTCCACGACTTGATGTTTTAAATGCCCTAAATGCTCAAGAGAGTCACAATGCCTTACGTGATGTTGTTGGCGCTGTAACAGTCCCATACACATGTTGCACATGATGAGATATATGCTGTAAATGCCCTGGATAATACTTGATGATCCTGAATGCTATCTGATTAATGCTTATGGATGCTAAGAATGCCACGCCACTTGTACACCTCCTGGGTGTGCACGTGACATGACACCAAGAGACCCAGAGACATTGCCTTTGAAATTGCCTGAAGGCTCAGTAGATTTGGCAGAGGATTCTCCGCATCTTTGCTATGGACAGGGCATCGACCCAGATCATCGCATGGGGCACTGTCACTTGGGCCACAGAGGCTGGAGTGGTCAGGGCTTATGAGGAGGATGGGGGAGGGCTAGGCCTTCAAATCTCTCACCATTGTATTGCAGCAGTACTACCAGTCACAGCCCCACCTACAGGCGACTAGCGGCCAGGCTCATGGCCAAAGATAGGAGATTTGCAATAGCATAGCAGCCTAGCACATTTGGTGTGCTAGATGCAGCGAGGCCATCAAGGGTACCCACACTCCGCCGGCAGAGAGCATCAGGAGCATATGGCTTGATATCATTCACCCCCTCCGCCGTCAGTGGGGGAAGTCATTGGGAGGTTCAGACCGCAAGCGGAAGCAGCGGGAAGCTTTCTTGCGACTTTGGAGGCCCAGCCCTTTGGTGCGATGAAGGCTTATGATTCAAACCCATTTTTTATAAATGAGATATGACAGTTGCTCATACTCCGCATACAGAATGGTATTGCTGCAGGGCACAAAAATCGCACATATGGTGGAGATGACGCAGATATGCTTAAAGGCAAAGAATTATAGAATTCTTTTTGAGAGGAGGCAGTTAACACTATAGGGCATATCCTTAACAAGAGTCATGACACCTCAAGAAGCTTATTCAAGTAAGAAACCCTCAGTTGCATATTTCAAGACATTTGGTTGTGATTGTTTTGTGCATGTTCTAGACTCATCCACATCCAAGTGGGATTCCAAGAGCAAAAAGTGTATCCTATTGGGATACAATATGGAGTCAAAGGGTTATCAACTATACGACCCAAGGGTAAAGACGATAATTTTCAACCGTGATGTGGTGTTCAAGGATCAACCTCATTATTGTGTATGTGCGTACATATATGAGCATACATATATGTGTACATATGTGTTCGAAATTAGGTGGGAGACCAAGTCTCGGGAGGTCATCCATCCCAGTTTTATTCACGCCAATGCATGCTCAACTAGAGGTTTCCACAAATTGGTCTAGCATCCAAACCCCAAAACCTTAAGATGATGGAGAACCTCTAGTCTATCCATTTTGAGGAAATCTCCTGGTGCTACGCTTTGGCACCACTTTTCTCAACACTCCCCCTTGATGCCAACTTACCCACTTATTCTTTAGCTCTCAGATGTTGAACTTGTCCATGTTTTCTTAGCTCACAGGATCAGCTTGGCTTCTCTAGTGACTCAAAGGTTACACTTCAATCCATGGCTCTGATACCATGTTGGGGGGGCAAGTCTCGGGAGGTCACCCATCCCAATTGTGTTCACGCCAATGTGCACTTCACTAGAACTTTTCTCTACAATATGTATGTATGTGCATGCATATATATGTTCCTAATGTATGCATGTATGTATGGAGAATGCCCTAAGTACCTCCCACCACACAATCGACAAATGTTGTTGGTCTCATGTCCCCAAAAGAAACCAACATTTCACACAAAGGGGACATATAGCCCTTCATGTCATTCATTGGAATGTGTACACGGTCCAGCCACGAAGTTAACGCTAGCTTTTCTAGCTTATGTAAGGGGATATGTTGTTGGGTGAGGAACCTCATTGGCCATATTTGAGCTCAAATTTATAATACAATCTTTCTATCTATCTACTGCTCTAATGTCAGTACAAAATTGACAGCGTTGCACTCACCAATGGCCATGTACAACAGCTTTCTCGGTCGAACCATCGCAAAAATCCGATCGATGTAGTCAAACATGTTCTGGAAGACTTCAGTGAACGTGGTGGGCGAGGGCTGCAAACACGCCAAGATAATTCCAAAGAATTCAGAACGCAAACTGAAGCAACCAAAATCAAACTTTGCCAACAAAGCCCTAATCCAAAAAATCCAAATTTCACAGGAGGAAATTATACTCAAAATCTGCTTCAACAATTTCTTCAAAATTAAGTAAAAAAGAACAGGTGATGGGGAAAAACACAAAGAATTCTTTTTAATTGATTTTCGCCCCCAAAAAAAGCAGCTAGGTTTAAAAAGAGCAGAGGATGCAGAAGAAACCCTAAAATCAAAGTAAAATATTACCCTGTCTTCAGGGTGAAAGCAGGGATGGATGATGCCATTCATGTCGAGGTAGAGGTTGTCAAATTCCAGGCCGTTAGGGTTGCGCTTGCTGGTGTCGATAGGAACGGTGACACCCTCAATGCACTGCGGCTCTTCTTCAATCACATCCGTAACTATGAGGGGGTATTTGTCTGCTAGCCAACGGTAGAAGGCTGGCACACCCATTGTGAATCAGCCCCTGCAAAAAAAAAAAAAAACCAAAAAAAAGACCCTTCTGCAACCCTATCAAGCCTTTCTCTCTCTAAGCGTGTTGCTGTTACTGTACGTATGGTTTGCTCCAGAGTTTGAAGAAATTCGCTCAGAAAAAAAGGGCGGGAACAAGGAGTCGCCGAGAAGATGGAATTGAGGCGAACCAAGGGGTGGGCGAGAAGGGTCCGGCGCGGCGAAACTCTAGTTGCCCCCTTCTAAAAAGGGTTGGTCGGCTCAGACACTTCCACCCTACTACAATAAAATCAATTGTTGCTTTTTGTTAGTGGAAGCTCGATGATCACGGTGATATGATGATGATGGTGGTGGTAATGACATGATATGATGATGATGGTGTTGCTGCTCATGTCGCACGAGGACTCGTATCCTTCTATGATGATTATTATAATGGTGTTCTTGATATGTTTCTTCTGATTATCGATGATGTTGATATTAACAACACTGGGATGTAGAATCACCAGAAGTCGAATCCAACGCAAAGACCAACATCAAAACGTAATTGCTTCTATCTAATAAGTCGATTCCATTTAACCATGATTGTACCTCCTAGCTACAATGTTGTATAGCAATCAAAATGTGTGGCCAAATCTATTATATGCAAACAAATTTTGTTAATTCCTTCTACTGCTGCACTACTGTATATATTTGGCAAAATAAATCGTATCCTTTTCATGTGGTACTACCAGAACAAACAATTGAACATAGCCAATTATGATAACATTCACAACTACATCCCATAGTGCACATTCATGCACAATTTATGAAAATTTCATATTTGGCAACGTTTGAGTATGCAAAAGAACACCACACAAAGACCTCCCCACTGATTAGTGAGCACAATTGAATCCATAGCCTCTAGAAGTCATAGGAGTTATATAGCCTTCTACTGTTGCACTACTGTATATATTTGGCAAAATAAATCGTATCCTTTTCATGTGGTACTACCATAACAAACAATTGAACTTAGCCAGTTGTGATAACATTCACAACTAATCCCATAGTGCACATTCATACACAATTTATGAAAATTTCATATTTGGCAACATTTGAGTATGCAAAAGAACACCACACAAAGACCTCACCCACTGAACATAATTGAATCCATAGCCTCTAGAAATCATAGGAGTTAGTGTTAGGAATCATAAAAAGTACAAGTATAAAGGATGTCATTTTTACAAGATAAGCATATAGGTGATATTGCACCAGTAGAACTTATAACTATGTGCATGGAGTTAGTGTTAAGAGTCATAAGAAGTACAAGTATAAAGGATGTCATTTTCACAATCCCCTATAGGATAAGCATATAGGTGATATCGCACCAGTAGAACTCATAACTATGTGGCAAGCAGATATCTATGGAAGGGTGTGCCAAAACACAAGAAAGACAATCATGAAGATAGCACGACTTGATTACGTTTTTTCAACAAGACTTGGAAGGGTGTGTCAAAAAACAAGAAAGCAAATCATGAAGATAGCACAACTTGATTGCGTTCTTATAACAAGACTTGAAAACTAGGCAACATTGTAAATAAGCATTAAAATAATAGTAATGAGGAGAACAATACCTCTTCTTTGCAGCAGCTCGGAATTCAACCCAGGTAGTTGGTTTGTTTGGTCTCTCTTGAATTTGTACATGGGCCTTCCACCATAATTTTGCGACTCCCCGCAATTGTAGCGAGGCAATTTTAGCCTTTCCTTCCTCATCGAATTCTCGAAGGGTAGAGAAATCCTCCAATTCTTCAATCCAAGCCTCAAGATCTTCTCCCGTCTTTTTTTCACCATCAAATTTTGAGAAATTTGCTTTCTTGAAAACCTACTCTAGGGTAGATTCGATCACATCTTCCTATACTTTAGCTTTTTTTTGAACTTCTAGTTCACGATCAAGATCAAGAAGAATCTGCACATAAATCTCAGTAGCACCCGCATCACCCTTGTTCTAATTTGAAGGGCCAGCTACTACGACTTTTCCTTTAGCTTTATTTAATTCTGCCCGTCAGCAATAACTTGAGCCTGTTCTGCCAACCTTTGTTAAATTACATTATTATCAGCCATCTTTCAAGCACGATTAAGGATGCAATCGCTCTTATACCTTTGTGGGGTTTCGGCTTAAAATCACAATACAATTCAAAAAGAATAGAATTTGCACAAATTTTTGAGGCAGAAAGAGAACAACACTGTATATATCAAGAAAGTTCTTACAACAATTTGATATGAAGCACTCTTGGAAGAAAGAGCTTAAACCACCCGACCACCCCTGAGCTTAAACCACCCTTGAGCTTAAACCATGCGACCACCCCTGAGCCATCTCACTCGCACTCTCGCTCTCATGAATAACTCGCACTCACGCTCATACTCACACTCACACATGCACTCTCACTCTCACAATCTTCTTCTTCGGTTTTCTATGAGTTTCTCCTCTTCACACCGAAAAGCCAAAAGTAGCCCTTTCTTGAGCTTTCTCGAACTATGTGTCATATTTTTAGCGATGTAGCCTTTTTCTTGGAAAAGCATGTTCAAGAAGCCTTCTTCACATGTGAGATTACATTTTTTTCTTTTTTTTCTTAACATTGGGAAAGCGTCCCTTTCTCATGCTGCGCCACTTGTACCTTGGTGACCCGCCGATGAGGATGCCCTTTCTTGAGCTTTCTTGAACTATGTGCCATATTTTTGGCGATGTAGCCTTTTTCTTGGAAAAGCATGTTCAGGAAGCCTTCTTCACATGTGGTTGTCATTCCTATGAGATTACGTTTTTTTCTTTTTTTTCTTAACATTGGGAAAGCGGCCCTTTCTCATGGTGCGCCACTCGTACCTTGGTGACCCGACGAGGATGCTCGATAGCTCATCTCGAATGTTCCATCCTCCTCTTTGACTTTGTCTTTGTTCGTTTGAGGCTAAATGTTTATCCTTGGCCTCCGTTTAGGACTTGCAATGTCTCAACACGAAAACCTAGGCACATTTTTAGTACAAAACCACTCAAAAACCACTTTGGAGTCACCAAACGGACGTGAAAGAATGCGAGTCACAAAAGTTTCACTCGAGCAAAGTTGTTCTACGTCTAAAATGGAAAAACTCTCTCATAGAGAGCTTCTCCTAATTCCACCTCTAACCTTATCAAAACTCACCCACAAAAATGACTACCTGCAACAATTGACCAAAACCAAAAAAAAATTATGCAATACAAAATTTTGTCAAAGCATGTTAAATGTCCTAACAAAGCATTCTACACACTTTCTACAGCATGAACACTTTCTACAGCATGAATTTTTGGAAAATATTTATATGAAATTAAGAAGCGTCACAATGATGGCCAAGATAGATATGAGATTCCTCTTCTTTTTTCTGGGACCCAATGAATATTTTATTAGGCCCTCTTTAGACACAATTGAGATGGTACTTGTTCCTTTGATAGGGCATTTAGGTTTAGTTTGAACAACCACCACCACCATGATGCTATCTCCTAGAGACTCGAGGAATACAAGTCCTTGCAATTGGTCATCTTTCTATTTCAATATGGTGCTACATTGGTTATTTTAGGAGCCCCATTTTCAATATAATGCTACATTGGTTACTACATACTTCCTTAATGGCCACAAATAACTCAATCTTTGTAACATGGTTGGACCCTTCTTTGGTTTTTAAGTTGCCATCTTTTGGCATCTTCTTGCACTCTTTAGCAATATTATCTTTATTGCTTCAATAAAACTAATAAGTTTTTACTTATTTGAAGAGCTAGAATCTTTATCCTTATTCTTATTTGTGGTAGCAAAGAGGACAAGGTCATCACTTATGAGTTACCTTTTCTCACCCTAAAGTAGAGTGTTTAACTTCTTGAAGTTAAGAGGAGTTGCCTAGCATTAGTGTTCAAAGATGTTAAAAAATTATCATATATGATTGGCAATATCTTGTGACAAAATGACAATCAAAATCTACAAAAGCTAGGCTCATAGTAATAGTCCATACATGGGAATAATAGACTTTACTCTTGATACCTCCTCATGAGGTTGTGGGACCTAAACATTTGGTTATAAAGCTCCAAACATTAGGATTAAAGTCTAATAACCACATGTATGGACTATATGGGATAACAATCCACACACGAGTTTGAAATGTGCTAAGTCTATCTCAAATTTGTCTCTAAGCTATCTAGCCTCCTAAGTTGTTTATCTGTGTGAACACAAGGATGTTGATATGCACCTGGCTATTTAGTTACGGCTTGACCTCATAATGGGAGAGCCAAGGGAGTCAGTGATTCTCACCTACTAGTTATATGGGTGACTCAAGGGTGCTCACCTACTATTAGTTATAAAACTTTTACATAAATTTGGTCTTGTTAGTCGAACCCCTCGTGTGAGTGAATCAAGGTTGCTCGCCTACTACTAGTTATATAGGCGACTCAAGGGTGCTCACCTACTACTTTATAATACTTTTACATAATTTTGGCCTTGTTAGCTGGGCTCCTCGTGACACAAGCTTGATTCTCGAGATGTGTGAACGTCCTTTAGATGCTTACAACGTGGCAAAGATTCTTTTATATGATGAAGATGTCTTTAGTAGGTTATTGTCAACATGTGCTTGAGTTAATGGAGCATGTGCTTGAGTTAATGGAACATGTGCTTGAGTTAATGGAGCATTCAATGTTAGCTTAATAAACCAACATACCCTCTCATGTTCTCAGTCAAGTCATTGTGATGGTATGAAACTGTGGTACACTAGGAAGTAAAATTGGTGAGGTGAATCGTCTCTCTTAAAAAGATGGGGTAGGGATGTTAGTGGTGAAAAAGTTAGTGTGATAGGGGGGAGGATTTTTAGTGAAAGAGTACTAGAATAATTTACATGTGAGCGGACTTTGATGTAATCTAAGTCTTACATAATTTTCTTCTTGTTAGTCAGTTTACTTCATGACTTAAGCTTGACACTGAAGGTGTGTGAACATACTTTAGATGCTTTTACAGCACGATAACGATGATTTGAAAATATAATGATGACATGATGATGATATCTTTGGATTAAAGGTGACCCTACCAAACATGTGCTTTGGCAATTGAAGGCTCAAGTTGATGGAGCACTTCATGTTCAATCACCCACTCATGATCTTGAGCATTCACAATTTTACTTCTCTTGCCCGAAATGACTTTTTAAGTGCCAATTGATAGGGTGGATAGTTCTTTTATCTTTTTTATCAGATGGAACCCTATCTCCTGAAATTTCTTATCCCTTAAAAAAAACCAAATTTATATGGATTTGGTTTCATTATAGACAATAGTATCAGTTTTATTTACACGTCTCATTGTGAGAGCTTGGATTTTTTTATAGATCCATCCTCTATACTTTTTGGTGGATCGTTTGATTAAGACCATTAATGAAATACTTCTCTATACCTAGGTTTTTTTGGCCTCTCATCCTCTAGGCACTTGTGGTGATGAGATTACAAACTTTTGCATTGTAGTATTTCACTTGTTTAACCTTATGATGAAGATTGTTTGTAAATTAACCCATTCCTTCATCATGACTAGAAAATCCTTATAACAATTATAAGCCATCGTTTGTTAAACACATAGGGAAAGCCCATTGCATGTTTTCCCTCCTTTTGCTTTCAATGAGATTTGTGTTGAATCTATCTATAACCATTGTGCACTTGGACATGCGCTTGTGACATGTACACACTACAAAAGATGCCAGCATAACAAGGTTAAGGAAGACAATGCAAAGTGGATTAAATGTCTACATCAACCAAAGTTAGGTTCTTAATGCTTAAGTATCAAAATCCAATGGCATGATGGGAGTCATTTTTCTAAGGCTCCAATGCACTTGATCGCAAAAATCATAGAATATAACACAATTGCAAAAAACAATCATTGAATCCTTGATCTCAGTTTATCATCCAAGTACAAGAATCACAGAAGATAGAAGGAATATCCACCACAAGACAAAATGATATTTATTATATACAAGAGTCATAGAGGATAGAAGGAATATCCACCACAAGACAAATTAATATTATGGAAGAGAATATACGACTCATGGGTTAGCTCAAATCCACCCACACCACAAGACAAAATGATATTTATTATATACAAGAGTCATAGAAGATAGAAGGAATATCCACCACAAGACAAATTAATATTATAAAAGAGAATATACTACTCATGGTTTAGCTCAAATCCACCCACACCACCTTTGAGCTATCTCACACTTTCACTCACTCTCATTCTCACTTACACATTAATCTTCTAAAATCAAAATGCATATGGTTAAGATGATGGCCTTGTTGAAGACTTGCCTCTTAGCACCAATAATAAAAAAATCTCCCCAAAATAGGGTGCCACGGATAGTCAAAAAGGAACTTCTTGGGTAATAAAAAAAGTGCTCTCTCTCTCTCTCTCTCTCTCTCTCTCTCTCTCTCTCTCTCTCTCTCTCTCTCTCTCTCTCTCTCTCTCTCACACACACACACACACACACACACACACACACACAAAGTGTGTAAAAAGAGCCCTTGTTAAAAGGCCATAATGTTTGATCATGTTGTTGTATAAACATGCTCTTTAGCTCTATGTAAATCTCTTTTTGGGCTCCACATCTTCACATCTATAGTTTAAGAAAGTTAATCTTAGCCTTCAAACATGATATGTGAACTAGGCAAAAGTTCATTACAAAACCACTTACATAGTAACTTTGGGCCTTTTTTTGGGGACAAAAATGAAAGAATTAGCTTAGACACAAAAGCGACAAACTATGTTCACTTTAAAAGTTATAAATCCCTTTCATCCCTCTCATACAACAATTCTCATGAATCTTTATCTATCATGCTCACTCATAAGAAGGGGAAAAAGTACATTTCCTACATTAAGGCAAAAAAATATGTGACTAAATAACAAATGGAAATGAGTTTCTAGGCCTAAACTAACATTTCCTACATTAAGGCAAAAAAATATGTGACTAAATAACGAATGGAAATGAGTTTCTAGGCCTAAACTAACATTTCCTACATTAAGGCAAAAAAATATGTGACTAAATAACGAATGGAAATGAGATTCTAGGCCTAAACTAACATTGTGGATAAAATCTTTTAATAAAATTTAACCTATGAGGTGGCTTTTGGTGATGAGGCAGGTGGAACATGGGACGTAGATGATGGGACGATGTCGAGAGGTTGCTGATGATTTCTCACAATGTTGTGTGGAAACAAGTGAGGTATCTAGAAACACCTGGGGATGCAAGAGTGTTGTTGGTGAGATGAGGGGTGTAGAGGTCATTGGGGGAGTGTAGGGAAAGAGAGGTGGGCAGATGACAACGTACCTGCATCCAAGAAGGATGTGCCAAAAAAGATCTTTACGGTAATGGTGGTAGCAGTAAAGGTGGTCAAATATGGATCACTAGATAATGGGGGAGGCTTCTTATGTGTTTTCGCTTGTCTCAAGTACAGTGAAGCCTCCAGATGGAGTGGTAAAGGAGAACCCCCTTCTCTCATATAGGACCTTGTAGTCACGTGTCAGTGTGCCAAACCAACACATTGGTATGCCACACCAATGTCGAAGTTGCTTGGGGGCTTGAGGTCTCCTTATCTCCCATGACACCATCAAAATCACCATCATTATCATCAAAATTATTGCCCTCATCTTGTCTTGCTTTACTCTATGGCTTCAAGCTTCATATTTACCCATAAAATTCATGGGATTCCATGTACTTCTCACATCATGAGGGTAAGCCATATGGTTAGTGTTAAAGTGGTAGGTTTGGAAATCTTGAACTAGATGTTGATGTTTCCAAATTATGTGGGATAATACCAAATTTTTTATAGAGGGGTATTGTATATTGGCTTCTACAACCTAGTAAACCATATGTATCATCTACAAAATGCCATTCTGTTGCCCTCATCAAGCTGATTACATCTCTATGATTGTATCTCTAATATTTGTGGAGGAGGTAGGGTATGGACGTTGGCCTTTGTGGCACTATAAGCTTGGGAGGCTTCCCCCTTATATAGGATGTCAGAGTAGGTAAGGATGTGGCACCAACTTTTAAGATTAAGGGTGAGGGGATGATAGGGTGATTTGAAGAGGGTGGTGGGCTCAGTGAAAGCAATGTTGTCTCTAGAAGAAGAGAAGTTTCTAGAAGGATTATGGGATTTTAACAAGGATTTGTAAAAGGCGGTAGCAGGGATATCATCTTCAATTAAGATAAGTTATAGCAAAATGTTGAGCTGTATAGGGACCTATAGAGAACTTCTAATAGGTTTGCATGGAGTTGTGGAGGAATGGTGATCACTTTGTGCTTTATGATCAGGGTTACCTACTCAAATTTTTAGGGGCATCTTTGGCCTCTAATAGCTTCCTCTCAAGTTATCGAAGATTGTCTTGTCCTTCTCAAGTGCCTTGTCAAAAAGCTTTATCTAGTTTGACAGCTTGTTGTGTAGTGTATCGTTGGTTGCTAGCCTTTGCATGGCTATGTCCTGGACATGTGCTAATGTAGCATGTTTCCCCTTAAGGGACTTGTTGCTTGTAATTAGGGAACCATCCAGCTCTTTTTTCATCATTGTTTTCTCTCTCTAGGCTTTCAATCCTCACCTTGACCTCTAGGGCTTAACTAGAGTTGATCATTGGTTGTTGTGAGACAGCCGCGGTCTAGTGGTATGGATTGGGAGACGAGGAGTGCTTCTTGTGCCATCTAAACGTGCTCATTATGAATGACATGATTTGAACTATAAACAATCACTTTATTAAACAAGCCTATTTTATTCATGTTAATCTCATTTTGATTAACAAAGATGCTCCTCCAATTGAGGACATTAATAAGTGTCATGTAAAGGCACTAGAAAAATTGTATTGAGATATTGGTCACCCAAGGCCTTAGTAAGTTTTGGGCGCCTAAGTGTAGTTGTATAAAAGGCAATTCTCATAATTAAATGACACAATCCCCCTTTGTGCTATGAGAACTCTTGTACTTTGGAGAGAGAGAGAGAGAGAGAGAGAGAGAGAGAGAGAGAGAGAGAGAGAGAGAGAGAGAGAGTCCTCTAGTACATGGATGTGCCTCTTTCATGCATGCATGTGTATGAGAGAGTGAGAGGACGATTAACTTGCATTCGTGGTGTGAGTGACTCCATGGTAACATCATGGAGGTGGAGTACGGAGGAATGGAACTTTTAAAGCTAGCTTGCAAGGGACATGAGCTCGAAGCATTGGTAAGTACCCACCAACGATTATTGTGTCTATTGCTTCTCCTGTGTGCGGTTGTGTGGAGTTCCCACTCGGGAGATGCGGTAGCCTATAACATTTTTGGCACTGCTGTCGAGGAAACACCTTTGTTTCTTCCACCCTCTTAGAGCTTCAACTCCCATTATGCAAGATTCACCATTGCCTTTGCATTTGGAAGATGCAATGTGAAGAAACTATGTAGATAAGGTTTGAGCGGTAGAGAAGGAATTGCAGAAAATCATGTGTTGAAAGTGTGGGTGAGTACTTGGGAGAACCTAGAGGAAAGCTACAATTCAATTTTGTTATTTTTCATCACCAATCTTGCTACTGTGAGCTAGAAGGGGTGACACTTTGTTTTTATGTTTTTTCCAAAAATTACAAAAATAAAGAGCCATTGGTTGTGTTCATGATCTGCATTGCATTCCTAATCCTTAGCAAAAGCATTCTGGATCAATTGGATAGGGAAATGACACTCCAAAACATTATTCTGTCAACGTGGTAGCTAAATACGTGAAAGTGCAGAAAATGGTTCACGGTGTGAACCATTTCCTGCTACTTCGCGACGTGAAATGCCTTCCGTATAATCAACGTCGAGATTCTTGGGATTACCTTACTAAAAATAGGGCACCTTATCCGGACACATCTGACACAACGAAATTAAAAAACATTATCACGTGAATAGCAGTGAAGCGTTTCACAATGTGAACCACAACCTGTTTCACGATGAAATAGTAGTGAAGCGTTTCACAACGTGAACCACAACCTGTTTCACGATGTGAACCATTTTCTACTTTACGGTGCCATTGCTGCTTGCTACTTCTCGGGTTAACCCTTCACGTGTTAGCAGTTCATGAGTTAAGCTCTCACACGGGCTGTCCTGAGCAACAAAATTTTACTACTGTGTAGCGATATGTTGTTTAGTGATCATGTAACTTGTTAAAAAAAAGCTAGTGACTCCCCAATCTGTCCTAGCTTTTTTTTTGATACAGACACAGTAAACTTCAAAAAGAAAGTAAACCTTCAAAAGATGCAAGTGAATAAAATGTAATTTATATTGCTCAATTGATTGAAAGTACATCAAGTTCAAGTAATTTACGATGTCATCGTAAAGCTGGACATTAGGGAGTGGAGTGGATCTAGTTGATGTTGGCAGTGTAGGCTCATCAAAACCATAGTGTGATGGGCCTGCACCAATTGAACGTGGGCCTATCTCAATGGAGTAGACTATCCCCATGGAAACGACTGGCCACATGGGACTATATTGGCCATATGGAGTCGATTGGCCATATGGAGTAGACTGGCATGATGGTATTTTGTCCTACATATAAGGATGTATGAATGGACTTACAAAATGCATAAAGGGGGCATAAAATATATAAAGGCTAAATATTGTGTATGTGAAAAGGGGTCATAAAACATACATGTGTATGTGAAAACTTTGTCAATGCCTACTACCCCATAACATTGGTTGATGATGTTGAGCAAGTTTGTGACATTTACATCTTGTCTAGGGTGGATCAAAATAAAAGTTTGAGGAGGATCACCCATGATTGCCTACATGATTACATCTTGTCTAGGGTGGATCAAAATAAAAGTTTGAGGAGGATCACCCATGATTGCCTACATAATAATTAGATTAAGGAATCAAAATATGATTAGAGTAAGGAATCAAAATAGCACACTCATTTACATAATGATTTAAAGGCTTTATGCATAAGGCTATGGATAAGCTTTATGAATAGGCTATGCATAAGCTTTATGCATAGGTTATGCATATGCTTTATGCATAGCCTATGAACAGCTTTATGCACAGTCTATGCATAAGATTGATGCATAGTCTATGCATAGGGGCTATGCATAAGCTTTATGCATAGCCTATGCGTAGGCTATGCATAAAGATTATGCATAAGATATGTATAAATATATGGATAGCCTATGCACAAGCTTTATGCATAGAGGTTTATGTATAAAGTCTCTTTGCATAAAGCTTATGCATAGCTTATGTATAAACGCTTTATGCATAGGCTATGTGAATATAGTCTCTTTGCATTAAGCTATGCATAGGGTTTTTTATACATAGCCTATGCATGAAGCCTTTATGCATAAAACTATACATAGAGCTTTATGCACAAGTTATGCATAAAGAGAGCTTATGCGCATAAGCTCTCTATGCATAGGGTTTATACATAGCCTATGCATGAACCCTTTACGCATAAAACTATACATAGAGCTTTACGCATAAAGAGAGCTTATGCGCATAAGCTCTCTATGCATAAAGCCTCTTTGCATTAAGCCTTTATGCATAGCCTATGCATTAAGCCTCTATGCAGAGCCTATGCATAAAGCCTCTATGGAGCATAAAGGTATGCATACCCTATGAATAAAGGCTTTATGCATAAAACTATGCATAGAGTTTTTATGCACAAAGCCTCTATGCATAAAGAGAGCTTATGCATAAGGTCTCTATGCATAAAGCCTCTTTGGATTAAGCCTTTATGTATGCATTGAGAGATCTTTTATGCTCTCAATGCATGCATAAAGAGATCTATACATGCATTGAGACCAAACCCTGTGATGAAAGCAAAAAACCTCAAAAAATACAAAACCCCAGAAGAGCCTACAAAATATCAACAAAATAAATCAATGTACTCTATGTAAAAAGTTAAAAAGTATAGTACATTTTATTATAAGGGAACGCAAGAGGAGAAGCGAAAGAGGGAAAGTTGAAGAAGAAGGTGAGTCTCCTTAACCCTATCCCTAATACATGCATGCATAACCCTTATGGTTTATGAAACCCTAACCCTTGCTTCTAAATAGAAAGCCTGATATAGAGAGTTTTGATGGAAGCTATCCACATTAAAGCTCTATATTGGCACTTCTATGTAGAAGCTAGGGTTAGGGTAAGGCAAGGAGAGAGGAGAAAGAGAAAGGAAAGAGAGGGGAAGGAAGAGAAAAGCTCACCTCAAAGCATAGATGGAGCTTTCATGGAAAGTTTGAGGGTAAAGGACAAGGAGATGAAGCTTTCCATGAATGATTTAGCATAGGAGAGGGAGAGAATAGCACATACCTTGGAAGAAGATGAGCTTTGATGGGAGGAAAAAGTGGAAGGGACGGAATTAACATGGGTGGGAGGAAGAGTTGCATCAATCGACTGCTATCCAAGCTATGTGCTATTTTGGTGGTAGGTAGAAACGTGATGGCGAAGATTTAGGCTTTAGCTAGGAGTACTTTTTAGCAGGTCGTTGCTAAGAAGCAAAATTTTAGCTAGTTTTGTTGCCCAATTAGCAAAACTAGTAGAAAAAATTTGCTACTAGTTTAGCTACTCAACTAGCCAAATCTTAGGCCACTTTTCACCTAGCACTTCTAGACATCATATATCTTTTTATGGTAATATATATACACTTGTGGTCTGATTATAGATCTCTAACAATGATCATATATATTTTTATGCTAATATATATACACTTGTGGTTTGATTGCATATCTCTAACAGTGATCAAGGGCTGGATATTAGTTCCGAAGCATGGTTGAGAGAAAAGATATGATGTATGTGTGATCGATGCAAGGGCCATTAGATCATTTGATCAAAGACTGTCCATATTGCACAAGTGGTTCTGCTCTACCACTTCTAACCATGCCACTATTAGGACTATAAGTGTGCAACCTAGGAATATCACGCCATTGAATGTCTTGACACGAGTGCAAGCAAAACAAGTGGGCAAGGGGAAAAACGTAGCAGATGTTACAACCTCTAAATCTGGGAGAAGGAGAAGGAGAAGAGTGGGCAAGGGGAAAAACGCAGTAGATGTTACAACCTCTAAAACTGGGAGAAGGAGAAGAATGAAGAAAGTGGTTAAAGGTGATACCATGGTCACAATTTAGGATGGATCCGAAGAAGATGCCATTGATACCGGATCCATGCAATCAAAGAAGGAGATGACCAAGTGCTGAAATAGGATGGGCAAACCCAAGAAACTACAAAGGAGAGACCAACAACCCCAAGGGGATTGGAGAATATCCAAACGCTACTGAAAATGAAATAAGGAAGCTTGATGAAGTTAACGAAATCACAAAGCCAAATTAAGGGCTAATAGGGCTAGGGATATAGTGTATCCAAGAAACGAGCTGATAAAGGAAAGGAAATTAGATGTGCCTACTCCAATTCCAAAAGGATCCAAGGAAGGGACTCACAATGACCTCATGGCAAGAATGTTTGAAGAATAAGAGCAAGAGTTGTCCATCCATTCATTACCTAGGATTGAATGTGCGACAAACACATGGAAGATTCCCTCACTTGCCAAGGAGACTAGAGACATAGGCAGTCTCGCAGCCATATTGTCCCCACTACCATCAAAATGCCGCTAGAACCATTGTTACACAATACCTCGATATTATGGGCAGATATCAAGGACTGGGTAGTAGAGGGAAGATTAAACCCGATGTCTACTGTAGAGGAGATTCAGTCATCTCTAGCAGAGAAAAACCTAGTGCACGAGGAGGAGGGAACTCCTAGATTTGTCAAAATACCTGTCAATCAATTGGGCCGATATTATGAGAGTGATGATACAAATGCTAAGATCCCAATTCACCATAATGGATAGCAAGCACTGGCTATCCTAGATAGATGAGCAGGGGTGAGCGTTATCACCAAATGATGTTGGGAAAATTGGGGTAAACCAGAATTGGAAAGAGCAGATCTAATCATCAAAATGGCAGATGGAACATCCTCAAGACCCATGGGGCTATTGAAAAACATAGGACTTAAGGTCTTTTCATTCCGCTACCATTATACATTTGTTGCGCACTAACTGGATTCATACGACATTATCTTGGGGGGTAGACCTTTCATGAGGGAAGCCAAATTGGTGTATGATTGGGTGTTAGATCAAGTGTATGTTTGAAAGGACTCGCAGATTCTAAAGATAGATCTACAAATGTGGAAGGCACACCCAATGGAAGGGCAATTGCTTGAAAAGGATTCGGTCACCACCACTCAATGAACCAGGTCCCTACAAGCCTGCCAACCCATGGAGGAGAATTCACAGGAAGAGGAAGAGGCCGCAATGTACGCGTCGCTTCCACCTCCATATTTTAGGAAAAACTGGATGCATGTGCTTGCTACTATAGACGTGTTGCCTTCCAAAGGAACCTAGTACATTGAATTAGGAAACGTGTTGAGATATCAAGCGCATCTAGTGAGGCGATGGACACTAGTGACCCACCTGGGTGATAGGCCCCACACTTACACCACTGGCATGGTTGGTGAGATCATGGGTGATATGCGGCCAGTGGGATGACAGGCTATGTGACAGCCATGGCATAGTTATAGCGCTAGCTCATTTAGTTGGGTTCACTTTATTGAGAACCCTAGTATGTATTTGGTTGAGTATCTTTTCATATTGTGTACTCTTATCTTTGTATATGGTGTGTTGAGTGTTGAGTGAAGAAGAAGAAGATTTTCAGCCTCTCACGTGTGTGTTCTCTTTTAGGGTTTTGTGAGTGTGTGTGTGTGCTTGCAAGAGCTCAAGCTCTCTTCTCCCCTACATCTTTTCATGGTATCAGAGCCTGGTTCATGCTAAGGTGCTGAGTTGCAAGCAAGAGAAGCATAGGAAGCGGTACAAGGGTAAGAGCTTCATCTACTCTTCCCTATTTGTGTTGGTGACTACACCCTTGTCGGGAGCTCTACGGGAGGCATTGGCAAACGATCTCTGATTGAGGAGCTTTCTTCGTGAGAGTAAAGCTATAGGACAACTATACTGTCCTATTGTATTGGATAGACTTTTCGGGCCAAAAACGCATTTCGAGCGTGTTACGACCTCCGTTTTTTCAAAAAGTAGGCGATTTCGAGCACTGCAGGTAAGTCATCGATTCTCTGCAAAACTCTATTTTAAGAACTGCAGGAAGACAGATTGGTTGTGCAGACATTGTGTGTGCTGCAAAGAGGTCAACAGTTGCCATTGGGTGTATGTATGCACATTGAAGTCACTGGTTGTGACATTTGAGTGTAGTACAGTACCGCTACAGAAAATACAGCAGTTTGTGCAAGCAGGACAAACTAGAGTGCTGTTTCTGGTAAATTTGTGTCTGGCAAGATATCAAATGATGGCATAACCCAGATTGTTGCTAAGAAGCTTGATAAGAACAACTTCCATGCTTGGAGGTTCAGGTTGACGAATTTCCTGATGGGAAAGGGTTATTGGGACTACATAGAAGGTGAGCATGAAGAGGCACTAGAGATACTGGAGATCAATCTGACTGCTGTAGATGTGAAAGAGTTTAAGGATTGGAACCAAGGAGCCAGAAAAGTTATGTATTGGTATACAGGACACCATGATTGGGCACATACAGAATGCCAAAGTCCCCCAATGAGGCGTGGGACACCTTGGTAAAACTCTATGAAACGAATACCAAGGCACGAAAGATACAGTTGAAAAATGAAGTTCATATTGTGGAGAAAAAGAGTATGTCTGTGAATGACTATGCATTGAAGATCAAGGGTATTGTGGAATCCCTTGCATCTATTGGCGTTTCAGTAGATGATGATGATAAGGTGAAAGTCTGTCTACGTGGTCTCGGGCCACAATACAAGGCATTCAAGACGTCTATTCAAACTCGGGAAAACATTCCCAATTTCACAGATTTGGTGTCTATGTTGATTATAGAAGGGAAGAGCTTGGGTGAAGACCAATAGTCTTCACAAAACAAAAATAGTTCAGAGCAACAGGCCTTCTACACAAGTTCAAGAAGAGGACGAGGTAGAGGAGGCCGTGGACGTGGCCAAGGAGGTGGCCAAACAGGTAATCAAAATTATGGCTAGCAACAGCAACAACAACAGTCCTAAAATTCACAAGAACAACGACACGCAGGTGGAAGAGGCCAATTTAGAGGCCGGGGGAGTCAAAGAGGTCATGGAAATTGGCAAAGGCAGTATAATGATACACATGGATGCTTTTATTGTGGTAAGCCTAGACATATGCAGGCAGATTGTTATTTATAAGAAGCAAGTTGACATGCAAAATGGGAAATTACAGCAAAACAACTATGCATCCTTGAGCAAAAACAATGAGGATAATGAAAGGTTGTTTGTTATGCAGCATGTTAATGCCAAGTCTAAAAATGTTGAAGCAGCGATGTATGGTATGTTGATTCAAGTGCTTCGAACCACATGACAAGTTTTCTCCCAACACACATTTCCAACAACCTCATCAATGCATGTGGGCTCTACAACCTGCATAACTTTTGCCATGTATGCATAGTGATGTGCCACATAACCATCATAGGTAAACCTCTGCACAGGATTCCTCACTCTCCTAGATCTTTGCAGCTTTGCATTCATGGCTTCCATAGTCTTCTTTACACCAGGTGTTCTCATAGCTTCTGGTATCCCAAGATCCTCATTAAGGCTCATCTATGAGCCACTAGACTCTCCATCAACATGAGAATGCCCTGCAAAAATGTCAGGCATACTGACGGGCTCAACCACTTTCTCTTTCCCTTTATGTGATGTACTAATCACATTTGCAGGACTTGTATTATGATGCAGCCTGCCACTCCATGGTCTAACTGAACCACTAGTAGATGAGGACTCTCCTGGTCCACTCAAAGACTGTGATTGCTGACTTGCATTTTGTGCAACCACATTTCCACTCACATCAGCCCCAACAACTTCTTTTTCAGTAGCATACCAGTTGCTCATCTCATCAAAAACAACATCCCTGCTTACCCTCAACTCACATGTAGCAGGGTTATAACATCTGTATCCCTTTTACTCAAGGGAGTGTCCAATAAACACACATTTTTCAGCTTTTGGATCCAGCTTAGTTCTCAACTCATCTGGCACATGCACATATGCAATGCATCCAAAGACTTTCAGATGAGACAAATCAGGTTTTCTGTCAGTAAACCTCTCACATCATGTATGGCTGCAATTGGAGTCCTGTTCATGATGTAAACTGCTATAGAAACAGCCTTAGCCCAATAGCTATGCGGCATATTCTTCTCTCCCATCAATGCTCACACAATCTCAGCAATGTGCTTGTTTTTGTGCTCAGCAACTCCATTTTGCTGCGGAGTGTATCTGCATGTAAATTGTCTCCGAATACCATTCTTCTTCAAAAATTCAAAGAACTCATTGGAGAAGTACTCTCCCCCTCCATATGACCTTAGGCACTAAAAATATTTTCCTGTGCAACAGTGAGAGTTGTGATAGCAGTGGCTGCGTCAAAGCAATGGTCTTTACATATCAGATGGATGTAAAGAATGCATTCTTGCATGGGGATTTGTAGGAAGAGGTGTATATGTTGCAACCACCTGGTTATGAGGATGTGAGTCACCCCGAGCATGTTTGCAGGTTAAAGAAGGCCTTGTATGGCTTGAAACAAGCACCAAGAGCATGGTCTGACAAGATTTCTGAATATCTTGTCACACTATTGGCCTTCATGTAGCCAATGTAGATTTCTCGCTGTATGTGAGACACAGTGATAGAGAGGTTGTGCTTGTTGTCATCTATGTAGATGATCTGATCATTATGGGAGACCATGATGCAGAGATCTTTGATGTAAAGATCTTGCTTAGACAGAAGTTTGAGATGAAGGATCTAACGGGGAGCTCAGATATTTCTTGGGCATTGAGGTGATTAGGTCACCACATGGTATTGGATTACTGTAGAGACAGTATGGCTTGGACATGTTATCCAAGTATGGTATGATAGGCTGTAAGCCTATCTCAGTGCCATTGGATCAAAATGGCAAGTTGAGTGTAGATTCAGGAGAGATTTTGGAGGATCCTACTATGTATAGGCGCATAGTAGGAAGCTTGATCTACATGACGATCACCAGGCCAGATTTGAGCTATGCTGTTAGGTTGGTGAGTCAGTTTATGCAGGTGATTAGGTCACCACATGGTATTGGATTACTGCTAGAGACAGTATGGCTTGGACATGTTATCCAAGTATGGTATGATAGGCTGTAAGCCTATCTCAGTGCCATTGGATTAGAATGGCAAGTTGAGTGCAGATTCAGGAGAGATCTTGGAGGATCCTACTACATATAGGTGCATAGTAGGAAGCTTGATCTACATGACGATCACCAGGCCAGATTTGAGCTATGCTATTGGGTTGGTGAGTCAGTTTATGCAGGTTCCTTGGAAGCCGCATTTGGATGCATTGAGACGCATACTGAGGTATGTGAGGTCTACTTTGCATTGAGACGCATACTGAGGTATGTGAGGTCTACTTTGCATTGTGGACTATTTTATGAAAGTGGGACAGAGATATGTGTACATGGGTACACAGATGCTGATTGGGTTGGTAGTATCTCAGATAGAAGATCTGAGATAAGGCCTGCTAAAGTTGAGCACGAGGCTGACGGCAATGGCTCAGAAAAAAGATGAGGAGGAGGATAGGCCAGACTTACTCTCAGTGCCACACCATTTTAAAACATACACCATTGATGAACAAAAAGTGGTCCAATTGATGGCTAAAAGAGTAAAGGAAGATGGCCAATCCACATCCTACGACGGTCCAATTGAAGTTAAGAAGGTTGATCTTGCAGAGCCAGGGGAGGATCCCAAACCTATCTATATTTCTCTTTGCTAAAGAACAAGAACTCATTGCTCTTCTCCTCAAAGAATTTAAGGATTGCTTTGCTTGGAAATACATTGAAATGAAGGGTGTACCACCCGAGGTGGTTTAACACACGATTTCGATCATGGACCAGATCAAGACCATTTTGGCAAAAGCCATACCAGATGAATCCGAAATATGTAGCCATTATAAAGGAGGAGGAAATTGATAAACTCATTGCTTCTTCAGATTTCATCTATGAGATCGAGCACATAGATTGCTGTAATCACCAATCGTGATTGTGCCAAAAAAGAATGGAAAATTGAGAGTCTGTGTCGATCTCAAAAAGGTTAAAGTAGCCACTAGGAAAGACCACTACTTACTGTTGTATACTAAACATGTATGGGAATGGATAGCAGGTGAAGAAGCTTACAGCTTCTTAGATGGGTTTTCAGGCTATATTCAGGTGTCCATATAGCGCTAGAAGACTATTGGAAGAGAGGGAGAGACAAAGAATGAATGGAGCAGTACTCAGAGCCTACAGGCTCACCTTCTTCTATTCATTACTTTCACACTCACACACATGTATATAGAAAAGATCTACTCTAGCTAATATCTATCTGTGATTGGCTTATTAACTACTGCACACATGTCTAGCTATATCTAGCTATAGCTGGTGTTGGTCTTGATCTAACACATAAAGAAGGAACACACGGGAGCTCAGCTTGACTTCTAACACTCCCCCTCAAGCTCAAACCATCTGAGTAGCTATCGAAAATAGATGAACTTATCTTTACCAAGTGATTTAGTAAAGATGTCTCTTCAGTCTTCACATGCAGCAAGTCAATCTACTCTGCTAATAACATTTCTCTGATGAAATGGTAATGAACTTCAATGTGTTTCGATCTTGCATGGTAGACGGGATTGCTTGCAAGCATGACACTGCTCAGATTATCACAATGTAGCTTCACTTTGCTATCCAAGTGGATCCCAAAGTCATTCAGTAACTTCTGTAAACCAAACAGCTTTATAGGCTGCTAAGGCCGCACCACGGTACTCAGCTTCTGTACTAGACAATGCAACTGTAGGCTGTTTCTTACTCTGCCAACTGATCATGCTATTGCCCAATCCAAATGCATAGCCACTGGTTGACCTTCTGTCATAGGCACAACTAGCCCAGTCAGCGTCAGTATACCCTGTCAAGTCAAGGGGTTTCCCATATGCATAAAACAACCCATAATCTGTCATAGCCTTTACATATCTCATGATTCTCCTGACTGCATCCAAATGTGGCTTGCAAGGCTTCTGCATAAACTGACTGATCAGCCCCACAGCATAACTCAAGTCAGGTCGCGTAATAGTCAGGTAGATCAATCTGCCCACCATCTGACGATACATGGTTACATTCTCTATTTCAGCTCCAACATCAATCTGTAGCTTGCATTTTGCTCTAGGGGTGTATCCACAGCCTTGCATTCAGCCATACCATACTTCTGTAACATGTCATGAGCATACTGCTTCTATAGCAACCATATGCCGGGAGGTGTCGACATTACCTCAATTCCCAGAAAATATTTCAACTCACCAAGATCTTTGACTTTGAATTCAGCCTGCAAACATGATTTAATTTCAGCAATCCCGCTTTCATCATCTCCAGTAATGATTAAGTCATCAACATAGACAACCAGAAATACATAGCCATGATCTGTCTTCTTCACAAACAAACTGTGATCTGCATAACCCAACTTAAACCCATGTTGCTGTGAATAGCTGCTAATTCGAGCATTCCATGCTCTGGGTGCCTGTTTCAGCCCATATAATGCCTTTTTCAGCTTGCATACATGTGCTGGAAAATCCGAATGCACATAGCCTTCAGGCTGCTCCATATAAACCTCTTCCTGCAACTCACCATTCAGAAAGGCATTTTTCACATCCATCTGCCATAACTTCTAGCCTTTAGCTGCTACCAATGCAATGACAGTTCTGATAGTAGCCATTTTAGCTACAGGGCTGAAAGTCTCCTCATAGTCAAGACCATATTGTTGCGCATACCCTCCTTTTGCAACCAGCCTGGCCTTGTAGCACTCTAATGACCCATCTGATTTGCACTTAACCTTGTACACCCATTTGCAGCCAATGGTAACATCATGAATCCCTATTGTAGGGGTTCATCAATTCAGCACATAGACAGCAGTCATCACTGCTTCAGCCCAGTAAGCATTAGGCAGATATTTTTCATTTAGCATAGCTCTAGTTGACTCCATCAGTACCCTGTTTTTCCTCTCTGCAACAACATTCTGCTGCAGTGTATAGCTGCAAGTGAGCTGCCTTCTTATCCCATACTTTGCAAGATATCTGTCAAACTCCTTAGAGACATATTCTCTGCCTCCATCTGAACTAAGACAAGATACGTAGCAGCCCAACTCATTTTTTAGCATACTGTTTGAAGTCTCTGAAGACATCAAACACGTCATCTTTATGCTTTAGTATGTACAACCAAGTGTACCTACTGAAATCATCAATGAAATATACGTAGTAACGAGCTCCTCCAAACGAAGCATTATGTGATGGACCCCAAACATTAGAGTGCACCAACTGTAAGGGTCTCAAGCTATTCTTTACATGCTTCATGAAGGGAAATCTTGCCTGCTTTCCAAACTGACATGTAGGACATACATGACCAAAGTCATTATACTTGAATTTGGGCAATCCAAGTACCACTTCCTTCTGCTGTATAGATTTCAGCTTTTGTACATTGACATGGCCAATCCTCTTGTGCCAAATCTCAACATCCCGAATAGAACCCTCATCATGTGCAAACACGGCTGCCTTAAGTTCAGGAATGGATGCATCCAAGGTGAACATCTTGCCATCCCTTCTGCCTCTAGTAATTAATTTGCAGCCATTATCGTATTCTTCAATAAAGCATCCATCTTTATTGAATCTCACCTGCAGATTTTGTTCAGCCATCTGTCCCATAGACAAAAGATTCTTTGTTATTGATGGTACATGCACCTCCCTTCCTCTCAAGAGTAGGCATGCCTTTCCTAACTCTTCCTCAGGGATTATCACATTATTATCAAAATCAGAGTCCCATCCATCTTCCTTATCAGCATCATTAGCAGATTCGAGTGTTAAATCCTCCACTGAGACTTCCTCTACCTGCAGAACTGTTGTGGTGGATGCATCCCCATAGTACAAAACATCTAGAAGGTCATGTGGTTATACCATTCGTATAGGAATAATGTCATATCCATCTGAGTCACAAAATTGAATTGGCTTAGGTAAAGCACAGGTCGATAAAATTGCAAGGACATGACTCCATTCTAGTGGATCAATTAAATGCTCAGGGAAGGGTTGTGGAATGTATGCCTCATCTGATACACTTCGATTACCCTTAAGTCTCTCAGTGTTGAAATCCTTACATGAGGCTCCACACATCCACAGATCTTCTTCCATCTGACAATGTAACTCTTGAGCCCTCAGATGAAGCAAAATCAAACTCATCTATTGGAGACCTTGTTACATCACGATATGAGTGATTCTTTAGGTTGACCCTTGTGATGACAGAATCATGTCGGAGATACAAATAATTGTATCCCCGATCTTGAATCATTTGAAATTGTCGCATGAATGGTCTACCCAATATCACTTCATAGTTTGGATGTTTTTCAAAATCCACTACTGCAAAGGTGTGCTCATATTCAATCCCACATGTGGTGACCAATATGTTCTCAAGCAGCCCAAGGGGATGTTCTAAGCTTCCATCTGCTAGCTGCAAGCGCACCCTGGTACTCCTAATAGTTGGTTTGCCCCACCTTTCCCAAATGGACCTTGTCACAATGCCCACTCCTGCATGCACCACTATCAAGTATTGCAGTTGAAGCTACTTTTTGCACTTCTAATGGGAGGGTAGCATTTCCCTGATCGTCCTCACAAAATTTTCCTACTTTGTTGATAGGAACTGGCATAACATCCTTTGTCTCAGGGTGTATAGTACAATGATGGTGATCCTTTTGTAGCAATACCTACTCTGACAAACATGTGGCAATATCATTCCACAACTCAGGTCGAAGCTTTATCAAATCAAGCAAAGGTAAGGTACAAGCCACTGGTGCTGACAAAATAGCTTGCACGATACCCATATCCATCTCCTTTGTCATCCTTTTATGCATGGAGGGTATCCTCAAGGTTTGAGAACAGTTCTCATATTCTCCCAAATATGATGGTAAGGTTTTCATTGTATGCTTACTTCTAGGAGAAACAATTGTTTGAACTTCCTCCTGGATGCTTGGGCGTCTAAAGTTGTTTTCTGTGCCCCTGGTAAAATCTACCTCAGAGAATGGAGGTGAACTAATAGAGGACATATTCTCATTAACTTTCTCATGAACTACAGCTCACATCTCATTTGCCATGTCCTCGTTAGCATAAATAACTTCATCATTGCATGGGAAGACAAGGCTAGGTGGTGGCAGAATGCCTCCTTTCAATTGGGTGTCAATTGGTGCAGACCTCTCGCTATGAGATTGTGAGATGAGCTCACTTTTCATTTCCCGACTTGACGACACTTCTAGTATGGTCTCTAATGTTGGCTTAAGAGAGGTTGGGCCCCGAGGAATAGGTGGAGGCGGTCCCTCAAGTATTGATTGAGCTTCCCTAATGAGTTGCTGATGTACAGCTAGATTGATCTTCTCCTCACGAGGGTTTGGGTATTCTTGAAGCTTCTTGGGTAGCTCAGATAAAGTTGCAATGCGACTTCTATGAGCATAAATGATGGCATCTAGAGTCTCATTCACCTTATCCACAAAAACAGAACCCCCAGAACTATCCTCGGTCGTACTAGCCTCATCTTATTTGGCAGTAGGCCCAGGTTGAGGTTGATGCTCCTCATGCACTTCTTGGGATGTAAAAGTTTGATCCTTCATGTTTTGTTTAGAGGCTTCTTGAGAACTAGTGGATGCACTTTTAGTTCGCTTATTGCGGTTCTTTTTCCTCCTAGTGGTCCTTTTTCTATTGGAATGTAGGGTCTTGTCCACTAGATTTGCCTTTGCATCCCTAGTTCGAGGTGTCTCATCAGTCTGCATTTCGGCATTTCGTGTCTGTGATCTAGTCATGACTCTAAGTGGCACGACATCCTCATTCTCTGATGAAGGTGGTGATGGAAATGCCCCTACAAGGTTGAGTGAGACCTTTGGTTGAGAGGTGCCTTCCTCATGTGGTTTCAGCAAACAATCCTTTGGGAAGTGTTCTACACAACACCCTAGACAATATCTTTCAATTGGTGGAAACTGTGGTACTGTTGTATTGGATCGAGCTGTTTGCCTTGAGCGATGTGGACAATCACGAGCCCAATGGGGTTCTCCGCACTCATAACAGGGGCCCATTAGTTTGTCTTCTACTTTCCTTTGCTGCCATTGACCTGAGGGGCCTGGAGTCCTAGGTTGGTATCCGCCTAGCAACATTAAAGAATTTTGTTCCCCTGGTTGAGCCTCCCCAGCACTTGGCTTTGATATGCGGGACTTTCAAAGAGATATTCCTTGGATGAATATGATGCATATTCCTCCTCCACATAGCCTGGGTTTACCAAGTCTCTACACATATTTGAATTGTCGTAGTCAACAACCCTCACAGGAGCAGTCCCAGGAGCAGGAGCTTGAGCTCCAAGAATAGGTCGTGCTTGCTCTTGTGCCATCGGTGGCTTACGTTCAAAATTAGTATACTGTTGATGCATTTGTGGAGCCACTCCACCCCTTTGCTGCTCACGCTCCTGTCTCATTCTTGCAATGCGAGTATATTCCTGTGTGGTGTGGGTAAAGTTCCAAGCACAGGCCTGGCACCACTTCTTTGTGGGTTGGTTTGTGACTAGAGGAGAAAAGGTATTACAATCTTCGATTTTATGGTTACCGCCACATGCTCCACAAAGATGAGGACCTATAGGTAGTACACTCCTCATTCGCTGTTGTGGCTGCATGGGTGGGCGATAGGTTTGTCCCAATCTCCTTAGTACTAGGTTAGCTATCTGGTCTGGATTTACTAGTGCGCTTTACCCTAAACTTTGGTCATCACCCCACAGATCTCTAGGTTTCACCTCAGGGCCAGTACCATCTTGGAATTTGAAGTTATGTGTGAAATCCATAGCATCATGGCAACACTCATTGAAATTTGTATGCTTCTTTGCATAGAGATGTGTATGCAGTGTTGAATTTTTGAGTCCTTTTAAGAAGAGAGAAATTAATCGACTCTGGGCGGGCTTCTCATCTTCTGGGCAACGATTAATGTACTGCTTCATTCTATTTACACAATCTCTAACACTCTCAGTCTCGCCTTGCTTGAAAGAGTAGATGTTTGCTACCGTGTCATGTTGAATCCCCATCAAGGAAAAAGCAGCAATGAATCTTTCTTCCAAAACTCGTAAAGAAGATTTGTCTGAAGCCTCTAGTGCCTGAAACCAAGCAAGGGCCTTTCCCTCAAGAGTGAGCCCAAATCCTTCAATTTGAGTATGCTTGTCAGTCACTTCAGCTCGAACAGCTTGCCTAAATGCTGCTACATGGTCATATGGATCTCCCGACCCTTCGTACTTCTTTACCAGTTTCTGAAGAGTTGATGGCCTTACTTGTCTTGAATACTCGTCATAGGGCCTACGGCCTCTCACTCTCAGTGGGAATTGTTCCTCTCTTTGGTAAGATGGGCCACATGCATCCCAAATTGGTGTGGGTCCCCTATTACCAGCCTCACCAACCCCCTCCAAAGACCTTGTCACCCGCATTTCAGGAGGTGCATTTATGGGAGGCCGAGTTGGCTCCCCTACCCTATGATTGTCATAGTGAGAGAAACGTTGTTGTGGTGTGACCAGTGGTGGCACTTTTGGTGTAGGACAATATCTTGGTGCTAGAGTTGGGCTACTTGCAGTGGTCCACTTTGATGTTGAGGGTCCCTCTCTAGTGAACTCTCGTCGTAGGGGAGGAGCAAAAGTTTCTCCAAGAAAGGTTGTCTCTCCTGGTTTGGCTGTATTTGTTGAGAACACTTCCATGAATAATGGTTGTCCTTTCCACGTGAGCTCTCGAATCTCCTTCCAATCTAAGGTTCGGTATTCATTGGCCCATTTATCAACTATTCGGTTCATGTGTCTTGCAAGCTTCTCGACTACCACCATAAGTGCTAGAGGAAGATCTAGCTTTGGCAATCTAGTTATGGCATAATATCCCTCTAAAGAGTCCTTATAGACCTCTTGTAGTGGGTCATCCTGTAAGACCTTTGTCACTGGAATTTGTCGTACAAACTCCCATTGGTTCTCAGCCCCCTGATCCATTTTGCTCTTGCCTTTCCTATCCCTTTCCAAATTTAGATCTACAAGAAGTAAATCATCTATGGATGGCTTTGAGGACTGGGCATTGGATGGTCTAAGCATGTCCGGCTCAATGAGCCAATCATCTCTAGACTCCCTTGCTCTGGAAAGCTTTGATAAGTCTAAGAACTCACTTTTAGAGAGCTCCCCTAATTTGTCTACATTCTCTGGATGATAGGTGACTTCATAGCGAACACCATCTCCACCCATGTACATGTTACCCTGGTCATTGACTAGAGGTGCTCTATCAAGTTCTGAGAAGAAGTCTGCGATCTTAACAAGATATCGTTGTTGTGGATCCCTAAAGATCTCAGCTCCTTGAGCATTCATGTAGACATATTGGAGTCTCACATTGAGTGTTAACCCCATGGTGTCGGCTTCAAATGGATTAAAAGATCTTGTGGGTGTCCTATTTGGGGCTAAGGGATGACTGTTTGACGGCCCTAGATTGTCCATGGACAATGAGCATTCATGTAGACATATTGGAGTCTCACATTGAGTGTTAACCCCATGGTGTCGGCTTCAAATGGATTAAAAGATCTTGTGGGAGTCCTATTTGGGGCTAAGGGATGACTGTTTGACGGCCCTAGATTGTCCATGGACAATGAGCTAGTTGTTTTGGAAAGGGTATCAGATTGGGATTCGGAAAAGGTTTCAGCAATATCTGCCAAATTTCCTACCGATTGGGTCCCACTTTCCTGCGTAGGTACTCTAGAAGGTGCCCTAGGCCCTATGGTGGCAGAGTCTATCTGACGTCCCGACCGCAAGTGCATAAGGTCAAAATTTTTTGGGTTTTTTTTGGGTTTTTGTTTTCGTTATGTTATGTTTTGTTTTGTTTTTTTGGGTTTTTTTTTGTTTTTTGTTTTTCTATATATATATATATATATATTAACCTTACCTAACCACTAAATGCAACTAAAATAAATATATGTATAAATACCTATCCTATTTTTTTTCTTTTTTTTTATAATTACACACAAATACTAATTATGCAAAAAATCACAGAAATTTAAGAAATAAAAAGTTACAGAATATGCAAAAAATTTGGATTCCTAAAAAATACATAATTTACAGAATTTTTTTCTATTTCTATTTCTGTTCTTTTCTTTTCTTCTCTTTTTTTTTATTTTTTTATTTATTATTATTTTTTTACTAATTACACAAAAATACTAAATATGTACAAAATTACAAAAATTTTAAAAAAAATCAAGTTACTCTAATTATGCACAAAAAAATACAAAAGTTTAAAAAAAATAAAAAATTACAGAATATGTAAAGAATATGGATACCTAAAAAAACACAAAAATTGTTTTTTTATTTTTTTTTTGTTTTTTTCTTTCTTTCTTTCTTTTTCTCTCTCTCTTTTTTTTTTAAAAATTTATTATTTTATGGTTTATTTATTTATTTATTTATTTTATTTTTTAAAAAAATACAAACAACATAAAAATCAATAAAAAATAAAAGAATAACAAAATAACAAAATAGAAAAAAAGGAAAAAAATACTAACCTCTTTTTTTTTTCTTCTTCCTTATCGCATCCGAGATTTTGGGATTTCTGCCGCTCCTCTTCCGCTTTCAACGGCCAGCTCCCACCACCTTTAATGGCTTTCACGTTCTTTCGCTTTGCTACCGGCCTTCTCCTTCACTGCTGTAGCTTGCGTTCGCTTCCCTTCAGCTGCCTGCTCTCTTCTCCTCGTTTGTTGTGCAGCCAGCTGGCTTCGCAACCGCAGCCGCCGCCTAAGCTCCAGCCCTTTGCTAACTGCAGCCGCCTTCACGCCGGCCTTCGCCAACCGCCTCCACTCCACGCGTCCACTTCCTTCCACGTCGGCCACTCTCCATGCCAACCTCCACTCTGCTGCCCTCGCCTGTCTTTCCTGGGCCTTCTCCTCTTTCTTCTTCACCGGCCTCAGCTGCCTTGACTTTTGCTGCCCAGCCTTCGCTCTCTTCGCCTCCACAGCTCGCTGCTCTCAAGCCACCTCCAACGTCGCCTTTTGCTGCCCCGCCTCCAACGTTCTCTCAATGGTCACTTCACTTTTTTTTAAAATTATTTTTACTACTTTTTCCATGCGGCCACTCTCCACGCCAGCCAATAGCCTCTTTGTTTTTTTCACAGCCAGGTAGCCAACCGCCGCCGGTTGTGTGTTTGTTTTTTTTTTGTTAAAAAAAAAAACTTTATAATGGCTAGTTCAAAGACTATTGATTTACGTTTTGGAGAGAGAGAGAGAGAGAGAGAGAGAGAGAGAGAGAGAGAGAGAGAGAGAGAGAGAGAGAGAGAGAGAGAGAGAGAGAGAGAGAGAGAGAGAGAGAGAGGTTACAAGTAATCTCCATGAATTAATCATTGAACTCAAACCTATCCCACCATCTACTAAGGACCGCAGGATTCATCCGCGTGCCCATCAAGTGCTTCAAAAAGCACGAGGAATTTGCGCAATAATGGGGGAATGTGCATGAAATGACAAAAAACAATGAAGATAAGCCTAATGAACGGTACTTGAAAAAGCATAAAAGCAATAAAACATAAAAAACAATGCGGGAGAAACCTCAATCGCTCAATGGGTTTTTCTTATCCTAACCTTATCCACTCACACCGGGATCGCACACCCGAACTTAACCTAATCACTCAATGGTTTTGCAACCAAAAGAGGAAATAGTGGTGGTTTCCACACACTCTCAACCGGATTTGAGTCTTCTCCCCGGCAGCGGCGCCAATGGAGAGACGAAAAACTCTCTCACTTGTAGCAAGAGTAGTATGATCCACATGTAGCTCAATCCAATGGGATTTGCATCCCTTTCGGAGCTAGGGATTCAACCCGTACCGGTGCACAAAAGCTTATCCATTTGATGGAGAGAATGCTAAGAATACTACTACTATTGACATAGACTTAACACACACACAAGCTCAATCTTGCTTTTGCTCACTCACTCATCATCCCACTCATCCATGCATCCAAACAAGAAGAAAGCTTAGCTATTGCATACACAAGATCAAAGCATTCTTCATTCTCAAATACTCATTTCCCTAGCATGCACACAAACCTTGAAGCTATTAATAAGAAACATGCACACTAGAGAATTGACATGAGAAGAGAGACAAATATCAACTCATTGCATTGAATTAACAAAAATAGAACTTACAACAATGTAGATGGGGAGAGAGAAGAGCTTGCACCTCTATGGGGAGAGAGAAGAGCTTGCACCTCTATGGGAAAAGAGAGAGAGCTAGTCTCAAGAGAGCTCAAACATGAGTTTGCCCAAATATGTCCCTAAGCTCTCAAATGAGCCACTTTTTATACAAAAACTCTAAAACTCCCAAAAGTTCCCATGTGGGATTATTGTCAAACCCACTCCCACACTCATCTACAACTTGGAACTCTTTACAAGAGCCCTAAGTATCTTTTTGTTGCATCCTTGCATTGATCTTCACTCGTCACGCAACACAAGCTATGGAAGCTTGAGTTGCAAATGCTTTGGCTCTCATAATCTTACTCATTGTCTCCTCTCACCCCCTCTAATATCCTCTTTCAAAGTGCAGTAATAGCACAGCCAAGCCCTTGGAACTTGCTCTACAACTCCTTCTCTTTTGTACATCTCCCTAGTCTAAGTTTTTTTCTCACCATTCTATTTTCCTTTGCCATCAAGGTTTATAATCTCCCTAATATATACATCTGATGTCTTCTTCTAGAGCTCGAAGGCCTTTGATCAGTATTCAATCTCTCTCTTGTAGCAGTGGTCAAGATGAGGATGGGCACTGGAACATCAAATAGTACGAGAAGTGGAATTGGATTACGATGCAGCCTAGTACAAGAGGAACCCACAAGATGTCAAAGCGATACGTTGATATACAAAGTCACCATTGGAAAGGGCGGATATTGGAGCTCAAACAAGATCGTGATGGAAAAAAGCTAGCCAAGGTCCAACATGTTTACAAGGCAACAGAGCTGAAACTAGCAGACCATGACCAACGTCAATGATTTCCTGCAAATTGTAAGTCATTTCACCACTTTATATTCTTGTTTTTAAATCAATTGTGTGCTAATAATGGTATACTGAGCACTGCTTTGATTGTTCTTGGGTTCCTCTGCGTAGATATTTTTCCCTCAGAGTGGGAGCCTATGGAGGCAATTTCAGGAACCTTTGAAGCATACCATGTGGAGCTTGGTAGTTTAATCTTTGGAGGGTGTCCAGCTGCACAACTTCTTGCACGAAACATCTTCTTCTATGAGGATACATATGTGGTTCCCACGACAGCAAATGGTACCGAAATTAGTTCTAGAACCTACGCCAACTCTGACATCTATTGAATGGCCAATTCCAGACAATGCTTCAGTGGCCATGGCTTGTTTGCAGATCGAAAGCAAGGTGCAAAATGCTATGAAGTGCACATATGGATCTCACAAAGCAACCATAACCTGCTTCATACCTCTACACTTATTTGTGTACCTGTTCCGTACAAGTGACACACATCGTACCCCAACTTTATGGATTGCAAAGGGGGAGAGAGCTCTGACTTGTTTCTTATCACCTGCATGGGATAAAAAAGTTGTTCAACACAATGGAGACACCATCAGGAGTAATAGTTGAGAAGGTTGTGATGTGCTACCATATTGCCAAGCAACAGTTGTGCATTGCATTTCCTTACAGGTGATGGAAGCTTACAAATGGAGAATGGGAGGCATTAGACTCCGACACAACCTCTACAGAACAGGGTGTGCTACATATATCCATGCAAGGTGGGGATGTAGAAGATGTTGCTGTGAATGATGACTGGTCCCTTGCCAACTTACGTGACTACTTAGTTCTTCGATTTTGCTTTGATAATCAATGGTAGAGTAGCACGCAAAAGGTAGGAACGATCTTTTCTTTATAAAGAAATTACTTTCCCTGGCTGTGTAGCTATCAAATAACCACTGGATATGTAATCTTGGATTGAAGTAAATACAATTTCAAATTTTTTGCCTCACTGTCTTATTAAGGTTTTTCAATTGTCTTGTGCAAGTTTTATTTTTTTGTGATAGTGTAAGGTTGGTCACACAAGCATCTGTGGCTTGAGCCACTAGTAAATTAGAAATGACCTTGCGATGGAAGGATACGTTCTTGCTTTCGCATACCAGTTTTTTAAAATTTTTTGGTACTTAAAAATTTTAAAAGTTTTTAAAAATTTTATAACAAGGTCGCCCATTTATAAACGATACTTTACTCATTTTCATCAATTGACAATTATCGTTCTCTCCTAACACTTGCTCTCAATTTTGCACACCTTTCTGTATCACACACTCTCTATTTCTTGTAATCACTCATAGTCATGGCACCTCTACTTGACGCACTTATTGCACAGCTAGGAAAGCTTGAGTTACTTCATAAGGTTGATGAGAGAAAATCCCTCATAGAAAAGGACTACAAGAATGAGGAGGAAGACTTACTCTTGGATCTACAAATGGGCAACATCGGCACTTCTTTCCTGAGCTGGGACATGGTTTTGGTCCTTCTGTTACAAGAGGGTGTGGTGAAAGAAGGTGGCAAGGAAAAAGAAAAGGGCAAAGCAAAGCTAATGGAGCAGGTCCAAGAGGCCCATGCTGAGGAAGAGAATGCTACAGAACAATGGGAGGCCTCAATGGCATTGGTGGCTCTACAAGAGAATGTCCTCGAGGAGGTTGCGGACCTAGTTCTAGAGGGCGATGAAGTACTTGAGGAGGTCCCAGACCTTGTTATCATGTCTTTGCATCCAATCATTATTGATGGGAAAGAATTTTTATTTTTGGATGACATTGCCAAGACACTCGGGTTTCGCGAGGATGAGGCACTGTCTATTATTGCCGTGAATGCTGGGGGTCAAGACAAAGGGAAAGTGAAAATCTCTTTTGAAGATTACAATCTCACAAAAGCGCTTGCATACGATATTGGTAGCAGTTCCTTGGAAGATGTAGTGGCTAAAGCGCTCGTTGAAATAAAGCAAGATGTGCAATTCTATGAGAGCGTAGCTGCCTTTGAACCACACATGCCCTTGGTTGCTGGCGATGCTCAAGACCAAGGAAGCATAAACTTGACAAATGAGCAACTAGTTGCAAGTGACGATGCAACTGAGGTATGTCCTAACTTCTTAGTTGTAAAGCAAATTATTTTTAGTTGTATCATTTCATGCTTCCTAACTTCCATATTGACATGTTGACAGACTGCTTTTGAAGTGGACAAGTTTGCTATGCATGTAGGAGGAATGCGGCCAAACTCAGAGGGTCGAGATGCATCTCTTTGGCACTACATACCTGCCCTCAGAGCTGACATAGTGCGGGTTTTTCATTTAGACTATTCAGAGATCGCCTATGCCGAGCTCCTAAAGCACTTAGTGCAGTCTTGTCGGAGAACCCCTTAGCCTCAAACATAAATAAATGTATTTTGGTAGCTAGGGAAGCTGCCTTGTATTACTTTACGGGTAAGCATCCCGGCTCAGTTTTAAGCCATTGTGCCCTTTCTCAGGCTCAAGGAATCAATGAGCCGAGTGATATATTCCAAAGCTTAGGCCAGAAACCAACCTCTAGAACTCTCTCTCCTGAGCTCTTCCAAGAGCTTATTAAAAAGTGTAATGCAAACTTCTCTTCCAAGTTTAATAAAAAATTTTTGTTGTGCATTGTAAGTTGTGATTTTTCCTGGCGTACTTGTGTGTGTGTATATATATATGTGTGTGTGTGTGTGTGTGTGTGTGTGTGTGTGTTTGTGTGTGTTTTTTCCTGTGTGTAGTGCTTTTATATTTTTTTAATGAAATGTTCATTGGCACTGAGCATACAAAAAAATTGGACTCAACAAAGAATGTAACACAACTCAAAAAGCTTTCATTAATGTGTGAAAATGCTACAAAGGAATTTGGGAACATTACAAAATTTTGTAGGGAGAATTACAAAGTGGGTTAGCCTATTGAGGTAGAAGGCTACGCTCTAAACGTAGGCGTAGGGCTAGGGACATATCTACAGGCTTCAAAGTGACTCTCTTGGCATGTACCATAGCCAGCGCCGAGTCTTCAAAAACAGAAACTACAATATCTTCAGCAGCTTCTTGAAGAGCTTCAAGAGGTGTGCTCTGTATGCGGTCAACCCTGTCAGTAAATTTTTCCATTGTTTCTCTCACCAGTCGAGAGAATGGTGCCTTGGGGATGAGAAGATCTGTGCTTTTCTGATATTTCCTAATCTCTCGTAGCGCGACTGTCCCTGGCCTCCATTTTCTATTCTTCTTTGTAACCGGTGGAGGCGGTGGTGGTCTTTGATTCTCCCACGGTGGTCGTTCAGACTTGAACTTCTTTTTCTTTTGTGCACACTCTTCCTCTTCTTATTGGTCTCGAAACTTGCCCTCCATTCTTTTGCCACACATCTTGACTGGACGTCTGGATGTTGTGGCTGCTTGTGGCTGTGCTTGGCTTGCCCTCCTTGCGTCCTCTTTTGGCTACTGTCTCTTTTGCATTTCTGTCTCCCAAGCCGCCCTCACAAGAGCAAACTCTTTGTCAATGGTATCTTTCGTGATGCCATAGGACAAGAGCTTGACCTCCCTGTTTTGTAAGATAATCTCTAGCTGTTCTAGGGTGTCGGCCTCAATAGCAATCTCCGGTGGTTGCCCTTGACCTTCCTCGGCTTCTTTTCGACGCTGCTCTTCTTCCGCTTCTCTACTAGGCTCTGCTTCTTCAGCTTCCTTCCTGCGTTGCGCTTCTTCGGCCTCCTTCCTGCGCTCTTCTTCTCTCATCTCCTTTGCCTCTTGCTCTGTTACTATAGGTAGATTTGTCCTTTTTGCTGTAGCAAGTAGTGGGCCGAGTTGATCGAAAAACCGCAAGTCTTGCTCCTGTTCTTCTGGCAAGGCCTAGGTATGTACGAGTGCGAGAGATAGTGGGAGGGCAAGAGAGAGTAGAGCACAAAGAAGAAATTGAAATGTGGTGGCTATAAATGAAAAATGACTTAAATATGTCTATAAATATAATTTTTTTAAACTTTTAGAAAATTTAAAAACACAAAAAGATTATAATCAGAGAGTTTAAGCCCATGAGGAACCACACCGATGCTTGCTTGCTACCCACTGCCGTAGTCTCTCCCTAGCATTTGATCTGTTGTATCCTTCAGTTCTTCTTGCATTAGCAGTTTTCATTATTTGACGCCTAAGAGACAAATTACCGCGACCTTTTTTTGCCAACCAGAATGCGATAGAACTAGTTGAACATTTCATGGAGCGCATTACTCTTGACTTTGCCACCACCATGGCGAGTGCCCTTAAAATACACGGCCTTTGCTTGGTAATGTGATTTCTCCATGCCTTGATTGCTCCAAAGTGGTAAAGAGCCATATCTATTGAGAAAGTATGGCCCATGTGCATATAATATATGCTGCATAGAAAATTACAAAAAGTCAACAAACAGTATGAAGAACATACTACAAGGACACAAGAAATATAACATTACCATGTAGTGAGTAATGTGTGTTTCTCCCTTTGCCTCGACCATTTCTTCTGTAAATCTACAAGTGGCTTGTTTAAGTGCCTCAATACCATGGTCATCCAGGTGAGGTCGCTCTAGAAGATCGACTATTTTATTACACACCTCCCATACACGTGCACGTTTTAGGCCAAGCCTGGCATCATTTCCTCGATATGTTGTAACATCACATATCTTCTTCCAAATTTCAAAGTCAGTGTGGCTATGAGAACCAAAGTGGTTTGATAGCAAGTTTCTTGCCTTTGATCCACCCATGCAAATTTTATTAGGGTTGTCTTGTGTAGGGTTTGATTTTCTGTCCTTTGTCAAGACCACTGCTCCAGCATGTAATCCCATAGAGGAAAGTACACCCTCTAGTGCACGTATTGACTCTTCTTGTCGATCTTCGGGCTCCATGTTCCAGACATAGTTTATGTGGAGCATCAATAGCTTATCCAAAATCCTGAGTCTTGCATGTAATGTGCACACATGCACTTAACATAGTGGAATGTCCAAGATTGGGTTCCAAGCATTGTCCTCCTGGTCACGACGACTAGGTGGCTTGCTCTGGTCACAACTTAATATGCCATTATGCCATACCTTTGATCCTTTCCTCTGTTCAGCATAAAAAACGATTGCTTTTTTTGCACCCACCTGTTTTTGACTTTTGCCTTTGCTAGGTTGTTTCCCTTTTACTCTTGAGTCTACTGTTGTCTTGGAATGACAACAGTAAACACATGAGAATATAGTATTCGCACCTGTTTAGATCGCCACCCAAGTGCCATTCAATGTTAAAGCAGCCTATTCCAGGAACATCAAGCTTTTGACCATTGACCTGACAAGAGACGACATGTTGAATGCCAGACCGTTTAAAATATCACCTCAAGGTATCATGGTTCTCTTTTGGGAGAGGACCCATGCTGCTTGCCACCAGATGTTCTTCTCTGATTGAATGCCGTAGTAGTCTTGCTTATGCCCTTGGCCCCTATTGTTGCTGTCTTCAGTTGCATCCAACTCTTGGGTCTCTAAAGGCTTTCCTCTAAGTGCTCGGCTCATCAAGGTTAAACTAACACGCTCCAGTCTTTGACCTTCATCCAGCTTCAAGACAAACACGGCATTTCCACCTATTCAAGTGTGAGGCCATAGTACTGAATCATTGCTCTTTGTAGCACTTCCATGTCAATGTAGACATTGTTATATGCATTGTATTCAAAGGGTTTGATTGTTGGCATTGGCATAATATCCTCCACCCACTTGTACCCACCATTAAACATGGATGCAATATCACCATTAGCACACTTCTTTGCCATCACATCCTAGTATAGCTGTTGCACATGCCCTACAATCGCAAGAGTCACCCATGAGAGATGCTTTATTCATTAATTGCTTCTCAAAGTTGCTATAATTCCTACAAAAAGTTTTACCTGGTTGTTTGTTTACGCCTCTTGCATGCACCTGCTGTCTTAGAAAGTAACCCAATAGCTTTACGTTTTCTTTGCCTTGCATGATATCCAATGGGAAGGTGAGTGAAATGGTGAACACGACGCCGAAGATTACGAGTGGAGTGTTGAAGACGAACATAATTATCGATAAATTGATTTATTGTATGCACACGATCCGCTAAATTATTCTTCTGCACCTCAAGCTCCTCTGAGAGCTCTTTAATCCTCTGCATCAAACTATTGATATGCTTAGTCGATGCCGCTTGAAGCTGGTCAAAGGCAAATTGTGTTTGCCTCTTTTCAGTTGCCTCATCTAGTCACAACATGTGTAATCTCCTACAATAGCCAAGAAGCCCATTGAAACCATCACCAACAAACTTAAAAAAACTTGTAATGCTTTTGAATGGTGGAGGGGCACAGATATTGGATCTGGTGGATAAAGATTTTCATCAATCCAAAGATCAATGGCCTTTGCTCCTTGCATTCGAAGCTGATCGTATGAAATATTGGGTGCAACATGCCTACTGCGTAGGGTTGCGTATTCTGTCTTCAAATCAACTTGAAGGCAAATCTTAGAAGGCTTATTGGTGATGTCTTGTAGTGCCATCTACAAGAAAGTAGGCTTGTAAGCTTGGGTTGAATAGGAGTGGAAGGAGCAGGATATGGTATCAAAAAATAATGGGAAGAATGGAGATGAGGGTTGCTTCTCTAGAGCTGCATTGTGGATACATAAAGAAGCTAGAAAGGGAGCCAAAGAAACATAGAGAGGGTTGGCAATGGTGAGACGAAAATGCAAAGGAGACAATGCATCATGGGGAGCTTCTTTAGTGCAAGCTATGGCTACTAAGCAATATAGAGAGAGAATACATCATGAAACGGTTCTTCTGTGCAAGTCATGGCTACTATGTGGGTTTGGAGAGAGAACCAAGTATTGTAGAGAGAATGCTCCTGGTAAGCTTCTTCCTTGCAAGCCATGGCTACTACTGTGGGTTTGGAGAGAGAAGGCTCATTTAGGAGTACAGACCTGCTAGCTATGGAGAGAGGACCAAGTATTGTAGAGAGAATGCTCATGGTAAGCTTCTTCCTTGCCATGGCAACTACTGTGGGTTTGGAGAGAGAAGGCTCATTTAGGAGTACAGATCTGCTAGCTATGGCTTTTGGAGTAGAGAAAGACGCTTTTTTCCATGGAGAAGGAGTGCAAGGCATTTTAGAGAGAGGATTTAGAGAGAGAAAGAGATCTGGTGCACACACAAAAAAGGGGGGAAGAAAGTGACACATTTTTGGAATGTTTGGAGTTTGAAAAGGTAGAGAAGGCTATGATAACTGATTGACAGCCCATTACAAAGCTTTAAAGTCACCTAGGTGGCCAGATCTAAGAATATCTCCTTTTTTTCATTTTTTTTTTGTTTTTGTGAAAAATCAAATATATGCTTTTAGGATTAGGCCTCTAGGCTTGGTCAAAGATGGATTAGCATTTTAAGCATTTCACTAAACATCCAAATTAAAGGGCCCAAGAAGACTCCATTGAGTTCCTAATGGCAAAGCAACTAGCTCATCCCAGTCAGGGGGTTCAGCTCTAACAGAAATAGATTTATCGAATGCTTTGTATTCCTTGCCACGTCCATTCAGTGTGACAGCAATCATATCATCTTCAGATACCTGTGATCCAATGGTGGCAAGCTGGTCTGCTATGGTCTTAACCTCTGTCGTATAAACCTGGATGCTTCGTCCACTTCTAGACATGTTGTTGAACTGCTGTTTCAGTTGAATCTTCCTTGCATGTGTTACATTTCCATAGTTCTTCATGAGTATGTCCCAAGCATCCTTTGGGGACTCACATCCACCAATGATCTGTATTGCCATAGCATCAGAAATAGATAAAGAAAACCAATGTAACACTTTGCATGCTCTCTTTGTCCACTGCTTATGAGCTCTTCTTTGATCTTGTGTCGGTCTTTCAGCCATCTTAGGTTCAGCTTCATCACCTGTACACAGATCCCAATATCCTATGCCAACCAAAAAGTTTTTCATTCTGAATTTCCACAAGGCAAAATTCTTGTTATCCAACTTCTCTCCAACGATCTGGGTAATATTGTCGGTGCCCTGTGCACGCATTAGCCATGGTTCAGTAGACTATGTCTATCAAATGCCATACTTCTTGCAAGCCAACAAGTATGACTGACCAAGTGCAGTCCTTAACTGTTTATGACAGTTTTTTTGCAACAAGTTCACTGTCAAAACCAAGGTATTTCAGGCCTTCAGTAGCTCAAAACAATTTATAAATAAGTAGTCCCACCTGTAGGTACAATGGTCAATACATATGCTATATAGTTGCTTCAGCTTTATCTCCTGCAACCTTACTGTCAGAGTACATACATGCAGTCTGTAAACCGTAAATTGTCAGTGATGACCCAGTACCAAAACTGAGTCGTATACATGTCATACATGTCCCAAACCTTCATAGACATCTGCTAGTACATGTAGCAGTCAAACATAACCATACGGGCACAACCTAGTGCATAGACAGCAAGTACAAGTGTCAAAACCCTTGCTCACAGATTGTAATTAGCAAATATTCAATGTAGCAAGCTTTATCTAGGTCCACAAAGTCCTTAAATCATGTCATACATTCACTGCTGTGTGTTGGGTTCAGTACATGACCATATCATGTCAAGATTGCATTCACTGTTAGCAGCCAACCAAAAAATGTTATTGCATCAATTTCCAGCCTTAAACTTCAGCTTCATCTCATCAAGTCCAACGCATACATTCTCTTGCATATTCCTATGCTCCAACGATGCCTTCTGGGTATAATATTGAGCTCCTGTGTGTCAATGATGGCAAAATATATGCTGTTCTTTGTTGTTTATAGCAGTTGTGGACTATTCACAGATTTGAAACTTACTGTTACAGCTCACAGATGTGCTTGCACCAATGCAATAGTATATCACACCTATCAAGCACCTTCCACAAGGTATAGCCAAGCATCTACTCACTTAGCATGCAGCCAAAGTGTTGTTCTCTCCAAGTGAAGTCCACGTAGATAAATCGTGTATTACAGCAGGAAGTGTTGCTCCAGAATGATGATAACCAAGCACTCTAATGTGCTCAATGAAGCCTTAGTATCCTCCCAGACAAGCTACAAACAAGACTTGAGCAATGGCAAGCTCAATGATTCAACACATACCTTCCAGGACACAATGATAGTCAGCCTGCACTTCAAAGATGCTTTTCTCCTCTTTCAACCGAAGCGTAGTTACCGCCATAGCCATACCATGACCTGTGGTCTGCATTGCATCCTTGTTGATTAGTAGTGTAGCTTTATCACCAAGTGCCTTTGCGGGAGTCTCCAATTCATCTCCTGCAGGGGCATTCGAACAGGCGAGCAGGAAAATTTGTTCCTGCTGAAGGCGTTTCTGTTTCTCATTCTATGCTCCTCCAAGGCATGGGCAAGGACTCCCTCGGAGAGGATATTCTGTAAATTTTCTGAGGGATTCAGTCTTGAGAGTTGTCTTCAGTGCCTCCTGATCCAAAGAGCCAGCCTAACTGCGCTCTGATACCATATTGGAAGAGAGGGAGAGACAGAGAAAGAATGGAGCAGTACTCAGAGCCTACAGGCTCACCTTCTTCTATTCATTACTTTCACACTCACACATGTATATAGAACAGACCTACTCTAGCTAATATCTATCTATGACCGGCTTATTAACTACGGCACACATGTCCAGCTGTATCTAGCTATAGCTCGTGTCGGTCACGATCTAACACATAAAGAAGGAACACACAGGAACTGAGCTTGACTTCTAACAAAGACCAGCACAAAACGACCCTCAATACCATGAGGGGAACATATACTTATAAAGTTATGCCTTTTAGTCTCACCAATGTCCCAACAACCTTCCAATGGTCGATGTGCATAGCCTTCAAGGACTACTTGCAAAAGTGGCTTGAGGTATTCATTGATGATCTGTGTGTACACTCATGCTGGACTGAACATTTAGCTTGCTTGAGAAAGGTGTTTGAGCTAGTTACTTCTACTCTTGGAATTTGACTTTACGGTTACAGTAAGAAAAGGGACACAACATGTGTTGGCCAACCATCTATCTAGAATTCCAAACAGAGAATCTACAACTGGCATTGATGATGACCTCCTTGCCATTGCTTGTTGTTGAAAAGCACCTGGATTGTTTCTCACAAAGCTCCACACTTGCCATTGCTTATTGTTGAAAAGCACCTGGATTCTTTCTCACAAAGCTCCACACGTGCCTCCACTCCTCTTGTTGTGAGCAAACACTTGGCTTCTCCGTGTTTTTCTTGGCTGATCTCTTAATGTTTGCTCTCCTATTAGAGAGAAGAAGCTTCATCCTCTTCTTCATCTAGTCATTCGAGAAGGTAAAGCACGGATACGGAACATGAAACTTAGTTTTGAGCACATCAAGAACATATCGTTTTGATAGCTCATCTTGTGCTTTCCATTTCTTGAATGACTTTATGAACTTCAAGTTTGCAAGTACATGCATTTTATTGATGACTTGCTTCCCTCTACCATCCATTAGTGCCCCATCGGCATCTACGTTATATGGTAGCTAATTGCGTGGATCAACAAACTATGGCATGGCTCTCCTCTCGCTAGCTCAAAATGAGTAGATGATGAACCCCCCCTGTTGGGGAGATATCTCGGGAGACTTAGTGCTACTTTTCCCAAATCAAAATCACCCTACAACCCTCCCACTGCTACGTCTAGTAGACCCCCCAAACTCCCTCTACGATGTCATCGTTTGTAAAGCTGGACATTAGGGAGTGGGGTGGGTCTAGTTGATGTTGGCAGTGTAGGCTCATCAAAACCATAGTGTGATGGGCTTGCAACACTTGAATGTGGGCCTATCTCAATGGAGTAGACTATCCCCATGGAGACGACTGGCCACATGGGACTATATTGGCCATATGGAGTCGATTGGGGATATGGAGTAGACTAGCATGATGGTATTTTGTCCTACATATAAGGATGTATGAATGGACTTACAAAATGCATAAAGGGGGCATAAAATATACAAAGGCTAAATATTGTGTATGTGAAAAGGGGTCATAAAACATACATGTGTATGTGAAAACTTTGTCAATGCCTATTATCCATAACATTGGTTGATGATGTTGAGCACGTTTGTGACATTTACTAGGGTGGGTTGAAATAGGGTGGATCGAAATAGAAGTTCGAGGAGGATCACCCATGATTGCCTACATAATAATTAGAGTAAGGAATCAAAATATGATTAGAGTAAGGAATCAAAATCGCACACTCATATACATAATGATTTAAAGGCTTTATGCATAAGGCTATGCATATGCTTTATGCATAGCCTATGAATAGCTTTATGCAAAGTCTATGCACAAGATTGATGCATATGCTGTGCATAGGGGCTATGCATAAGCTTTATGCATAGGTTGTGCATAAAGCTTTATGCATAGGTTGTGCATAGGCTGTGCATAAAGCTTTATGCACAGCCTATGCATAAGCTTTATGTATAGCCTATGCATAAAGATTATGCATAAGATATGTATAAATATATGCATAGCCTATGCACAAGCTTTATGCATAGAGGTTTATGTATAAAGCCTCTTTGCATTAAGCCTTTATGCATAGAGCTTAAAAAAAACCTTACGTATAAATCCTCTTTGCATAAAGCTTATGCATAGCTTATGTATAAAGGCTTTATGCATAGGCTGTGTGAATATAGTCTCTATGCATTAAGCTATGCATAGGGCTTATACATAGCCTATGCATGAAGCCTTATGCATAAAACTATACATAGAGCTTTATGCACAAGTTATGCATAAAGAGAGCTTATGCATAAGCTCTCTATGCATAAATCCTCTTTGCATTAAGCCTTTATGCATAGCCTATGCATTAAGCCTCTATGCAGAGCCTATGCATAAAGCCTCTATGCAGCATAAAGCTATGCATACCCTATGAATAAAGGCTTTATGCATAAAACTATGCATAGAGTTTTTATGCACAAAAGCCTCTATGCATAAAGAGAGCTTATGCATAAGGTCTCTATGCATAAAGCCTCTTTGGATTAAGCCTTTATGTATGCATTGAGAGATCTTTTATGCTCTCAATGCATGCATACAGAGATCTATACATGCATTGAGACCAAACCCTAAAAGCAAAAAACCTCAAAAAATACAAAACCCTAAAAATCCTATGCATACAAAATCACTAAAAGCATAAGAGAAAGGAGTGAGCTCTTACCTCAAGAATCTTGTAAGTGTTGATTTGAAACCCTAAAAGAAGAGCCTACAAAATATCAAAAAAATAAATCAATGTACTCTATGCAAAAAGTTAAAAAGTATACTATATTTTATTATAAGGGAACTTAAGAGGAGAAGCGAAAGAGGAAAAGTGGAAGAACAAGGTGAGTCTCCTTAACTCTATCCCTAATACATGCATGCATAACCCTTGTGGTTTATGAAACCCTAACCCTTGCTTCTAAATAGAAAGCCTAATATAGAGAGTTTTGATGGAAGCTATCCATATTAAAGCTCTATATTGGAACTTCTATGTAGAAGCTAGGGTTAGGGTAAGGCAAGGAGAGAGGAGAAAGAGAAAGGAAAGAGAGGGGAAGGAAGAGAAAAGCTCACCTCAAAGCATAGGTGGAGCTTTCATGGAAAGTCTGAGAGTAAAGGACAAGGAGATGAAGCTTTTCCATGAATGATTTAGCATAGGAGAGGAAGAGAATAGCGCATACTTTGGAAGAAGATGAGCTTTGATGGAGAGGAAAAAGTGGAAGGGATGGAATTAACATGGGTGGGAGGAAGAGTTGGATCAATCGACTGCTATCCAAGCTATGTGCTATTTTGGTGGTAGGTAAAAACGTGATGGGGCGAAGATTTAGGCTTTAGCTAGGAGTACTTTTTAAGAAGCAAAATTTTATTGCTAGTTTTGCTGCCCAATTAGCAAAACTAGTAGAAAAATTTTGCTACTAGTTTTGCTCAACCAGCCAAATCTTGGGCCACTTTTCACCTAGCACTTCTAGACATCATATATCTTTTTATGGTAGTATATATACACTTGTGGTCTGATTATAGGTCTCTAACAATGATCATATATATTTTAATGCTAATATATATACACTTGTGGTTTGATTGCAGATATCTAACAGTGATTAAGGGCTGGATATTAGTTCCGAAGCATGGTTGAGAGAAAAGATATGATGTATGTGTGATCGATGCAAGGGCCAATATATATGACAATGTCGTATAACAATTGAGTACATTTTTACGCATGGACTTCATGAGGCATTGTCTCACAACCAAATGAGGATGATGACACGTAAGAGATCCATAAGAGAGTGTTACACAATATGCCACACCATTCCATGGCATCTGGGAGATTATGAAAGGTGGCAAGGCTTCATAGGGAAAGCATGGTTGAGAATCATCCTTTGCAAACAATGAATGAGGTGTCTCCATCATTGCTACATGAGAGGAGGAAGAGAATTTCATCATGGAAGAGATGGTGGATGATTCCTTTAAACAGGAGATCGTAGATGATGGAGAGCAAGTTTCAATATCATAAAAATAAGAGGAGAAAACCTTGCTCAGAGTGCAGCATCCCATTGTATGAGGGATGTTCATACTCTACACTCCGAATCAACTTGGAGTTATTATACTTGAAAAATACCTATGGGGATGAAGTTATGAAAGTGTTACAAGTCTTCTTAGATAAGATCCAATCAAGAGAAATGTCTCTTGTTAATTTGCATGAGATTATGAAAGGTGGCAAGGCTTCATAGGCTTCATAGGGAAAGCATGGTTGAGAATCATCCTTTGCAAACAATGAAAGGTGGCAAGGCTTCATAGGCTTCATAGGGAAAGCATGGTTGAGAATCATCCTTTGCAAACAATGAATGAGGTGTCTCTACATGAAAGGAGAAAGAGAATTTCATCATGGAAGAGATGGTGGATGATTCCTTTAAATGGGAGATCGTAGATGATGGAGAGCAAGTTCCAATATCATAAAAATAAGAGGAGAAAACCTTGCTCAGAGAGCAGCACCCCATTGTATGAGGGATGTTCATACTCTACACTCCGAATCAACTTGGAGTTATACTTGAAAAAAACCTATGGGGATGAAGTTATGAAAGTGTTACAAGTCTTCTTAGTTAAGATCCAATCAAGAGAAACGTCTCTTGTTGATTGGCATGTGATTCATTATCTTGACATGTGATTCATTATCTTATGTTGCAGGCTTCTTTCATGAAGATGCCAAGGAAGCCTCGATAGCGGCAACATTGCGAGTCTCAAGTCACCATGATACAGAGTAAGCAAGTTGGAAATATTGTAAGATCCCTGTCCCCACCGTGCAACAAATTCAGGGGTGCTAGCAACGAAAGTAGCACTTCTTGGGCAGGGTAGGGTCCCACACTCGGGGCCTCGCCCACGGATATCCAGACAAGAGACTAATCCATCGGTTATTCCAAAACCGACGAACCTAGAAAAACTTCCTTTGCCCGGAAAGCACGGGCGATTCCACCAGGATAACTTTTCCCTAACGTAGTCAAAAGCCTTAACTAACTAAGCTCTTTTGACTGAACCCGTAAGTCCCATAGTCAGATCAGGGAAAAAGACTTTACTTGGATCATAGAGACCAACGCTTTTTTCCTCATTGAGAGCACAGCCGTTGATTCTTTTCCATAGAACAATTTTTGTCCGAAATTTACTTCATCTATCGAACTAAACAGAAATTGAGTCTCAATTTACGGATCCATCAGTCCAGCCTAACCCCATCCATTTCCATGGGTTAGCCAACTGCCCAACCACTGTAGTAATGGGATCCAATTAGGAATTTGGTTAGGTTTTGTCCCAGGTACCAAGGAAAAGAGTTCCCAGGCCCCCTAGCCGGATGTTCATGCAAACATAAAACTAGTCACACCACTTACACACCCAATATGAAATTGCCTTTTTCTCAGCATCAGCTATCTTTAAAACAATCCTTTACTGAAACCATTGTGTCACTGATCACAATCCTCAAAATCTCAGGTTGAATCCTTATTTCCAATCATTCTTTCATCAGTGTACTCATGGCATCATTGGCAACCAGAACGCTCACCACTTGTTTACACACAGGGGCCTTTTTGATAGTTCCTAGCTCATAGAAGTAACCGGCAATATATTCACATAACAAAATGGAATCTCCGTGGAAGATCAACAAGATTAACCAACAAATCCATATAAAAGAGTCATGGACTCATCCGTTGAGGACCAGCAAGGTCAATCAACCAGATCCATGCCCGGTTTCAGAAAACAACTCTTACTCCTTGATTCAATATCTTCCACGATGCACGTGTGGGTATCTTCGGCGACCCAGAGCCCGAGCACCGTATGGTTAGCACCCTCTAGGATCCTTCACAGCAGGTCACCCTAGCGCTTCACTCATAGGCCGCTTTCTTGGTCCCTCATCCATCGTATCGGAAGCTCACCATTTAAATCGAACCGAGGCTAGTCAAGAGCTCGGCCGACCATGCTACGCGAGACATCCTCCGTTGACCATCAGCTGTTGCAACTTTATCAGTTAGGTCTCCACGACCTTAATCACAAGATGGTCAAAATGCTTCCCCATTCTTGACATAAAACAGTCATTTACAAACCGGTCACAAATATAGTTTCTATAATGAACTCTCGTCTTTCCACATTATCCATCATCAGTCCACATTACTTATTCCACATTCCATTCATATGCGTACTCATTGTCATCCAATCACATCATTTTCCATCTCATCACCTCAGATTCATTCACATCACATATCATTTATTCACATCCCAATTCACATGTCATCACATCTCATTCATTCACTTATATCGACGTCACATCATTTCATAGTCTACATACACATCCACATTCGTACATCCACATCCATACATCCACTTCCACATCCACATTCATACATACACATCCATATCCACATCCATACATCCACATCCACATTCATACATCCACATCTACATTCATACATCCACATCCACATCCACATCCACATCCACATCCACATCTACATTCATACATTCCCACATCCATTTCCATATCCACATTCATACATCCACTTCCACATCCGTATTCATACATACACATCCATATCTACATCCACATCCATACATCCACATCCATATTCATACTTCCACATCCACATCCACATCTACATTCATACATCTACACATCCATTTCCATATCCACATTCATACATCCACATCCACATTCATACTTCCACATCCACATCCACATCTACATTCATACATCCACACATCCATTTCCATATCCACATTCATACATCCACTTCCACATTCGCATTCATACATACACATCCATATCCATATCCACATCCATACATCCACATCCACATCCACATTCATACATCCACATCCACATCTACATTCATACATCCACACATCCACATCTACATTCATACATCCACTTCCACATCTGCATTCACATGCCGTCATTTATTCACATCCCTTATCATTCATTCATATCACGATTCACATGCCATCACATTCCTTCACATCCTATACCATTCATTCCTATCCTAATTCACAGGACATCACATCCATTCATCCATTTTCATTTATCTGATTCATATCACTTCCATTCATCCATTTACATCTATCTGATTCATATCACTTCCATCCATCCATTTACATCTATCTGATTTACATCTATCTGATTCATATCACATCTCATCACATTTACATCTATCTGATTCCTATCACATCTCATCACATCTATTTATAGAATGTAAGAGAATTATAATTTTCTGATATAAAGATTCTTTACGCATCTAATTAGGCATAAAGACAACTTTAGTAGGAATAACACTTTTATAAAAATCCTTTTATGCATCTATTTAGGCATAAATTTAATTTTAAGAAAAATAACACTTTCGAATTAAAAATAAACCTTTTATGCATTTTACTATGTATAAATTTTATTTTAATGAGAATAACACTTTCAAAATAAAAATAAATCTTTTATGCATCTATCTATGCATAATTTCAATTTCAATGAAAATAATACTTTTGAAATAAAATAATTCTTTTATGCATCTTTCTATGCATAAAATCAAAATTGATAAGAATAACTCTTTTGGATTAAAAGTAAAATTCTTTATACATCTATTTATGCATAAAATCAAAACTGATGAAAATAACTCTTTTGAATTAAACATAAAATTCTTTATGCATCTTTCTATGCATAAAATCAAAATTGATAAGAATAACTCTTTTGGAATAAAAATTAAAATTCTTTATGCATCTATTTATGCATAAAATCAAAATTGATGAAAATAACTCTTTTGAATTAAAAATAAAATTCTTTATGCATCTATTTATGCATAAAATGAAATTGATAAGAATAACTCTTTTGGAATAAAAATAAAATTCTTTATGCATCTATTTATGCATAAAATCAAAATTGATGAAAATAACTCTTTTGAATTAAAAATAAAATTCTTTATGCATCTATTTATGCATAAAATCAAAATTAATAAGAATAACTCTTTTGGAATAAAAATAAAATTCTTTATGCATCTATTTATGCATAAAATTAAAATTGATGAAAATAACTCTTTTGAATTAAAATAAAATTCTTTATGCATCTTTCTATGCATAAAATCAGAATTGATGAAAATAACTCTTTTGGAATAAAAATAAAATTCTTTATGCATAAAATCAAAATTGATAAGAATAACCTTTTGGAATAAAAAAAATTCTTTATGCATCTATTTATGCATAAAATCAAAATTGATGAAAATAACTCTTTTGAAATAAAAATAGATTTCTTTATGCATCTTTCTATGCATAAAATCAAAATTGATGAGAATAACACTTTTTGGATTAAATTAAATTCTTTATGCATCTTTCCATGCATAAATCCAATTTAGTAGGAATTACACTTTTAGAATAAAAGAATTTCTCTTATGCATCTAATTTATGCATAAAATCCATTTATGATAAAAATCACACTTTTAATATAAAAATTATCTTTTATGCATATGTTTATGCATACAAATCATTTATGATGAAAAAAATACTTTTATAATCAAAATAACAATTTCAATATGCTTCCTTCTATGCATAGAATTTAATTCTAAAGAAAGTAACACTTTTTAAATAAAATATTTTAAGCATGCATTTTCTTGTACCTAGGATGAAAATCAACACTTTAAGAATACATATACGATGGGAATTACTCTTTTTGAATAAAAAAAAGTAAAACTTATTTTTCACAAATTTAGAAAATTTTTCCATAACCTCCTTTGTATGGCTGGCCATTTTTTAATTTTAATTCTCTAAAATTAATTAGAAGTTCACCAAGAGTATTTAAATCATTCTAATGTAAACATTTTCTACTTATCAAAGAGAAACATTACGAAAAACTTGATTTTATCCATTAATCATTCATCTAGGATAAAGAATGGTTGGATTTACTAAAGAAGAGAGGGGAATGCCTTTTTTCAATGAGGCATAACATCATAATCATTTTAGAGAAGACAAAAATCATTAAAAACCATAAAATGAAATAGAAAAGAGGAGAATCTCCAACTTACAAGGAGAATTTGAGAGCTTTCCTTTGGCTTGATGGTTTAAGGGATCTACTCTTATTTGAAACAAGAGCGGCCACCAATCTTTAGAAGAGGGAAGGTAAAAACTAATGAATTACGAGTAAATTCACAGTTTTTGGCTCTTGGGAGAGGCAGGGTAACAGTGCAAAAAACACTATTAAGCTTCAACAAAGGAAAGGCTTCTATTTATAGGAAAAAGTGAACCTCCAACCAAGCAAACTGATTCTAGAATTTTCCAGATCAGTTTGGTCAATTTTTGACCATTTTTAGGTCAGTTTAGCTCACTTTTTGGATCTAGTTGAAACAGGAGAGAGGAGAGATAAAAATATCTAATTATTTGGGAGTTTAAAACTCACCCACACAAGTGAAATAGGTGCCTCCTTCATGAGGGGAATTCCCCCATACCAAGTTGTCAAAAATGCATCATTTCTTCTAAATATCTCTCTTTTTTAACTAATAACCTTGTCCTTAGTCAACTCTTCATCTTATGTGAGTATTTACTCATTTTTGGGGGGGATTTTCTTTATTTCTTCCATTTATCTCCTTCACATATTTGGATGAATCTGATTGGCCCCTCAAAACCTTAATTTAAAATTTTCAGAAAATCTGGACCCCCACGATAAGGCCTTTTGAACAGATTATAATTTATTTCGAACGCAGCTTTTGAAAATATTTTTGAACTTCTGTTTCGGGGGAACTTATTTAAATACAAAGAGATATTTTTCCATCCAAAAATATCCAAAATCTAAATAATCTCTCTTTAGAATATTTTCTCTCTCTAGGCTAAAATAGATAAAAACAAGATCTTTTATATTTCTGAAGAGATCTTTGACTATAGGGGAAGATACTGGACATCCTTAGAGGCTGGGGAGGAATCTTACATTCTACTCCACTTAAAAAATGCGAGATGTCCTCATCTCGCAGGTGGAGTATGATCTCTTTCACCTTCTTCTTCTTCCTTAATCACTTCCAGCGTTATTGCCTTGGAAGTGGACGACCGATTTGGGAACAATTCTCTTTGACTTCCCCTATTCTGAGGTGGAGGTCTTGCATTACTTTGGATTGAAACTGCAGGTTGGATAGAGGGTCTACCTCTGGGATTTCCCTGATTTTGGCGGATAGAACTCTGATTACTCTGGAAGGAAGGGGCTGGAGTCTGAAATCTTGTTCCCTGATTTCCATGCCCTAAAAACCTTGATCCAAAAGGAGTTGGAAAATCCATACTGCGATGTCCAAATCCTTGACAGTTATAGCATTTCACTCTCTTGTTCAAGGGTGGAACTTCTGAAGTTGAAATCCAGGGGATTGAGATTCAGGAAAAGGACATTTCTTCCATTTTGGAACGTCTCAAATCCAAGGTTTGACCTTGATGTCTCTAGGCGGAGGAAGGTTGGAATCCTCGAAATCTTCATGGGAATCCTCCGGCTCGTCTCCATCTTATTTTCATCTTCACTTGCTTCGCCTACTTCACGTTCATAGTCTAGATCTTCCTCTTCCTCTTTATCCTACATACATGTCAGCTTGAGTCCCTAAAATGGACTCGTTCAAATGCAAACCTTGCATATGCATCTAAGCCCACAATTGCGGACGAGGGCTCTATCTAGTAATCATACTCTTCTTTTGTTGGGTCACGCCCAACAACCTCTCTCAAAAAATAATAATTAAAAAATGATACAGATAGATTAAAGGAAACAATAAAGCTTAAAACCAAATTACATTAAATAAAGGAGAATAGTAAAATAGACACTTACAAAGAGAGTAATAAAGGAGGATTTTCCTCTCGAACCAAAGTGCAATGCTCTTCGCTTCCGTAGTCTTGAAGCACTTGCCATTGATTCTTTCTCACAAAGCTCCACACGTGCCTCCACTCCTTTTGTTTGCGAGCAAACACTTGGCTTCTCCGTGTTTTTCTTGGCTGATCTCTTAATGTTTGCTCTCCTATTAGAGAGGAGAAGCTTCATTCGCTTCTTCATCTAGTCATTTGAGAAGGTAAAGTGCGGATACGGAACATGAAACTTAGTTTTGAGCACATCAAGAACATATTGTTTTGATAGCTCATCTTGTGCTTTCATTTCTTAAATGACTTTATGAACTTCAAGTTTGCAAGTACATGCATTTTATTGATGACTTGCTTCCCTCTACCATCCATCAGTGCCCCATCGGTATCTATGTTATATGGTAGCTAATTGCATGGATCAAACTGTGGCATGGCTCTCCTCGCAAGGCTAGCTCAAAATGAGTAGATGATGAACCCCCCTGTTGGGGAGATATCTCGGGAGACTTAGTGCTACTTTTCCCAAAGAAAAATCACCCTACAACCCCCCCATTGCTACGTCTAGTAGACCCCCCAAACTCCCTCTACGATGTCATCGTAAAGCTGGACATTAGGGAGTGGGGTGGGTCTAGTTGATGTTGGCAGTGTAGGCTCATCAAAACCATAGTGTGATGGGCTTGCACCACTTGAACATGGGCCTATCTCAATGGAGTAGACTATCCCCATGGAGACGACTGGCCACATGGGACTATATTGGCCATATGGAGTAGACTGGCATGATGCTATTTTGTCCTACATATAAGGATATATGAATGGACTTACAAAATGCATAAAGGGGGTATAAAATATACAAAGGCTAAATATTGTGTATGTGAAAAAAGGGGTCATAAAACATACATGTGTATGTGAAAACTTTGTCAATGCCTATTACCCATAACATTGGTTGATGATGTTGAGCAGATTTGTGACATTTACATCCTGCCTAGGGTGGATCGAAATAGAAGTTCAAGGTTTTGAGGGGCTAATCATATTCATCCGAATGTGTGGAGGAGATAAATAGAAGAAATAAAGAAAATCCCCCCAAAAATGAGTAAATACTCACATAAGATGAAGAGTGGACTAAGGACCAAATGAAATACAAAAAAAAGAATTTTAGACACCTCAGAGTGGGGATTCCCCCTCATGAAGGAGGTGCTATTTCACATGTGTGGTGAAGTTTTAAATTCCCAAAAATCGAGATATTTCATCTCTCCTCTCTCCTAATTCAAGTCTAGTTCCAAAAAGTAAGCTAAACTGACCCAAAAATGGTAAAAAATTGACCAAACTGATCTGAAAAATTCTAGAATCAGTTTGCTTGATTAGAAGCTCACTTTTTCTTATAAATAGAAGCCTTCCCCTTTGTTGAAGCTTAATAGTGTTTTATGCACTGTACTCTACTCCTCCCCAGAGCCAAAAACTGTGAATTTCTTAATAATTCATTAGTTTTTGACCTTTCCCTCTTCTAAAGAACTGGTGGCCACTCTTGTTGCAAACAAGAGTAGATCCCTCAAATCATCAAGCCAAAGGAAAGCTCCCAGAATTTCATGTAAGTTAGAAATCCTACTTTTCTTATTCTTTTAATGGTTTTTTAAATTTTTGTTATCTTTAAAATGATAATCTGATGCTATGTCTTGTTGGAAAGGCTTTCCCCCTCTCTCATTCTTAAATTCAGCCCTTCTTTATCCTAGTTAAGTAATCAAATTGTTTGAATTAAACTTTTCATATTGTTTCTCTTTTAAAAATGGAATTTGTTTAGTTTAGAATGCTTTAAACAAATTGGGGATAACTTTAAAGTAAATTAAGAATAGGAAAAATTGAAAAATGGTCAGCCATACAAAGGAGGTTATGGCAAAGTTTTCTTAAATTTTGTGAAATAAGTATTACCTTTTATTATTCAAAAAGAGTAATCCCAGCCACTAGGAAAGACCACTACTCTCACTGCTGTTTTGTATACTAAACATGTATTGGAATGGATCGCAGGTAAAGAAGCTTACAACTTCTTAGATGGGTTTTCACGCTATAATCAGGTGTCCATAGCACTAGAAGACAAGCACAAAACGGACCTTCAATACGATGTGGGGAACATATACTTATAAAGTTATGCCTTTTGGTCTCACCAATGTCCCAACAACCTTCTTCCAACGGTTGATGTGCATAGCCTTCAAGGACTAATTGCAAAAGTGGCTTAAGGTATTCATTGACAATTTGTGTGTACATTCATGCTGGACTGAACATTTGGCTTGCTTGAGAAAGGTGTTTAAGCGATGTAAATTATATTGTATATCCTTAAACCCTTTGAAGTGTCAATTCTGGGCCAAGCACGTTATAATCTTAGGGCACATTGTATCAAAAAACCATATTTCAAGCGGATGAGGGCAAGGTAAAATTGATCTTGTAATTACCCCCACCAACCAGCTACAAAGGTGTACAGAGGTTTATGGGCCACGTTGGGTATTATCGTCATTTCATCTTATTCTATGTAGAAACTGCTAGACCATTGTATAGACTACTCATTGTTTATGAATGGACTGAGGAATGCCAAGAAGCATACGATAAGTTAAAGAAAGCATTGGGGAGACAAGTGCACCTATTCTAATGTCACCCAACTGGGATCTTGTATTCCACGTGCATCGAATTTTGTGATAGAATGCCTATTGGTGAAACCTGGGAAACTTAAATTAGATTACTTAGTTTGCTTCGTGCAAGTCGTCAACTAAATGATGCAGTGATAAACTACACCACTACGGAGTGTTAAGGGTTGGCCATGGTTTATGTTGTTTTATTAAGAAATATGGACATTACTTATTGGCCAACAGATTTGTATTCTTTGTGGACCATTGGGCCCTATTATATTTGGTGAATAACCCTTACACCACGGGAAGAATCACACGCTAGTTACTTCTACTCTTGGAATTTGACTTTACGCTTATAGTAAGAAAAGGGACACAACATGTGTTGTTGGCCAACCATCTATCTAGAATTCCAAACAGAGAATCTACAAATGGCATTGATGATGACCTCCTAGATGCTTGTCTGTTTCAACTTGACATGGTGCCTGAGTGGACTGAGGAGATTTCAGACTATCTAGCTCATGGTTTTCTGCAAGATCGACCTTTGAACAAGGATAAAATGCGTCGGCTTATTAAGTAGGCCGCACCTTATCAATTGATTGTTGGAGAATTTTATAAGCTAGGCAAGGATGATATCTTAAGAAGATGTGTACGAGAGGATAAATTTGCCATGGTATTAGAAGAAGCACACTTAGGAATAGCTGGAGGACATTTCACTGGAGAAGCTACAACTCGCAAAGTGCTTCAAGCGGGACTATGGTGGCCAATGTTATTCGGGGATTCCATAGAGTTTGTGAAAGCGCGGAATGTTGGATATTTGCTAATTCACATAAAAAAGTCCACTCACCCCTGTAATTGTAAGATTACCCTTTGAGAAATGGGAGATCGATTTTGTTGGACCCATTAGTCCAGCAACACATCCGTCACAAGCCCGATATGTGATCGTTGTGGCCACATATTATTTCACAAAGTGGGTAGAGGCGAGGGCATCTAAATAAGTTGATGCTCGAACCACAACCGAATTCTTATATGAACAAATCATTTCTAGATTTGGCTGCCCACTTGAATTAGTCAGTGAGACCGAGGTTCACATTTCATCAATGAGGTGATTGAACACTTACTTACAGGATTCCTTATAGTACATCGCAAATCATCACCTTAGTACCCAAAAGCAAATGGTCAAGCAGAGAGAACCAAGAAGATTTTATGTGCTATCTTGATGAAAACCTTAGAAGCCAGTCGCACGGATTGATGGGAACACAAACTGACTGTAGCTCTATGGGCTTATCATACATCATATAAGGTAGCAACGGGATATACTCCCTTCCATCTAGCTTATGGCATTGATGCAGTAATGCCAATGGAGTTTTTGGTTCCAAGCCTGTGAATTGCTGTACAGGAAAGGATTACTAAAAATGCATTAGCCGAGAGATTGGTTGATTTGGAAAAACTTGATGAAACCAAGCTAATTGCAAAGAAGAACTTCTTGTGCCCCATCACTACATGCACGGGTAACACTTATGTTAAATGTCTTGTGACTTTCAAGAACTATCCTATTGAAGATGCTAAATGGATGCCATAAAATTTTTTCCGTTCTTACCAAAATCTCATCCATTCTTACTATCCACGCAATTCGAGAAAGATAACCTTTATGGGAACGCTGTTGAGATATCGAGCTCGTTTAGTGAGGCGGTGGCCACTGATGACCCGCCTGGGGGATAGGCCCCACATTTACACCACTGGCATGGTTGGTGAGATCCTGGGAGATATGCGGCCAGTGGGATGACAGGCTGTGTGACAGCCATTCTAGAGACTGGCATAGTTATAGCGCCAGCTCATTTAGTCGGGTTCACACTATAGAGAACCCGTGTATGTATTGGTTGAGTACCTTTCATATTATGTGTACTCTTATTCTTGTATATGGTGTGTTGAGTGTTGAGTAGAGAAGAAGAAGATTTTCAGCCTCTTCTCTATTAGGGTTTTGTGAGTGTGTGTGTGTGCTTGCAAGAGCTCAAGCTCTCTTCCCCCCTGCATCTTTTCATGGTATCAGAGCCTGGTTCGTGCTAAGGGCTGAGCTGCAAGCAAGAGAACCACAGGAAGCGGTACGAGGGTAAGAGCTTCAACTACTCTTCCCTATTGTGTTGGTGACTACACCCTTGTCGGGAGCTCTACGGGAGGCACCGGCAAACGATCTCCGATTGAGGAGCTTTCTTCGCGGGAGTGAAGCTACAGGGCAACTATACAGTCCTTCGGACTAAAATTTTCGGGCCGAAAACGCGTTTCGGGCGCGTCTGGACCTCCGTTTTTCAGAAAGCAGGCGATTTCGAGCACTGCGGGTAAGTCATCGATTCTCTGCAGAACTCTGTTTTAAGAACTGCAGGAAGACAGATTGACTGTGCAGACACTGTGGGTGCTGCAAAGAGGTCTACAGTTGCCATTGGGTGTATGTATGCACATTGAAGTCACTGGTTGTGACAATTGAGAGTACTACAGTACCGCTGTGCAGAAATACTGCAGGTTGTGCAGAAAAACCAGAGTGCAGTTTCTGGTGAAATTATGTATTTGGCAAGATGTCTAATGATGGCATAACACAGATTGTGGCTGAGAAGCTGGACAAGAATAACTTCCATGCTTGGAGGTTCAGGTTAACGAATTTCTTGATGGGAAAAGGTTATTGGGACTACATAGAAGGTGAGCATGAAGAGGCACCGGAGATACCGGATATAAATCCGACTGCTGCAGATGTGAAAGAGTTTAAAGACTGGAACCAAGGAGCCAGGAAGGTTATGTATTGGCTTTCCATTAGTATATAGGACACCATGATTGGGCACATTCAGGATGCCAAGTCCCCCAAGGAGGCGTGGGACACCTTGGTAAAGCTGTATGAAACAAATACCAAGGCACGTAAGATACAGTTGAAGAATGAGCTTCATACTGTGGAGAAAAAGAGCATGTCTGTGAATGACTATGCATTGAAGATAAAGGGTATTGTGGAATCCCTTGCATCTATTGGTGTGTCAGTAGATGATGATGACAAGGTGGAAGTCTGTCTACGTGGTCTCGGGCCACAATATAAGGCGTTTAAGACGTCTATTCAGACTCGGGAAAACATTCCCAACTTTACAGATTTGGTGTCTATGCTGATTATCGAAGAGAAGAACTTGGGTGAAGATCAACAGTCTTCACAAAGCAAAAACAGTTCAGAGCAACAGGCCTTCTACACGAGTTCAGGAAGAGGACGAGGTAGAGGAGGCCGTGGACGCGGTCAAGGAGGTGGCCGAACAGGTAATCAGAATTATGGCCAGCAGCAGCAGCAGCAACAACAGTCCCAGAATCAACAACAACAACAACAACACGCAGGTGGAAGAGGCAAATTCAGAGGCAGGGGGAGCCAAAGAGGCCGTGGAAATTGGCAAAGGCAATATAATGATGCACGTGAATGCTATTATTGTGGTAAGCCTGGACATGTCCAGTCTGAATGTTATAAGAAGCAGGCTGACATGCAAAATGGGAAAGTGCAGCAAAACAACTATGCATCCTCAAGCAGAAATAATGAGGATAATGAAAGGTTGTTTGTTATGCAGCATGTTGTGAATGCCATGTCTGAAAATGTTGATGCAGCACAAAAAGATAATGTATGGTATGTGGATTCAGGCGCTTCGAACCACATGACGAGTCATGGGGAGTGGTTCAAGGAGATGAAAAACCCGGAAAGACCAGGTTTTGTGGAAACAGGGGATGACACTGCTCATCCAATTGCCCACGTTGGAGATGTGCCATTGTCTATGCAGGATGGCAAAGTGAAGTACCTTGCAGATGTACTTCATGTACCGAACATAACAAAGAATCTGGTTTCAGTTGGCCAGATGATTGAGCAGGGTTTGCAGGTTCGGTTTAACCCTGATGGATGTTATGTTGAAGATTTTAAAGACAAGTGCAGGTTGGTTGCAAAAGGCAACAGAGTGGGCAGAATGTTTACGTTGGATGTAGACATTCCTGAAATGAGTGCTGCGATGTTTGCAAATGGTTCAGGAGTTGTTGCAGACACAGACATATGGCATAAAAGAATTGGACATGTAAATGTGCAGAGATTGAAGTCTATGCAGACAAAAGGAATTGTGACAGGGCTGCCAAAATTTAAAGTGGAAGGTATGCAGAAAATATGTGAAGCATGCCAATTTGGGAAGCAAACAAAGCATGTGTTTCCACGTAACAGATATGTGAGCAGAAATGCACTAGATGTTGTGCATTCAGATGTATGGGGTCCTACGAAGACCATATCTATGGGAGGCTGCAGGTACTATGTGACTTTCATTGATGACCACACAAGGAAAGTGTGGGTATATTTCATGAAGGAAAAGAGTGAAGTGTTCACTCACTTTCAGAATTTCAGAGTTTTGGTTGAAAAGCAAACAAGAAAATATGTAAAGTGCCTAAGGTCAGATGGAGGGGGAGAGTACTTCTCCAATGAGTTCTCTGAATATTTGAAGAAGTATGGTATTCGGAGACAGTATACATGCAGATACACTCCACAGCAAAATGGAGTTGCTGAGCGGAAAAACAGGCACATTGCTGAGATTGCGCGAGCATTGATGGAAGAGAAGAATATGCCGCATTGCTATTGGGCTGAGGCTGTTTCTACAGCAGTATACATCATGAACAGGACTCCAACTGCAGCCATACATGATGTAACTCCGGAGGAGAGGTTTACTGGCAAAAAACCAGATTTGTCTCATCTGAAAGTTTTTGGATGCATTGCATATGTGCATGTGCCAGATGAGCTGAGAACTAAGCTGGATCCGAAAGCTGAAAAATGTGTGTTTATTGGATATTCCCTTGAGCAAAAGGGATACAGGTGTTATAACCCTGCTACACGTGAGTTGAGGGTAAGCAGGGATGTTGTCTTTGATGAGATGAGCAGCTGGTATGCTGCTGAAAAAGAAGCTGTTGGGGCTGATGTGAGTGGAAGTGTGGTTGCACAGAATGCAGGTCAGCAATCACAATCCTTGAGTGGACCAGGAGAGTCCTCATCTAGTGGGTCTGTTGATAGACCATGGAGTGGCAGGCTACGTCATAATACTAGCCCTGCAAATGTGATTAGTACATCACGTAAAGGAAAAGAGAAAATGGTTGAGCCCCTTGGTATGCCTGACATTTCTGCAGGGCATTCTCATGTTGATGGAGAGTCTAGTGGCTCAGATATGAGCCTTGATGAGGAGCTTGGGATCCCAGCTATGAGAACACCTGGTGTAAAGAAGGCTATGGAAGCCATGAATGAAAAGCTGCGAAGATCAGGGAGAGTGAAGAACCCTATGCAGAGATTTACATATGATGGTTATGTGGCACATCACTATGCATATATGGCAAAGGTTGTGCAGGTTGTTGAGCCCACATGCATTGATGAGGCTGTTGGAAATGTGAATTGGGAGAAAGCTATGGATGAGGAGATGGATGCACTATATGGAAATGAAACTTGGGATTTAGTGCAATTGCCAGAAGGCAAGAAAGCCATTGGATGCAAGTGGGTGTACAAAGTTAAACATAACAGTGATGGGAGCATAAACAGGTACAAGGCTAGATTGGTAGCCAAAGGATATGCGCAGACATATGGGATTGATTATGAGGAAACTTTCAGCCCAGTTGCCAAGATGGCAACGGTGAGAGTTGTGATAGCAGTGGCTGCGTCAAAGCAATGGTATTTACATCAGATGGATGTAAAGAATGCATTCTTGCATGGGGATTTGCAAGAAGAGGTGTATATGTTGCAGCCACCTGGATATGAGGATGTGGGTCACCCCGAGCATGTTTGCAGGTTGAAGAAAGCCTTGTATGGCTTAAAGCAAGCACCAAGAGCATGGTCTGAGAAGATTTCTGAATATCTTGTCACTATTGGCTTTCATGTAGCCAATGCAGATTTCTCACTGTATGTGAGACATGGTGATAGAGGGGTTGTGCTTGTTGTCATCTATGTAGATGACTTGATCATTACGGGGGACCATGATGCAGAGATCTTTGATGTAAAGATCTTACTTAGACAGAAGTTCGAGATGAAGGATCTGGGGGAGCTCAGATATTTCTTGGGCATTGAGGTGATTAGGTCACCACATGGTATTGGATTACTGCAGAGACAGTATGCCTTGGACATGTTGTCCAAGTATGGTATGACAGGCTGTAAGCCTATTTCTGTGCCATTGGATCAGAATGGCAAGTTGAGTGCAGATTCAGGAGAGATCTTGGAGGATCCTACTATGTACAGGAGCATAGTAGGAAGTTTGATCTACATGACGATAACCAGACCAGATTTGAGCTATGCTGTTGGGTTGGTGAGTCAGTTTATGCAGGTTCCACGGAAACCGCATTTGGATGCTGTGAGACGCATACTGAGGTATGTAAAGTCTACTTTACATTGTGGACTATTCTATGAGACTGGGACAGAGATATGTGTACATGGGTACACAGATGCTGATTGGGCTGGTAGTATCTCAGATAGAAGATCTACCAGCGGATTCATGTTTTCTTTGGGGAGTGCTGCTGTGACTTGGAGCAGCAAGAAGCAGCCTACGGTTGCTCTATCGAGTACGGAGGCCGAGTACAGAGGAGCTGCTATGGCAGCATGTGAGGTAGCTTGGTTGAGAAAGCTACTTGCAGATTTGGGTCTATCAGTGGATAGACAAGTTGTCATTTTCTGTGACAACATTAGCAGTATACAGTTGGCCAGGAACCCAGTCTTTCATGCTCGTACGAAGCACATAGAGGTCCACTACCACTTCGTCAGAGAGAAGGTCTTGGCAGGAGATCTTGACCTTGTTTATGTCAGCACAGAGGATCAGGTAGCTGACATCTTCACCAAAGCATTGGGTACAGAGAAGCTCCGCAGATTCAGGGCTTCGCTTGGTGTACATGAGATGGAGTTGAGCTCGAGGGGGAGTGTTGAGATATCGAGCTCGTTTAGTGAGGCGGTGGCCACTGATGACCCGCCTGGGGGATAGGCCCCACATTTACACCACTGGCATGGTTGGTGAGATCCTGGGAGATATGCGGCCAGTGGGATGACAGGCTGTGTGACAGCCATTCTAGAGACTGGCATAGTTATAGCGCCAGCTCATTTAGTCGGGTTCACACTATAGAGAACCCGTGTATGTATTGGTTGAGTACCTTTCATATTATGTGTACTCTTATTCTTGTATATGGTGTGTTGAGTGTTGAGTAGAGAAGAAGAAGATTTTCAGCCTCTCACCTTGTGTGTTCTCTATTAGGGTTTTGTGAGTGTGTGTGTGTGCTTGCAAGAGCTCAAGCTCTCTTCCCCCCTGCATCTTTTCAAACGCCCCTTATTTCATTTCAAGATATTTTTTTTTGGATTCACCTTTTATTTATATCATTTGATTAATGCACTTAGATCATAGAGACCAATGCTTTTTTCCTCATTGAGAGGCACAGCCGTTGATTCTTTTTCCATAGAACAATTTTTGTCCGAGATTTACTTCATCTATCGAACTAAACAGAAATTGAGTCTCGATTTATGGATCCATCAGTCCAGCCTAACCCTATCCAGTCCCATGGGTTAGCCAACCGCCAAACCAATGTAGTGATGGGATCCAATTAGGAATTTGGTAAGGTTTTTTCCTGAGTATCAGGGAAAAGAGTTCCCAGGCCCCCTAGTCGGATGTTCATGCAAACATAAAACTAGTCACACCACTTACACACCCAATATGAAATTGCCTTTTTCTCAGCATCAGTTATCTTTAAAACAATCCTTTAATGAAACCATTATATCACTAATCACAATCCTCCAAAATATCCGGTTGAATCTTAATTTCCAATCATTCCTTCATTGGAGTATCTATGGCATCATTGGCAACGAGAACGCTCACCGCTTGTCCACTCCGCCTGTCCACTCAGGGGCCTTTTCAATAGTTCCTAGCTCATAGTACCCGGCAATATAATCATTTATAAAAATCAAGATGGAATCTTCGTTGAAGATCAGCAAGATAACCCAACTCATAGTACCCGGCAATATAATCACTTATAAAAATCAAGATAGAATCTTCGTTGAAGATCAGCAAGATAACCCAACAGATCCATATAAAAGAGCCATGGACTCATCCGTTTTGAGGACCAGCAAAGTCAATCAACCAGATCCATGCCCGGTTTCAGAAAACAACTCTTACTCCTTTATTCAATATCTTCCACGACGCACGTGTGGGTATCTTCGACGACCCAGAGCCCGAGCACCGTATGGTCAGCACTCTCCTCTAGGATCCTTTGCAGGTCACCTAGCGCTTCACTCATAGGCCGCTTCCTTGGTCCCTCATCTACCGTACCGGAAGCTCACCATTTAAATTGAACCGAGGCTGGTCAAGACCTCGGCCGACCTTGCTAGGTGACCTTGCTACGCGAGACGTCCTCCGTTGACTCTCCATCAGCTGTTGCAACTTTATAAGATAGGTCTCCAATGACCACATTCTCAAGACAATCAAAATGCTTCCCCACCATTCTTGACATAATACAGTCATTTACAAACAGTTCACAAATACAGTTTCTATAATGAACTCACATCTTTCCAGATTGTTCCACATCAATCCATATTACTTAACCCAAATCCAAATCATGTGTATATATTCTTGACGAGATACATCATTTTCCATCCCATCGCATCAGATTCATTCACTTCACATAACACTTTCTTTATTTACATTATGTCTCATCACATCCATTTCTCATTACATCTCATTCGTTCACATCTATATTATTCATTCACATTTTGATTCACATGACATCTCATCTCATCTCATCTCATCTCATCCATTCACTCATATCGACTTCATATCCATTCACATACATATTCGCATTCATTATTCCACATACACATCCACATTCATACATCCACATTCACATCTACATCCATACATCCATTTTTACATCCACATCCACATCTACATCCACATCCATACATCCACATCCGTATCTACATCCATACATCCACATCCATATCTACATTCGTACATTCACATCCACTTCCTCATTCGCACATCCACATCCACATTCACATTCGCACGTCCAATTCCACATTCACATTCACACATCTACATCCACATCCTCGTTTACATCTATATTCATACATCCACATCCACATTCATACATCCACATCCACATCTGCATTCATACATCCACATCCACATTCATACATCTATTTCCACATCCACATCCATTTCACATCTATATCCGTATCCATATCCATACATCCATATCCACATTCATATTCATACATCCACATCCACATCCACATCCTCATTCGCACATCCAGATCCACATTTACATTCATACATCTATATCCACATCCATATCCATACATCCATTTCTACATTCCCATTCATATCCACATCCACATCCATACATCCATATCCACATTCATATTCATACATCCATATCCACATCCTCATTTGCACATCCAGATCCTTATTTACATTCATACATCTATATCCACATCCATATCCAGCATATTCATACATCCATATCCACATTCATATTCATACATCCACATCCACATCCTCATTCGCACATCTAGATCCACATTTACATTCATACATCTATATCCACATCCATATCCATACATCCATATCCACATCTGCATTCATACATCCACATCCATATCCACATCCATACATACACATCCATATTCATACATCCACATCCACATCCACATCCATACATCCACATCCATACATCCACATCCATATCTACATCCATACATCCACATCCATATCTACATTCGTACATCCACATCCACATCCTCATTCGCACATCCACATCCACATTCACATTCGCACATCCAATTCCACATTCACATTCACATTCACATATCTACATCCACATTCACATACATCCACATCCACATCTGCATTCATACATCCACATCCACATTCATACATCTATTTCTACATTCCCATTCATATATCCACATATGCCTTCACATCTATTCTTTTATATCACATCCATTCTCGCCCTATCACAACCCATATACATCCTGTCCCATCAGATACACTTCTTACCTCATCCCATACACATCTTATCACATCCTAACTCATCTTATCACATCTTAATTCATCCCATATGCATCTTATCACATCTCATACACCTCTTAGTACATCCTATCGCATCTCATACACATCTTATCACATCCTATCACATCTCATATGCATCTTATCACATCCTATCACATCTCATACACCTCTTATCATATCCTATCACATCTCATACACATCTTATCACATCCTATCACTTCTCATACACATCTTATCACATCCTATCACTTCCCATACGCATCTGATAACATCCTATCACTTCTCATACACATCTTATCACATCCTATCACATCTCATACACCTTTTATCACATCCTATCACTTCTCATACACATCTTATCACATCCTATCACTTCTCATACGCATCTTATCACATTCTATCACATCTCATACGCCTCTTATTAGGCATAAAGACAACTTTAGGTAGGAATAACATTTTTATAATAATACTTTTATGTATTTTACTATGCATAAATTCAATTTTAATGAGAATAATACTTTCGAAATAAAAATAACTCTTTTACACATCTTTCTATGCATAAATTTCCATCTTAATGAAATTAAAACTTTTAGAATAAAAATAAATCTTTTATGCATCTATCTATGCATAAATTTCCATCTTAATGAAATTAACACTTTTAGAATAAAAATAAATCTTTTATGCATCTATCTATGCATAAATTCAAAATTGATAAGAATAACTCTTTAAAATTAAAATTCTTTATGCATCATTCTATGCATAAAATCAAATTGGTAATAATATCTCTTTTGAATTAAAAATAAAATTCTTTATGCATCTATCTATGCATAAATTCAAAATTGATAAGAATAACTCTTTAAAATTAAAATTCTTTATGCATCTTTCTATGCATAAAATCAAAATTTTAATGAAAGTCACACTTTTATAATAAAAATTTTCTTTTATGCATCTACTTATGCATAAAAATCAATTATGATGAAAATCACACTTTTAATATAAAAAAATTCTTTTATGTGTCTACTTATGCATAAAAAATCAATTATGATGAAAATCATGCTTTTATAATAAAATATTTATAGTATACATTTTTCTATGCCTAGAATGAAAATAACCCTTTAAGAATACTCATACGATGGGGATTACTCTTTTTAACATAAAATTTAATTACTAGAAATCCTCTTTTTCTTAATTCATCAATTATACATAACATAAAAATCAATTTCTTCATGATTACAATGAAATTCTTTCAATTAATCTAGGATGATAATTCCTAGAATATGGTAGGAAGTCCTCTTTTCATGCTTTGAATGAAATTATTTTATGTGTAATTTTTACAAAAATTTTGCTATAGCTCCGCTGCTGCTAGACTGATAAATCTCAATTATTTTAAAGGATAAAGCTTAACATTAAGGGAATGATTAGAATGATCCCTAATTGGATCATTAACCTAATAATGGATTGAATCATCCTATTCATGAAATACATAAACTAAAAGCATAAAAAAACCCATTAATTTGGCCTCCAATTAAACAAGCATACATTAATCTTGGATTAAGGAAAAGCTTTATGAGAAGCTTCATCTGGGTTGAGAATAGGTCATGAGAATGACCATTCTTTGAGTGAGAGAGAGAAATTACATAAAAACCATTAAAATTAAGTAAAAATAGAAATTTATGTAATTCTTCACTACCATTCAACAATTAACTTGAATAGCATCCAAAAACCATTCCAATTAAGCTTCTCAAGCTTGAAAGGGGTTGAGAAGAGAGAAACATTGAGAATTTATGGAAAAAGATATAAATTCCCACTTTATCTTACAAATTGCTTGATTCTTTGATCACGGTAGAGGTCCCCAACCAATCAATTGGTTTGGTATGCTGATGGAGCTCCAATTTCTTCAATTTGGAGAGAATTTTAGAGAATAGTAAAAATTATCATTATTTTAGCATAATTTTGGTATAGTAAAATTCTCCTATTTTTTTTACAAAGGCTTAGGTTCTATTTATAAGAGAGGAGGCTCTAACCAAGACCAATTTATTTCTAGAATTTCTTAATTTTAGTTTGGTTGAATTTGGACCAGATTTGGACCTAGTTTGGTTCCTTTTTTATTCGATTTTGATTCGGTTTGATCCAGGCGAGAGGAGAGATAAAAATATCACATTATTTTTGAGTTTAAAACTCATTCAAGCATGTGAAGTAGGCGCCTCCTTGAAGGGACTCCCCTTTCTTACATATGTGTCAAAATGGAATCATTATACCCAAAATATCTCATTTTTTAAATATTACTCATAGTTTTTTACTACTAATAAACCTTGTACATAGTCAACCCTTCATCTTATAGGAGCATTTACTCATTTTTGGGTATTTTCTTTTACAAATTGGATTTATCTCCTCCCCACACATGGATTGATCATATTGGCCCATAGGAACCTTAATTTAAAATTTTAAAAAAATCTTGACCCTCAGGATAATGCCTCTTGAACAGATTATACTTGATTTCTAATGCACCTTCTGGAAATATTTTTGAACTACTATTTCAGGGGAACTTTTTTTAATAAGATGAGAAATTTTTATATCCAAAAATATTCAAAATTTAAATAATCTCTCTCTAGAATATTTTCTCTCTCTAGGCCAAAATAGGTAGAAACAAGATCTTTGATATATCTGAAGAGGGATTTGTCTACAGGGGAAGATACTGGACATCCTGAGAGGTTGGGGAGGAATCTTACATTCTATCCCACTTAAAAAATGCGAGATGTTCTCATCTCGCAAAACTAGAGGAGAATTCTTTTTCTTAAGATCTAACTGATTTGGGTTCCTTATATTTTGGTGAACCCAAACAGAACCCTGGGGTAAAGATCCCTTACATAAAACTCATTATTAAATAACAATCCACTCAGATCATAACATTCAATTCCTTATCACAATAATGATCCATTAGACTGAAATTTTTATGTGAACTTCCTTCATGGAAATTTTTCATTTATATAGATTTTTAATTTGACCTCCTTTAACTTGATCCACAAGGTAAAGTGTTAACATCAGCAATCTGCCAGCACAATCCACTAATCTCATAGTGATTTGTTGGAGTATTACAACCTTTTTGTGCTTCTTGATAAATTTTTGACATATTTGGCTTCTCGGTTGACCCTCATTAACCAAATAGCTCTGATACCAACTGTAAGATCCTTGTCCACACTGAGCAACGAATTCTGGGGTGCTAGCAGCAGAAGTAGCACACTTCTTGTGCGGGGCAGGGTCCCACACTCGAGGCCTCGCCCACGGATATCCGGACAAGAGACTAATCCGTTGGTTTTTCCAAAATCGAACCCGAAAAAACTTCCTTTGCCCGGAAAGCACGGGCGATTCCACCAGGATAACTTTTTCCTAACATAGTCAAAGCCTTAACTAACTGAACTGATCTGACCAAACTCGTAAGTTCGATAGTCAGATCAAGGGATAGATTGCACTTAGATCATAGAGACCAACACTTTTTTCCTCACCGAGAGGCACAGCCGTTGATTCTTTTTCCATAGAACAATTTTTGTCCGAGATTTACTTCATCTATCGAACTAAATAGAAATTGAGTCTCGATTTACGAATCCATCAGTCCAGCCTAACCCCATCCAGTCCCATGGGTTAGCCAACCGCCAAACCACTGTAGTGATGGAATCCAATTAGGAATTTGGTAAGGTTTTTTCCTGGGTATCAGGGAAAAGAGTTCCTAGGCCCCCTAGCCGGATGTTCATGCAAACATAAAACTAGTCACACCACTTACACACCCAATATGAAATTGCCTTTTTCTCAGCATCAGTTATCTTTAAAACAATCCTTTAATGAAACCATTATATCACTGATCACAATCCTCCAAAATATCCGGTTGAATCTTAATTTCCAATCATTCCTTCATTGGAGTATCTATGGCATCATTGGCAACCAGAACGCTCACCACCTGTCCACTCAGGGGCCTTTTCAATAGTTCCTAGCTCATAGTACCTGGCAATATAATCATTTATAAAAATCAAGATGGAATATCCGTTGAAGATCAGCAAGATAACCCAACAGTTCCTAGCTCATAGTACCCGACAATATAATCACTTATAAAAATCAAGATGGAATCTCCGTTGAAGATCAGCAAGATAACCCAACAGATCCATATAAAAGAGCCATGGACTCATTCGTTGAGGACCAACAAGGTCAATCAACCAGATCCATGCCTGGATTCAGAAAACAACTCTTACTCCTTTATTCAATATCTTCCATGACGCAATGTGGGTATCTTCGACGACCCAGAGCCAGAGCACCGTATGGTCAGCACCCTCTAGGATCCTTCGCAGGTCACCTAGCGCTTCACTCATAGGCCGCTTCCTTGGTCCCTCATCTACCATACCGGAAGCTCACCATTTAAATCGAACCGAGGCTGGTCAAGACCTCGGCCGACCTTGCTACGCGAGACGTCCTCCGTTGACTCTCCGTCAGCTGTTGCAACTTTATCAGATAGGTCTCCATGACCACATTCTCAAGACAATCAAAATGCTTCCCCAACATTCTTGACATAAAACAGTCATTTACAAACAGTTCACAAATACAGTTTCTATAATGAACTCATATCTTTCCAGATTGTTCCACATCAATCCATATTACTTAACCCAAATCCAAATCATATGTGTATCCATTCTTGACCAGATACATCATTTTCCATCCCATCACATCAGATTCATTCACTTCACATAACATCCATTCCTATCTTTCTTAATTTACATTACGTCTCATCACATCCATTTCTCATTACATCTCATTCATTCACATCTATATTATTCATTCACATTCTGATTCACATGACATCTCATCTCATCTCATCCATTCACTCATATCGACTTCATATCCATTCACATACATATTCTCATTCATTATTCCACATACACATCCACATTCGTACATCCACAATCACATCTACATCCATACATCCATTTTCACATTCACATTCATACATCCACATTCATACATCCACATTCATACATCCACATCCACATCCACATCCATATCTACATCCATATATCCACATCCATATCTACATTCGTACATTCACATCCACTTCCTCATTCGCACATCCACATCCACATTCACATTCGCACATCCAATTCCACATGCACATTCACACATCTACATCCACATCCTCATCTACATCTACATTCATACATCCACATCCATATTCATACATCCACATCCACATCCACATCTGCATTCATACATCCACATCCACATTCATACATCTATTTCCACATCCATATCCATTCCACATCTATATCCACATCCACATCCATACATCCATATCCACATTCATATTCATACATCCACATCTGCATCCTCATTCGCACATCCAGATCCACATTTACATTCATACATCTATATACACATCCATATCCATACATCCATTTTTACATTCCCATTCATATCCACATCTATATCCACATCCATATCCATATATCTATATCCATATATCCATATCCACATTCATATCCATATCCATATCCATATATCCATATCCACATTCATATTCATACATCCACATCCACATCCTCATTTGCACATCCAGATCCACATTTACATTCATACATCCACATCCACATCCTCATTTGCACATCCAGATCCACATTTACATTCATACATCCATATCCACATTCATATTCATATCCATATCCATATATCCATATCCACATTCATATTCATACATCCACATCCACATCCTCATTTGCACATCCAGATCCACATTTACATTCATACATCTATATCCACATCCATATCCATACATCTATATCCACATCCATATCTACAATCATATTCATACATCCATATCCACATTCATATTCATACATCCACATCCACATCCTCATCCTCATTCGCACATCCAGATCCACATTTACATTCATACATCTACATCCACATCCACATCCACATCCATACATCCATATCCACATCTGCATTCATACATCCACATCCATATCCACATCCATACATACACATCCATATTCATACATCCATATCCACACCCACATCCACATCCACATCCACATCCATATCCGTACATCCACATCCATATCTACATCCATACATCCACATCCATATCTACATTCGCACATCCACGTCCACATCCTCATTCGCACATCCACATCCACATTCACATTCACATCCACATTCACATTCGCACATCCAATTCCACATTCACATTCACACAACTACATCCACATCCTCATCTACATCCACATTCATACATCCACATCCACATTCATACATCCACATCCACATCTGCATTCATACATCCATTTCTACATTCCCATTCATATATCCACATATGCCTTCACATCTATTCTTTTATATCACATCCATTCTCGCCCTATCACAACCCATATACATCTTATCCCATCAGATACACTTCTTACCTCATCCCATACACATCTTATCATATCCTAACTCATCTTATCACATCCTAACTCATCCCATACGCATCTTATCACATCCTATCACATCTCATACACCTCTTATCAATCCTATCACATCTCATACACAACTTATCACATCCTATCACATCTCATGCGCATTTTATCACATCCTATCACATCTCATACACCTCTTATCACATCTCATACACATCTTATCACATCCTATCACTCCTCATACACATCCTATCACTTCCCATATGCATCTGATAACATCCATCGCTTCTCATACACATCTTATCACATCTTATCACATCTCATACACCTCTTATCACATCCTATCACTTCTCATACACATCTTATCACATCCTATCACTTTTCATACGCATCTTATCACGTCCTATCACATCTCATACACCTCTTATTAGGCATAAAGATAACTTTAGTAGGAATAACACTTTTATAATAATCTTTTTATGTATTTTACTATGCATAAATTCCATTTTAATGAGAATAATACTTTCAAAATAGAAATAAATCTTTTATACATCTTTTTATGCATAAATTTCCATCTTAATGAAATTAACACTTTTAGAATAAAAATAAATCTTTTATGCATCAACACCATATTGGGGAATTTGGGAATTTCCTAAGTCCCGCTTTGAGAAATAGACCTATTTTTTATGCATTTTGTATAGAAATATTTGTATTTTTATAGCCAAACCTAAAAGTTTACCTTATCTATGAGAATAAGGCAAATTAAATGTTGAAAAAATAACTAGAAAACTATAGAGTATGTGTGTTTTCCTAAGGAATTTCTTCTTTACTTCACTTTATATTAATACATGATGCTTGGACATTAATGCATTCTCTCTCTCTCTCTCTCTCTCTCTCTCTCTCTCTCTCTCCCCCCAACCCTTGACCTTTGACTACATATGCATAGTCGCCATACAATATAATAGTATGGTTATAATTCTGGTTAGCTCTTTCTAGTAAGTTGGAAAGAATATGTATGTGTGGTTAATAGTCTCGAAAAGAAAATCCCAAAAAACATTACTTAGAATTATTTGAGATCAAAGCACACTATATTCTTTTTGTCTATATTTGTGCTGAATGTTTCTAAGTTGGAAAAAGGATATCTACGTTACCCTTGAAAATAAAAATCAAAACAACAATAATGAGACTAATTTGAGATTTAATATATCTAGTATACTTTGCATTCATACTGCAGTCATTTAATATCGAAGCACAGTTGGTATATTTTTTCATTAAAGCCCATTCTCTCCATCAAAATATAGTTAGAATATCACTCTTCCACGATGATCTTGTTTACAAAACAATCAAGTCTTCTATGAAATCACAACCCAAAAACCTTGAGCTAGTCTCCAATGTTGAAATAATTTATAAACACCAATGTATAAGTTAGAGACATGAATGTATTGTTGCCTTGTCACATCATTTTTGCAGAAGGTAAAATTCTAAAGTTTTTTAATGAAGTGTCTAGCTACATGACCACAAGATACTTCATAAAAGTATATTTTTGACCGTGTGGCCAAAGATCACAAAAGACAATATTATAGGACTATTGAATTAAGAAGCAACAATGCATATAGTTGCAATGAACATTTTAGAATATATTTCCATACACACATGCTACAACACTTCACATTAATATGCATATAGGACATATGTGTAGATCATACTAGAAAAACATATTTTAAGAGGAAAAATATTCGACCATGTGGCCAAATATCAATAGACACCAACTTGACACCTTTGATAATATGAGTCATACCAATATTTCAATCAAAGCAGTGCAATTGCAATTGGCAAAAGCATTGTAGCTATATGATACAAAAAAAATTCTTTCTATATATTTGACCATGTGGTAAAACATCAAAAGATCCAACACTTTAGACAAATATTTGGATCAAAGTAATGCAATTGGAATTGATTCAAGCGTTCTAGCTACCATACAAGAAATTGCTTCTTCCGATATAACTTTAACAACATACTTGAAAATAAAATTCAAAACAACAATACTGAGACTAATTTGAGATTTAAACTTTTCTAGTATATTTTGCATTCATGCACGCATTCATTTAATATCAAAGCACAATTAGTATACCTTTTGATAAAAACACATTTTCTCCATCAAATTACATTTAGAATATCATTCTTCATTGAGGAGCTTGTATATAATATAATGAATTCTTCCATGAAATCACAATCCAGAAATCTTGAGCTAGTCTCTCTGATGTTGAACGCATTTATAAACACCAAGGTACAAGTTGTAGAAAAGAGTGTATTATTTTTGTGTCACATCATTTTCGTGGAAAGTACAATTTTTGAAGGTTTTTTATGAAGTGTCTAGCTACACGACCATTTATGTAGTCTTCCTTATATCCTAGCTGATGAGCAAGTTGCATTGCTTCCATATCCTTTAGAGTAGAAACCAAAGGAATCTGCTTTAACCTCGATACTTGTGAGACACCCAATGGATGGGTTGGATGAATTGAGACTCTTGATGATGATCCTTGTACAATTGATGATCTCTTCAAGCAAGAAGTGATTGAAGATTGTTTCATATATATTCCATCTCCACGATTGATGCTGTTGGGTTGTACTGATGATGAAGATGACATAGCATTATTATCTCCTTTAAGCCATGTGTCAATCACAACCTTGAAGTGTGTGTACAACTCATGTCCATATTGAACTGGCTCAAGTCCATATCGATCAAATTTTATGACTTCACATGCATCATGGGATCCACTTAAGCGAGTCAAGTAGGGTAGAAGTTCCTCAATCAAGATTGAGTCTCCTTGGTTAACATCAAATGTCTGTGGATAGATGCAGTTCTCAAGAGGGTTAGGACACCCCTTGTAGGGACTATCATCTATCAAAATAGTCTTGCTTTGTTCACAAACATTGCCATATTCATTCCACACATAATGAAGGGGTTTGAACATTGCTTCCACCCCCATCTTGTCTGGCCGATAGATGATCTTAAGTGGATGCGTATGGCATTTTTCTTGTCCCCAAATCATGGAAAAAGGATATCTCCTTTTGCATAGCTCTCCAAGTAATTGATTATTGCGAATGACATTTTTGTGTGAAGCTATAGACCAAACTCCCACTTGGAATCTTGCAAATGTAGCTTCAAGAAACTCAATGCATCTTGGTCGAAGAACAATCCATTGCTTGCCCACTCGAAAACTTTGGAACCTCTTTGATTTGGAAAAACAATGTTGTAAAAGAAGACCATTGAGATCAAGTATCACACATAGTTTGGTAGCACTTTTCGCCAAGGCCACATCACTTACTTTGTTTGCTCTGCTCAAATCTGCCAAATATGCAAATATACTATTCTTAGTCAAATTTGAATCATTCTATCATACAGCACAAAGGTTAAGAACAAAATAGACATCTAGTCTCTTACAAGATTTTTTTTTTTCATTTTAGAGCTAGTAAGCTCAGATAAAAACATTATATATAGTTCAATAGGGCTAAGTATATTGTACTATTCCATATGTACATTGTATAAGACATTAAATTTAATATGCAAATAGTATGCAGCATGGATGGTAGATACTTCATCAAAATATATTTTTGACCATGTGGCAAAAAATATCAAAAAGTAATATTATATGACTATTGAATTAAGATACAACAATGTATATAGTTGCAATGAACATTTTAGAACATTTTTCCATACACACATGCTACAATATTCCACATTGATGTGCATGTAGGACATGCATGTTGAGCATACTTAGAAAAACATATTTCAAGAGAAAAAATATTAGATCATGTGGCCTAATATCAATAGACACCACATTGACACCTTTGATAATACAAGTCATACCAATGTTTCAATCAAAGCACTGCAATTGAAATTGAAAAACTCAATGTAGTTGTATAACACAAAACATTTTCTTCTAATATATTTGACCACATGGCAAAATATTAAAGGACACAAAACTTTAGAGAAAACCAATACCAACATTTGGATCAAAGTAATGTAATAGCAATTGATTGAAGCATTCTAGCTATACCATACAAGAAAATATTTCTTCCAACATTATCATGTACTTCATACTTGTATTTTAATACAAAAGCACAAACTTTTTGCGACCAATTTTAGGTACAATATGATGAAAATATTTCTAGAAATAAGGACTCTTAAACAATAAACACAAAACTAAGAGAAATAGGCTTGTAAGGCTTGCTTTAGATAGCACCACAAAATGAGAAAATATGTAGGAAATGTTATGTCATGAAATCGTCCTCCAAAACACAAGTTCAACCTTACACCATAGTGTTCTCATTGACAAAAGTTAGAGATAGAGAGGTTCAAACACCTGAAGTAGCCTTCAACCTCTCTTTCATAATACTATTTGCTATGTCTTGGCTTGATTCATCCACACCCTCTGGCGGTAGGTCAAGAGCTAGAGCACCAATGGGAGGAACCTCTTGAGCACTTGTAGGTGGGTTGGCGCTCTCATGGGCTCTCTAACATGCCGCTTCAATCTCTCTTTGCTCTTGACTATTGCACACCACTGCAATAGTCTTCATGTGATGTTCCAATGCGAGCCTTGATGCAACACCACATGAGAATATATCACATACAACCTCATGTGCATCATTGAATACCTTGATTGTAGCCTTGATGACCTTATTTTTCTTTCTAAATATGGCCTTTGCAATAGTTTGTTCTTCTTCAAGCTCTCCATCCTTTCCTTTGTCAATGGTTCAATGGATTCATTATCCAAAATGCATGGCTTGTTGGAATTTCCAACATATCGATCTAGATTGATGAAGCTTTTCTCCATGGTCACAAGTGTCAACACAACAAATGAATCCATGCCCCCAAAAGCAAGACTCTTGGCCATTGGTAGGAAGTCAACACTTCCAACTTGCATATGGTACTTGCATGAAAGATTCTCAAGGGCCTCCTCCATAGCTGCCATTTGTTTGTGGTTGAGAAATGACAACAAAATGAATTGTTTAGGCTCACATGTCATTTTTAACAATGTGAAGACCACCTTTCCAAACATGATAGAATCCCATGTCATGCCCCCAACTCCATGTGCCGCTTCTAGGACAACCACACCAATGGTAATAGGATCTTTATACACATTGTATATAAGATCGAATTCCTCAAGGTCGCACCCCACAATATATACTTGCCAAGGTAAGCTAGTAGAAGAATGAAGAGGATCTTGCTTCTTACGTGTGAGCTTTTTTGACACCCAATCACTGCAAACACCTAAAATCTTTGTGTATACATCATTGGTGATGTCGTATTCAGCAACAAGAGCTTCCCAACTCTTCATCATACTATTGCTAGCATGAGTTGAGGCATTGAAGAGAGAAACTAGCTCCTCATGGAGCACCCTATCTTGCTTGATTTGCTTTGCCCTTGTCTCCATGTCAACAACATCCTCGGCCCATTTGTTTCTAAGAAAGACGATGTGTCCATCATTAACTTCCTTTTATAATGTGAGGATGTCCCCATCCTTTAGACCCATAAGGCAATGAAAAGTTGTGGGAGAAGGCTGCCTTCCCTTCTTTGTGGTGGTATCCTCTTGAGATGAAAGCTCCCCCTTTGAGTATCTCTTCATGATGGTAATCCAACCATCAAATATCTCTTGTGTGCTCACTATCATATGACAATCACGTGATGCACACTTTTCTCCAATGTATTCTATAAATCTCTATCAAAAATAAAAATATGAAATGAGAAAGAAAACACCAAATGCATCTTGAATAAGACAAGCTAAGGTTGTACATCATTACCTTCCATGGTACTCTTTGAGGACTACCCTTTGGAAGCCCTTGTTGAGGTTTTGGTGGAGACCCAAATGCTATCCATTGATCCCTTACTTGTTGAAGTTGCTCAAGATAAGGACCATTCTTCATAACATTGTGGGATTCCATATTTGTCATCCTAGAAAGCTCAATGCACATTTCAGCAGGACAGTCCACCAAGATTCTTGCATTCCTCGTGGCATATAGATGTTTGGTTGCTAGGCATCGATGAGTGCTACTTAGGATATAGATCTTTGCCGCATGGATTGAGTGAAGACCTGATATGATCCAATAGGAGTAAGAATGTAGCTTATTCACTTCCACCTCATCACGATGCATGGGTTGCTTCACATCACTCTCCTCCAAAAAGGGCATGAGGTATACTGCTGTTGCTGGATTCATGGGATTCTTTACAAAAGATGATGTTAACTTTTGCACATAATCCCAACAAAGTGTTCTATAGGCATATAAAGGTGGTGCCTCATAGCATCTACCAACATCAATAGGAAACTGTGTGGTTGAGCCAAATGGAACGTATTTTTCAAACATGTGAAATCCTGAACCATCCTTTTTACCCTTCTTCTTAACCATGTCCGGAAAGTCAAAGGTTCTTTCAACACCCTTGACTTGAAGTGACACCAAAGGTGTTGCTTGGATTACTTGTGCCTTTGAAGATTGGTTTGTGTTGTCTAGAGGAGTGTTAGGAGGTACACTCACAACAAGATCCTGTGAGTTTGAAGCTATTGATTGTGCTTGTGCATCTTGAATCTTTGTCCTCTTCTTTGGTCGATCACCATGTTTTGTAGGAAAAAGAAGTTCACTATGCTTGATAGACTCAAATGTAGCTATTATGTCCTGTGTGCCTGATATCTCCTTTGGGAGGCTCCAACCCATTGCTCTCAAAGAGTATACTTCATCCTCTTTTATATGTGTAGATTGAAAAGATAAGGGATCCAGGTTGTATTCAATGTTCTTTCCCTTGATCTTTACTACAATACACGGGATCCCTTCCTTCCCAGCACATCCATCCATCAACCCCTCAATGATCCCAACTTGATCATATGTTGAATCCTTGTTGAATCCTCAAGCTTTGAAGCATATAAAAGAACATTGTTTGCCCTTTTTCCTTCTTTGTCATAAACATCCATAAACCAAGGCCACACAAAATCCCCACTAACTCCATCAATGATTTGATTCTCCTTCCTTGTCGAAGTAGATTTCTTTGCCATTGAATAAACCTACATAAGTACAAAAAATAAGATATATTAGAAATAAATCTCAAGTTTTGACCACATGGCCAAAGCTTTACTCAATAGTGTTATGATTACCATATGCATGCATAGGATTTGACCAATATATGTCCAAATATCATCATAGAAAGGGTTTAAGTTAGAATTTAACCATATGGCAAGATATTGCATAGAAATATTAGGTTTTGACCACATGGCCAAAACTTTATTCAATAGTGTTATGATTATAATGTGCATGCATAGGATTTGACCAATGTATTTCCAAATATTATCATAGAAGGGTTTAACTTGTAAGTTAGAATTTGACCATATGGTAAGATATTTTCACAATGGAGAGAAACATCAAATTTGGCTTTTCCAATTGACGAAGATGCATGCCACCATATTCTATTCCTAGAAAATTGGACATAAAAACATAGGCTTATAGATTTGTCTATTTGGTGAAATATTATCTAAAAAAGGACCAAGTTAGAGTGTTATGGCTTATACAAAATGTAGTTTGGATGAAATACTTATCACAAGAAGGAGGTTATATACATGTTTATTAGTATCATGAATTTTCAAAGTCTTTACTAAAGTTTTTTTAGTACTAGAGGACCTTGATATATCACGCCATGTTTTAGTATGCATGTTGATAATATTTTCACATCTCAAAATAGAAAGTGTTGAATACAATATGCATTTTGATGAGATATAGAATTTGACCATATGTCCAAATCTCATCCTACAAAGGGTTAAGTTACCAAAAAGGTTTGGATCCCAAAGAGAAACCCTATCACACAAGATATGGTGATTGATGGTGATAAGTTCACCATAGAAAATTGTTTTGTCCATATGGTCTAAACTTATGTAAAAAAGGGGACTGTGTTAGATTCATATGGCTAGCAAAAATGTACCACAGGTGAAGTATGATTTCAAGAAGAAAACAATGTAACATGTCCTTGGCACAAACATGGCATGTGGAAAGTTTTTTCTTATAGTAAGGTAAAAAATAATTTTATCCAAAAAATTAAACTTAATATGTCCTCAATTGTAAGGTAGAGTTTGAAAATCTTGTCATAATGCAGAGCAGTAATGGATATCCATAGAGGTCCTTTCCATTTGAACACATTCCATGCCACTAGGGTCTAGTGTTGGCAATTCGGTCATACCAACATGGTCTTCTAGACTATAAATGTGTTGTTGTACAAGTGGCCATATGAATATTTATTGGATAAAACATCATTGCAAGAAGGACACTACCTTGTAGTTTGTAACATGGATTGTAAAGGAAATGTCTGCTCTAATTTGCTTAATCTGAGCAGACATGTCTATATGGTCAACTTCCTTGAGGCATTTCCATATACAAGTAAGCTTGAATACAAGATGATTCACAAAGAATTTTGTCCATAACTTCAAATGTAGTTTGACATGCGATAGAGACTCAATGTGTTATGTGTAACCGTCGATGAGATACAAAGATTTGAATGTAATATGCCTATATTGTAAGGTAGAATTTGACCATATTGTAAGGTATTACAAGGGTACCTTTTATTTTAACCATACTATCATGCAACCATAAAAGTGTGCTTTATTTTCTTTTTTTTTTGTCCATAATTTCAAATCTAGTTGACTTGTGATAGAGAAACAACGTGTTATAGTGTAAGAATTGAGATACAAATATTTGACAACAACAAGAAAAAAAGCCCTTGTGTCCAAAATGTTGAATGTAATTTGTCCTCAATTGCAAGGTAGAATTTGACCATATGGCCAAATCTTGGGACAGTCGAGAGTAGTAATGGATTGTAGTAGAGGTGTACTTTTTCCAACTAAGCACATTCCATGTGACTAGGGTCTAGTGTCCATATCAACATGGTCTTCTAGAGTATGAAGGTTTTGTTGTAATGTCAAAAATCTTGTGTACGAGTGGTGATCATTTCACCATAGATCTATTACAATGGAATTGGCCACTTGAGCATTCATATTCTATGTATGGCTTAGATTTTAACCATATGGTCAACTATCGTTCCAAGAAATGAGATGGCTATATGAAGGTTTATTGAATGAAATATAATTGCAAGAAGGACAATACCTTGTTGTTTGGATCATGGGTTTTTCTATGAAATGTGTTCTATTTAATTTGACCATATGGCAAAAACTTTTCTCTATCTAGTTTTACTCTAAGAAGGAATCTCTACCTAGCCTTGAGGCTTTTCCATATACAAGTGATCTTGATCCATATACAATTTCAGAACACAAAAAGAACCATCTTTGTAAGCTAGGTGCTCATAGATTTTAGCTATAATTTCATGCAACAATCAAACACAGGTGAGCATGGATTCTATCCATACTCTCATGCCACAATGAAAGGTTTATTTGTAATGCCTATTTTCATGTAGACATGGTCATAGGTTCATCATGGACCTATTATAGTGGAAGTGGCCAATTGATAATTCATATTCATGGGCTTTTGAAGAGATGTCTTCTATAGAATTTGACCATGTGGAAAAAACTGTGCTTTGTTTAGATTTACTCTTAGAAGACACCTCTACTTGGACAACTTCCTTGAGGCCTTTCAATGTACAAGTGATCTTGTAATTAAGATGATTGAAAAAGAATTTTAGAACAGAAAAAGAACCATCTTAGTAACCTAGGTGTCCATGGATTTTAACCATGATTCCATGCAACAATCAAACATAGGTGCTCGTGGATTTTAGCCATACTATTATGCAACATTGAAAGAATACATTATTTTCTTACTTTTTTCCCATAATTTCAAATTTAGTTTGACATGAAATAGAGAGACAATGTGTTACATGTAACAATTGAGATACAAAGATTTGACCACAAGGCAAAAGCCTATGTGTCCAAAATGTTGAATGTAATAATTATAAGGTAGAATTTGACCATATGAATAAATCTTGTGACAATGGAGAGCACTAATGTTAGAGATCACTAATGGATATATAGAAGTGAGCATGGATTTTGTCCATACTCTCATGCCACAATGAAAGGTTTTTTTGTAATACCAAATTTCATGTAGACATCTTCATAGATTCATCGTGGACATATTGTCATGAAAGTGGCCAGTTGATAATTTATATTCTATGTGTAGCATGGGTTTTTGAAGGAGATGTCTTCTATAGAATTTGACCATATGGTAAAAACTTTGCTATGTTTGGTTTTACTCTTAGAAGACAGCTCTACTTGGCCAACTTCCTTAAATCCTTTTAATGTACAAGTGATCTTGGATATAAGATGATTAAAAAAAATTAGAACACAAAAAGAACCATCTTAATAACCTAGGTGTCCATGGATTTTAACCATAATTCCATGTAACAATCAAACATAGGTGCCCATGGATTTTAGCCATATTATTATGTGACATTGAAAGTATGCATGATTTTCTTACTTTCATCCGATTTTAGTCTGATATGCAATAGAGACACAACATGTTACGTGTAATAGTTGAGGTACAAAGATTTGACCACAAGGCAATATCCTATGGCTATTTCAGAAAGAAGCTTTCATATTGACCATGGCTTTTGGCCACAGAGTCACTTTTGTTTGAAGCATCATATAACCAGAAGTATATTTTTGTTACCTCTTTTGTAAGCACAAGTATATGTGTGTCTTAAAAAAGTCATTTCATGTGAAATGCATACATATACAGAGAATTATTCTACAATGTCCAATTAGTCTCTATTGTGCGACATGCATAGATCACTATTTTCTGCATAGCGAGTGATTACACATATGTGCAAGTAGTATATACAAGTACGCTTATACAAGCAAGGTCAACGCAGCATACAAGAAGAATCAGCAAGACAGAAGCATTCTCAAGGGACAAGGTCGCATCTTTGCCATAACAAGAGTGTTGAAAAACTGATCAAGGTTAGTTTCATACTTGTTTTCTAATTTCTACATTGTTTGTTTTTTCAAGTAGGCTCTTAGTCAAGAAACATTCTCGATTTTAAGAAAACTGGGTGTGATGTTAACCATATTTTTATTTTTATGTCATAAATGTACTATAGGATCTTATTTATCTTACTAGCTAATTATGATTAAGAAAGATTAATTATGTAATTAAGTATTATGAACTCGAAAATCAAGAAAACAAAGAACATGCATGAGACAAAGAGCCTACCTTTAAATGGCTATGGTTACGATGCTTACTGGCAAAGTTCTGATTAGCGTCAATATTGTGAATGGCTGTTGTTGTTGCGAAGCTTGCTGGCAAAGTCGCTTCTGATTAGTGTCTGATTAGCGTGTGAAGACAGAAACAAGAAGATGAAAAGAAGTAGATATGTAGATGAAGCATACATGAAGGGTCAAAATCTTGCTTAAGCACAACTAAATCTTTTGATTAGAGAGCTTGGGTGAGTCATAATACAGAGGCTAAAACATTCTTTACACTAGCACACAATATACTGTCTTCCATGGAAAAGTAACATATGATTTGTACATATTATAAGAACAATAAGCTTTGATAGGATTTGATCATGTGGCTAAAACATTCTCTACACTAGCACACAATAAATTATCTTCCCATGGAAAAGTAACAGATGATCTACCCATGTCTTAAGAATGATAAGCCGTGCGAGAATTTGTCCATGTGGCTAAAACATTATGTAGACCATCACACACACCATGAATACTTTTTATACTAAAGTAAGATATGATGTGCATATATACTAAAGTAAGATATGATGTGCATATATTATAGGCTAATGAAGTTTTGGCCATATGGTCAAAGCATCCATTTCAACTAAGCAATGATGACTACATAGACCTTTTTTATCTAGTAACTCAAGTAATCTAGATCAAGGATATACTACCATGTTCATTGTTGAGAAAACAATTCTTGGCCATGTGGTCAAATTTATTCTCTCTCTTATGATGTTGGAAAATGGAATACTGCACTAATTTTGCAACGTATACTTCAGCTTGTCATCTATTAATGCATGTTTTCATTATCAATGCTACGTGATTACTTGATGAATATAAGATCACTCAATCTCTTATGATTAAATGTCTTATGATGAATATAAGATCACTCAATCTCTTATGATTAAATGTCTTATGATGAATATAAGATCACTCAATCGCTTATGATTAAATCTCAAAATTTTTCACTTACTCAGGCAATATGGACCAAGACTTTCATTGTGGCGATCGTGTCAATTTGATGATGGATCGAGATGTTGTTGCACTTGGAACTGTATGTGCAATACGTCCGACTAACACATGCCATGGGCAAGTCCTTGGAGATGGATTTTTGTCAGTTTCTATCGACAACTGCCTAAATGATGCAGCTTCCTTGCCATTTCCAAACAACAATGCAACAAAGGTCATTCAGGTAGTGGGGTAGTTTTGTAAAGTGGGAAAAGAAAGATGTGGTGGTTGTTACAGGTGCCTTCATGATTGTTGATGATGATCATGCGGTGCCACCTTCTAATGATTTTAATGCTATTGGAGATGAGGACACTCCAAGTATCCATGAAAGTTGGAAAGAGCGTAAAGTGATGCTCTGGACAGAAGGCAATGAGAAGTATGTTGGAACAGGGATTATTCTCTTAACATTTCCATATGACGTGATTAACTTTGATCTATTAGGAGAAGAAGATGTGGGTGTGGTGGTAGATCAGATCCTTGATCCAACTACAGGGATAGACACATGTGACATGCTTCAGTGCATCAATTTGGTTAGGTGGCCTATCAAACAGGTCACCTTTGATGATGGTACACCACTGCTACATGAACAGGAAACACAAGGTTTTAAATCTCCAAATGAGAGCATAAAAGATGTGTGTGAGGAAACTGAGGACTTTATTTCAGGTTCAAAATCCAAATGAGAGCATAAAAGGTGTGTGTGAGGAAACTGAGGACTTTATTTCAGGTTCAAAATCCATTTTCTTACAGAAGAGATCATATTGTATGATCAATAGAAGGCCTAGAATTCTTGCTCTCAAAGCTTCAAACTTGAGAACCTCAATGGAATCAGTTTTACTTGTTGCTACAATTGATTGTTGTCCTGCAAGGTGTTGTCAATATGCTGATAGAGATGCAGTACACCAATTGCGGAGGCACTCTGGGGGTTACGTTTGGAAGAATGTACCAACTATGTTTATGATGTTTTGGAGTCATCATGCCGCATTGACAATATGGGTACACAAAAATACAGTTTTATATTCAATGGGAAAGTTGTATGCGGTAGGGCATGGTATGGGATGCATGGCATCCCCAAAACATCTTTCTACAGGTATAGGTTGCAATTTGAGAATGGTGTAAGGAGGGAAATGCATGGCAATAAAGGAGCAATTAGAGCAGCTTGGGATCACACACAAATGGGCAGGGCAATCTTGAGAGACTTTATTGAGAAGAATGCAGAGCAAATGCCACATAAAAGTAGAACCATGCAGGATGGTTCCAGAGAGACACAATTGGTTATCCCAGATGTTTATAAGCAAATAGACATATGGGAAGAAGTGAATGCCACATTAGATGCTAATGGATGTAAGCAAATGTCTTTGTCCACATTCAATCAAATTTGGAATACAGAGTTCAAGCATGTTACCTTAGCAAAGACAAGCGAGTTCTCCAAATGTAGTGTCTGCTCAAAGATCAAAGAACAACTTGCAGCAACCAAATGCCTTGAAGAATGCAACATACTATTGAGGAAGCATCGAAGTCACATGCTGCAACAACAAAGTTGTCAAAACATATACTATGGATGGCGTCTAGCATCAGTGCTAAATCCTGAAAAGAACTTGTGCATCATACATGACAAGATGGATCAACAAAAGACAGCTATCCCGAGGTTGAGAGTTCGATCAAAAGAGACAGATAGATCCACTCAACTACCAGTTTCCTTGATAGGCATGATCACACATGGGCATGGGGAAGGAAGATATGGGCACTTTGCGATTGATCTTTGGCCCCATGATCCTAACTTCACAGTTGCCTCATTGTCTCTGTGTTTCAACAACTTGGAGCGACTTGACAGGCATGAAGCTAGTGATCTACAACTAGATGGAATGCCAAGATCAAGCTCTTTGTTGCTAAATGCTTTAAACTCAAGGAAAGCACTAGACTACCATCAACAAGGTTCTCATACTACTACACAAATAGAGGACATAATACTACAGGATGGACAACAAGGTTTTAAACGACTACCAGAACTTCTTGCTACAGCTAGATAATTGTGGATCAGAAAACAAAAACCGTTATCTCTGCATATTTATCATTGCTTGTGGCACGAGGGACCTTCAAGATAATCCAAGTTGGTTTTCTCATGGTGGGTCACACACATGAAGACATTGATGCAATGTTCAGCAAGTCCTCAGAGAAGCTTAGAACAAGCATGACATTCACTTTTCCTCACCTTATGCGGCATTTTCAATTGTGCCAGTCAACAAGGCCTTCTCCTTTTTTGTTGACACATGTACCACACTTCAAGAGTTACATTGAAGGATACTTATGTGACTTCAAGGATGCACTTGTTGGTCACTAGTATTGAACTATGAAAAAGAGACTCAACAACAGGAAAGCCTACCCTTCCAAAGGGTCTTCCAACCTTGCTACCCATGTCTGAGTATATTAAAGATCATCAAGAGGTGGTAAGTGGAATCAAAGACTATCTCAAGTATTGGGAAAGATGGTCAAGTGTACAAGGTCCTAAAGCGGAGTACACAAAGTTCATAACAACAGTGATTGATTATTGGAAAACCATGCTTGATGCACTTCAAGCTCCAAATGTTCAAGAAGCAAGAGTATTCATGGACTTTTGGCCAAGGACACAAGGTGATACATTATTTCAAGACATAGATGATGTGGATGACTTTCTTGGCTTGGAGGAGTTGAATGACCACTATTGTGGTCCTCTTAGCAAGCGACCAAAAGATGCATTTCAACCAATGATAGATGTCAAGAAAGACGACTTTGTACTTGTTCGACCTTCAGATCCAATATATCCAGTATGGCTTGGTGTTGCACAATGTGAGGTTGATATAAATAAAAAATCAAGCAACTATCAAAAGATATGTATACAATATTGGGCACCAGTTTGTGGTCGACAAAATGCTATAGATGAGGAGGTATATCAGAATTGTTGGGATAAATACTGGATGTGCAACAAGAAAGACCCTCAACATTGGGAGAGAGTGGATAGAATTGTTTTCTCTTGGATAGCAAAAGCTACCAAAGTTCCCAAAAAAATTAAAATCCCTCCAAAGGTTGTCTTGAAGGCCAAAGCCAATCTACAAGAATCATTGGGCTAAAGACTTCCATGCTGGAGAGGTTGCCAAAGATAAGGTGTTTATTAACACCACCTATTTAAGATTTTATCAATATCTTCTACATATACAATAAATATACTTCACCAATATTCAAGGTTCTAAATTAATGAAATTCCCAAATTCACGGGACTCATTTTGATTTGGAATTCCCAAACTATTGGGAGATTCCCAAATTCTCGAATATGGTGTCATCTATCTATGCATAAATTTCCATCTTAATGAAATTAACACTTTTAGAATAAAAATAAATCTTTTATGCATCTATCTGTGCATAAATTCAAAATTGATAAGAATAACTCTTTAAAATTAAAATTCTTTATGCATCATTCTATGCATAAAATCAAATTGGTAAGAATATCTCTTTTGAATTAAAAATAAAATTCTTTATGCATCTTTCTACGCATAAAATCAAAATTTTAATGAAAGTCACACTTTTATAATAAAAATTTTCTTTTATGCATCTACTTATGCATAAAAATAAATTATGATGAAAATCACACTTTTAATATAAAAAAATTCTTTTTTGCATCTACTTATGCATAAAAAATCAATTATGATGAAAATCACACTTTTATAATAAAATATTTCTAGTATACATTTTTCTATGCCTACAATGAAAATAACCCTTTAAGAATACTCATATGATGGGGATTACTCTTTTTAACATAAAATTTAATTACTAGAAATCCTCTTTTTCTTAATTCATCAATTATGCATAACATAAAAATCAATTTCTTTATGATTACAAATGAAATTCTTTCAATTAAGCTAGGATGATAATTCCTAGAATGTGGTAGGAAGTCCTCTTTTCATGCTTTGAATGAAATTCTTTCAATTAAGCTAGGATGATAATTCCTAGAATGTGGTAGAAAGTCCTCTTTTCATGCTTTGAATGAAATTGTTTTATGTGTAATTTTTATAGAAATTTTGTCATAGCTCCGCTGCTATGACTGATAAATCTCAATTATTTTAAGGATAAATCTTAACATTAAGGGAATGATTAGAATGATCCCTAATTGGATCATTAACCCAATAATGGATTGAATCATCCATATTCATGAAATACATAAACTAAAAGCATAAAAAAACCATTAATTTGGCCTCCAATTAAACAAGCACAGATTAATCTTGGATTAAGGAAAAGCTTTATGAGAAGGAAAAGCTTTACGAGAAGCTTCATTTGGGTTGAGAATAGGTCATGAGAATGACCATTCTTTGAGTGAGAGAGAGAAATTACATACAACCATTAAAATTAAGCAAAAATGGAAATTTATGTAATTCTTCACTACCATTCAACAATTAACTTCAATAGCATTCAAAAACCATTCCAGTTAAGCTTCTCAAGCTTGAGAGGTGTTGAGAAGAGAGAAACATTGAGAATTTTGACTCTTTGATCACGGTAGAGGTCCCCAACCAATCAATTGGTTTGGTATGCTGATGGAGCCACCAATGGAGATTGAAGAAAGAGGGAAGCTCCAATTAGTCATCTACATAGATGACAACAAGCACAACCTCTCTATCACCGTGTCTCACATACAGCGAGATATCTGCATTGGCTACATGAAAGCCAATAGTGACAAGATATTCAAAAATCTTGTCAGACCATGCTCTTGGTGCTTGTTTTAAGCCATACAAGGCTTTCTTCAACCTACAAACATGCTCTAGGTGACTCACATCCTCATAACCAAGTGGCTGCAACATATACACCTCTTCCTTGAAATCCCCATGCAAGAATGCATTCTTTACATCCATTTGATGTAAAGACCATTGCTTTGACGCAGCCATTGCTATCACAACTCTCACTATCGCCATCTTGGAAATTGGGCTGAAAGTTTCCTCATAATCAATGCCATATGTCTGTGCATACCCTTTGGCTACCAATCTAGCCTTATACCTGTTTATGCTTCCATCACTATTATGTTTTACTTTGTACACCCACTTGCATCCAATGGCTTTCTTGCCTTCAGGCAATTGCACCAAATCCCAAGTCTCATTTCCATATAGTGCATCCATCTCCTCATCCATAGCTTTCTCCCAACACACATTTCCAACAGCCTCATCAATTCATGTGGGCTCTACAACTTGTACAACCTTTGCCATATATGCATAGTGATGTGCCACATAACCATCATAAGTAAACCTCTGCACAGGATTCTTCACTCTCCTAGATCTTCGTAGCTTTGCATTCATGGCTTCCATAGCCTTCTTTACACCAAGTGTTCTCATAGCTGGTATCCCAAGCTCCTCATCAAGGCTCATCTCTGAGCCACTAGACGCTCCATCAACATGAGAATGCCTTGCAGAAATGTTAGGCATACCAAGGGGCTCAACCACTTTCTCCTTTCCTTTATGTGATGTACTAATCACATTTTCAGGACTGGTATTATGATGCAACCTGCCACTCCATGGTCTACCAAGTGAACCACTAGATGAGGACTCTCTTGGTCCACTCAAAGACTGTGATTGCCGACTTGCATTCTGTGCAACCACATTTCCACTCACATTAGCCCCAATAGCTTCTTTTTCAATAGCATACTAGCTGCTCATCTCATAAAAAACAACATCCCTGCTTACCCTCAACTCACGTGTAGCAGGGTTATAATACCTGTATCCCTTTTGCTCAAGGGATTATCCAATAAACACATATTTTTCAGCTTTTGGATCCAGCTTAGTTCTCAGCTCATCTGGCACATGCACATATGCAATGCATCCAAAGACTTTCAGATGAGACAAATCAGGTTTTCTGCCAATAAACCTCTCCTCTAGAGTTACATCATGTATGGTTGCAGTTGGAGTCCTATTCATGATGTAAATTGCTATAGAAACAGCCTCAGCCCAATAGCTATGTGGCATATTCTTCTCTTCCATCAATGCTCGTGCAATCTCAGCAATGTGCCTGTTTTTTCGCTCAGCAACTCCATTTTGTTGCGGAGTGTATCTGCATGTAAACTATCTCCGAGTACCATTCTTCTTTAAAAATTCAGAGAACTCATTGGAGAAGTACTCTCCCCCTCCATCTGACCTTAGGCACTTTACATATTTCCTTGTTTGCTTTTCAACCATAACTCTGAAATTCTGGAAGTGAGTTAGCACCTCACCCTTCTCCTTCATGAAGTATACCCACACTTTCCTTGTGTGTTCATCAATAAATGTCATATAATACCTATAGCCTCCAATAAACATGGTCTTTGTAGGACTCCATACATCTGAATGCACAAAATCTAGTGCATTTTTGCTCACATATCTGCTACGTGGAAATACATGCTTTGTTTGCTTTCCAAATTGGCATGCTTCACATATTCTCTGCATACCTTCAACTTTAAATTTTGGCAGCCCTGTCACAATTCCTTTAGTCTGCATAGACTTCATTCTCTGCACATTCACATGTCCAATTCTTTTATGCCAAATGTCTGTGTCTGCAACAATTCCTGAACTATTTGCAAACATCGCAGCACTCACTTCAGGCATGTTTACATTCAATGTAAACATTCTGCCCACTCTTTTGCCTTTTGCAACCAACCTGCACTTATCTTTAAAGTCTTCAACATAACAACCATCAGGGTTAAACCGAACCTGCAAACCCTGCTCAATCATATGGCCATGACTGAAACCAGATTCTTTGTTATGTTTGGTACATGAAAGTGAAGTACATCTGCAAGGTACTTCACTTTGCCATCCTGCATAGACAATGACACATCTCCAACATGGGCAATTGGATGAGAAGTGTCATCCCCTGTTTCCACAAAACTTGGTCTTTCGAGGTTTTTCATCTCCTTGAACCACTCCCCACCATGACGACATGTGGTTTCAAAGCACCTGAAAATCAATGTACCATACATCATCTTTATGTGCTGCTTCTACATTTTCAGACATGGCATTCATGACATGATGCATAACAAACAACCTTTCATTATCCTCATTGTTTCTACTTGAGAATGCATAGTTGTTTTGCTGCAATTTTCCATTTTGCATGTCAGCCTGCTTCTTATAACACTCTGTCTGCACATGTCCAAGCTTACCACAATAAAAGCATCCACGTGTGTCATTATACTGCCTTTGCCAATTTCCACGACCTCTTTGACTCCCCCTGCCTCTGAATTGGCCTCTTCCACCTGCGTGTTGTTGTTGTTGTTGTTGTGAATTCTGGGACTATTGTTGTTGTTGCTGCTGGTTGGCCATAATTTTGATTACCTGTTCGGCCACCTGCGTGTTGTTGTTGTTGTTGTGAATTCTGGGACTGTTGTTATTGTTGCTGCTAGCCATAATTCTGATTACTTGTTCGGCCACCTTCTTGACCGCGTCCACGGCCTCCTCTACCTCGTCCTCTTCCTGAACTTGTGTAGAAGGCCTGTTGCTCTTCTACCTCGTCCTCTTCCTAAACTTGTGTAGAAGGCCTGTTGCTCCGAACTGTTTTTGTTTTGTGAAGACTGTTGGTCTTCACCCAAGCTCTTCTCTTCTATAATTAGCATAGACACCAAATTTGTAAAATTGGGAATGTTTTTCCGAGTCTGAATAGACGTCTTGAACGCCTTGTATTGTGGCCCGAGACCACGTAGACAGACTTCCACCTTATCATCATCATCTATTGAGACACCAATAGATGCAAGGGATTCCACAATACCCTTTATCTTCAATGCATAGTCATTCATAGACATACTCTTTTTCTCCACAGTATGAAGTTCATTCTTCAACTGTATCTTTCGTGCATTGGTATTTGTTTCATAGAGCTTTACCAAGGTGTCCCATGCCTCCTTGGGGGACTTGGCATCCTGTATGTGCCCAATCATGGTGTCCTGTATACTAGATGAAGCTCTTACCCTCGTACTGCTTCCTGTGGTTCTCTTGCTTGCAGCTCAGCCCTTAGCATGAACCAGGCTTTGATACCATGAAAAGATGCAGGGTAGAAGAGAGCCTGAGCTCTTGCAAGCACACACACACTCACAAAACCCTAATAGAGAACACACACAAGGTGAGAGGCTGAAAAACTTCTTTTTCTTCACTCAACACTCAACACACCATATACAAGATAAGAGTACACACATATGAAAAGGTACTCAATCAAATACATACAAGGGTTCTCTATAGTGTGAACCCAACTAAAATAAGCTGGTGCTATAACTATGCCAGTCTCTAGAATGGCTATCACACAGCCTGTTATCCCACTGGCCGCATATCACCCATGATATCACCAACCATGGTAGTGGTGTAAGTGTAGGGCCTATCCCTCAGGCGGGTCATCAGTGTCCACCGCCTCACTAGACGAGCTCGATATCTCAACAAATTTGACCAAACCGATCTGGAAAATTCTAGAATCAGTTTGCTTGGTTAGAGGCTCACTTTTTCCTATAAATGAAGCCTCCCTCTTTGTAAATGGATAATAGTGTTTTATGCACTATTACTATACTTCTCCCCAGAGTCAAAAACTATGAATTTATCAATAATTCATTAGTTTTTGACCATTCCCTCTTCTAAAGAATTGGTGGCCACTCTTATTTTGCAAACAAGAGTAGATACCTCTAACCATCAAGCCAAAGGTCCCAGGAATTCATGTAAGTTAGAAATCCTACTTTTTCTTATTTCGTTTAATGGTTTTCTAATTTTTGTTTTGTTTTAAAATGTAAAATGATGCTATGCCTCGCTGGAAAGGCTTTCCCCCTCTCTTCTTAAATTCTTCAAAGCATTTTGACCATCTTGTGATTGAGGTCGTGGAGACCTATCTGTTAAAGTTGCAACTACTAAAACGGAGAGTCAACGGAGGACGTCTCACGTAGCAAGGTCGGTCGAGGTCTTGACCAGCCTCAGTTTGATTTAAATGGTGAGCTTCCGGTGGTATAGTGTATGAGGGACCAAGGAAGCGGCCTATGAGTGAAGCGCTAGGTAACCTGTAAAGGATCCTAGAGGGTGCTGACCATACGATGCTCGGGCTCTAGGATGGATGTATAGAAGATGTGGATTGATGTGGATGGATGTATAGAAGATGTGGATGGATGTGTGGATAATGTGGATTGATGTGGATGGATATATGGATGATATGGAGATTGATGTGTATGGATGTATGGATGATGTGGGTATTGATGTGGATTGATGTATGGATGATGTGGATTGATGTATGGATGATGTGGATTGATGTGTGGATGATGCGATTAGATGTAATTTGATATGGGAATGATGTGATGTGATAGGGATCGATGAAGAAAATAAAATTGTGGTAAGATGAGAAAAGATGGGGACTAATGTGAAAGGATACGGAGTAATGAGAAAAGATGGAAATATTGTTGGAACTGTATTTGTATGTGAAATCTGTTTTTAAATGATTGTTTTATGTCAAGAATGCTGGGAAAGCATTTTGACCGTCTTGTAATTGAGGTCATGGAGACCTATCTGTTAAAGTTGCAACTGCTAATCGGAGAGTCAACGGAGGACGTCTCACGTAGCAAGGTCAGCTGAGGTCTTGACCAGCCTCGGTTTGATTTAAATGGTGAGCTTCCAGTGGTACAGTGTATGAGGGACCAAGGAAGTGGCCTATGAGTGACGCACTAGGTAACCTGCGAAGGATCCTAGAGGGTACTGACCATACGGTGCTCGGGCTCTGGGTCACCAAAGATACCCACAAGTACGTCGAGGAAGATATTGAAACAAGGAGTAAGAGTTGTTTTCTGAATTTGGACGTGGATCTGGTTGATTGACCTTGTTGGTCCTCAACAGATGAGTCCATGGCTCTTTTATATGGATCTGTTGGTTGATCTTGCTGATCTTCCATGAAGATTCCATCTGGATATTTTTATGTGATTATATTGTCGGGTACTATGAGCTAGGAACTATTGAAAAAGGCCCCTAAGTGAATAGGTGGTGAGCGTTCTGGCTGCCAATGATGCCATAGGTACACCGATGAAGGAATGAATTGGAAATTAGGATTCAACTAGATAATTAGAGGATTAGATCAGTAACACTATGGTTTCATTAAATGATTATTTTAAAGATTATTGAATCTATGAAAAAGACAAGTTCATATTAGGTATGTAAGTGGTATGACTAGTTTTATGTTTGCATGATAATCTAGCTAGGGGGCGTGGGGACTTTTTTTCCTGGTACCCAGGACAAAACCTAACCAAATTCCTAATTGGATCCCATCACTATAGTGGTTGGGCGGTTGGCTAACCCATGGGACTGGATGGGATTAGGCTGGACTGATGGATCCGGAAATTGAGACTCAATCCTAGATAAAAATTGTACAATAGATGAGGTAAATCCTGGATAAAAATTGTTCGATGGAAAAGAATTAATGGTTGTGCCTCTCAATGAGGAAAAAAGCGTTGGTCTTTATGATCTAAGTATAATCTTTTCCTTGATCTGACTATGGGACTTATGGGTTAGGTCAAATCAGTTCGGTTAGTTCAGGCTTTTGACTACGTTAGAGAAACGTTATCCTGGAGGAATCTCCCGTGCTTTCCGGGCAAGGGAAGTTTTTTCAAGTTTGGTTTCGGAAGAACCGATGGATTAGTCTCTTGTCCAGATATCTGTGGGCGAGGCCCCGAGTGTGGGACCCTACCCCACGCAAGAAGTGCTAGCACCCCTAAATTCATTGCATAGTAGGGTCAGGGATCTTACACATTTTATCCTTGTTCAAAGGTCGATCTTGCACAAAACCATGAGCTAGATAGTCTGAAATCTCCTCAGTCCACTCAGGCACCATGTCAAGTTGAAACAGACAAGCATCTAGGAGGTCATCTCATCAATGCGAGTTGTAGGTTCTCCGTTTGGAATTCTAGATAAATGGTAGGCCAACACATGTTGTATCCCTTTTCTTACTGTAACCGTAAAGTCAAATTCCAAGAGTAGAAGTAACTAGCGTGTGATTCTTCCCATGGTGCAAGGGTTATTCACCAAATATAATAGGGCCCGATGGTCTACAAAGAATACAAATCTGTTGGTGGCCAATAAGTAATGTCCATATTTCGTAACAACATAAACCATGGCCAACCCTTGACACTCCATAGTGGTGTAGTTTATCACTGCATCGTTTAGTTGATGACTTGCGTGAAGCAAACTAAGTAATCTAATTTAAATTCCCTAGGTTGCACCAATACGCATTCTATCACAAAATTTGATGCATCGATGTGCACGTGGAATACAAGATCCCAGTTGGGTGGGATTAGAATAGGTGCACTTGCCCCAGTGCTTTCTTTAACTTATCGTATGCTTCTTGGCATTCCTCAGTCCATTCATAGACAATGAGTAGTCTATACAATGGTCTAGTAGTTTCTCCATAGAATAAGATGAAATGACGATAATACCCAACGTGGCCTATAAACCTCTGTACACCTTTGTAGCTCATTGGTGGGGGTAATTACAAGATCAATTTTACCTTGCTCTCATCCGCTTGAAATACAATTTTTTGATACAATGTGCCCTAAGATTATACCGTGCTTGACCCAGAATTGACACTTCAAAGGGTTTAAGGATATACGATATAATTTACATCGCTCAAACACCTTTCTCAAGCAAGCCAAATATTCAGTCCAGCATGATACACACAAATTGTCAATGAATACCTCAAGCCACTTTTGCAAGTAGTCCTTGAAGGCTATGCACATTAACCGTTGGAAGGTTGTTGGGACATTGGTGAGACCAAAGGCATAACTTTATAAGTATATGTTCCCCACATCGTATTGAAGGTCATTTTGTGCTGGTCTTCTAGTGCTATGGACACCTGATTATAGCCTGAAAACCCATCTAAGAAGCTATAAGCTTCTTCACCTGCTATCCATTCTGAAAAGATGCAGGGGGGAAGAGAGCTTGAGCTCTTGCAAGCACACACACACACTCACAAAACCCTAATAGAGAACACACAAGGTGAGAGGCTGAAAATCTTCTTCTTCTTCTCTACTCAACACTCAACACACCATATACAAGAATAAGAGTACACACAATATGAAAGGTACTCAACCAAATACATACACGGGTTCTCTATAGTGTGAACCCGACTAAATGAGCTGGCGCTATAACTATGCCAGTCTCTAGAGTGGCTGTCACACAGCCTGTCATCCCACTGGCCGCATATCACCCAAGATCTCACCAACCATGCCAGTGGTGTAAGTGCGGGGCCTATCCCCCAGGCGGGTCATCAGTGTCCACCGCCTCACTAGAGCTCGATATCTCAACACTCCCCCTCGAGCTCAACTCCATCTCATGTACACCAAGTGAAGCCCTGAATCTGCGGAGCTTCTCTGTACCCAATGCTTTGGTGAAGATGTCAGCTACCTGATCCTCTATGCTGACATAAACAAGATCAAGGTCTCCTGCCAAGACCTTCTCTCTGACGAAGTGGTAGTGGACCTCTATGTGCTTCGTACGAGCATGAAAGACTGGGTTCCTGGCCAACTGTATACTGCTAATGTTGTCACAGAAAATGACAACTTGTCTATCCACTGATAGACCCAAATCTGCAAGTAGCTTTCTCAACCAAGCTACCTCACATGCTGCCATAGCAGCTCCTCTGTACTCGGCCTCTGTACTCGATAGAGCAACCGTAGGCTGCTTCTTGCTACTCCAAGTCACAGCAGCACTCCCCAAAGAAAACATGAATCCACTGGTAGATCTTCTGTCTGAGATACTACCAGCCCAATCAGCATCTGTGTACCCATGTACACATATCTCTGTCCCAGTCTCATAGAATAGTCCACAATGTAAAGTAGACCTCACATACCTCAGTATGCGTCTCACTGCATCTAAATGCGGTTTCCGTGGAACCTGCATAAACTGACTCACCAACCCAACAGCATAGCTCAAATCTGGTCTGGTGATCGTCATGTAGATCAAACTTCCTACTATGCGTCTGTACATAGTAGGATCCTCCAAGATCTCTCCTGAATCTGCACTCAACTTGCCATTCTGATCCAATGGCACAGAAATAGGCTTACAGCCTGTCATACCATACTTGGACAACATGTCCAAGCCATACTGTCTCTGCAGTAATCCAATACCATGTGGTGACCTAATCACCTCAATGCCCAAGAAATATCTGAGCTCCCCCAGATCCTTCATCTCGAACTTCTGTCTAAGCAAGATTTTTACATCAAAGATCTCTGCATCATGGTCCCCCGTAATGATCAAGTCATCTACATAGATGACAACAAGCACAACCCCTCTATCACCATGTCTCACATACAATGAGAAATCTGCATTGGCTACATGAAAGCCAATAGTGACAAGATATTCAGAAATCTTGTCAGACCATGCTCTTGGTGCTTGCTTTAAGCCATACAAGGCTTTCTTCAACCTGCAAACATGCTCGGGGTGACCCACATCCTCATAACCAGGTGGCTGCAACATATACACCTCTTCTTGCAAATCCCCATGCAAGAATGCATTCTTTACATCCATCTGATGTAAAGACCATTGCTTTGACGCAGCCACTGCTATCACAACTCTCACCGTTGCCATTTTGGCAACTGGGCTGAAAGTTTCCTCATAATCAATCCCATATGTCTGCGCATATCCTTTGGCTACCAATCTAGCCTTGTACCTGTTTATGCTTCCATCACTGTTATGTTTAACTTTGTACACCCACTTGCAGCCAATGGCTTTCTTGCCTTCAGGTAATTGCACTAAATCCCAAGTTTCATTTCCATATAGTGCATCCATCTCCTCATCCATAGCTTTCTCCCAACACACATTTCCAATAGCCTCATCAATGCATGTGGGCTCAACAACCTGCACAACCTTTGCCATATATGCATAGTGATGTGCCACATAACCATCATATGTAAATCTCTGCACATGGTTCTTCACTCTCCCTGATCTTCGCAGCTTTTCATTCATGGCCTCCATAGCCTTCTTTACACCAGGTGTTCTCATAGCTGGGATCCCAAGCTCCTCATCAAGGCTCATATCTGAGCCACTAGACTCTCCATCAACATGAGAATGCCCTGCAGAAATGTCAGGCATACCAAGGGGCTCAACCACTTTCTCTTTTCCTTTACGTGATGTACTAATCACATTTGCAGGACTGGTATTATGACGCAGCCTGCCACTCCATGGTCTATCAATAGACCCACTAGATGAGGACTCTCCTGGTCCACTCAAAGACTGTGATTGCTGACCTGCATTCTGTGCAACCACACTTCCACTCACATCAGCCCCAACAGCTTCTTTTTCAGCAGCATACCAGCTGCTCATCTCATCAAATACAACATCCCTGCTTACCCTCAACTCACGTGTAGCAGGGTTATAACACCTGTATCCCTTTTGCTCAAGGGAATATCCAATAAATACACATTTTTCAGCTTTCGGATCCAGCTTAGTTCTCAGCTCATCTGGCACATGCACATATGCAATGCATCCAAAGACTTTCAGATGAGACAAATCTGGTTTTCTGCCAGTAAACCTCTCCTCTGGAGTTACATCATGTATGGCTGCAGTTGGAGTCCTGTTCATGATATATACTGCTGTAGAAACAGCCTCAGCCCAATAGCAATGCGGCATATTCTTCTCTTCCATCAATGCCCGCGCAATCTCAGCAATGTGCATGTTTTTCCGCTCAGCAACTCCATTTTGCTGCGGAGTGTATCTGCATGTATACTGTCTCCGAATACCATTCTTCTTCAAATATTCAGAGAACTCATTGGAGAAGTACTCTCCCCCTCCATCTGACTTTAGGCACTTTACATATTTCCCTGTTTGCTTTTCAACCAAAAATCTGAAATTCTGAAAGTGAGTGAACACCTCACTCTTCTCCTTCATGAAATATACCCACACTTTCCTTGTGTGGTCATCGATGAAAGTCACATAGTACCTGCAGCCTCCCATAGATATGGTCTTCGTAGGACCCCATACATCTGAATGCACAACATCTAGTGCATTTCTGCTCACATATCTGTTACGTGGAAACACATGCTTTGTTTGCTTCCCAAATTGGCATGCTTCACATATTTTCTGCATACCTTCCACTTTAAATTTTGGCAGCCCTGTCACAATTTCTTTTGTCTGCATAGACTTCAATCTCTGCATGTTTACATGTCCAATTCTTTTATGCCATATGTCTGTGTCTGCAACAACTCCTGAACCATTTGCAAACATCGCAGCACTCATTTCAGGCATGTCTACATCCAACGTAAACATTCTGCCCACTCTGTTGCCTTTTGCAACCAACCTGCACTTGTCTTTGAAATCTTCAACATAACACCCATCAGGGTTAAACCGAACCTGCAACCCCTGCTCAATCATTTGGCCAACTGAAACCAGATTCTTTGTTATGTTCGGTACATGAAGTACATCTGCAAGGTACTTCACTTTGCCATCCTGCATAGATAATGGCACATCTCCAATGTGGGCAATTGGATGAGCAGTGTCATCCCCTGTTTCCACAAAACCTGGTCTTTCCGGGTTCTTCATCTCCTTGAACCACTCCCCATGACTCGTCATGTGGTTCGAAGCGCCTGAATCCACATACCATACATTATCTTTTTGTGCTGCATCAACATTTTCAGACATGGCATTTACAACATGCTGCATAACAAACAACCTTTCATTGTCCTCATTATTTCTGCTTGAGGATGCATAGTTGTTTTGCTGCACTTTCCCATTTTGCATGTCAGCCTGCTTCTTATAACATTCTGACTGCACATGTCCTGGCTTACCACAATAGTAGCATTCCCGTGCATCATTATATTGCCTTTGCCAATTTCCACGGCCTCTTTGACTCCCCCTGCCTCTGAATTTGCCTCTTCCACCTGCGTGTTGTTGTTGTTGTTGATTTTGGGACTGTTGTTGCTGCTGCTGCTGTTGGCCATAATTCTGATTACCTGTTCGGCCACCTCCTTGACCGCGTCCACGGCCTCCTCTACCTCGTCCTCTTCCTGAACTCGTGTAGAAGGCCTGTTGCTCTGAACTGTTTTTGCTTTGTGAAGACTGTTGGTCTTCACCCAAGTTCTTCTCTTCGATAATCAGCATAGACACCAAATCTGTAAAGTTGGGAATGTTTTCCCGAGTCTGAATAGACGTCTTAAACGCCTTGTATTGTGGCCCGAGACCATGTAGACAGACTTCCACCTTGTCATCATCATCTACTGACACACCAATAGATGCAAGGGATTCCACAATGCCCTTTATCTTCAACGCATAGTCATTCACAGACATGCTCTTTTTCTCCATAGTATGAAGTTCATTCTTCAACTGTATCTTACGTGCCTTGGTATTTGTTTCATAAAGCTTTACCAAGGTGTCCCACGCCTCCTTGGGGGACTTGGCATCCTGAATGTGCCCAATCATGGTGTCCTGTATACTAATGGAAAGCCAATACATTACTTTCCTGGCTCCTTGGTTCCAGTCTTTAAACTCTTTCACATCTGCAGCAGTCGGATTTATATCCGGTATCTCCGGTGCCTCTTCATGCTCACCTTCTATGTAGTCCCAATAACCTTTTCCCATCAGGAAATTCGTCAACCTGAACCTCCAAGCATGGAAGTTATTCTTATCTAGCTTCTCAGCCACAATCTGAGTTATCCCATCATTTGACATCTTGCCAAACACACAACTTTACCAGAAACTGCACTCTGGTTTTTCTGCACAAATGCTGTATTTTCTGCACAGGGGTACTGTAGTACTCTCAAATGTCACAACCAGTGACTTCAATGCACATACATACACCCAATGGCAACTGTAGACCTCTTGCAGCACCCACAGTGTCTGCACAGTCAATCTGTCTTCCTGCAGTTCTTAAAACAGAGTTCTGCAGAGAATCGATGACTTACCCGCAGTGCTCGAAATCGCCTGCTTTCTGAAAAACGGAGGTCCAGACGCGCCTGAAATGCGTTTTCGGCCTGGAAATTGTAGTCCGAAGGACTGTATAGTTGCCCTGTAGCTTCACTCCCGCGAAGAAAGCTCCTCAATCGGAGATCGTTTGTCGGTGCCTCCCGTAGAGCTCCCGACAAGGGTGTAGTCACCAACACAATAGGGAAGAGTAGTTGAAACTCTTACCCTCGTACCGCTTCCTGTGGTTCTCTTGCTTGCAGCTCAGCCCTTAGCACGAACCAAGCTCTGATACCATGAAAAGATGCAGGGGGGAAGAGAGCTTGAGCTCTTGCAAGCACACACACACACTCACAAAACCCTAATAGAGAACACACAAGGTGAGAGGCTGAAAATCTTCTTCTTCTTCTCTACTCAACACTCAACACACCATATACAAGAATAAGAGTACACACAATATGAAAGGTACTCAACCAAATACATACACGGGTTCTCTATAGTGTGAACCCGACTAAATGAGCTGGCGCTATAACTATGCCAGTCTCTAGAGTGGCTGTCACACAGCCTGTCATCCCACTGGCCGCATATCACCCAAGATCTCACCAACCATGCCAGTGGTGTAAGTGCGGGGCCTATCCCCCAGGCGGGTCATCAGTGTCCACCGCCTCACTAGAGCTCGATATCTCAACACATTCCAATACATGTTTAGTATACGGCAGTGAGTAGTGGTCTTTCCTAGTGGCTACTTTAACCTTTTTGAGATCAATAGAGACTCTCAAATTTCCATTCTTTTTTGGCACAATCATGATTGGTCTTTCCTAATGGCTACTTTAACCTTTTTGAGTAGTGGTCTTTTCTAGTGGCTACTTTAACCTTTTTGAGATCAACACAGACTCTCAATTTTCCATTATTTTTTGGCACAATCACGATTGGTGATAGCAATCTATGTGCTTGATCTCATAGATGAAATCTAAAGCAATGAGTTTATCAATTTCCTCCTTTATAATGGCTACATATTTTGGATTCATCTAGTATGGCTTTTGCCAAAATGGTCTTGATCCGTCCCCATGATCGAAATCGTGTGTTAAACCACCTCGGGTGGTGGTACACCCTTCATTTCAGTGTATTTCCAAGCAAAGCAATCCTTAAATTCTTTGAGGAGAGCAATGAGTTCTTGTTCTTCAGTCAAAGTTAAGTCCTTAGAAATATAGATAGGTTTGGGATCCTCCCCTGACTCTGCAAGATCAACCTTCTTAACTTCAATTGGACCATCGTAGGATGTGGGTTGGCCATCTTCCTTTACTCTTTTAGCCATCAATTGGACCACTTTTCGTTCATCAATGGTGTATGTTTTAAAATGGTGTGGCACTGAGAGTAAGTCTGGCCTATCCTCCTCATCTTTTTTCTAAGCCATTGCCGTCTTAGCCTCGCACTCAGGCCTTGTTTCGTTTTCTACGTCCTGCTTTCATGAGTTTAGGCGCTTTCTCTTGAAGTATAACCTTCTCCTCTTATTTTCCTTCTAGGATTATCTTACTCGATTCTTCACTCTAGTCCTTAGAAAACTCCTCGTGCACCCTAGTGACCTCGAGATATCTGAGCCACTGGGCATTCGTGGGTTTACTTCTTAATAGGGCATTTCATTCAGCAATATACCTCTTTTGTTTATGCCATCTTCTGAGGCGTTGGGTGATGTTGTGACCTTGTGATCCATAACCTTATGTGCTAGAGGCTTCATCCTCTATTTCTTCTTCTCTTGGTTGCACATCTACCATATGCACTGAGGTGGTAGGAATGTTTCCTAATTCAATGTATTGGGTTCGTCTCGAAGGCAACACATCTATAGTAGCAAGCACATGCATCCAGTTTTTATTAAAATAGGGGGGTGGAAGCGACGCGTACATTGCAGCCTCTTCCTTTTCCTGTGAATTCTCCTCCATGGGTTGGTAGGCTTGTAGGGACGTGGTTCATTTTTGGTGGCCTCTGACTCTTTGTTAGGACATTTAGAAGTGATATGTCCCGTTTGTTTACACTTGTTATATTTCATTTTGTTGGGATATTTGATCCAATAATTATTTGCCAAATGACCCACCTTTTTGCAATGGACATGTCTTACTTTGATCACTTGATGTGACAAAGCTTGTTTGATATTCGATGAAGTTTTTGCAGTTGAAGATTTAGGTCCTCCCTTTGGCCTCTTTTCTTCATCAAGACAAGATTGAATGACTCCTTCAAGGGTGTGATTAGGTATGTTCTTCAGGGTGGTGACTAAGGTGGGGTACACCTTCTTGATTACTTTTAGCAAAACAGCCACTGCATCATCTTCATCCATTCTCACATTCACTGATGCAAGTTGAGCCATAAGGCCCTTCAAGTGAGAGATGAAGCTGCAATGCCGTCTCCGTCTTTGAGTTCCAAGTTGAAAAATTCAATTTTGAGTGAGATCTTGGAATTCTTACCACGAGCTCCATAGAGCCAAGCTCATCCCATTTCTCCTTTGCAGTCGGAAGCTGGTCCACATGGTGAATGAGAGCCTCATCAAGATGAAGCATGATGGTAGCTTGTGCCCTCTCATCATCTTCAATATCTTTAGCCTTAGTTCGATCAATAACCTTAGTGCTGGAGATGAATGGCCAAAAACCTTTGGACATCATCTTGTACTTGACAAGGACTTGCCAAGTGTGGAAGCCCTCTCCTGAGAACTTCTTAATTTGGGTGTTGTCCTTTGACATTGGGTATTGAAGGAGATTACTAGAGAGTAATGGGATGATGTATGAAGAAGAAAAAAACCAAAAATTTGTGATGTTTTGGCTTAAGTAGAAAGAGAAAGGCTTATGAGAGTGTAACAACCTAGGCAGCAATGCCGTGGCCAGGAGAAGAGGAGTCTGTCGATTTGCTATACGAGCTCAAGCGCTTGGAGGTTTTCTTCACTTTCCTAGTTGAAACCTCCACGAGTTCTTGCCTCCACAAGTTGCTGGAGCTGCTCCACTGGCAGAGGAGGTTTAGCTCCACAAAAGAAAAAGGAATAAAATTGACCTATTCTACACCACAAAAATGACCTAATCTTTCCAAGCTCTAGATACCATGTTAGAATTTCGTGGTGCTCATGCTAGATCAAAGATGTGGAGGAGAGAGACTCACAAAATACAAGAAAATATCTTGCTTATTAAGTTGCTCAAAATACAACTAGGCTTCTTGCTCAATATAATGCCTTCTAGCTCCACCTTTAAATAGGTGACCTAGTGGACCATAAGTCCATTCACACACACACCCTTCTTCTCCCCTTTTAAAAGACCTTAGTCTCTTAATATTCCATTGGGTGTGCCTTCCACGTTTGTAGATCGATCTTTAGAATCTGCGAGTCCTTTCGAACATACACTTGATCTAACACCCAAATATACACCAATCTACCCAAGATAATGTCGTATGAATCGAGTTAGTGCGCAACAAATGTATAATGGTAGCGGAATGAAAAGACCTTAAGTCTTATGTTTTTCAACAACCCCATGGGTCATGAGGATGTTCCATCTGCCATTTTGATGATTAGATCTGCTCTTTCCAATTCTGGTTTACCCCAATTTTCCTAACACCATTTGGTGATAATGCTCACCCCCGCTCCTCCATCCCCAAGATAGCCAGTGCTTGCTATCCATTATGGTGAATTGGGATCTTAGCATTTGTATCATCACTCTCATAATATTGGCCCAATTGATTGACAAGTATTTTGACGAATCTAGTAGTTTCCTCCTCGTCATGCACCAGGTTTTTCTTTGCTAGAGGTGACTGAGTCTCCTCTATATAGTGGACATTGGGTTTAATCTTCCCTCTACCCAGTCCTTGATATCTGCCCATAATGTCGAGGTATTGTGTAACAATGGTTCCAACGGCATTTTGATGGTAGTGAACAATATGGCTGCAAGACTGCCTATGTCTCTAGTCTCCCTGGCAAGTGAGGGTACCTTCCATGTGTTTGTCGCATATTCAATCCTATAGGGAATGAATGGATGGACAACTGTTGCTCTTCTTCCTCAAACATTCTTGCCATGAGGTCATTGTGAGTCCCTTCCTTGGATCCTTCTGGAATTGGAGAAGGCACATCTAATTTCCTTTCCTTTATCAGCTTGTTTCTTGGATACACTATATCCCTAGCCCTATTAGCCCTTACTTTGGCTTTGTGACTTCGTTAACTTCTTCAAGCTTCCTTATTTCATTTTCAGTAGCATTTGGATATTCTCCAAACCCCTTAGGGGTTGTTGGTCTCTCCTTTGTAGTCTCTTGTGCATGCCCATCCTGTTTCAACACTCGGTTGTCTCCTTCTTTGATTGCATGGATCCGATATCAATGGTATCTTCTTTGATTACGTGGATCCCGTATCAATGGTATCTTCTTCGGATCCATCCTAAATTGTGACCATGGTATCACCTTTGCCCACTTTCTTCACTCTTCTCCTTCTCCCAGTTTTAGAGGTTGTAACATCTACTGCGTTTTTCCCCTTACCCACTTGTTTTGCTTGTGCTCGTGTCAGGACATTCAATGGCATGATATTCCTAGGTTGCACACTTATAGTCCTAATAGTGGCATGGTTAGAAGTGGAAGCAGAACCACTTGCGCGATATGGACAGTCTTTGATCAAATGATCAACCCCACGTTGAATAGAGGAAAGCGTTGGCACCCCACGCATGACATTAGTTTGGTGCTACCAAGGGTTGGGCTTGGCCCACCTTCTCATAGTTGAGTTTATATCTTTACCTTTCCATTGAACCGTGGTTTGAAACACTAGCATTGGTGTGTTGTTTTGTAAGACATAAAACTCTAGCATGATCTCTACGGGCTACTCGTAGTAATCATTATTGATTTCTACCTCACGCATGACTTTCCCCTCATCCAAGGGCTCCTCAATCAGCACCTAGTTGATTTTAGCATGTGGTGGTAGAATAGGTGGCGAGCAAAGGCGGCATGTCCTACATTTCGAAACATCCCTCTTAGTAATTAGAATGGGTTTGACTACCCTGCAGAGCAGCTATAGTTGTTTGCACTGGTGGTGCCGGTAAGGCTAGTTGCACTATGGGTACTAGGAGTTGTGCTAAGGGCTGGACCCTTAGATATCTGCACATGGCAGTGTCATGGTTCCCTAATCTCACACAGTGAGCATAATAAATGTAAGATTCCTCCCCAGCCTCTCAGGATGTCCAGTATCTTCCCGTGTAGACAAACCCCTCTTCAGATATATCAAAGATCTTGTTTCTACTACCTGTTTTGGCCTAGAGAGAGAAAATATTCTAGAGAGAGATTATTTAGATTTTGAATATTTTTGGATATAAAAATTTCTCATCTTATTAAAATAAGTTCCCCTGAAACAGAAGTTCAAAAAGATTTCTAGAAGGTGCATTAGAAATCAAGTATAATGTGTTCAAGAGGCATTATCCTGAGCTAAGCCTTTGTAAAAAAAAGGAGAATTTTACTATACTAGAATTATGCTGAAATAATGATAATTTTAACTATTCTCTAAAATTCTCTCCAATTACGGGGGACCATGATGCATAGATCTTTGATGTAAAGATCTTGCTTAGACAGAAGTTTGAGATGAAGGATCTGGGGAGCTCAGATATTTTCTTGGGCATTGAGGTGATTAAGTCACCACATGGTATTGGATTATTGCAGAGACAGTATGGCTTGGACATGTTGTCCAAGTATGGTATGACAGGCTATAAGCCTATCTCAGTGCCATTGGATCAGAATGGCAAGTTGAGTGCAAATTCAGGAGAGATTTTGGAGGATCCTACTATGTATTGGCGTATAGTAGGAAGCTTGATCTACATGATGATCACCAGGCCAGATTTGAGCTATGCTGTTGGGTTGGTGAGTTAGTTTATGCAGGTTCCACGACGAAAACCGCATTTGGAAGCATTGAGATGCATACTGAGGTATGTGAGGTCTACTTTGTATTGTGGACTGTTTTATGAAATTGGGACAGAGATATGTGTACATGGGTACACAGATGCTGATTGGGCTGGTAGTATCTCAGATAGAAGATCTACTAGTGGCTTCATGTTTTCTTTGGAGAGTGCTGCTGTGACTTGGAGTAGCAAGAAGTAGCCTACGGTTGCTCTATCCAGTACATAGGCCGAGTACAGAGAAGCTGCTATGGCAGTATGTGAGGTAGCTTGGTTAAGAAAGCTACTTGCAGATTTGGGTCTATAAGTGGATAGACAAGTTGCCATTTTCTGTGACAACATTAGCAGTATACAGTTGGCCAAGAACCCAATTTTTCATGCTCGCGCGAAGCATATAGAGGTCCACTACCATTTTGTCAGAGAGAAGGTCTTGGCATGAGACCTTGACCTTGTTTATGTCAGCACACAGGATCAGGTAGCTGACATCTTCACCAAAGCATTGGGTACAGAGAAACTCCGTAGATTCAGGGCTTCACTTGGTGTACATGAGATGGAGTTGAGCTCGAGGGGGAGTGTTGAGATATCGAGCTCGTCTAGTGAGGCGGTGGACACACTGATGACCCGCCTGGGGGACAGGCCCCATACTTACACCACTGGCATGGTTGGTGAGATCATGGGTGATATGCGGCCAGTGGGATGACAGGCTGTGTGACAGCCATTCTAGAGAGTGGCATAGTTATAGCGCCAGCTCATTTTAGTTGGGTTCACACTATAGAGAACCCTTGTATGTATTTGGTTGAGTAACTTTTCATATGTGTGTACTCTTATGTTGTATATGGTGTGTTGAGTGAAGAAAAAGAAGTTTTTTAGCCTTTCACCTTGTGTGTTCTCTATTAGGGTTTTGTGAGTGTGTGTGTGCTTGCAAGAGCTCAAGCTCTCTTCTCCCCTGCATCTTTTCAAAATTTTGACCATTTTTAGGTTAGTTTAGCTTACTTTTTGGATCTAGTTAAAGTAGGAGAGAGGAGAGATGAAAATATCTCATTATTTGTGAGTTTAAAACTCAACCACACATGTGAAATAGGCACCTCCTTCATGAGGGGAATTCCCCTACACTGAGGTGTCAAAAATGCATCATTTCTTTAAATATCTCTTCTTTTTTAACTAGTATCCTTGTCCTTAGTCAACTCTTCATCTTATGTGAGTATTTACTCATTTTTGGGAGATTTTCTTTATTTCTTCAATTTATCTCCTCCCTACATTTGGATTAATCTAATTGGCCCCTCAGAACCTTAATCTAATTAGCCCCTCAGAACCTTAAACTAATTTTTTTTGAAAATCTGGACCCCTACTAGGATAAGGCCTTTTGAACAGATTATAATTGATTTCTAATGCACCTTCTGAAAATCTTTTTAAATTTCTATTTCGGAGAAATTTATTTTAATAAGAAGAGATATTTTTCCATCCAAAAATATCTAAAAATTGAATAACCTCTCTCTAGAACATTTTCTCTCTCTAGGCCAAAACAGGGTAAAACAGGATCTTTCTTTTATTTCAGAGAGGGGAATATTTATAAGATCAGAAGGGGAGGTTCTTACACCTGCACACCTCAAAAGCCGGAGGGAGGAATCTTACAAAATGCGTCGGCTTATTAAGTAGGCCGCACCTTATCAATTGATTGCTGGAGAATTTTATAAGCTAGGCAAGGATGATATCTTAAGAAGATGTGTATGAGAGGATGAATCTACCATGGTATTAGAAGAAGCACACTCAGGAATAGCTAGAGGACATTTCACTCGAGAAGCTACAACTCGCAAATTGCTTCAAGCGGGACTATGGTGGCCAACGTTATTTGAGGATGCCATAGAGTTTGTGAAAGTGAGGAATGTTAGATATTTACTACTTCACAACAAAAAGACATGATGCCACTCACCCTTGTAATTGTAAGACAACCTTTGAGAAATGGGAGATTGATTTTGTTGGACCCATTAGTCCAGCAGCACATCCGTCTCACACAAGCCCGATAATATGTGATCGTGGCCACATATTATTTCACAAAGTGGGTAGAGGCGAGGGCATCTAAACAAGCTGATGCTCAAATCACAACCAAATTCTTATATGAACAAATCATTTCTAGATTTGGCTGCCCACTTGAATTAGTCAGTGAGACCGAGGTTCACATTTCATCAATGAGGTGATTGAACACTTACTTACAGGATTCCTTATAGTACATCGCAAAATCATCACCTTAGTACCCAAAAGCAAATGGTCAAGTAGAGAGAACCAACAAGATTTTATGTGCTATCTTGATGAAAACCTTAGAAGCGAGTCGCACGAATTGGGAACACAAACTGACTGCAGCTCTATGGGCTTATCGTACATCGTATAAGGTAGCAACGGGATATACTCCCTTCCATCTAGCTTATGGCATTGATGCAGTAATGCCAATGGAGTTTTTGGTTCTAAGCCTGTGAATTGCTGTACAGGAAAGGATTACTAAAAATGCATTAGCTGAGAGATTGGTTGATTTGGAAAAACTTGATGAAACCAAGCTAATTGCAAAGAAGAACTTCTTGCGCTTGAGTCCATTATTGACCATGAGACTATCACTACACGCACGGGTAACACTTATGTTAAATGTCTTTGTGACTTTTAAGAACCATCCTATTGAAGATGCTAAATGGATGCCACAAAAGTTTTTCCGTTCTTACTAAAATCTCATCCATTCTTACTATCCATGCAATTGAGGTCAATTGCAACACGAGCAAGATAACTTTTATGGGAACGCCCATTATTTCATTTCAAGATATTTTATTTTGGATTCACCTTTTATTTATATCATTAATGCACTACCACACAATGAGTTTAGTAGCAAAAATAGTAATGCTTTACGGGGATGTCAGGCCTATTTTGCTGGAAATATTACTTATTTCGTTGTAATGAGATCGCTTCTTAGCAACAAAAATAGCAGCGTTGTTGAGCAATGAAATTTTACTACTATTGTGAGTGATATGTTGTTGAGTAGTGATCATGTAGCTTGTTTAAAAAAAGCTGGTGACTCCCCAGTCTGTCCTAGCTTTTTTTTTGATACTACAGACACAGTAAACTTCAAAAAGAAAGTAAACCTTCAAAAGATGTAAGTGAATAAAATGTAATTTATATTGCTCAATTGATTTTGAAAATACATCAAGTTCAAGTAATTATAAAACATTAATGGCCTTTAGCCAGATACAAAATAAAACATTAATGGCCTTTAGCCAGATACAAAATAAAGCAAAAAAGGGATGGCTAATCAAAATCTTCATCGGAATCCTCTGGCTCGTCTTCATCTTCATTTTCATCTTCACTTGCTTCACCTACTTCACGTTCATAGTCCGGATCTTCCTCTTCCTCTCTATCCTACATACATGTCAGCTTGAGTCCCTAAAATGGACTCGTTCAAATGCACACCTTGCATACGCATCTAAGCCCACTCTATCTAGTAATCATACTCTGCTTTTGTTGGGTCATGCCCAAGATCCTCTCTCAAAAAATAATAATTAAAAAATGATACAATTAGATTAAAGGAAACAATAAAGCTTAAAAATGATACAATAATTAAAAAACGATACAATTAGATTAAAGGAAACAATAAAGCTTAAAACCAAATTACATTAAATAAAGGAGAATAGTAAAATAGACACTTACAAAGAGAGTAATAAAGGAGGATTTTCCTCTCGAGCCAAAGTGCGATGCTCCTCGCTTTTGTAGTCTTGAAGCACTTGCCCCATTGCTTGTTATTGAAAAGAACCTGGATTCTTTCTCACAAAGCTCCACAGGTGCCTCCACTCCTCTTGTTGTTGCGAGCAAACACTTGGCTTCTGCGTGTTTTTCTTGGCTGATCTCTTAATGTTTGCTCTCCTATTAGAGAGGAGAACCTTCCTGTTCTTCATCTAGTCATTCAAGAAGGTAAAGCGCGGATACCGAACATGAAACTTAGTTTTGAGCACATCAAGAACATATTGTTTTGATAGCTCATCTTGTGCTTTCCATTTCTTAAATGACTTTATGAACTTCAAGTTTGCAAGTACATGCATTTTATTGATGACTTGCTTCCCTCTACCATCCATCGGTGCCCCATCGGCATCTATGTTATATGGTAGCTAATTGTGTGGATCAAACTATGGCATGGCTCTCCTCGCGAGGCTAGCTCAAAATGAGTAGATGATGAGCCCCCCTGTTGGGGAGATATCTCGAGAGACTTAGTGCTACTTTTCTCAAAACAAAATCACCCTACAACCCCCCCACTGCTCTGTCTACTAGACCCCCCAAACTCCCTCTACAATGTCATCGCTCGTAAAGCTAGACATTAGGGAGTGGGGTGGGTCTAGTTGATGTTGGCAGTGTAGGCTCATCAAAACCATAGGGTGATGGGCCTGCACCACTTGAATGTGGGCCTATCTCAATGGAGTAGACTATCCCCATGGAGACGACTGGCCACATGGGACTATATTGGCCATATGGAGTCGATTGGCCATATGGATGATGGTATTTTGTCCTACATATAAGGATGTATGAATGGACTTACAAAATGCATAACGGGGGCATAAAATATACAAAGGCTAAATATTGTATATGTGAAAAGGGGTCATAAAACATACATGTGTATGTGAAAACTTTGTCAATGCATATTACCCATAACATTGGTTGATGATGTTGAGCAGGTTTGTGACATTTACATCCTGACTAGGGTTGATGATGTTGAGCAGGTTTGTGACATTTACATCTTGACTAGGGTGGATCGAAATAGAAGTTTGAGGAGGATCACCCATGATTGCCTACATAATAATTAGAGTAAGGAATCAAAACATGATTAGAGTAAAGAATCAAAATAGCACACTCATTTACATAATGATTTAAAGGCTTTATGCATAAGGCTATGGATAAGCTTTATGTATAGGCTATGCACATGCTTTATGCAGCATAGCCTATGAATAGCTTTATGCATAGTCTATGCACAAGATTGATGCATAGGCTATGCATAAGCTTTCTGCATAGGCTGTGCATAAAGCTTTATGCACAGCCTATTATGCATAAGCTTTATGCATAGCCTATGCATAAAGATTATGCATAAGATATGTATAAATATATGCATAGCCTATGCACAAGCTTTATGCATACAGGTTTATGTATAAAGCCTCTTTGCATTAAGCCTTTATGCATAGAGCTTTAAAAAAAACCTTACGTTGTATAAAGCCTCTTTTCATAAAGCTTATGCATAGCTTATGTATAAAGGCTTTATGCATAGGCTGTGTGAATATAGTCTCTATGCATTAAGCTATGCATAGGGTTTATACATAGCCTATGCATGAAGCCTTTATGCATAAAACTATACATAGAGCTTTATGCACAAGTTATGCATAAAGAGAGCTTATGCAGAGCTTATGCATAAGCTCTCTATGCATAAAGCCTCTTTGCATTAAGCCTTTATGCATAGCCTATGCATTAAGCCTCTATGCAGAGCCTGTGCATGAAGCCTTTATGCATAAAACTATACATAGAGCTTTATGCACAAGTTATGCATAAAGAGAGCTTATGCATAAGCTCTCTATGCATAAAACCTCTTTGCATTAAGCCTTTATGCATAGCCTATGCATTAAGCCTCTATGCAGAGCCTATGCATAAAGCCTCTATGCAGCATAAAGCTATGCATACCCTATGAATAAAGGCTTTATGCATAAAACTATGCATAGAGTTTTTATGCACAAAAGCCTCTATGCATAAAGAGAGCTTATGCATAAGGTCTCTATGCATAAGGTCTCTATGCATAAAGCCTCTTTGGATTAAGCCTTTACGTATGCATTGATAGATCTTTTATGCTCTCAATGCATGCATAAAGAGATCTATACATGCATTGAGACCAAACCCTAAAAGCAAAAAACCTTAAAAAATACAAAACCCTAAAAATCCTATGCATACAAAATCACTAAAAGCATAAGAGAAAGGAGTGAGCTCTTACCTTAAGAATCTTGTAAGTGTTGATTTGAAACCCTAAAAGAAGAGCCTACAAAATATGAACAAAATAAATCAATGTACTCTATGCAAAAAGTTAAAAAGTATAGTACATTTTATTATAAGGGAACATAAGAGGAGAAGCGAAAGAGGAAAGGTGGAAGAACAAGGTGAGTCTCCTTAACCCTATCCCTAATACATGCATGCATAACCCTTGTGGTTTATGAAACCCTAACCCTTGCTTCTAAATAGAAAGCCTAATATTATAGAGAGTTTTGATGGAAGCTATCCACATTAAAGCTCTATATTGGCACTTCTATGTAGAAGCTAGGGTTAGGGTAAGGAAGGAGAGAGGAGAAAGAGAAAGGAAAGAGAGGGGAAGGAAGAGAAAAGCTCACCTCAAAGCATAGATGGAGCTTTCATGGAAAGTTTGAGAGTAAAGGACAAGGAGATGAAGCTTTCCATGAATGATTTAGCATAGGAGAGGGAGAGAATAGCACATACCTTGGAAGAAGATGAGATTTAATGGGAGGAAAAAGTGGAAGGGATAGTATTAACATGGGTGGGAGGAAGAGTTGCATCAATCGACTACCAAGCTATGTGCTATTTTGGTGGTAGGTAGAAACATGATGGCAAAGATTTAGGCTTTAGCTAGGAGTACTTTTAAGCAGTTCCCTGCTAAGAAGCAAAATTTTACTGCTAGTTTTTCTGCCCAATTAGCAAAACTAGTAGAAAAATTTTGCTACTAATCTTGGGCCACTTTTCACCTAGACATCATATATCTTTTTATGGTAATATATATACACTTGTGGTCTGATTATAGATCTCTAACAATGATTATATATATACACTTGTGGTCTGATGGTGGTCTGATTATATACACTTGTGGTCTGATTATAGATCTCTAACAATGATCATATATATTTTTATGCTAATATATATACACTTGTGGTTTGATTACAGATCTCTAACAGTGATCAAGGGCTGGATATTAGTTCTGAAGCATGGTTGAGAGAAAAGATATGATGTATGTGTGATCGATGCAAGGGCCAATATATATGATAATGTCGTATAACAATTGAGTACATTTTTACGCATGGACTTAATGAGGCATTATCACAATCAAATGAGGATGATGACATGTAAGAGATCCATAAGAGAGTGTTACACAATATGCCACACCATTCCATGGCATCGAGGAGATTACGAAAGGTGGCAAGGCTTCATAGGGAAAGCATGGTTTGAGAATCATCCTTTGCAAACAATGAATGAGATGTCTCCATCATTGCTACATGAGGAGGAAGATAATTTCATCATGGAAGAGATGGTGGATAATTCCTTTCAACGGAAGATCATAGATGATGGAGAGCAAGTTCCAATATCATAAAAATAAGAGGACAAAACCTTGCTCAGAGAGCAGTACCCCATTGTATGAGGGATGTTCATACTCTACACTCTGAATCAACTTGGAGTTATTATACTTGAAAAAAACCTATGGATGAAGTTATGAAAGTGTTACAAGTCTTCTCAGATAAGATCCCATCAAGAGAAATGTCTCTTGTTAATTGGCATGTGATTCATTATCTTGACATGTGATTCATTATCTTATGTTGCAGGCTTCTTTCAAGAAGATGCCAAAAGGAAGCCTCGGTAGCGGCAATATCGCGAGTCTCAAGTCACCATGATACAGAGTAAGCAAGTTGGAAATATAACACTGGAAGATCTAAGTAATGCCACACTGGAGAAATTAAAGGGTTCGGTTGCAACAGCTAGCGGGCGGGGAGTGTTCGAGGGACAGCTCACGTGGCAAAAACCTGCCCAAGTCTTGACCAGCTTGGATATGGTGAAAAATGGTGCGCTTCCGGTACGATTGGCGAGGACCGACGAAATGGTCCCTGTGTGAAGTGCCAGGACATCTAAGGAGGATCCTAGAGGGTTCTGACTAGGCGATGCATGGGCTCGCGGTGCTTAGGACACCCATGCATATGTCAAGGAAGATATATATATGTATGGTGATGAAATGATTATTGTAATCTGTTACTAGACCTCGTTGTTTGCTGACCAGTTGGTCCCAACGGAGAGTCCAGAGTGGTACTGTTTTTGTGAAACAAGGGATTGAATGGAAATTTTGAATTATGAAATCCGTAACCATATTTATTTTGTCAATGGACTATTTTTATGTTAAAGAGGAGTGTGTGCGTATCTGTTTTTCTAAAGCTAAAGTTAAGAAAGGCATTTCAATTATGGATGGGTGAGTACTTGTTTGGTTCCACCGATTCTAGTGGCAAGGTGGTTGCTAACCCATGGTCCAGATGGGGTTAGGCTGGAGTCAGTGGAGTTTTAATAATCAAACTAAAAAATCTTAGGATTACACTAGGATTCGAGTAGCTAGTTAATTCCCTGATAAATTTCTCAATTGAGTGGATCAATGGCTGTGCCTAATCTTGATTAGGAAAAAAGCATTGAAATTACTTAGATGATCAAATTATATCAGTAATAGTTTCCTTTTATTTGGTTTATTCAGGTGAAGGATAGTTTAGAATTGATCTCGTTAGAAAAATTCGTTAAGAAAATTCAAAAAGGTGGAATCATCCCCGCTTTTTGGGCATGGGAAATTTTCTCGGTGTCGGTTTTCGGAGTGACCACACTACCAACCTAGTCTCGTGCGCCTGAACATTTGTGGGCGAGGCCTCGAGTGAGAAACCCTGCCCCGTGCATGAGAGGGCTACTTCCGTTGTTAGCTACACCGGGAGTCCCCCGCCGCCGGTGCGCGGAGGGGGCAGGGGGATCTCATAGTTGGTATCAAAGCTTTGTTGAAAGCTAATAAAGATAAATAAATTCTTATTAGAAATTAATAATAAAAACTGAGAAAAAGCATTTTCATAATGTATTTTCATTCCGTAAGCTTCTTTAATGAATAATTTTTAATCAAAGAAATTGTTTTTATAGATGGAAGTTCTCTATTTATCTGGTATTCCTGACCTCACCCAATCTCAAGATATGACTGCGTTCACCTTCGAGCATCTCATTTCTTCCGCTTCAACTCGAACAAGCCGAGCTAGACTCGCACACCATTTCGAGGATTTATATTTTCCTAACCCAGTGGAGAAACTACAGCATAAGTGGTTTGCAGGGCAGTATATCCACGCCTCTTGCGGTCGCTGTGCAATGCTGTGGCAGAACCTCTCATTGGCTATGATTCTGTTAAAACTGAAAATGGTGCGTGGCGTCATTCTATATCATTCGACGCCTCGGAATTTTAGACTTTCATGCCAAGTCTATAGACTCCTTAGTTGTTTTATTTCTAAGGAGAACATAATAGCTCCCTTTTCAGTAAATGAACGTTTGTATCAGGGCATGGCTATGGCCCCAATACCGTTGTCTTATGCGACTCCCGAGGAGATTTTGAATTCTGGAGCTGAGCTACTCTATGTACATATTGCAACTTTTATATAAATAAAGAAATGTTTTCCGCCGTCGCAGAAAAAATTGCCTGTTGTATAAGTGATTGTTTATGGACCATCTGATAAAGAAAAATCTGTTATCAGACATATGTCATAGATCTCCAATAAGATCATTGTCTTGTTTAAGAAATTGTTTTTCGAACCTCTTAAGTCTGAGGATCTCGTGAATGATATCAAAATAAAAATTTAATAATATATAAATTTTTGGGAGAATCATGAGACGAGGAAACCGTGGCCATCAACCAAACCCTCTCTCTGAAGATGATGAGCTTGACCCCGATGTTTGCAAGGCTCTTCATAGGACTCAGCCACCAAGAACCTTCAAAGGAGAAGGGGGGAACCTGGGCGAGGTTGTGGAGAAATGGGTGGAAGCCATGGAAGAATATTTTGACATCACAGGCTACAATGAGCGGAGCAAAATGGCTCTTGCCAGGCTGAAAATAGTGGAAACAGCTAGGGTAGCATGGAGGAACCACTGTGATACCAACCATTTAGACATAAATACTCAGTCCTGGAATGACGTAAAAATCTATCTAAGAAAGAGATTTTGTCCCCCTGGATTATCAAAATGAACGAATTCTTAGAGCTAAAGCAGGAGAGCAAAACCATCGAGGAATATCACCAGGCCTTTGCTCTTCTACTCAAATATTCACCACCTCTAGATGAAGAACAACTCATGGCTATTAAAATTTGAGCAATGTGATGAGCTATGGTGGATCAAACACTAGAATCAACATCATTAACAAAGTGATTAGCAAATAATTAAGACATAATTAGTGCAAATAGATTAATGTAGGCATGGATACTCAAAAACTAGCAAATTCTCATTAGGGCAATGCCTCAATTTATAGAGTTTACATCAAGCATCAAATCCCATTGATTTCTCCATGATTCACTCCACCTCTTTTCCCTGATTCTCTCCACCTCTTCACTTTTCCCATAATATCTCCCAGAATATCTCCATACTTCCCAGAATATCTCCCAGAATATCTCCATACTTCCCAGAATATCTCCACACTTCCTAAATCTTCTCATGCTACCCTTTATTCTCTCCCAGTAGATTCTTCTCACCTTTCCACAGGTTCTTTCACATTTACACATCCTCTTTTATAGCCTCTAACCAAGGGCTTGTTCCCGCACATACCCTATTCACTTGTATTTTCAACACCTCCCCTCAAGTGAATACTCCTAGTATGCCTAGACCCTATACCAAGTTTGCCTCCCCTTACTTGATAGTCTGTGACTAGTGTCTACACCTCCCCTCAAGTTATCTTAGCACACCTAGACCCTATATCAAGTTTCTCTCTTACTTGATAGCCCTGCGAGGACGACCGGTGCCTCGAGTCCCTAAACTCATAGTCCTTGACACACTCTCTCTCTATGTGTCCAAGGCTTACTATAGTTGCCCGCTACCTTGACTAAAGTGCTCACACATACATCTATCTACCACCTGGCCTACATCATCGGCGGTGGCTCAGAGGTGGTTTTACTTTGTTGGGACACGTTACATTGGGTTGTGGGGTCTCTCTCTCTTTCTCTCTCAGAGATTTTCACATGACTCCTCACTCTTTGGAGCCTCACATCTTCTCTTGTCTTCAGTCTTCTTGTCGTGGTGGCAGCTTCTCTCCATGCGTCCATGTCTTCCTTCAGTCTTCTTGGGGAAGCTTCTCTTCTCGTGTCCATGTCTTCCTTTAGATCTTCTTGGTGTGGATCTTCCTCTTGGAAAGAGATATTCTTCTTCTTTCATGGCTGGGGCCATGAGCTTGTCCGTCAAGTCTTTTTGTTCCATGTGAGCAACATGTTTCAATGTTTTGTTGACAATTTCTTTGGGCTTTTAATGTTCATCTTGTGTCATTATGCAATGCAAACCCAAATTTATGCGGGAGGTCTTACCTCTTGCCTTATTCTGGAGACAAGGGCAGTGTCTGATCCCATATTTACACTAATGCAATGTGCCAAATACATAATGCGTATAGCATTCACTCTTATGCACATTCCCAAATGCAACTCTGGCTGTGAATAATCTTGAATTTGAGTGAGATTTATAGGCATTAACCAGGGCTTAAATGCAAAATGATGATTATCACAAATTTATCAGCATAATTTTCCCAGAAATTATATTAAATCAAGGGTAACCAATTTGTACGGAATGGTTGGAGTATTAAACCAACTCCGAATTGAAATATGAAGTTATAGGGATCTGTATCAGATACCTAATGGTTAATTTGAACCCTCAATTGCACCAAAATATAGTGATTAGCACTGATTAATCATTGATCAGCAAATTAATCCACTATTTTGTGTGCAGAAAACAGAGTATGCGGGGAGTCCAAATCTGGTGCCTTAAACTTCAAATGAGCTCAAATGCTTTCAAAGCCATCAATAGCAATGAGTCTAGTAGAGGATTAAGCTAATAAACACAAGATTTGACCAAATATTGAAAGCTTAATATCTGTTTACCAAAGTCACTGCAGATTTGATGAAGAGCTTGGATCTCACTGTAGACTTGATGAAACTGAATTCTGTCTTCACCAGCTCGTAGAGCATGCTTGAAAACACCTTGGGCTAAGAGGAATTAGAGAACTTTGATTTGTGGAAGCTGCAATGTTAATTTTCCTCAGAAAAAAATGCGCTTGCAATTCGGGCTGCCGCCGCCGCCGGCGATTTGCATTGATTTACTTCAATTCCCTTGAGTAGATCGTAGCCCCTTGAGTGTAGTTTAAGTACCTAAAAAGGCTTGGCCTAATTTAAAGTGTGCAAGGAGAATGAACTCCTCCACTGGTTGGGGGTATAGAAACTAGTTGAAAAATAACTAAAAATTGGATTATTTCTTAATTATCTACTAATCTTGATTAATTAAATAATAGGCTCATAAACCTGATGGATTCTAGGCATGGCTCTGATACCATGTTGAAATTTGAGCAATGTGATGAGCTATGGTGGATCAAACACTAGAATCAACATCATTAACAAAGTGATTAGTAAATAATTAAGACATAATTAGTAGGTAATTAACAAATAGATTAATGTAGGCATGGATACTCAAAAACTAGCAAATTCTGATAAGGGCAATGTCTTAATTTATAGAGTTTATATCAAGCATCAAATCCCATTGATTTCTCCATGATTCACTCCACCTCTTTTCCCTGATTCTCTCCACCTCTTCACTTTTCCCAGAATATCTCCACACTTCCCAGAATATCTCCACACTTCCTAAATCTTCTCATGCTATCCTTTATTCTCTCCCAATAGATTCTTCTCACCTTTTCACAGGTTCTTTCACATTTACACATCCTCTTTTACAGCCTCTAACCAAGGGCTTGTTCCCGCACACACCCTATTCACTTGTATTTTCAACAATGGCCAGGTTCATTCGGGGGATGAACGAACCCTTGGACACACTGGTCAAAAATGCCAAGCCAGTGTCCATGGCTGAAGCAGTCAGAATGGCAAAGGATTTTGCCAAAGCCTTTGTAGTCAAGGTCCTGCCAAAGCCTGCATCCTCTAACTTTAAAAGATTCCAAGCCCAGGGAAGTATTTCAAACTTTCCACCCCCGAAGAGGCAGCAAGGCCCGAATCAGAATCAGGATGCAAGAAGATTCCAAAGTGAAGGAAGACCCTTCCCCTAGAATACTTTCTCACGAACCCCCCCTCTTTCAAGAAATCAGAAGGATGAACTCAGAAGTGAAAACCAATGGTTTGGATGCCAAGGTTTTGGTCACCAACTGAAATACTGCCCGACTCCTGCCATGTCAAGGGGACAGGGAAGTCAAGGATCCTGAATTCAGAGACCAACCCCTTCATACCAGTCTAATCACGGTCCGTCTCATCCAAGCTAGGGTAACCCCATAACAACTCCAGCTCAGTTATCTGCCTCTGTCCAGAGTAACCTCAGAACTCCTTCCCAGAACTAGGGTAACCAAAGAGAAAGAGTTCCGCCTCAGACTGCAGCCAGCAGCTAGAGCAGTCACAATTTCAGATGTAGTAGAAGAGGAAAGAGGGCAGATCTTTGCTGCGATTGAAAACCAAGGACCTAACAGTTCTCAGTCATCCATACTCTAACAAAATATCAGGGTAAGCCTTTTAAGCTTTTGATTGATTCAAGCAGTTCTCATTCATTCATTTCCCCTGGATGCTTGCATAAGCTAGTCTTAGAACAGAAATCAGGGAAACCTATGCAAGTTGAATTGGCCAGTGGGAAGACTCTTTTCACTCACCAGATCTTATCCAGTTCAATCATGGTAATGTAACCGACTGTCAGTTCAAAGTCTTACCTCTGGGAGTTTTTGACGGGATCCTTGGAATGGATTGGCTCCACAAAAATCAAGCTGACATACACTAGCTAACATACACTGTCACAATGGAACCATTTCCTTCCATGACCTTCACAGGAACAAAGTTCAAGCAGCTGGAATTTTCGGATCCCCAGACCTTCAATTAGTAAAAGCTTCTAGGTTGCTGAAAGGACTTAGAAAGAAGCAACAAATTTATGTCGTCAAAATGAACCCAGTAGACTCAAAGCTTAAGGCTAAAGAACTAGAATGGTTAAATGAATTTGATGATCTATTCCCAGCAGAGCTAACTGAAATGCTTCCAATCCGGAAAGTAGATCATGTGATTGAATTGACCCCCAGTAGCCCTGCGCACGTACAAAATGCCAATTCTTGAAGCCATCAAACTCAAGGAACAGCTTAGATAGCTGTTAGAACAAGGGTTTGTAAGACCCAGTGTTTCACCTTAGGGTGCACTAGTTCTCTTCAGAAAAAGAAAGATGGAATGCTTAGACTTTGTGTGGACTACAGAGGTCTAAATCAGCTGATAGTTAAGAATAAGTATCCTATCCCAAGAATTGATGAGCTTCTGGACAAGCGAAATGCAGCCCAGATCTTCACAAAGATAGATCTCAAATCCGAGTATTACGAGATCAGGATCAATGATCAAGATATACCGAAAACAGTCATCAATACTCGCTATGGGCATTATGAATTTACTGTCATGCCGTTCGGATTAACTAATGCCCCGCTACATTCAATTGCCTAATGCAGGACATCCTCAGAGAATACTTGGATGATTTTGTTCTAGTTTTCTTTGATGACATTATGATTTACTCAAAGAATGCAGCTGACCATGAGACTCATGTCCAAAAAGTTCTTGAGATTCTAAGGAAGCACCAACTCTTTGCCAAAAAGAGCAAATGCACTTTCTCTGCCGACCATGTTGAATACTTGGGCTTTCTGGTATCCAAAGATGAAATTTCTCTAGATTCCGTAAAACTCCAAGCAGTCATAGATTGGCCTGAACCAAAGACAGTGAAAGAAGTCAGAGGATTCTTGGGATTGACTGGTTGGTATAGGATTTTTATACCAAAGTATGCTTTCATAGCTTCCCCCCCTGACTAACCTTCTCAAAAAGAATACCCCATTTCAGTGGTCTGCCAGGTGCCAGAGTGCTTTTGATAAGCTGAATCCCATTCTGAAGCTGCTAGATTTCTCTATACCTTTCGAGGTAGTAACTGATGCAAGTGGTTTTGTCTTGGGAGGTGCACTCATGCAGGAAGGTCATGCAGTGGCCTATGAATCCCGAAAGCTCAAAACGCATGAGAGGAATTATGTTGTCCATGACTTGGAATTACTTTCAGTAGTCTATGCCTTAAAGTTGTGGAGACATTACCTACTGGGAAAAAGATTCACTTTGATGATAGATCATCAGAGCTTAAAGTGGATCTTTACTCAGAAGGACCTCAACATGCGCCAAAGAAGGTGGATGCAGACCTTGGAGGAATTTGATTTTGAAATCAAGTACCGCCTAGGTAAAGAAAATGTGGTAGCAGATGCCCTTAGCAGAAAAGCCTCCTTGCTTGCAATTACTATAGTATCAAATCCTTTGATTATTGAAGCAAGAGAGAAGATCATGCAGGATAGATTCTTTGGCCCTATTGCTACCCTGCTTATGCAGGAAAGCAAAACTCCACAGGAGTTGAGTAGAGTTCAAGGGTATAGCCTGGATGATGGCATTATGTATTATAATCGCAGGCTATGCATTCCCAATGATGAGGGAACCAAGGATTAAATTCTGAATGAAGCCCATGACAGCCTTATAGCAGGACATCCAGGTTTCATCAAAACCTACATGTCTGTAAAGAAAAGCTTCTTTTGGCCTGGTCTGAAAAAGTATGTACTGAATCATGTACGTCAATGTGTGACATGCCAGAAAATCAAAGCTGAAAGAGTAAAAATGCTTGGGAAGTTACATCCATTGAAGTGGGAATGTATCAGTATGGACTTTATTACTGGATTACCTTCAGTGCAATCAGGTTACAACTCCATTTTCGTGGTAGTTGACAGACTAACCAAAGTTGCCCATCTCATTCCAGTAAAAGAAACCTACACTGTAGTGGATGTGGCCAGAGTGTTCCTTAAAGAAATTTCAGATTGCATGGCCTACCCAGGAGAATAGTAAGTGATCGAGATCCCAAGTTTACTTCAAGGTTCTGGACTACATTTTTTGAAGCAGTGGGAACTTTCTTGGATCTCAGCACAGCTTATCACCCTGAGACCGATGGTCAAACTGAAAGGGTAAACCAAGTAATCAAAGATATACTTTGGTCATGCTGTGGTGGCAGGGAACCCAAGAAGTGACTAAGCTATCTGCACCTAGTCGAGTTTGCCTACAATGCTTCTTATCACTGAAGTATCGGGATGAGCCCTTTTAAAGCTCTGTATGGACAAGATTGCTTAACTCCATTAACTTGGTCCGACCCATTGATTAGGGTCGAGATGTCCAGACAGATGCTTGATGACGTGGAGCAGCAAATGCAGTCAATTCGTAAAGATATTAAAGCTGCCCAGGATCGACAGATCCAGTATGCAAATAAAAAGAGGACAGACAAAAAGTTTGAAGAAGCAGATATGGTCTTCATTAGAGTACGGCCCAAAAGAAGTTCTCTATCTCTTGGAAAGTACAAGAAGTTATCCCCTAGATATTGTGGACCATATCTGATTACAAAGAAAGCAGGTGACTTAGCCTACGAACTTCTTCTGCCTCCTCATCTCAAAGTTCATAATGTATTTCATGTAAGCCTTCTAAAGAAATATGTGCCAAGCCCAAATCATGTGCTTGATGATGAAATCCTAACCTCTTCAACCCAAGGGCAGATGGAACTCCAACCTGAAGAAATTCTTGATGTTCGAGAAAAGATTCTCAGGAACAGAATTCTCAGCAGAATTATTGGTAAAATGGAAGTTCTATCCTTTTGAAGATGCCATCTGGGAGAATGAAACCGATCTATTTGCGGGATTACCCCCATTTGCGAGATGAGGGCATCTCGTGTTTTTCAAGTGGGAGAGAATGTAAGATTCCTCCCCAGCCTCTCATGATGTCCAGCATCTTCCCCTGTAATCAAATCCCTCTTCAGAAATATAAAAGATCTTGTTTCTACCAGTTTTAGCCTAGAGAGAGAATATTCAAATTTTAAATATTTTTGCATAGAAAAATACATCATCTTATTAAAATAAGTTCCCTTGAAACAGAAGTCAGAAGGTGCATTAGAAATTAAGTATAGAGGCATTATCTTGGGAGTCAAGATTTTTTTAAAATTTTATATTAAGGTTCCTATATGGACCAATAAGATTCATCCAAATGTAGGGAGGAGATAAATAGGAGAATATAAGAAAAATCTCCCAAAAATGAGTAAATACTCACATAAGATGAAGAGTTGAATAAGGACAAGGTTAATAGTTAAAAAAGAGAGATATTTAGATGAAATGATGCATTTTTGACACCTCAATATGGGGGAATTCCCCTCATGAAGGAGGCACCTATTTCACATGCTTGAATGGTTTTTAAACTCCCAAATAATGAGATATTTTTATCTCTCCTCTCTCCTATCTTAACTAGATCCAAAAAGTGGACTAAACTGACCCAAAAATAGTCAAAAATTGACCAAACTGATCTGGAAAATTCTAGAATCAGTTGGCTTGGTTAGAAGCTCACTTTTTCCTATAAATAGAAGCCTTCCCCTTTGTTGAAACTCAATAGTCTCCCAAGTGCCAAAAATTGTGAATTTTACTCATAATTCATTAGTTTTTGACCTTCTCTCTTCTAAAAGATTGGTGGCCACTCTTGTTTCAAACAAGAGTAGAACCCTCAAACCATCAAGCCAAAGGAAAGCTCTCAAATCATCTATGTAAGTTGGAGATTCTTCTCTTTTATATTTCTTTTATGGTTTTTTATGATTTTTGTCTTCTCTAAAATGAAATGATGTTATGCCTCATTGAAAAAAGGCATTCCCCTCTCTTCTTTAGTAAATCCAACCATTCTTTATCTCCTAGATGATTGATTATTGGATAAAATCAAGTTTTTCATAATGTTCTCTTAAATAAGTAGAAAATGTTTACACTAGAATGATTTAAATACTCTTGGTGAACTTCTAATTAATTTTAGTGAGTTAAAAATTAAAAAATGGTCAGCTATACAAAGGAGGTTATGGTAAATTTTTTTAAAAATTTATGAAATAAATTTCATCTTTTATTAATCAAAAAGAGTAATCCCCATCGTTAGAGTATTCTAAAAGTGTCATTTTCATTCATGCATAGAAAGATGCATATTGATTAATTTTTTTAAAAAAGAATGATTTTCAATGGAATTAAATTCTATGAAAGATACTTATTGAAAGAATGATTTTCAATGGAATTAAATTCTATGAAAGATACTTATTGATTTTTTTTAATTATGAAAGTGTTACTTTCTTCATTATGGACTTTTATGCATAAAATAATACATAAAAGCATATATTTTTTGATTACAAAAAAGGTACTTTCGTCATAGTGATTTTTATGCATAAAAGAATATTTATTTTAATTATAAAAGTATTACTTTTATCAATATTGATTTCTATGCATAAAAAAATATTTTTATTATTATAAAAGTGTTACTTTTATCATTATTGATTTCTATGCATAAAAGCATGCATAAAAGATTTTTTTAAATAAAAGTGTTACTTTTATCATAAATGATTTGTATGCATAAACATATGCATAAAAGATATCTTTTTATATTAAAAGTGTGATTTTTATCATAAATGATTCTTATGCATAAACATATGCATAAAGGATATTTTTTTAAATATTAAAAGTGTGATTTTAATCATAAATGATTTTTATGCATAAATGGTGCATAAAAGATATTTTTTATATTAAAAGTGTGATTTTCATCATAAATGATTTGTATGCATAAAAAATATTTTTTTAAATTAAAAGTGTGATTTTTATCATAAATTATTTTTATGCATAAAAGAAATTCTTTTATATTAAAAGAGTGATTTTTATCATAAATGATTTGTATGCATTTAAACATATGCATAAAAGATATTTTTTATATTAAAAGTGTGATTTTCATCATAAATGATTTGTATGCATAAACATATGCATAAAAGATATATTTTTTAAATTAAAAGTGTGATTTTTATCATAAATAATTTTTATGCATAAAAGAAATTCTTTTATATTAAAAGAGTGTTTTTTATCCTAAATGATTTGTATGCATAAAAGATATTTTTATATATTAAAAGTGTGATTTTCATCATAAATGATTTGTATGCATAAAAGATATGTTTTTTAAAATTAAAAGTGTGATTTTCATCATAAATGATTTTTATGCATAAAAGAAATTCTTTGATATTAAAAGAGTGATTTTTATCATAAATGATTTGTATGCATAAACATATGCATAAAAGATATATATTTTTATATTAGAAGTGTGATTTTCATCATAAATGATTTTTATGCATAAATGGATGCATAAAAGAAATTCTTTCATATTAAAAGAGTGATTTTCATCATAAATGATTTTTATGATGATAAAAGTGTGACTTTCATCAGAATTAGTTTTTATGCATAAATAGATGCATATAGAATGATTATATTTAAATAAGAGTTCTCATAATCCTCTGTTTAATTTTCACAAAAATTGGAAAAATGAATAAGTAGATAATCTGTGAGAAGAAATGCTACTGTTTCATATTCACTAAGATGGTAATGAGAAAATTCAATTAAACTATCAAAGTTAGAGATCGAGATAAATGATTATTTTATTCTTCATAAGAAGTTCATGTTTTAGAAATCTGTAAGCAAATATTCGTCGAACGAAATTTAGGAAAAGAGAAATTGAAATAGTACCTTTCGAGAAAGATAGTTTAGGAAGAACCTTTCCAGACCCAAACTCTGATTCAAACTATTGACCAAGATCTAATTCCTTCGTCAATTTCAATCAATGACGATGTGCCCAGTTCAGGAAAAATGTACTCAAATCCCCACCGAATCTGAAACTAAGTTAAGACTTTTGATTTTGATTTGAGGATCAAGTTAACAGAATTTGAGGAATTCTGGTTGGAATCCAGACTTGGATCTAGAAGTATTGAGATACGGATTTAAGATTATTCGTGGTTTTCAAACAAAATCAAAACTGAAAACTTGCATAGAAACCCTGTTTTCTTAAAGGACTGTCTTACGCCAAAATGCTGGAGGGAGCATTTGGCATATATGTTTATCTAAGGGAAGTTCGGTTGCAACAGCTGGCCGGGAGTGTTTGAAGGACAGCTCACGCGGCAAAAACCTGCCCAAGTCTTGACCAGCCTGGATATGGTGAAAAATGGTGCGCTTCCGGTACGATGGGCGAGGGCCGACGAAGCGGTCCCTGAGTGAAGTGCCAAGACACCTAAGGAGGATCCTGGAGTGTTCTGACCAGGCGATGCACGGGCTCGCGGTGCTTAGGACACCCCATGCATATGTCGAGGAAGATATATATATGTATGGTGATGAAATGAATATTGTAATCTGTTACTAGACCTCGTTGCTGACGAGTTGGTCCCAACGGAGAGTTGAGAGTGGTACTGTTTTTGTGAAACAAGAGATTGAATGGAAATTTTGAATTATGAAATCTGTGACCATATTTGTTTTGTCAATGGACTATTTTTATATTAAAGTTTTAAAGAGGAGTGTGTGCGTATCTATTTTCTAAGGCTAAAGTTAAGAAAGGCATTTCAATTACGGGTGGGTGAGTACTTGTTTGGTTCCATCGATTCCAGTGGTAGGGTGGTGGCTAACCCATGGACCGGATGGGGTTAGGCTGGAGTCAGTGGAGTTTTAATAATCAAACTGAAAAATCTTAGGATTACACTAGGATTCGAGTAGCTAGTTAATTCCCTGATAAATTTCTCAATTGAGTGGATCAAGGGCTGTGCCTAATCTTGATTAGGAAAAAAGCATTGAAATTACTCAGATGATCAAATTATATTAGTGATAGTTTTCTTTTATCTGGTTTATTCAGGTGAAGGATAGTTTAGAATTGATCTTGTTAGAAAAATTCGTTAAGAAAATTTAAAAAGGTGGAATCGCCTCACTTTCCGGGCATGGGAATTTTTCCTGGTCTCGGTTTTTAGAGTGACCACCAGCCTAGTCTCGTGCCCGGACATTCGTGGGTGAGGCCCCGAGTGAGAAACCTTGCCCTGTGTATGAGGGGGCTGCTTCTGCATGTCAGCTACCGGGAGTCCCATGCACAGAGGGGGCAGGGGGATCTCACACATCTCCAACATGGGCAGTTCGATGAGCAGTGTCTTCCCCTGTTTCCACAAAACCTGGTCTTTCAAGGTTTTTCATCTCCTTGAACCACTCCCCATGACTTGTCATGTGGTTCAAAGCACTTAAATCAACGTACCATACATCATCTTTATGTGCTGCTTCAACATTTTCAGACATGGCATTAACGACATGCTGCATAACAAACAACCTTTCATTATTCTCATTATTTCTGCTCGAGGATGCATAGTTATTTTGCTGTAATTTCTCATTTTGCATTTAAGCTTGCTTCTTATAATAATCTGCTCTTGCACATGTCCAGGCTTACCATAATAAAAGCATCCACGTGTATCATTATACTGCCTTTGCCAATTTCCACGACCTCTTTGACTCCCCCTGAATTGGCCTCTTCTACCTGTGTGTTGTTGAATTCTGGGACTGTTGTTGTTGTCCATAATTTTGATTACCTATTCGGCCACCTCATTAACCACATCCATGACCTCCTCTACCTTGTCCTCTTCCTGAAATTGTGTAGAAGGCCTGTTGCTCTGAACTGTTTTTGTTTTGTGAAGACTGTTGGTCTTCACCCAAGCTCTATAATCAACATAGACACCAAATCTATGAAATTGGGAATGTTTTCCTGAGTCTGAATGGACGTCTTGAACGCCTTGTATTGTGGCCCGAGACCACATAGACAGACTTTCACCTTATTATCATCATCTACTGAAACACTAATAGATGTAAGGGATTCCACAATACCCTTTATCTTCAATGCATAGTCATTCACAGACATACTCTTTTTCTCCACAGTATGAAGTTCATTCTTCAATTGTATCTTTCGTGCCTTGGTATGCGTTTCATAGAGTTTTATCAAGGTGTCCCACGCCTCCTTGGGGGACTTGGCATCCTGTATGTGCCCAATCATGGTGTCCTGTATACTGATAGAGAGCTAATTAATACATAACTTTTCTGGCTCCTTGGTTCTAATCCTTGAACTCTTTCACATTTGCAACAGTCGAATTGATGTCTGGTATCTCCGGTGCCTCTTCATGCTCACCTTCTATATAGTCCGAGTAGCGCTTTCCCATCAGGAAATTTGTCAGCCTGAACCTCCAAGCATGGAAGTTGTTCTTATCAAGCTTCTTAGCAACAATCTGGTTTATGCCATCATTTGACATCTTGCTAGACACATAAGTTTACCAGAAACAGCACTCTGGCCCTGTCCTGCACAAATTGCTGTATTTTTTGCAGCTGTACTATACTACACTCAAATGTCACAAAACCAGTGACCTCAATGTGCATACATACACCCAATGGCAATTGTTGACCTCCTTGTAGCACACACAGTATGTCTGCATAACCAATCTGTCTTTGTGCAGTTCTTAAAACACAGTTCTGCAGAGAATTGATGACTTACCCGACCGACCGCAGTGCTTGAAATCGCCTGCTTTCTAAAAAACGGAGGTCCTGACACGCCCGAAACGCGTTTTCGGCCCAAAAAACTTTGTCCGATAGGACGCTATAGTTGCCCTATAGCTTTACTCCCACGAAGAAAGCTCCTCAATCAGAGATCGTTTGCCGGTGCCTCCTATAGAGCTCCTTGACAAGGGTGTAGTCGCCAACACAAATAGGTAAGAGTAGTTGAAGCTCTTACCCTTGTACCGCTTCCTGTGCTTCTCTTGCTTGCAACTCAGCCCTTAGCATGAACCAGGCTCTGATACCATGAAAAGATGCAGGGGAGAAGAGAGCTTGAGCTCTTGCAAAGCACACACACACTCACAAAACCCTAATAGAGAACACACAAGGTGAGAGGCTGAAAATCTTCTTCTTCTTCACTCAACACTCAACACACCATATACAAAGATAAGGGTACAATATATGAAAAGGTACTCAACCAAATACATACTTGGGTCTCTATAGTGTGAACCCAACTAAATGAGCTAGCACTATAACTATGATGTCACATAGCCTGTCATCCCACTGGCCGCATATCACCCATGATCTCACCAAACATGCCAGTGGTGTAAGTGTGTCTCTAGAATGGATCACACAGCCTGTCATCCCACTCGCTGTATATCACCCATGATCTCACCAACCATGCCAGTGGTGTAAGTGTGGGGCCTATCCCCTAGGCGGGTCATCAGTGTACCGCCTCACTAGATGAGCTCGATATCTCAACAAGCTCTTACCTCAAGAATCTTGTAAGTGTTGATTTGAAACCCTGAAAGAAGATCCAACAAAATATCAACAAAATAAATCAATGTACTCTATGCAAAAAGTTAAAAAGTATAGTACATTTTATTAAAAGGGAACGCAAGAGGAGAAGCAAAAGAGGAAAGGTGGAAGAACAAGGTGAGTCTCCTTAACCCTATCCCTAATACATGCATGCATAACCCTTGTGGTTTATTAAACCCTAACCCTTGCTTCTAAATAGAAAGCCTAATATAGAGAGTTTTGATGGAAGCTATCCACATTAAAGCTCTATATTGGCACTTCTATGTAGAAGCTAGGGTTAGGGTAAGGCAAGGAGAGAGGAGAAAGAGAAAGGAAAGAGAGGGGAAGGAAGAGAAAAGCTCACCTCAAGGCATAGATGGAGCTTTCATGGAAAGTTTGAGAGTAAAGCACAAAAAGATGAAGCTTTCCATGAATGATTTAGCATAGGAGAGGGAGAGAATAGCGCATACCTTGGAAGAAGATGAGCTTTGATGGGAGGAAAAAGTGGAAGGGATGGAATTAACATGGGTGGGAGGAAGAGTTGCATCAATCGACTTCTATCCAAGCTATGTGCTATTTTGGTGGTAGGTAGAAACGTGATGGCAAAGATTTAGGCTTTAGCTATAGGAGTACTTTTTAGGCTTTAGCTAGGAGTACTTTTTAGCAGGTCGCTACTAAGAAGAAAAATGTTACTGCTAGTTTTGCTGCCCAATTAGCAAAACTAGTAGAAAAATTTTGCTACTAGTTTTGATGCTTAACCAGCCAAATCTTGGGCCACTTTTCACCTAGCACTTCTAGACATCATATATCCTTTTATGGTAAGAGTAGCAAAACTCCCTTGAGCGGATTGCAGGTGCCAAAGAGCAGGTTCAGTGAAGATTGAAGTGCATAAAGCAAGTGAAAATTTCTGGTTTTGAAGCTTTCATGGAAAGCTTGTGAAGGAATGTATTTTGTCAAATGTATTGGGGCAAATACAAAGGAAACACAGAGATTCTCATGTATTGTGAAAGGGAACATGTATTAGCAACACTGGAGCAAACCATTGCATGAAACATTGATGTATTTCAGGAGATTTATGAAAGAAAAATTCTGGTTTTTTTGACTCCTGCAAACCAGAGAATATATGCCCCGTGGAGGATCAAATGTCGCAATTCTACTCAAAATTGGAGCTTGCCCTTCATACCCATGATGAATTAGGTCATTGCTAAGAATATTATCAACTCAATTGTGAAAAACCCCTTCTCTACAGGCCCCAGGAGCAGGCGGCGCATTCTAGAGCAGGTTCTTGGACAGGTTGAATAGTTTTTGGTCTAATTCACTCATTTGAACATCAAACTTGGTGCCTTAAAGCTTGGAGTGCTTAGCAAAAGTGTGATTGAGAGTTGTATTACATTTGGGGCAGCTCATGTGATGTATTTGGAGCTCATTGAAGTCATTTATCAGAGATTTGCAGGTTTGTTGTCCAGAAACAGAGCATCACAATCAAGGCATTAATCCTTGTCTATATCAAATTGGCCTAATTTCTTTGGTACAAGTAGAGTCCTATGAGTTGCTAAACTTTTGATTCAAAAATTTTTGAATTTGGATCAGATTTGAAGGAGATGGAGCACTTTTAGTGAGAGGTGGTACCTGCTGACATATGCAGAAAAAGGCAAACCAGAGAGCTACAAAAATTGGTGGTTCTCATTAACCTTGAAGAATTTGATCAAACCCTTCTAGGATATGTTGGAGCAATGTGTTATGAAGCCAATGAATGCATAAACATCAAATTTGAACAAGATTTGAAGGAATTAGAGCAAGATCTTTGACTGGTTCTCTGGCGAGGAAAAAAACCAGAATTTTTTTTGTGAAGAAGTATTATTTGTTTTCAACTTTGATCGAGTATACATTGTTGATGAAGAATTGTGGGATCTAAAAGCACATATATTGCAATCATTTGATGTGATTTGGAGAGATTTGGAGCATTACAGGTACTTCATACATTGTGATCAAAGGGGTGCATCTACTACCTTGCAAACATGGGAGATGGTCCGATACAAATTGTTGGAGAGAAGCTTGACAGAACTAACTTTCAAGTGTGGAAGTTTCAAATGAAGAGTTTTTTGAAAGGCAAAGGTTTATGGAGTCTCGTGTCGGATGAAGACCCGGAGCCATTTCTACCTCCTCAACCAAATAATGCTCAGTTGGTGGCTCACAAGCAATGGGTAGAGCGGTCTTCGAAAGTGTTGCATTACTTTTCAATATGTGTAACAGATGCCTTGCTTATTCACATCCAAGATGCAGATACACCGAAAGAAGCATGGGATATATTGTGCCGAATGTATGAGACAGACACTGGTGCAAGGAAGATACAACTAAAGCAACAGATTCACAGTGTAACACGAAGGAATAGGAGTATACATGAGTATGTTCAGGAAATCAAGGGTTATGTAGATTCCTTGTCATCAATCCATGCCCCAATGGATAATGGGATTGAATGTCACTATTGTGGGAAACTTGGACATATGGCAAAAGATTGTTACAAAAAGCAGAATGATATCAGGAATGGAAGACCACAACATGGAAATTATGCATCTACTAGTATGGTAGCCTTATCTACATGACCATTACGAGGCCAGATCTCAGCTATGCAGTTGGTTTGATAAGTCAGTTTATGCAGAGTCCTCGTAAACCTCACTTGGATGCTGTGAGATGTATTCTGAGATACGTCAAAACTACCGTGCATTATGGTCCTTTCTATGAGGCAGGAAAAGACATGCATGTCTATGGATATACAGATGCAGATTGGGCCAGTAGTGCATATGACAGGAGGTCTACCAGTGGCTATGTTTTCAGCCTTGGTAGTGGAGCTGTGAGTTGGAGCAGTAAAAAGCAACCTACAGTTGCTTTATCTACCACAGAGGCCGAGTATCGTGGAGCAGCCATAGCTGCATGTGAGGCTATGTGGTTGAAGAAGTTGCTAGATGATGTCAGGTTACAGAGTGATATGAGAGTTGTCATTCATTGTGACAACATGAGTAGTATTCAGCTTGCTAGCAACCCAGTTTATCATGCCAGGACCAAACATATTGAGGTCCACTATCACTTCATCAGAGAGAAAGTGCTAGACGGGCATGTTGATTTGACATATGTACAGACAGATGAGCAGGTTGCAGATATCTTTACCAAAGCACTTGGTAAGGATAAGTTCGAGTATTTCCGTACTAGATTGGGAGTCCTAGAGATGGACATGTCGAGCTTGAGGGGGAGTGTTGAAATGTCAAGCTCGTATACAGCAGCTGGAGGATAGCACATGGGTGCTGACAGAGTGACAGTATGGTAGATGGATATCGTGTGGTGTGTTTATGACCGCGTCCAGCTGGTCATGTGTGGTGTGGACATTACATTAGGTTTACTTTGTAGTGTGGACATAACACTATGTTGTGTTCTCCTTTGTGTGTGTGAGAGAGATGATGACTATGGCTTCTCTCCTTCTTTATGATTGATGGATATGGATTAGGGTTTGCTTCTCTTGTGTGTGCTCCCTCCTGCTTCTGTTTTTTATCACTTCGGTAGCGGCAACATCGCGAGTCTCAAGTCACCATGATACAGAGTAAGCAAGTTGGAAATATGACAGTAGAAGATCTAAGTAATGCCACACTGGAGAAATTAAAGGTTAGGGATGGAAGAGGAGCATCAAGGAATGCTCACCTCTACCCTCGGAGAGAGTTGATTTGGTGCTCTATTTACAGACAAAATCACATGAGTACCGAATGCCCTCACTTAAGATTAAGGTAATACTTTATTATGCTTACTGTGTACGATTAGGGAACCATGACACTGCCATGTGCAGATATCTGAGGGTCCATCCCTTAGCACAACTCCTAGCACCCATAGTGCCACTAGCCTTACCGCCGCCGCCGGCACCACCAGTGCAAACCACTCTAGCTGCAGGGTAGCCAAACCCATCCTACTTACTAAGAGGGATGTTCTGAATGCAGGACATGCCACCTTCGCCCGCCACCTGTTCTACCACCACATGTTAAAATCAACTAGGTGTTGATTGAGGAGCCCTTGGATGAGGGGAAAGTCATGCGTGAGGTAGAAATCAATAATGATTACTATGAGGAGCTCGTAGAGATCATGCTAGAGTTTTATGTCTTACAAAACAACACACCAATGCTAGTGTTTCAAACCACGGTAAAATGGAAAGGTAAAGACATAAACTCAACTATGAGAAGGGGACTAATATAGTGTTTTGGTTGTAATGGACCTCATCAAATAGCAGAGTGTCCTCATAATAATGTGGCTAATGCGGGCCAAGCCCAATTCTTGGCACCACCAACCAACGTGAGGCCGCCAAAACTTTCCTGTGTTCAGTGTGGGGTTGATCATTTGATCAAAGACTATCTATATCGCACAAGTGGTTCTGCTACCACTTCTAACCATGCCACTATTAGGACTATAAGTGTGGAGCCTAGGAATATCACGCCATTGAATGTCCTGACACGAGTGCAAGCAAAACAAGTGGGCAAGGGGGAAAAATGCAATAGATGTAACAACCTCTAAAACTGGGAGAAGGAGAAGAGTGAAGAAAGTGGGCAAAGGTGATACCATGGTCACAATTTAGGATGGATCCAAAGAAGATACCATTGATACCAGATCCACGTAATAAAAGAAGGAGACGACTAAGTGCTGAAACAGGATGCGCACGCCCAAGAAACTACAAAGGGGATTCCAACAACCCCTAAGGGGATTGGATAATATCCAAACGCTACTAAAAATGAAATAAGGAGGCTTGAAGAAGTTAACAAAATCACAAAGCCAAATTAAGGGCTAATAGGACTAGGGATATAGTGTATCCAAGAAATGAGCTGATAAAGGAAAGAAAATTGGATGTGCCTACTACAATTTTAGAAGGATCCAAGGAAGGGTCTCACAAATAATGACCTCATGGCAAGAATGTTTGAGGAAGAAGAGAAAGAGTTGTTCATCCATTCATTCCCTTAGGATTGAATATGCAACAAACACATGGAAAGTACCCTCACTTGCCAGGAACCAGAGACATAGGCAGTCTCGTAGCCATATTGTCCACTACCATCAAAATGCCACTGGAACCATTGTTACACAATACATCGACATTATGGGCAGCTACCAAGGACTAGGTAGAGGGATGATTAAACCCGATGTCCACTATAGAGGAGACTCAGTCACCTCTAGCAGAGAAAAACCTAGTGCATGAGGAGGAGGGAACTCCTAGATTTGTCAAAATACATGTCAATCAATTGGGGTAAACCATAATTGGAAAGAGCAGATGTAATCGTCAAAATGGCAGATGGAACATCCTCAAGACCCATGGGGCTGTTGAAAAACATAAGACTTAAGGTCTTTTCATTCTGCTACCATTATACATTTGTTGCACACTAACTGGATTCATACGACATTATCTTGGGTAGGCCTTTCGTGAGGTAAGCCAAATTGGTGTATGATTGGGCGTTAGATCAAGTGTATGTTTAAAAGGACTCATAGATTCTAAAGATCAATCTACAAACGTGGAAGGCATAGCCAATAGAAGGGCAATTGCTTGAAAATGATTCAGTCACCACCACCAAACGAACCACGTCCCTACAAGCCTGCCAACCCACCATGGAGGAGAATTCATAGGAAGAGTAAGAGGCCGCAATGTATGCATTGCTTCCACCCCCTATTTTAGTGAAAATTGGATGCATGTGCTTGCTACTATAGACGTGTTACCTTCCAGAGGAACCCAATACATTGAATTAGGAAACATTCCTACCACCTTAGTGCGTATGGTAGTTGTGCAACCAAGAGAAGAAGAAACAGAGGATGAAGCCTCTAGCACATAAGGTTATGGATCACAAGGTCACAACATCACCCAACGCCTTAGAAGATGGCATAAACAAAAGAGGTATATTGCTCAATGAAATGCCCTATTAAGAAGTAAACCCACGGATGCCTAGTGGCTCAGATATCTCGAGGTCACTAGGGTGCACGAGGAGTTTTCAATAAGGACTGGAGTGAAGAATTGAGTAAGATAACCCTAGAAGGAAACCAAGAGGAGAAGGTTATACCTCAAGAGCTGAAAGCACCTAAACTCATGAAGGCAGGACGTAGGGAGCGTGAGGCTAAGACGGCAATGGCTCAGAAAAAAGATGAGGAGGAGGATAGGCCAGACTAACTCTCAGTGCCACACCATTTTAAAACATACACCATTGATGAACAAAAAGTGGTCCAATCGATGGCTAAAAGAGTAAAGGAAGATGGCCAATCCACATCCTACAACAGTCCAATTGAAGTTAAGAAGGTTGATCTTGTAGAGCCAGGGGAGGATCCCAAAACTATCTATATTTCTAAGGACTTAACTTCGACTGAAGAATAAGAACTCATTGCTCTCCTCAAAGAATTTAAGGATTGCTTTGCTTGGAAATACACTGAAATGAAGGGTGTACCACCCGAGGTGGTTTACATATGATTTTGATCATGGATGGATCAAGACCATTTTGGCAAAAGCCATACCAGATGAATCCAAAATATGTAGCCATTATAAAGGAGGAAATTGATAAACTCATTGCTTCAGATTTCATCTATGAGATCGAGCACATAGATTACTTTCACCAATCGTGATTGTGCCAAAAAAGAATGGAAAATTGAGAGCTTCTTCGATGGGTTTTCAAGCTATATTCAGGTGTCCATAGCACTAGAAGACCAGCATAAAACGACCTTCAATACGATGTGGGGAACATATACTCAAAAAGTTATGCCTTTTGGTCTCACCAATGTCCCAACAACCTTCCAACGGTTGATGTGCATAGCCTTCAAGGACTACTTGCAAAAGTGGCTTGAGGTATTCATTGACGATCTGTGTGTACACTCATGCTGGATTGAACATTTGGCTTGGTTCAGAAAGGTGTTTGCAGTTGATCAAGCATTTATTACTACCCAGCAGCAGAGAAGAAGTGGTAAGGCAGTCCCTTCCACTGTTTCTTCTCCTATTAGTAGGTCTGCAACTTCTTCTCCTTCCACAGGTAGCAACAATAAGTCTGAGAAGGCTCTTGATAAAGGCAAGAAAAAGACCAGGTGCAACTATTGTAAGGCAAATGATCATGTCATTAAGAATTGCCCTAAGCTAAAGGCTAAAGAGGCAAAGAAGAAAGAGTCAAATGCAGCCACAATAGCGGATGCTTCTACAAATGCAGATTCTGCAAATGTTGTGCAGGATACAGAATGGGCGTTTAGAGTGTATTGCCAGTATGACCCATCTGTACATGATGCATATTTGGCAGTTTCTGTTGACTCTTATGTATGGTATTTTGACAGTGGTGCTACAAAGCACATTACCTCGCATCGTGATAAGTTCACTTCTCTTGAGGCTATCCCTAATGGGAATACTGTCACATGTGCCAATAATGCTTCTTACCCAGTGAAGGGCATTGGTAAAATTATGCTTACTACTGCAAATGGCAGCGCTTTCATACTTTCAGATGCTTTGTATGTGCCAGGGATAAAGAAGAATCTATTGTCTGTCTCTGCGCTTGCTAGACTTGGATTTGTAGTCAAATTTGTGGATGATAGATGTACTGTTCATGATTTGACTTCTGGTGATATGATTATTGCATCTGGCACCTTGTTTCGTGGACTGTATAGGCTCAATTCTTTATGACAAGTGTGTGGAAGATTCAGCAAATGCAGTTTCTGATGAAAAGGCAGTTTCAAATGCAAAACTATGGCATGCTCGTTTTGGTCATCTAAACTTTGCTAGTTTGCTGCGTTTGTAGAAATTTGATATGGTTGCTTCATTGCCCCCTCTTGTGGCACCATTGAAACATGTTTGTGAAGGTTGTATTTTGGGCAAAATGCAACGTTCTATGTTTCCGAAGGATGGTTCTGTGCGGGCCACTCGTAAATTGCAACTTGTACATAGTGATGTATATGGGCCTATGCAAACTTCGTCATTTGGTAAACACTTGTACTTCGTGACTTTCATTGATGATTACTCAAGGCATGCATGGGTATATCCACTGAAGGCAAAGTCCGAAGTGTTTTTTTGCTTCAAACAGTTTTTTCTTATGGTTGAAAATGTATCCAATTGTACTGTGGGCACCCTCCGGGAGTACATGTCTAAAGAGTTTGATGCATTTCTAGCTAGTCATGGGATAAAACACCAATGTACAGCGCCGTATACCCCTCGGCAAAATGGTGTTGCTGAGAGGAAGAACAGGTCACTTATGGAGATGGCACGATGTATGGTCAAAAGCCAAGCTTTGCCACATGCGTTTTGGCTTGAGGCTGTCATGTGTGCTGCATATGTACTCAACAGGTGTCCCACTAAGGCCTTGCAGTCTATTACTCCATACGAAGCTTGGCATGGTAGGAAGCCTTTTATTGGTCACTTGCGTGTCTTTGGTTGCTTGGCCTATGCTTTAGTGCCAGTGCAACAATGCAGAAAATTGGATGATAAGGCTGTCAAATGCATTTTTGTTGGCTACAGTGCTGAGAGCAAGGGTTACAGATTGTATCATCCGCAGTCTAGGTGAGTACTTGTTTGGTTCTACCGATTCCAATGGTAGGGAGGTGGCTAACCCATGGGCCGGATGGGGTTAGGCTGGAATCAGTGGAGTTTTAATAATCAAACTGAAAAATCTTAGGATTATGCTAGGATTCGAGTAGCTAGTTAAGTCCCTGATAAATTTCTCAATTGAGTGGATCAACGGCTGTGCCTGATCTTGATTAGGAAAAAAGCATTGAAATTACTCAGATGATCAAATTATATGAGTGATAGTTTCCTTCTATTTGGTTTATTTAGGTGAAGGATAGTTTAGAATTGATCTCATTAGAAAAATTCGTTTTTTAAGAAAATTCAAAAAGGTGGAATCGTCCTCGTTTTTTGGGCATGGGAAATTTTCCCGGTTTTGATTTTCGGAGTGACCACCAGCCTAGTCTCGTGCCCGGACATTCGTGGACGAGGCCTCGAGTGGGAAACCTTGCCCCACGCACGAGGGGGCTGCTTTCGCTCTGTCAGCTTCTTCCGGGAGTCCGGTACGCGGAGGGGGCAAAGGGATCTCACAGTTGGTATCAGAGCAAAAATTGCCTAAATTTTTAATAAAAATATGGGAAAGAAATGTTTTTCACTTGTTATGTGAATGAACTTCAAAAATTAAAAACTTATAAATTGAATTGGAAATTTTTGGATGGACACCCCGAACCTATCTGGAATTCTTGGATTCTCTCAGAGTCAAGATATGATAGCTTTTGCATTTGATCACCTCATCAACTCTGCCTACGACCCGAATGAGTAGAGTGAGACTCGCTTGCCATTTTGAGAGTCTTTACTTTCCTGATCCTCTTGAGCGACATCGATATATGTGGTTTTGTGGAGGATGGTGTATTAACATTAGTACCGGTCAGCGTCAGAGGCTCAGACAGAATATTTCCTTGGCCATGATTCTGATAAGACTAGCGCTTGTTCAGCATGTTCTACTCTGTGATCATTCACCTAGGAACTTCAGAACTTCATGGGCGAATTTTTAGACTTCTTAGTTGCTTTATCTCGAGAAATAGAATTAGAGCACCTCTTTGTGTAATGAATCGTGTGTACCATGGTATGACTTCTTCACAGTTTTGCTTCTTTATACGATTACGATTGAGGCGGTGATTCTGGAGCCGAGTTGCTCTATGTACATATTGCAACTTTTATATAAATATAGAAATGTTTGCTAGAAAAAAAAAATTCCATGTTGTATAAGTGATTGTTTACGGACGATCTGATAAAGAAAAATCTATTATCGGACATATGTCATAGATCTCCAATAAGATCATTGTCTAGTTTAAGAAATTGTTTTCCGAACCTCTTAAGTCTTAGGATCTCGTGGATGATATCAAAAAAAATTAATAATATATAAATTTTTGGCAAAATCATGAGATGAGGAAACCATGGCCGTCAGCCAGACCCTCTCTGACGAGCTTGACCCTGATGTTCGCAAGGCTCTTCATAGGCATTAGGGGAAGGTTGAGGTCTATAGGGGCCCTTTAAGCTACCATATTATGATTTTAATGACTTTTGTTAAAATGTTAAGTTTCTTTGACTTTGGATACCTTCTTATTCTTCAAATGGCTAGAAGTTTGAATTTCAAAGTTTCCTGCCAAAATTGAATTTAAAATTGACTGGGCAAAACCATATCATGTGACATATCTATGGAAAGAGCTCAACGAGTAGACAGAAATACTCAGTCCTGGAATGACCTAAGTGTTGCCATATATATATAGGCAGTGATGTGTGTGAACGTTCACACTTAGGACCGTCGGGGCACTTTTTCCCTCTTTAGGAGGTTTTTTTCCCGGGCTTGTATATACGCCCATCATTCTAGGGCTAACTTATCTTTTGTACATTGACACAGTCTAATACATAGTGTGTTGTGTGCATTCTTGCTCCTTCTTCTCCAAGCTTTGTGTGTTTTCGTGCAATCCTAATTCCAACAGTTGGTATCAGAGCAGGCATCGGCTCCCAGGGCTACATCGCCAGCACCCTCCGACTCACGTTCTCCGATTGAGGTGAGCTCTCACGAGCGCTTGCAGGTCCCTATACTCTGCAAATACACCCGTAGGGCTTGGCGTTCTCAGAAATTGCATTTGAGGTTGTTTCGGGCTCCGTTTTTGCATTTCAAGTTCTGCATAGGTGTTTTCGTCATTTTCTGTAGAAATTTCGACAGTGTAGTTTTTTGCAAAACAGGCATACGTGTTCTATTGTGGACCGTGCTACATAGCACGAGTTGTTTTCTTTTGCATCAGTTTCAGTCAGTGGCCATGGCTGATAACAGCAATGACGTATTTCGCATGTTATCTGTGCTGATGACAAATTGGATGGAGACAGCAACTACCCACTTTGGGCATACATGATGCAGCATGTTTTGGTTGCAAAAGGAGTGTGGAACATTGTGCAGGGTATGGATGTACGTCCAGGTTCTGTGGATGTAGGATCAGTTGAGGATATAACAGGTTCTAGTAGCTCTACTGTTGCTGCTATTTTACCCACTGTTGAACAAGCTCGTTGGGATGGTAAAGATGCGCAGGCTCATGCCTTGATTGTAATTTCTATCAAACGTAACATCACCCCACATATTCATTTAGCTAAAACAGCAAAACAGGCTTGGGATATTCTAGCTGGTTTGTATGCAGGTCGTAACGAGGTAAAAATCTCTTACCTGCGTAAAGAGCTAGAATCGAAGATGATGACATGAATGTTTTTCTTGCTGAGATTAAAGATCTCAAGGAACAGTTGATTTCCGCAGGTGAGATTATTCCTGATCATTCTCTTGTGTAGACTGTTCTTAATGCTTTACCTACGTCATATCAGACTTTTGCTTCCACGTGGAGACTTGTTACTGATGAGGACAGACCTAATGTTGTCAAGTATGATACTTTAGTCAACAAGCTCTTGCAAGAAGCACAGTCCTGGCAAAATAGGGCTGGGCAGCGTGCAGTTGATCAAGCATTTATTACTGCCTAGCAGAGAAGAAGTGGTAAGGCAGTCCCTTCCACTGTTTCTTCTCCTATTAGTAGGTCTTCAACTTCTTCTTCTTCCACAGGTAGCAATAATAAGTCTGAGAAGGCTCTTGATAAAGGAAAGAAAAAGACCAGGTGTAACTATTGTAAGGCAAATGATCATGTCATTAAGAATTGCCCTAAGCTAAAGGCTAAAGAGGCAAAGAAGAAAGAGTCAAATGTAGCCACAATAGCGGATGCTTCTACAAATACAGATTCTGCAAATGTTGTGCAGGATACAGAATGGGCGTTTAGTGTGTATTGCCAGTATGACCTATCTGTACATGATGCATGTTTGGCAGTTTCTGTTGACTCTAATGTATGGTATTTTGACAGTGGTGCTACAAAGCACATTACCTCGCATCGTGATATGTTAACTTGTCTTGAGGCTGTCTCTAATGGGAATACTGTCACATGTGCCAATAATGCTTCCTACCCAGTGAAGGGCGTTGGTAAAATTATGCTTACTGCTACAAATGGCAGCGCTTTCATACTTTCAGATGCTTTGTATGTGCCAGGGATAAAGAAGAATCTATTGTCTATCTCTGCGCTTGCTAGACTTGGACTTGTAGTAGTCAAATTTGTGGATGACAGATGTACTGTTCATGATTTGACGTTCATGATTTGACTTCTGGTGATTCGATTATTGCATCTGGCACCTTGTTTTGTGGGCTATATAGGCTCAATTCTTATGACAAGTGTGTGGAAGATTCAGCAAATATAGTTTCTGATGAAAAGGCAGTTTCAGATGCAAAACTATGGCATGCTCGTTTTGGTCATCTGAACTTTGCTAGTTTGCTGCGTTTACAGAAATTTGATATGGTTGTTTTATTGCCCCCTCTTGAGGCACCATTGAAACATGTTTGTGAAGGCTGTATTTTGGGCAAAATGCAGCGTTCTGTGTTTCCAAAGGATGGTTCTGTGCGGGCCACTCGCAAATTACAACTTGTACATAGTGATGTATGTGGGCCTATGCAAACTCCGTCATTTGGTAAACACTTGTACTTCGTGACTTTCATTGATGATTACTCAAGGCATGCATGGGTATATCCACTGAAGGCAAAGTCCGAATTGTTTTTGTGCTTCAAACAGTTTTTTCTTATGGTTGAAAATGTATCCAATTGTACTGTGGGCACCCTCCGTTCTGATCGAGGGGGGAGTACTTGTCTAAAGAGTTTGATGCATTTCTGGCTAGTCGTGGGATAAAACACCAATGTACAGTGCCGTATACCCCTCAGCAAAATGGTGTTGCTGAGAGGAAAAACAGGTCACTTATGGAGATGGCACGATGTATGGTCAAGAGCCAAGATTTGCCACATGCGTTTTGGCTTGAGGCTGTCATGTGTGCTGCATATGTACTCAACAGGTGTCCCACTAAGGCCTTGCAGTCTATTACTCCATACGAAGCTTGGCATGGTAGGAAGCCTTCTATTGGTCACTTGCGTGTCTTTGGTTGCTTGGCCTATGCTTTAGTGCCTGTGCAACAATGCAAAAAATTGGATGATAAGGCTGTCAAATGCATTTTTGTTTGTTATAGTGCTAAGAGTAAGGGTTACAGATTGTATCATCCGCAGTCAAAGCGTATCTTGATTAGTCGAGATGTTGTTTTTGTGGAAGATGCTATACAGCCTTTGTTATCATTTACCAAAGAGACAGGTGTGAGCTCACGGGATGTATTTGATACACTGTTGCCTCTGTTTACAGGTGGGAATTCAAATGTAAGTCCTAATAAGTTAAATATTCAGCCTATGCAGATTTCAAATGACATCATAGATCAGCCTATTTCTAATGCAGATTTGCAGGATGTAATCTATGAGGATAGGGCTGAAAATGAACAGGCTAGAGGTATGCCTAAATGGCTGGTGTAAACCTTGCGTGATAGTAAAATTGATGCACCTATGTTTAGTCGTACTCGTTCAGGTTTTCAGCATGCCTCTTATGCATCAGATTGTTATGCTTTGGCTGTGTCTAGTATGTGTGAAGAGGAAGAACCTCTTTCATTTGATGAGGCACAAAAATCAAAAAATTGGTTGGCTGTAATGCAAAGTGAATATGATGCTATAATGAAGAATGGTACATGGTCTTTGTGTGATTTGCCTATAGGTAAAAAGGCCATTGGATGTAAGTGGGTTTTTAAGTTGAAACGAAAGCCAGATGGCAGTGTTGATCGCTATAAGGCTAGACTTGTTGCAAAGGGTTATGCTCAAGAAAAGGGCATTGATTTTGATGAGACCTTTGCTCCCACTTGTTGTATGACTACCATTCGTAGCATTTGTGCATTGGCAGCTCATAATGGTTGGAATGTACATCAGTTGGACATAAAGACTGCGTTCTTGAATGGAGATTTGCATGAGAAGGTGTATGTATCGTAGCCTCATGGTTTTGTTCAAAGAGGGCAGGAAAACAAAGTGTGCAGGTTGAAAAAGGCTTTATATGGTTTAAAGCAAGCTCCACGAGCTTGGTATGAAAAGATACATGCATATTTGACTGCACAAGGTTTTCAGAATAGTCCAACAGAAAGCACTTTGTATGCTAAATGTGTGGATGATGTACATCTAATCATTTCTCTCTATATCGATGACATGCTGCTCACAGGACCAAATGAAAGTCATATTGCTGATTTTAAGGCTGATTTGAATGCCTCTTTTGAGATGTCAAATTTGAAGTATTTGCATCATTATTTGGGGATACAATTTAAGCAGTGTGATGGAGGTATTGCTTTGTGTCAGACAAAGTATATTGAGACATTGTTGCGGAGATTTGGCCTCTTTTGAGATGTCAGATTTGAAGCATTTACATCATTATTTGGGGATACAATTTAAGCAGTGTGATGGAGGTATTGCTTTGTGTCAGACAAAGTATATTGAGACATTGTTGCGGAGATTTGGCCTTGAAGACTGCAAGCCTATTGCTACTCCAATGGAGACAAGTTTGAAGTTGAGTCTTCATGATGCTGGAGATCACTTTGATGTCACTCTATCAGACAGCTATTGGTTGCCTTATTTATGTATGCATTACGAGGCCGGACATTCAGTTTGCAGTCTCGCAGAGGTGAGCAGGTTTATGCATAGCCCAGGGTCTCAGCATTGGAAGGCAGTTAAATGCATCTTTCGCTACTTGAGTGGCACCATACATCTTGGGTTGTTTTATCCCAAGGGGGAATCGTTGCCGCCAAATTTACATGCTTTTTCGGACTCAGATTGGGCTGGTTGCTATGACACAAGAGTGTCCACAAGTGGTTTTTGTTTCATGCTCCGGTAGCTCATGCATATCTTGGTTGAGCAAGAAGCAACCTACTGTGGCCACTTCTAGTTGTGAAGCTGAGTACAGGGTAGCTTTCACAGCTACGATTGAGTGTGTGTGGCTCAGACGGCTTATGGTTGACTTGGGTGTTGGACAGGAGTCTGCCACCTCTATCTTCACTGACAGTCAAAGCGCATTGGCAGTTGCGAGAAACCCAGTTTTTCATGCTTGCACAAAGCACATTGAGGTGCATTATCACTATGTCAGGGAGAGATCAGCTTGGCCTACGTGCCAACACAGGACAACCTCACCGATCTTTTCACAAAGGCGCTTCCTCGTGAGAAGTTCGAAGCTTTTCGCAAAGCTTTGGGCTTGCTCCCCTTTGTGGACTGATCTACTTCGGGCATGGCGCTCCCCTATACATGAGTGCGAGCTCTCGTTCACACTATCACTCCCAGGGGGGATTTGTTACCATATATATATAGGCAGTGATGTGTGTGAACACACTTAGGACCGCCAGGGCACTTTTTCCTCACTTTTTCCCTCTTTAGGAGGTTTTTTTCCCCGGCTTGTATATACGCCCATCATTCTAGGGCTAACTTATCTTTTGTACATTGACACAATCTAATACATAGTGTGTTGTGTGCATTCTTGCTCCTTCTTCTCCACGCTTTGTGTGCTTTCCTGCAACCCTAATTCGAATACTAAGAACCTATCTAAGAAAGAGATTTTGTCCCCTTGGATTTTTGGAAATCAAAATGAATGAATTTTTAGAGCTAAAGCAGGAGAGCAAAACCATCGAGGAATATCACCAGGCCTTTGCTCTTCTACTCAAATATTCATCACCTCTAGATGAAGAACAACTCATGGTGGCCAGGTTCATTCGGGGAATGAACGAACCCTTGGACACACTGGTCAAAAATGCCAAGCTAGTGTCCATGGTGGCTGAAGAAGTAAGAATGGCAAAGGATTTTGCCAAAGCCTTTGTAGTAAAGGTCCCGCCAAAACCTGCACCCTCTAACTTTAAAAGATTCCAAGCCCAGGGAAGTACTTCAAACTTTCCACCCCCGAAGAGGCAGTAAGATCTATTTCAAAATCAGGATGCAGGAAGATTCCGAAGTGAAGGAAGACCCTTCCCCAAGAATACTTTCTCAGGAGCCCCACCTCTTTCTAGAAATCAGAACGATGAGCTTAGAAGTGAAAACTGATGTTTTGGATGCCAAGGTTTTGGTCACCAACTGAAAGGCTGCTTGACTCCTGCCATGTCAAGGGAACAGGGAAGTCAAGGACCCCGAGTTCAGAGACCAACCCCTTCATACTAGTCTAATCAGGGTCCATCTCGCCTAAGCCAGGGAAACCCCAGAAGAACTCCAGCTCAGCCATCTGCCTCTATCCAGAGTAACCTCAGAACTCCTTCCCAGAACTGGGGCAACCAACAAAGAGAAAGAGTTCCACCTTAGATTGCAGCAGCCAGAGCAGTCACAATTTCAGATGTAGTAGAAGAGGAAACAGGGCAGATCTTTGCTGCAATTCAAAACCAAGGACCTAATCGTCAATTCTAAGTCATCCATACTCCAGTAGAATATCAAGGTAAGCCTTTTAAGCTTTTGATTGATTTAGGCAGTTCTCATTCATTCATTTCCCCTAGATGCTTGTGTAAGCTAGTCTTAGAACAGAAATCAAGGAAACCTATGCAAGTTGAATTGGCCAGTGGGAAGACTCTTTTCACTCACCATGAGACAGATCTTATCCAATTCAATCTAGATGGTAATGTAACCAACTGTCGGTTCAAAGTCTTACCTCTGGGAGTTTTTGACGGGATCCTTGGAATGGATTGGCTCCACAAAAATCAAGCTGACATACACTGTCACAATGGAACCATTTTCTTCCATGACCTTCAAGGGAACAAAGTTCAAGGAACTGGAGTTTTCGGATTCCCAAACCTTCAGTTAGTAAAAGCTTCTAGGTTACTGAAAGGACTTAGAAAGAAGCAGCAAATTTATGTTGTCAAAATGAACCCAGTAGACTCAAAGCTTAAGGCTAAAGAACCAGAATGGTTAAATGAATTTGATGATCTATTCCTAGCAGAGATAACTAAAATGCCTCCAATCCGGGAAGTAGATCATGTGATTGAATTGACCCCCGGAGCTCAGCCAGTAGCCCTGCGCACGTACAAATGCACATACAAAATGCGAGTTCTTGAAGCCATCAAACTCAAGGAATGGCTTAGACAGCTGTTAGAACAAGGGTTTGTAAGACCTAGTGTTTCACCTTGGGGTGTGCCAGTTCTCTTTCAGAAAAAGAAAGATGGAACGCTTAGACTCTGTGTGGACTATAGAGGTAGACTAAATCATCTGATAGTTAAGAATAAGTATCCTATCCCAAGAATTGATGAGCTTTTGGATAGGCTAAATGGAGCCCAGATCTTCACAAAGATAGATCTCAAATCTGGGTATTACCAGATCAGGATCAATGATCAAGATATACCAAAAACAGCCATCAATACTCGCTATGGGCATTATAAATTTACTGTTATGTCATTCGGATTAACTAACGCCCTAGCTACATTCAATCGCATAATGCAGGATATCCTCAGAGAATAACTCGATGATTTTGTTCTAGTTTTCTTCCATGACATTCTGATTTACTCAAAGAGTGCAACTGACCACCATGAGACTCATGTCCAAAAAGTCCTTGAGGTTCTAAGGAAGCACCAACTCTTTGCCAAAAAGAGCAAATGCACTTTCTCTGCCGACCAGGTTGAATACTTAGGCTTTCTGGTATCCAAAGATGGAATTTCTCCAGATTTCGCAAAAGTCCAAGTAGTCATAGATTGGCCTGAACCAAAGATAGTGAAAGAAGTTAGAGGATTCTTGGGATTGCCTGGTTGGTATAGAATTTTTATACCAAAGTATGCTCTCATAGCTTCCCCCCTGACTAACCTTCTCAAAAAGAATACCCCATTTCAGTGGTCTGCCAAGTGCCAGAGTGCTTTTGATAAGCTGAAGACTGCCTTGGTAACCAGTCCCATTTCTGAAGCTGCCAGATTTCTCTCTACCCTTTGAGGTAGTAACTGATGCAAGTGGTTTTACCCTGGGAGGTGCACTCATGCAGGAAGGTCATGTAGTGGCCTATGAATCCTGAAAGCTTAGAATGCATGAGAGGAATTATGCTATCCACCATGACCTGGGAGGTGCACTCATGCAGGAAGTGGTTTTGCCCTGGGAGGTGTACTCATGTAGGAAGGTCATGTAGTGGCCTATGAATCCCGAATGCTCAGATCGCATGAGAGGAATTATGCTATCCACCATGACCTGGAATTACTTTCAGTAGTCTATGCCTTAAAGTTGTGGAGACATTACTTATTTACTGGGAAAAAGATTCACTTTGATGATAGATCATCAGAGCTTAAAGTGGATCTTCACTCAGAAGGACCTCAACATGTGCGAAAGAAGGTGGATGCAGACTTTACAAGAGTTTGATTTTGAAATCAAGAACCACCCAGGCAAAGAAAATGTGGTAGCAGATGCCCTTAGCAGAAAAGCCTCTTTGCTTGCAATTACTGTAGTATCAAATCCTTTGATTATTGAAGCAAGAGAGAAGATCATGCAGGATAGATTCTTCGGCCCTATTGCTACCCTACTTATGCAGGAAAGCAAAACTCCATAGGAGTTGAACAGAGTTCAAGGGTATAGCCTAGATGATGGCATTATGTATTATAATTGCAGGCTATGCATTCCCAATGATGAGGGAACCAAGGATCAAATTCTAAATGAAGCCCATGATAGCCTTATAGTAGCAGGACATCCAAGTTTCATCAAAACCTACATGTCTGTAAAGAGAAGCTTCTTTTGGCTTGGTCTAAAAAAGGATGTACTGAATCATGTACGTCAATGTCTGACATGCCTGAAAGTCAAAGTTGAAAGAGTAAAAATGCCTGGGAAGTTACATCCATTGGACATCTCCCAGATGAAGTGGGAATGTATCAGTATGGACTTTATTACTGGATTACCTTCAGTGCAATCAAGTTACAACTCCATTTTTGTGGTAGTTGACAGACTAACCAAAGTTGCCCATCTGATCCCAGTAAAAGAAACCTACACTACAGTAGATGTGGCCAGAGTGTTCCTCAAAGAAAGCTTAAGATTGCAGTAAGTGATCGAGATTCCAAGTTTACTTCAAGGTTCTGGATTGCATTTTTCGAACCAGTGGGAACTTTCTTGGATCTCAGCACAGCTTATCACCCTGAGACCGATGGTTAAACTGAAAGGGTAGACCAAGTAATCGAAGATATACTTTGGTCATGCTCTGGTAGGGAACCCAAGAAGTGGCTAAGCTATCTACACCTAGTCGAGTTCGCCTACAATGCTTCTTATCACCGAAGTATCGGGATGAGCCCTTTTAAAGCTTTGTATGGACAAGATTGCTTAACTCCATTAACTTGGTCCGACCCATTGATTAGGCTCAAGATGTCCAAACAGATGCTTGACGACATGGAGCAGCAGATGCAGTCAATTCATAAAGATATTAAAGCTGCCCAAGATCGACAGAAGCAGTATGCAAATAAGAAGAGGACAGACAGAAAGTTTGAAGAAGCAGATATGGTCTTCATTAGAGTACGACCCAAAAGAAGTTCTCTATCTTTTGGGAAGTATAAGAAGTTATCCCCCAGATATTGTACGCCATATCTGATTACAAAGAAAGTAGGTGACTCAGCCTATGAGCTTCTTCTGCCTCCTCATCTCAAAGTTCATAATGTATTTCATGTAAGCCTTCTAAAGAAATATGTGCCAAGCCCAAATCGTGTGCTTGATAATGAAATCCTAACCTCTTCAACCCAAGGGTAGATGGAACTCCAACCTGAAGAAATTCTTGATGTTCGAGAAAAGATTCTTAGGAACAAAATTCTCAGAGAATTATTGATAAAATGGAAGTTCTATCCTTTTGAAGATGAAATAAATATTTTTTTATGCATAAACCTATGCATAAAAGATATATATTTTTATATTAAAAGTGTGATTTTAATGATAAATGATTTTTATGCATAAACCTATGCATAAAAGATATTTTTTTATATTAAAAGTGTGATTTTCATCATAAATGATTTTTATGCATAAACCTATGCATAAAAGATATATTTTTTATATTAAAAGTGTGATTTTTATCATAAATTATTTTTATGCATAAAAGATATTTTTTTATATTAAAAGTGTGATTTTTATCATAAATGATTTTTATGCATAAACATATGCATAAAAGATATTCTTTTGTATTAAAAGAGTGATTTTTATCATAAATGATTTGTATTGGTTCTCTTTAATCCTTTGTTAAGGGTTCTCTTTAATCCTTTGTTAATTTTCGTAAAAATTAGAAAAATGAATAAGTAGATAATATGTGAGAGGAAATTCTGCCGTTTCATATTCACTAAGATGGGAATGAGAAAATTCAAATAAACTATCGAAGTCGAAGATCGAGATAAATGATTATTTTATTTCTCCTAGGAATCCATGATTAGTTTAGAAATCTGTAAGCAAATATTCAATGAACAAAATTTAGAAAAAGAGAAATTGAAATATTACCTTTCAAGAAAGATAGTTTAGGAAGAACCTTTCGAGACCCAAAACTCTGATTCAGACTATTGACCAAGACCTAATTCCTTCGTCAGTTTCAATCAATGACGATGTGTCCAGTTTAGGAAAAATGCACTCAAAACACCCACCGAATCCGAAACTAAGTTAAGATTTTTGATTTTTATCTGAGGATCAAGCTAACAGAATTTGAGAAATTCTGTCTGGAATTCAGACCTGGATCCAGAAGTATTGGGATACGGATTTAAGATTTATTCAGGGTATTCAAACAAAATCAAAACTGAAAACTTGTATAGAAACCCTGTTTTCTTAAAGGACTATCTTACGCCAGAATGCTAGAGGGAGCATTTGGCATATATGTTTATCTAAGGGAAGTTCGGTTGCAACAGCTGGTGAGGAGTGTTCGAGGGACAGCTCACGCGGCAAAAACCTGCCCAGGTCTTGACCAGCCTGGGTATGGTGAAAAATAGTGTGCTTCTTCGGGTACGATGGGCGAGGGCCGACGAAGCGGTCCCTGAGTGAAGTATCAGGACCTAGAGGGTTCTGACCAGGCGATGCACGGGCTCCCGGTGCTTAGGACACCCATACGTATGTCGAGGAAGATATATATATGTATGTTGACGAAATGATTATTGTAATCTGTTACTGGATCTCGTTGTTGCTGTTGGCCAGTTGGTCCCAACGGAGAGTCCAGAGTGGTACTTTTTTTGTGAAACAAGGGATAAACTTCAAAAAGAAAGTAAACCTTCAAAAGATGCAAGTGAATAAAATGTAATTTATATTGCTCAATTGATTGAAAATACATCAAGTTCAAGTAATTATAAAACATTAATGGCCTTTAGCCGGATACAAAATAAAGCAAAAAAAGGATGGCTAATCGAAATCTTCATCGGAATCCTCTGGCTCGTCTTCATCTTCATTTTCATCTTTACTTGCTTTGCCTACTTCATGTTCATAGTCCGGATCTTCCTCTTCCTCTTTATCCTACATACATGTCAGCTTGAGTTCCTAAAATGGACTCATTCAAATGCACACCTTGCATACGCATCTAAGCCCACAATTACGGACGAGGGCTCTATCTAGTAATCATACTCTTCTTTTGTTGGGTCACGTCCAACAACCTCTCTCAAAAAATAATAATTAAAAAACGATACAATTAGATTAAAGGAAACAATAAAGCTTAAAACCAAATTACATTAAATAAAGATCTCTCTATGCATAAAGCCTTTATGCATAGCCTATGCATTAAGCCTTTATGCAGAGCCTATGCATAAAGCCTCTATGCAGTATAAAGCTATGCATAGAGTTTTTATGCACAAAAACCTCTATGCAGAGCCTATGCATACCCTGTGAATAAAGGCTTTATGCATAAAGCTATGCATAGAGTTTTTATGCACAAAAGCCTCTATGCATAAAGAGAGCTTATGCATAAGGTCTCTATGCATAAAGCCTCTTTGGATTAAGCCTTTATGTATGCATTGAGAGATCTTTTATGCTCTCAATGCATGCATAAAGAGATCTATACATGCATTGAGACCAAACCCTAAAAGCAAAAAACCTCAAAAAATACAAAACCCTAAAAATCCTATGCATACAAAATCACTAAAAGCATAAGAGAAAGGAGTGAGCTCTTACCTCAAGAATCTTGTAAGTGTTGATTTGAAACCCTAAAAGAAGAGCGTACAAAATATCAACAAAATAAAGCAATGTACTCTATGCAAAAAGTTAAAAAGTATAGTACATTTTATTATAAGGGAACGCAAGAGGAGAAGCGAAAGAGGAAAGGTGGAAGAACAAGGTGAGTCTCCTTAACCCTATCCCTAATACATGCATGCATAACCCTTGTGGTTTATGAAACCCTAGCCCTTGCTTCTAAATAGAAAGCCTAATATAGAGAGTTTTGATGGAAGCTATCCACATTAAAGCTCTATATTGGCACTTCTATGTAGAAGCTAGGGTTAGGGTAAGGCAAGGAGAGAGGAGAAAGAGAAAGGAAAGAGAGGGGAAGGAAGAGAAAAGCTCACCTCAAAGCATAGATGGAGCTTTCATGGAAAGTAAAGGACAAGGAGGTTAAGCTTTCCATGAATGATTTAGCATAGGAGAGGGGGGAAAGAATAGCGCATACCTTGGAAGAAGATGAGCTTTGATGGAAATGATGTTGGGAAAATTGGGGTAAACTAGAATTGGAAAGAGCAGATCTAATCGTCAAAATGGCAGATGAAACATCCTTAAGACCCATGGGGCTGCTGAAAAACATAAGACTTAAGGTCTTTTCATTCCACTACCATTATACATTTATTGCGCACTAACTAGATTCATACGACATTATCTTGGGTAGACCTTTCATGAGGGAAGCCAAATTGGTGTATGATTGGGCGTTAGATCATGTATGTTTGAAAAGACTCGCAGATTCTAAAGATCGATCTACAAACGTGGAAGGCACACCCAATGGGAGGGCAATTGCTTGAAAACGATATGGTCACCACCAAACAAACCACGTCCCTACAATCCTACCAACCCATGGAGGAGAATTCACAAGAAGAGGAAGAGGCCGCAATGTACGTGTCGCTTCCACCCCCTATTTTAGTGAGAACTGGATGCATGTGCTTGCTACTATAGATGTTTTGCCTTCCTTAGATCTTCACTTGCTTTGCCTACTTCACGTTCATAGTCCGGATCTTCCTCTTCCTCTTTATCCTACATACATGTCAGCTTGAATCTCTAAAATGGACTCATTTAAATGCACACCTTGCATACGCATCTAAGCCCACAATTGCGGATGAGGGCTCTATCTAGTAATCATACTCTTCTTTTGTTGGGTCACACCCAACAACCTCTCTCAAAAAATAATAATTAAAAAACGATACAATTAGATTAAAGGAAACAATAAAGCTTCAAACCAAATTATATTAAATAAAGGAGAATAGTAAAATAGACACTTACAAAGAGAGTAATAAAGGAGGATTTTCCACTCGAGCCAAAGTGCGATGCTCCTCGCTTTCGTAGTCTTGAAGAACTTACCATTGCTCGTTGTTGAAAAGCACCTAGATTCTTTGTCACAAAGCTCCACACGTGCCTCCACTCCTCTTGTTTGCGAGCAAGCACTTGGCTTCTCCGTGTTTTTCTTGGCTGATCTCTTAATGTTTGCTCTCCTATTAGAGAGGAGAAGCTTCATCCTCTTCTTCATCTAGTCATTCGAGAAGGTAAAGTGCAGATACGAAACATGAAACTCAGTTTTGAGCACATCAAGAACATATTGTTTTGATAGCGCATCTTGTGCTTTCCATTTCTTAAATGACTTTATGAACTTCAAGTTTGCAAGTACATGCATTTTATTGATGACTTGCTTCCCTCTACCATCCATCGGTGCCCCATCGGCATCTATGTTATATGGTAGCTAATTGCGTGGATCAAACTGTAGCATGGCTCTCCTCATGAGGCTAGCCCAAAATGAGTAGATGATGAAACCCTCTGTTGGGGAGATATCTCGGGAGACTTAGTGCTACTTTTCCCAAAGCAAAATCACCCTACAACCCCCCCACTGCTACGTCTAGTAGACCCCCCAAACTCCCTCTACGATGTCATCATCGTAAAGCTGGACATTAGGGAGTGGGGTGGGATGTTGGCAGTGTAGGCTCATCAAAATCATAGTGTGATGGGCCTGCATAACTTGAATGTGGGCCTATCTCAATGGAGTAGACTATCCCCATGGAGACGACTGGCCACATGGGACTATATTAGCCATATGGAGTCGATTGGCCATATGGAGTAGACTATCCCCATGGAGACGACTGGCCACATGGGACTATATTAGCCATATGGAGTCGATTGGCCATATGGAGTAAACTATCCCCATGGAGACGACTGGCCACATGGGACTATATTAGCCATATGGAGTCGATTGGCCATATGGAGTAGATTGGCCATATGGAGTAGATTGGCCATATGGCACGATGGTATTTTTTCCTATATATAAGGATGTATGAATGGACTTACAAAATGCATAAAGGGGGCATAAAATATACAAAGGCTAAATATTGTGCATGTGAAAAGGGGTCATAAAACATACATGTGTATGTGAAAACTTTGTCAATGCCTATTACCCATAAAATATACGATGGTATTTTTTCCTATATATAAGGATGTATGAATGGACTTACAAAATGCATAAAGGGGGCATAAAATATACAAAGGCTAAATATTGTGCATGTGAAAAGGGGTCATAAAACATACATGTGTATGTGAAAACTTTGTCAATGCCTATTACCCATAACATTGGTTGATGATGTAGTAAGGAATCAAAATATGATTAGAGTAAGGAATCAAAATAGCACACTCATTTACGTAATGATTTAAAGGCTTTACGCATAAGGATATGGATAAGCTTTATGCGTAGGCTATGCATAAGCTTTATGCGTAGGCTATGCATATGCTTTATGCATAGCCTATGAATAGCTTTATTCATAGTCTATGCCCAAGATTGATGCATAGGCTATACATAGGGGATATGCATAAGCTTTATGCATAGGCTGTGCATAAAGCTTTATGCACAGCCTATGCACATAAGCTTTATGCATAGCCTATGTGTAGGATATGCATAAAGATTATGCATAAGATATGTATAAATATATGCATAGCCTATGCACAAGCTTTATGCATAGAGGTTTATGTATAAAGCCTTTATGCATAGAGCTTTAAAAAAAACCTTACATATAAAGCCTCTTTGCATAAAGCTTATGCATAGCTTATGTATAAAGGCTTTATGCATAGGCTGTGTGAATGTAGTCTCTATGCATTAAGCTATGCATAGGGTTTATACATAGCCTATGCATGAAGCCTTTATGCATAAAACTATACATAGAGCTTTATGCACAAGTTATGCATAAGAGAGCTTATGCATAAGCTCTCTATGCATAAAGACTCTTTGCATTAAGCCTTTATGCATAGCCTATGCATTAAGCCTCTATGTAGAGCCTATGCATGAAGCCTTTATGCATAAAACTATACATAGAGCTTTATGCACAAGTTATGCATAAAGAGAGCTTATGTGCATAAGCTCTCTATGCATAAAGCCTCTTTGCATTAAGCCTTTATGCATAGCCTATGCATTAAGCCTCTATGCAGAGCCTATGCATAAAGCCTCTATGCAGCATAAAGCTATACATACCCTATGAATAAAGGCTTTATGCATAAAACTCTGCATAGAGTTTTTATGCACAAAAGCCTTTATGCATAAGGTCTCTATGCATAAAGCCTCTTTGGATTAAGCCTTTATGTATGCATTGAGAGATCTTTTATGCTCTCAATGCATGCATAAAGAGATCTATACATGCATTGAGACCAAACCCTAAAAGAAAAAAACCTCAAAAAAATACAAAACCCTAAAAATCGTATGCATACAAAATCACTAAAAGCATAAGAGAAAGGAGTGAGCTCTTATCTCAAGAATCTTGCAAGTGTTGATTTGAAACCCTAAAAGAAGAGCGTACAAAATATCAACAATTTAAATCAATGTACTCTATGCAAAAAGTTAAAAAGTATAGTACATTTTATTATAAGGGAATGCAAGAGGAGAAGCGAAAGAGGAAAGGTGGAAGAACAAGGTGAGTCTCCTTAACCCTATCCCTAATACATGCATCCATAACCCTTGTGGTTTATGAAACCCTAACCCTTGCTTCTAAATAGAAAGCCTAATATAGAGAGTTTTGATGGAAGCTCACCTCAAAGCATAGATGGAGCTTTCATGGAAAGTTTGAGAGTAAAGGACAAGGAGATGAAGCTTTCCATGAATGATTTAGCATAGGAGAGGGAGAGAATAGCGCATACCTTGGAAGAAGATGAGCTTTGATGGGAGGAAAAAGTGGAAGGGACGGAATTAACATGGGTGGGAGGAAGAGTTGCATCAATCGACTGCTATCCAAGCTATGTGCTATTTTCACCTCCTTGAAGGGACTCGCCTTCCTTACAAATGTGTCAAAATGGAATCATTATACCCAAAATATCTCATTTTTTAGTAATACTCATAGTTTTTTACTAATAAACCTTGTACATAGTCAACTCTTCATCTTATGTGAGCATTTATTCATTTTTGGGGGGGATTTTCTTTATTTCTTCTATTTATCTCTTCCCTACATTTGGATGAATCTTATTGGTCCATAGGAACCTTAATTTAAAATTTTAAAAAAATCTTGACCCTTAGGATAAGGCCTCTTGAACAGATTATACTTGATTTCTAATGCACCTTTTGAAAATCTTTTTGAACTTCTGTTTCGGGGGAACTTATTTTAATAAGAAGAGATATTTTTCCATCCAAAAATATTTAAAAATTTAAATTACCACTCTCTAGAAGATTTTCTCTCTCTAGGCCAAAACAGGTAGAAACAAGATCTTTTATATTTCTGAAGAGGGATTTGACTACAGGGGGAGAATTTGGACATCATGAGGGGCTGGGGGAAGAATCTTACAATAAGCGCTAGGTGAAAAGTGGCCCAAGATTTGGCTGGTTGAGCAGCAAAACTAGTAGCAAATTTTTTCTACTAGTTTTGCTAATTGGTGGGCAGCAACCTCCTAAAAAGTACTCCTAGCTAAAGTCTAAATCTTCGCCATCACGTTTCTACCTACCAAGGACTGGAGTGAAGAATTGAGTAAGATAACCCTAGAAGGAAAACAAGGGGAGAAGGTTATACCTCAAGAGCTGAAAGCACCTAAACTCATGAAGGTAGGACGTAGAAAACGAAACAAGGCCTGGTTGAGTGCGAGGCTAAGATGGTAATGGCTTAGAAAAAAGATGAGGAGGAGGACAGGCCAGACTTACTCTTAGTGCCACACCATTTTAAAACATACACCATTGATGAATGAAAAGTTGTCCAATTGATGGCTAAAAGAGTAAAAGGAAGATGGCCAATCCACATCCTACGACGGTCCAGCTGAAGTTAAGAAGGTTGATCTTGCAAAGCCAGGGGAGGATCCCAAACCTATCTATATTTCCAAGGACTTAACTTCGACTGAAGAACAAGAACTCATTGCTCTCCTCAAAGAATTTAAGGATTGCTTTGCTTGGAAATACATTGAAATGAAGGGTGTACCACCAGAGGTGGTTTAACACACGATTTTGATCATGGACGGATCAAGACCATTTTGGCAAAAGCCATACTAGATGAATCCAAAATATGTAGCCAGTATAAAGGAGGAAATTGATAAACTCATTGCTTCAGATTTCATCTATGAGATCAAGCACATAGATTGCTGTCACCAATCGTGATTGTGCCAAAAAAGAATGGAAAATTGAGTCTGTGTCGATCTTAAAAAGGTTAAAGCAGCCACTAGGAAAGACCACTACTCTCATTGCCGTATACTAAACATGTATTGGAATGGATAGCAAGTGAAGAAGCTTACAGCTTCTTAGACTCATTGCCATATACTAAACAAGTATTGGAATGGATAGCAGGTGAAGAAGCTTACAGCTTCTTAGATGGGTTTTCAGGCTATAATCAAGTGTCCATAACACTAGAAGACTAGCACAAAACGACCTTCAATATGATGTGGGGAACATATACTTATAAAGTTATGCCTTTTCGTCTCACCACCAATAACCCAACAACCTTCCAACGGTTAATGTGCATAGCCTTCAAGGATTCACCTTGATGATAGATCATCAACTTTTGACGTGGATCTTCACCCAAAGGGATCTCAACATGCGTCAAAGGAGATGGATGGAGACCCTGTAGGAGTTTGATTTTGAAATAAAGTATCGCCTAGGGAAAGAAAATGTGGTTGCAGATGTGCTCAGCAGAAAAGCCTTCTTGCTTGCAATTACAGTGGTGTCAAATCCATTGATCAATGAAGCAAAGGAGAAAATCATGCATAGGACAAATTCTTTGCCCCTATTGCTACCCTTCTGATGCAGGGTAACCGGCGTGCAAGGCTCAGGCAGAACCTCTCATTGGCAATGATTCTGTTAAAGCTGAAAATGGTACATGGTGTCATTTTATATCATTCAACGCCTCAGAATTTCAGATTTTCATGCTGCCAAGTCTACAGACTCCTTAGTCGCTTTATTCCTAAGGAAAAGATAATAGCTCCCTTGTAAGTAAGTGAACATTTATATCAGGGCATGGCTATGGCCCATAGTACCGTCGTCTTATGCGTCTCCCAAGGAGATTTTGGATTCTGGAGCCGAGTTGCTCTATGTATATATTGCAGCTTTTATATAAATAAAGAAATGTTTTCTGGAGGAAAATTCCCTATTGTATAAGTGATTGTTTATGGACGAATTGATAAAGAAAAAAATGTTATCGATCATATGTCATAGATCTCCAATAAGATCATTGTCTTGTTTAAGAGATAACCATGGCCGTTAGCCAGACAGAGGTCTGAAGATGATGAGCTTGACCCTGATGTTCGCAAGGCTCTTCATGGTACTCAGCCAGGACCCTTCAAAGGAAAAGGGGAGAACCTGGGCGAGGCTATGGAGAAATGGGTGGAGGCTCTTACCCAGGCTGAAAAACAGCCAGGGTGGCATGGAGGAACCACTATGACACCAGCCGTCTGGATAGAAATACTCAGTCCTAGAACGACCTTAAAACCTATTTGAGAAAGAGATTTTATCCCCCTGGATTTTTGGAAATCAAAATGAACGAATTCTTAGAGCTAAAGCAGGGGAGCAAAACCATCGAGGAATATCACCAAGCCTTTGCTCTTCTACTCAAATATTCACCACCTCTAGATGAATAGCAACTCATGGCCAGGTTCATTCGGGGAATGAACGAACCCTTAGACACACTGGTCAAAAATGCCAAGCAGTGTCCATGGCTGAAGTTGTCAGAATGGCGAAGGACTTTGCCAAAGCTTTCATCGTAAAAGTCCCGCCAAAGCCAACTCCCTCATCCTTCAAGAGATTTCAAACACTGGGAAGTTCTTCCAACTTTCCACCTCCAAAGAGACACCAAGGTCCTAACCAGAATGTGGAGACGGGAAGCTTCAAGACCTTTTCCCTGAAGTACATTCTCAGGAACTCCGCCTCTCTCTCCAGAATGCAAAGGAAAGACCTTCAAAGCGAGAACAGATGCTTCGGATGTCAAGGACTTGGGCACCAGCTTAAGGATTGCCCATCTCCTTCTATGGGCCAAGGAAGCCAGGGTCCCAGAGTTCCGAGATAGGCTCCTTCATATCAGGGTCCCCAGCGCCAAAATCAAGGTAACCCCAGAAGAGTGCCAGCTTAGCCTGCAACCTCCATGCAAAGCAGTCTCCAAACTCCCTCCCAGAATTGGAATAACCAAAGAGAGAGAGTTCCACCTCAGACTGCAGCAGCAAGTGGAGGAAGAGAAAGGACAGATCTATGCAGCAGCAATTGAGCATTAGGGGAATAACCGTGAATTCTCAGTCCTCCAGACTCCAAGGAGTACTCATTCTTTTATTTCCCCAGGATGTCTGCGTAAATTAGTCCTAAATAAAAAATCAGGGAAACCTATGCAAGTGGAATCAGCCAGTGGGAAGATTCTTTTCACTCACCTTGAGACTGACCTTATTCAGTTTAGGTTAGATGGAAACGTAACAGAGTGCCAATTCAGAGTCCTACCCTTGGGAATATATGACGGAATCCTTGGAATGGATTGGCTCCAAAAGAATCAGGCTGACATTGTCACAAAGGAGCCATCTCTTTCCTAGACCTTCATGGGAATAAAGTTCAAGGAATTGGCATTTTCGGATCCCCAGTGTTACAATTAGTCAAGGCTTCCAAATTATTAAAAGGGCTCAGAAAAAGGCAAGCTGTGTATGTCGTTAAAATGAATCTGGTAGACATAAAATGCAAGGCTAAAGAACTAGAGTGGTTGAGTGAGTATGCAGATGTATTTCCTGAAGAGCTGACTGAGATGCCTCCGTCTCGTTTAAGACAACTATTAGAGCAGGGATTCGTCAGACCCAGTGTCTCACCTTGGGATATGCCCGTTCTCTTTCAAAAGAAGAAAGATGGAACGTTAAGACTATGTATTGAGACTACAGAGGACTGAATCAATTATTAACAATTAAGAATAAGTATCCTATTCCAAGGATTGATGAATCAATCCTAGGATTGATGTATTGACTACAGAGGACTGAATCAATTATTAACAATTAAGAATAAGTATCCTATTCCTAGGATTGATGAACTTGTGGATCGGTTAAGTGGTCCCCAAATGTTTACAAAGATAGATCTCAAATCTAGGTACTACCAGATCATAATCAAGGAGCAGGACATCCCAAAGACAGCATTCAATACTTGCTATGGGCATTATGAGTTCATAGTCATGCCGTTTGGATTGAGTAATGCCTCGGTGACATTCAATCGTCTTATGCAAGATATTCTCAAAGCATATCTTGCATAAGACGATTGACTAATGCCCCGACGACATTCAATCGTCTTATGCCCCGAGATGACATTCAATCATCTTATGCAAGATATTCTCAAAGAATACTTGGATGATTTTGTTCTTGTCTTCTTTGATGATATCTTAGTATACTCTAAGAATGCTACAGATCATGAAGGTCATGTGCGCAAAGTCCTGGAAATCCTAAGGAAACACCAACTCTTTGCAAAAGAAGAGCAAGTGTTCCTTCTCTGTTGACCAGGTGGAATACTTGGGATTCATTGTGTCAAAGGATGGGATTTATCCTGACCCTGCAAAGATCCAAGCAGAAGTTGAATGGCCAGAACCCAAGTCAGTAAAGAAAGTCAGAGGATTCCTAGGGTTAACCATAGGATTTATCCTGACCCTGCAAAGATCCAAGCAGTAGTTGAATGGCCAGAACCCAAGTCAGTAAAGAAAGTCAGAGGATTCCTAGGGTTAACCATATGGTATAGGATCTTTATACCTAGGTATGCTTAGATAGCATCCCCTTTAACTAACCTTCTCACAAGAAAAGTACACATTTTCAGTGGATTGCAATGTGTCATAGTGCCTTAGACAAGCTAAATACAACCTTAGTAACCAACCTTGTCCTTAAATTGCCAGATTTTACCAAACCCTTTGAGGTAGTTACTGATGCCAGTGGATTTGCCGTAGGTGGTGCTCTAATGTAGGAAGGTCATGCAGTGGCCTATGAATCCCAAAAACTTAGAACACATGAGAGGAGTTATGCCATCCATGACTTGGAGTTACTCTCAGTAGTGTATGCTCTGAAGTTGTGGAGTTACTCTTACTAGTGTATGCTCTGAAGTTGTGGAGACATTATCTTTTGGGACAAAGATTCACCTTGATGACAAATCATCAAAGTCTGAAGTGGATCTTCACCCAAAGGGATCTTAACATGCGTCAAAGGAGATGGATGGAGACCCTGTAGGAATTTGATTTTGAAATAAAGTATCAGCCAAGGAAAGAAAATGTGGTTGCAGATGCGCTCAGCAGAAAAGCCTCCTTGCTTCGCAATTACAGTGGTGTCAAATCCATTGATCAATGAAGCAAAGGAGAAAATCATGCAGGACAAATTCTTTGCCCCTATTACTACCCTTCTGATGCAGGAAAGCAAGACTCCTCAGGAAATGAGTTGAGTTCTTGGATACAAACTGGATGAAGGATGCATGTATTAATAATCGACTATGTATCCCCAATGATGCGGGAATAAAGGGAAGAATTATGAGAGAAGCCCATGATAGCCTGATAGCTGGATACCCAGGGTTTATAAAAACCTATATGTCTGTGAAGAAAAGCTTCTTCTGGCCAAGACTCAAAAACGATGTACTTGATCATGTAAGGAAATGCTTGATGTGCCAAAGAGTCAAGATGCCAGGGAAATTTGACATTCCACAGATGAAGTGGGAATGCATCAGTATGGACTTTGTCACTGGATTACCTTCACTGCAATCAGGTTACAACTCCATTTTTGTGGTAGTTTACAGGCTAATCAAAGTTGCCCATCTGATTCCAATGAAAGAAACATACTCTGCAATGGATATTGCCAGAGTTTTCCTTAAGGAGATCTTCAAATTGCATGGTTTACCCAGGGGAATGGTAAGTGACCGAGATCCCAAATTCACATCGAAATTCTGGACTGCGTTCTTTGAAGCAGTAGGAACTTTCTTAGATCTCAGCATAGCCTATCACCCCGAAACTGAGGCCAGACGGAAAGGGTAAATCAAGTAATTGAAGAAATCCTTCAGTCATGCTGCACAGCTGGGAACCCAAGAAGTGGTTAAGTCATTTGCATCTGGTCAAATTTGCTTACAATGCTTCTTATCATCGGAGCATTCGGATGAGTCCTTTCAAAGCTTTATATGGACAAGATTGCCTTATACCGTTGACTTGGTTTGACCCATTGATCAAAGTCGAAATGTCCAGACAAATGCTTGATGACATGGACCAGCAGATGCAATCAATCCATAAAGATATAAAGGCAGTCCAAGATAGGAAAAAGCAGTATGCAGATAAAAAGAGATCAGAGAGAGAGTTTGAAGAATCGGAGAGAGAGTTTGAAGAATCAGATATGGTCTTCATTCGAGTACGACCAAAAAGAAGTTCATTATCCTTAGGGAAGTACAAGAAGCTCTCTCCCCCCCAGATACTGTGGGCCGTATGCTGTCTTAAAGAAAGTGGGTGATCTAGCCTACAAACTTCTTCTGCCTCCCCATCTCAAGGTACATGATGTATTCCATGTTAGTTTTCTTAAGAAGTATGTACCTAGCCCGAATCACATGCTTAATGATGAGCAATTGATCTCTCCAACTCAAGGCTAGATGGTACTCCAACCTAAGGAAATCCTTGACGTTCAGGAGAAGATTATCAGGAGCAGAGTCCTCAAAGAATTCTTAGTAAAGTAGAAGTTCTTCCCTCTAGAAGATGCCACCTAGGAGAAAGACGAAGAGTTGGCGAAGGATTACCCCCACTTTGCGAGATGAGGACATCTCGCATTTTTCAAGTGGGAGAGAATGTAATATTCCTCCTTAGCCTGAATATCAAATAAGCCTCTAGTTCAATCCCTTGTAATCATTCTATGTTTCTGAATACAAGAAAATATCCATTTTCCTTGTTTTGCTTAATGAGAAAAATTTCTAGAGAGTGGTAAATCAATATCGGGATATTTTTGGATAAATAAATTCTACAAATATCAAAAAAATGTTTCCTTGAAACAAAAAATCAAAATAGTTTTTCCAAGGTGCAATTGTAATTAATTAAAATTGATTCAGGAGACCTTAGCCTAAGAGTCTAGATTTTTAAATTTTTATATATTATGATCCAATTAAGATTCCTATGGACCAATAAGATTAATCCAAGTGTTGGGACAAGATAAATCCAAAGAATAAAAGAAAATACCCAAAAATGAGTAAATGCCCATATAAGATAAAGAGTTGACCAAGTACTAGGTTTATTAGTTAAAAATTATGAAGTACTAATTAAAAAAATGAGATATTTTGGAGTAATAATTTATTTTTGACACATGTGTAAGGAAAAGGGAGACCTTCAAGGAGGTGCCTACTTCACATGCTTTGATGAGTTTAAAACTAAAAAATAATAGGATATCTTTCTCTCTCCTCTCTCCTACATCAAACCAAATAAAAAAGGGAGCCAAACTAGTCTAAAACTTGTCCAAATTCAGCCAAACTGAAGCTGGAAAATTCTAGAACTTAGTTGGACTCAGTTAGTGGCCTCCCTCTCCTATAAATAGACCCTCATTCCTTTGTATTATTATCTGTGAACTAAACTATGCCAGTATTACTCTAAACTAAGCTTAATTTCTATTATCCTCTAAAAACCTCTACAAAATTGAAGTGATTGGAGCTTCTCTCTCTCTCTTCAATCTTCCTTGGTGACTCCTACAACATACCAAACCAATTGATTGGTTGGGGGCCTCTACTGTGATCAAAGAATCAAGTAAATTAGAAGGTAAAGTGTGGATTATTGTCTTTTTCTTATTAAAACTCCAAATGCTTCTCTTCTCAATCTCTCTCAAGCTTGAGAATCTTTAATTTGAATGGCTTTTGATACTATTGAAGTTCTTTTATGATTTGTAATAAAGAAACACATAAATTTTTATTTATGCTTAATTTTAATAGTTTTTAAGCATTTCTCTCTCTCCCCCCAAAGAAAGGTCATTCCTATGACCTATTCTCAATCCAAATGAAGCTTCTCATGAAGCATTTCTCTAATCCAAAAGTAATTTCTATGCTTGTCTAATTGGAGGCCAAAATAATGGCTTTTTAATGCTTTTATGATATTTATTTCATAGAGAAATTATGAATCAATCCATAATTGGATTATGATACAATTAGTGGTCATTCTAATCATATCAATAATATTAAACTTCATTCTTTCAATTAAATTGAGAATTATCAGTAATAGCACAGCGGAGCTATGGTAAAATTTCTGTAAAATAAACACAAACATTTTCATTCATAATATGAAAAGAGGACTTCCTACCATATTCTAGGAATTATCATCCTAGATTAATTGAATGATTCTCATTTATAATCATCAGGGCAAGGTTGAGGTCTATAGGGTCCCTTTAAGATGCCATGTGATTAAAAGGTTATTAAGGAAAAGGGCCAATCATGTGATGCCATGTATACAAAAATGTTGGGTGATTAAAGGTGGTCAAAAGATTCTCTAGAAGATGCCTTTTTGTACTTTTCATTCCCAAAAAGTGGAGAAAAAAGTTTTTAAAATTTCAGACATCCATAACTTCTACATATGAGTTAAAAATTTGTCGGAGATTAGAGATCTAGAATCTACTCGCTGAGCTCTTTCCATAGATATGTCACATGATATGGTTTTGCCCACTCAATTTTAAATTCAATTTTGGTAGGAAACTTTGAAATTCAAACTTCTAGCCATTTGAAGAATAAGAAGGTATCTAAAGTCAAAGAAACTTAACATTTTAACAAAAAGTCATTAAAATCATAATATGGCAGCTTAAAGGGCCCCTATAGACCTCAACCTTCCCCTAATGAATGGAGAAATTGATTTTTAGTAAATTAGGAAAAAGAGGAATTTCTAGTAATTTATTTTTATGTTAAAAGAGTAATCCCCATGACATTGGAAATCCATGTATTCCAATGATTTAGAGAAAAATTGGAATGCTAAAATAATGTATATTTTATGAAAGATTTTAGTTAAATTTATCTTTTTGTATAGATAAATTTTTATGATGAAAGAGGAATTCCCACCATATTGAAATTCAAATATTTAAATAAGGAAAGTATAATTCCTAGTGCAAAGGAATTAATGAAGATTTTTTATTTAATTTTTAAGAGAAAATAGAGTTGAATTTATCTTTTTGTATAGATAAAATTTTTATGATGAAAGAGGAATTCCCACCATATTGGAATCCAATTAATTAAGTTAGAGAGAGATAGATTAAGATTTAGGGAGTTAGTCAAAGAGAGAAAGAGTGAGAGATAGAGATAAAGTGTTAGAGAAAGTAATTTAGAAAGAGTTAGTGAAAGAGTGTGTGCAACTTGTGCATTTTGGCGCGATATGGCTCCTGTAATGGTAATGGAGGTGCTTTATCGCACCAAATTGCACACATACACCCACATACATATACACTTATATATCACACACACACACACACACACACACACACACACACACACACACACACACACACACACACACACACAACAATAACAACACACAGACACACACATACAGTACACCCATAGAGAGAGAGAGAGAGAGAGAGAGAGAGAGAGAGAGAAGAGAGAGAGAGAGAGAGTGAGAGAGAGAGAGAGAGAGAGAGAGAGAGAGAGAGATTTGTAAAGTTTGGCGTGATATAGCCCTTGTAGGGCTAATGGATTTTCTTTATCACGCCAAATTGCACAAATACAAACATGGGGTGACTCCCCTTTTCTAATTCATGCTAGTGTCTTACTTCTCAGACAAAAGAAAGCTTAAGCGAGGAGTCATTACACTGGATCCTGAGTTTAGTGCTGCTGCGGGTAGGAGAGCGACATGCGAATGAAGTCTGCAAAGCTGTTGATGAGCGCAAAGAAAAGATCTATTGACTTCACCACTGATGACCCTGCAGAAGTTATGGCAAGGATAGATGAGACACAGCTTGTGAGAGGATAGACAAAAGATCAAGGGTTTCCAACTGTGGAGCCGAGAGAATCAAGTTACCCCATTCACTTCGTAAAAGATCATAGACTTGATAAAGAACCCCATTCAGAAGACCAAGATGCAGAGGCACATGAACAGGAGAAAGCAGGTGTTCTTAGTCTAGTGTCCCTTTCTAAGCGACCTGCTCGCCAGAGTCTCTCTGTTAAAAGGGATTTCGATTTCTCAACGGAGGCTATTGAAGAGATGTCAAAGAGGAAGAAGCAGAAGAAGAAGGAGCAACGTCTTGGCACTGACGTGAAGGAAGAGAAGGGAAAATTTTTTGAGAGCAATGATATAGCTCTAATTGATGAGAAACTCTTCAATTTTGTTTGTAACGCGGGAGCTATTGAAGACTTTCACATTATTGCAAAGATGTTTAATAAGCCTTTGCAAGTGGAGTCCATTTTGCATCAGCATGCAGAGTACTTATCGAAACACAGGGAAGATTTCAAAAAATTCGTATCCAAAGGAAGGCTATTGCTAAATAATCACTTACGTGCACTTATTGTGCACTAAGTAGGAAGGCAAACAGTTTTCTATACAAGAAGTACCAGGAACTACCATCTTCCTACAAGCCTTCTTGGTGTACCTTGCACTTAAATTGTTGCAGGCTGTTATATGAGCCATTTGGATTCCTCTTCTACCTGCAGCGCCTCTATAAAGACCTTCTTGAAATGGGTGAAGAACTATTGTATGAAGGTACTATCCAAGATGAAATTCCCCCAGAAGATAGATTACCCTCCGAGGAGGCAAAACTTGAGGAAGATATTGAGTTAGTATAGGAGGAAGAGGATTCGAAGTCGATGGATATAGTTGCTCTGAAGACGTCAACAATACAGAGACCACTGGATGTAGATCTCTTCAAAGTGGAGCAGTGTGGTCTAGTATTGCCAGTGCTGCTAGAATTCGTTGCCAGAATTCGTTATTGATAACAATCGTTATGTATTGTTGGTTGACATTCAGAATATTTTCAGCTTGAGGGAAGATTTTGCTTTATCTGCTATTGCCAATTTTCTGGAATTTTCTGGAAGAGGGTAGTGGTTTTGTCTTGGAAGATGATGCAGATGACTTAGCATTGGAGGAAAATTATGATAGTAAAGAGTATTTGTTTGGGAAAAGCATAGAAGTTCAAAGAGGATGGATTTGTACCAGATGATAAAACCTTCATGGAGCTACAGGCCAAATATGGCTTTGATAAGTTGAATGACTCCACAAAGGAGTTTATGAACAAAGTAGGAGAAGATACTAAAAGTTCTATTAACCTTTGGTAAGACCAACTGTTCGTGTGACAGATGAGACTCAGGTTCTCTCTCTCTCTCTCTCTCTCTCTCTCTCTCTCTTTATGTATGTGTGTGTTGTGTGTGTGTGTGTGTGTGAATTTGATATGTAGACTTATGTTTCCTTAATTATTTTGTTTTGCAGAGTACATTTGAAGTCAAAGACAAATTCTTGCAGTGACATAAAAGGGAGTATTGTGGCCGAGACGCAGCTCTCTCTCACTATCTAAGTAGATTGTCTAAGGCAAAGATTATAGTCTACCACAATGCCATGAGCTAGGAAGGGAAGTTGCAAATTTTGTATTCAAGACATTGTCCCTGTTCCTAGGTGCAATGATTATTCCTAAGAGTTATGAGAAGATTATTTTGATAGAGAAGTCTACTGCCTTAGAAATTTTTGGATGCTACCCTGGTTATGCCGGCAACCGAAGGGGTTACTTTCATACATATTCTATAGTAGCATTGTCTCTAGGCATAGAGAACCCAGAGGAACTAGAAGCGTATAGCAAACACCGTTTGCTAAGGTATAAACGAAAGCCAGATTCATTGGAATTGCCAAAGTCATTAGAATGGAAAGATACATTGTAAAAGACTTATGTGTTACATCTATCTGTCCAATGATGATTAATAAAAATCTTTTGTTCTCTCCATTTGTTTTGTGCTTCTATGGCATCTGAGTTTTTAAATGCTTCGAAACACTTCAATCTCTTCCTTTCCATATGTCTAAGTGTCTGTATCAGTTTGGATGACCCCAAGGTTTCTTTTTTATATAGTTGTTGCATTATCCTTCTATAGAACTATTGGAGCACTTCTTGTTGGCCGTTTGCCTTACTTTTTCCACCACCATGTTGCGTGTGCCTGAAATATGCATTTCGGGCCATATAGTGTGATTTCTCGAGTCTTTGTGTGTTCTAAATGCTAGGATCTTCGTACTTGTTGTGATAAAGTACGGCATGTGGTCGTAGAGAATATGCTGCATAAGAAAACATACAATGCAAGTTAGTATCGATGGCTAGGAAACAAGAGTAAGCTAGAAACATACCATGTAGTGTGTAATGTTGGTGTCAGAAGCTCTGAATGCTTTTTTGAACGCTTGTAAGTTGTCTTGAAAGCTCTTTTTGTCTTGCTGGGAGTAGTTGATTTTCTCACACATTTGGAACAGAGTATCAATTGAATGCCAAACATATGCTTTGACATTCCTTGAAGCACCTTCATGGTCTTTCACTACATTATGAAGCTTTTTCCACTGTTGGTATTCGATTCGACTTGTGTAGGTTGTTGTATATTGCTTTCCTAACTTTGTAAGTTTGTGTTGCTGATTATTCATTGGCTTGGAAAGAAATCTTCTTACCTTAACACCTCCAATGGAGGGCTTCATTGAAATTTCCTTTTCATTTGATGAATTTTTAGTGTCCTTCAGAATGTGGACATTACCTCCATGTAGTCCAATTTCTGATAGCACCTTATCCAATGCACTGATGGCTTCTTTCCTCTTTGTTGCTACATTCTTGATCTTCCAAGAAAAACCAATGTGGAAATATACCAATTTCTCTATGATACGACACAAAGCATGAAGCGTGCATATATGCACATTGGAAAGAGGAATCTCAAACGTTGGTTTAAAATTCTCATCCAAAATTTGTCTGTTGGGTGGTTGTCTCCACCACTTAGAGTCCATCACCCTTGCGGAGTCCATGCAGTAAAGGCATGGAGACTTTGCATTGGCCCCTTTGCTGCAATTAAATAAGCACTTGAGAGTCTTCAAATCACCCGCAAGATGCCATTGGACTTGAAATTCTGCACTTGAGAGTCTTCAAATCACCCGTAAGATGCCATTGGACTTGAAATTCTTTCTCTACATGGAGCATCCTGTTTGCATTCATCTATTCTTTGATGACATTGGGGATATGTGTTTGATGAATACCCAAAACAAGGATTCATGGTCCTCTTTCGTGACCTCAAATGAACCTAGCCACCACAGATGTTCATCTCGGACTGCACACTAAAATACTTTGGATGATCCCTACTGCAATTACAAAGAGCCCTATTCATAAGTGTTATTATGACCCGTTCCGTCTTTTTCTTCTTGATAATCTCGCACTCATCAAGCTTGATGACAAACTGAAGTACACCTCCTATCTCCTCAAATGTAATATCATAGAACTCCACCATTTTCTTTTGCAAGAGCTCCAGGTCCATGAATATATTGTTGTGTTCATTGTAGAACATGTTGCCACCTTCTCCCTTAAACTCTCCTACAATGTGGTATGAGTGACCAATGATGTGAATCTTTCAATGTTGTGGTGCTGTTTGCAAATGAGCTTTCTATTCACTTTTAACTTTTTTTACTATATGATATGAAGCTTGTATGCTAAATTACTATATGTTAAAATAAATGGGTCGATAGTGATAATTAATGAAAAAAAAGAATCGCCTTGTGTAGTGGTGTGGAAGCAATGGCATAGAGCACTCATTATTTGGCATTTTTGAGTTAATAGTAGGTCTTTTTCTACTACCTTGGTTGGCCTATGGGGCCAATCGATCTTAATTGTCACCCAGTCCATGGTTTCTCGGTGTTTTGATGACCTCATGTTAATGACTTTAGTTAAAATTAAACACTTTGATTTTTAATTATCTATTAAATAATAATTAATATTGTTCACCTTCACAACCTAAGTGGAATTAGATATGTCAAAGATGTTCATGCCCATGGCTCTACAAGACCTATCGTTGGAGAAAACATTGGGTGGAGATTGCGGAGGAAAGATCATGCAAGGAAGGGCTTGTGCACTCACTTGAGCAAAGTGATGATATAAAATATCTTCTACTTATGATCATAAGCATATGATTATGAAATATCAATCCGTAAGTACATGATCTTAATGTGTTATTATGTGGTGATGATATTTTTTAAAGGGTAAAAAATAGCAATCCGTAAGTACATGTTTGATCTTGCTTTCATCCTTGAGTTATGCTGGAATTTTGGTGGTCCATTGACCATCCACATGCTTGTTTTACAAGCTCTTAATGTGTTATTATGCGCAGTGATGATATTTTTTAAAGGGTAAAAAATTAATGGAGAAATCATGATCATGGTATGCACTCTTAATGTGTTTTTATAAGTCTAACCCTTATCATTATGTGTGATGATGTTTTTAAAGGTCAAAAAAATCAATGGAGTTATCACATGAGCAAGGTATGCATGGATTTTGGTAGGCATTATGATGTCTAGTTTCCTATTATCCCACAATAGGATAGTACTTTGAAACGTGATGGAAGAGTACTTTGACTACAAAAGGTCTAGGGTTGGTTTATCTGTATGTGGACTAGGACTTCACTAGTATAAATTGGGGTAGTCATTAAAAGCCCCCCCTCCCACCCCCCCGCGCCCCCTGCGCCCCCACATCAATCATTCCTTTTCCAGTGCAAAGAAAACATATACTATCTATAAGGAAGAAACACTTATTTTTTTGTAGGTTAAATTTTGGCTCTAAGTTCTCACCATTATTGTGTACCTTGTTATAATAATATATGGAGAAATTTATGTGGCACTGAACCTTGTTGATACTTTCACCATTTGAAGTAGCTGAATAAAAGACACACATTAAATGCAGCCACCTGCTTACATAGAGTTGGCTCATCGAATCACTTGTGCCATGTGTAGTTGTATGTTGTTAAGGGCATTTGATGAATTATCAATGGAATCAAAGTAGGGTACTCTTATTTTACAATTTTCAAGTGGCTAGTATGGGATAATGTTAGTTTTAAAGCTCTTGAGTACTTTTGTTGGAAACATTAAAGCTTTACAATGCAACTTGTAAGTGTAAGGAGGAATTATACAAAAGGGTTGTAGGGTTGTGAGTTTTGTTTACAATAATAAAGGGTTCGGGAGGAAAAGAGAGGTTCTCTTTAGCCTAGAACTAGTTCAACTTGAGGGAAAGTCTTCTCAAATTTTTGTGAGAAGGGAACAAACCTCTCTTTTATATATATATATATATAAATTTGTAAAATTTGAAAGGGTTTTTGTTCCCTTCTCACAAAAATTTGAGAAGACTTTCCCTGAAGTTGAACAAGTTCTAGGCTAAAGAGAACCTCTCTTTTCCTGAACCCTTTATTATTGTAAACAAAACTCAAAACCCTTTATTATATAGAAAATACCTTCTCAAATATGGTAATTTCCTTCTCAAGGAGTTGTGAAAAGGATTTAGTGCCTTTTCAATAAAAATGTTTTCCCAAACCCTACTAAATAATGATACTAGAAAGTGGTAGAATACCTTTTTGCAAATTAGTATTTACAATAAGGATACTCTAAAGTGGTAGGACACCCTTTTGCAAATGGGTATTTGAGACTTATTTGAAAACTTTGACTTTATTGAAAACTTGGACTTTACATGAATAACTATTAATCATTTTGAGCATGTAAAACAAATAGAAAAGGCTTCAAAATAATCTTTGTAAATAACCACTATTAAACCCCATAGTTGGTATGAACGATAACAAAAGGAATATTGCCATAATTTGGCAACTAACCATGATTATGTTACTCTACATTAAGTTCCTAATTGTGGTTACTCGACATAATGTCATGTAAAAGCATTAAAACAAGCTTGAAATGGGCAGCCCGTTTTGATTCTGTACAACTACTCTACAGAAGTTTTGCTTCTGCTACTCTACATAAATTCCTAAATGTCTGCAAACCGTTGTATGGACTCGCTTCGCTATACTTTTGCTCGTACCTTGCAAGTATAAGACTTGGGGACCGGGGTGACGTTTGTTGCAGAAGAGCTTGAGAAGCTCCATGGCTTTCTTCTTGGTGCGCGTGGAAGTGTGAGCTAGTTGGAGCACGATAAGAACTTTCGGGATTGCACCGCTCTTAACAGCTTCACTGCAACATCTCTCATTCTCTACACACAGCCTGCAAAGGATGCGGACGGACTGTTTTGTGGAGGCTAAGGAGAGCCCGAGCATTGTGACAATTGCCGGAATAAGATTGGCATGTTTGGTTGCTTCATTGTGGGCATCCGGAGAGGACAGCAGCAGCGTCTCCAAGAGCTCAAGCGACTCCTCGCATACTACCCTTTCTTGTGTATTACGATCAAGAAGCTCTACGAGCGCTGTGATGATGGTGCCTGAAGAATATTGCAATCGTGGGAGCTTGCGATGACCATTATGTGAGAGCCTGTTCGTGTTACCTTCGCTTTGCTGAATCGCGACCAGAGCTTTTAAAGAGTGGAGAGCTTGCAGGGTTGTACTGGAAGGGCCGGCGGATCCATGCTTGATCTGGTGTATGAGCTTATGAAGCGCTGGTTGATCACGAGGGGGTGGAGAACAAGAATGCGTATTAACTGGCAGATTATTAATGGGCAAGACCTTGTGAGAGGGGGAGGAGGAGGAGCTGATGCTGCTGCTGCTGCTGCGGTGCCATTTGTGAATGAGCATGCGGAGGACAAGGTTGGGCAGCAGGTCCTTGCTGGCAAGGGTCTGATTGGTGACGGGGCAAGTGTCGTGGCTAGTGGTGTTGAGCCACACGTTGATGCTGGAGTGGTCGTACGTGATCCCTGTGCAGAGAGTAACCGGATCTGTCATGACCTCCCGAGAGATGGGGCACAAGAAATGCACGGGAACCCTTCCATCATCGTCATCGTCCATACCGTCCATGTGACGACGAAGAGGCTCAAGCTGCTCCATACGCAAAGGGAGTAGCTGTTCTTAGCGTACTTTGTAGAAATTATGAAGGCAAAGTAAAGCTAAATCCAAAGGGGCACGCTATGCAAGGTAGCCTACTTTGCAGCAGGAAACAAGGCAAATTAAAGCTAAATCAAGGCCGAAACGGTGGCTCTAGGTGATGAGGTCGAATGATGAGCCCTTCTCACTAAATTATAAGGAGGCAAGCACGTCGGCAGTTAGTGATGGATGCAGCGGCACACAAGTAAACAAAAGGCTTTCCAACACGATGGCAGATGATATGGGGAGGTGCATTGGAATCTTGAATGATATGCTATTTTTCAATAGCTTTTTCGACTGTGGAAGATAAATATGAGGTGTAGCGAGGTGCATTTTGGCTATGTTTGATGTTTGACACCACTTACGAGTGCTTGGAACTTCTATGCTTCTTGAAACTTTTCCCTTGAACATAGCCTCTCTCCATGCATTCATAGGCAAAATATGAAAAAAACATTGATTTCATTCAAAAATTCCACCAACATCAATATCCTGAGGCTCACTTTGCCCTATCATATATGTTTAACCACCATTTAAAAACCCCTTCTATACTCAAACCATAAAGTATACCTCTATATAATTATTTTAGGCATAAGATCTTATCATGAGTATAAAGGTTGCAAAACCACTTTTCAATAAAAACGCCTAGTGTGAATGCACATGTAGTGTTAGGTGGTTGCACAATAAGGGTTCTCACTTTGGTTCACCTTCCAAACTTTTTCTAGTAAAAACCAATCATTTTTCATTAAAAATGGCTAATCTCACCCACTTGGCAAAGGAATTTAACTTCTTATGAAACATCACACCCTTAGTTGTACACTTAAACATATGGTTCGATAGAAAATCAAAAATTTCAAACGTCAACATTTCTGTGTCATAAATATAGTGTATATGGCATGTCCCCAATTTCAACAGGTAGACACTATGATCATAAAATTCTAATAACTTCCTTATTTTAACTCCAATTCCATTCCCACTTTTTGGTATGTGGATAGCAGTACTATGGATCACTCATTAGTATTCGACTACCAGACAGTTCCAAGTACTCTAGACTTCCACTCCATTCAAAGCACCTCTCACAACCCCATTATCTTCACACGGTCGATTTGCATGCATTTGTGAAGCATGCACGGATGGTGCTGGAGTGAGTGTGTCATGTCTGCATGGGTAGATCCTTGAAGTGAGTGGTGTGCCATGTCTGCATGGGCAAATCCTTGGGGCAAGCAAGTCATAACACCAAAGCATGCGATGCATGTTGTACCTATGGCACATGATGCTGGTTTCATGTTTGCAGTTGACCATGATGAGCTTATAGATTTATCGAGCATAGATGATGTCTTTATCATCATTGTTTTGTGGCAATGATAGGATATGATAGGAAACTAATCATCAATAGTAAGTACCTCTCTAGCTCTCAAAACATCTAATATGCTCTCATGCTCTTGTAATCATCAGCACTCTCTCTAGCTCTCAAAACAACTAATATGCTCTCAAGCTCATTTTCATGAAGTCACCAAAGAGGTTGAGAGTCTCTTTTATGGCTTTGAACTCGATCAAAGTTGAAGCTTGATGAGATAAGATGTAGGCGTCATGATCAACCTCGTACTACTAGAACTGAATGTATCTCCCATGCTTGTGAACCTACTGAAAATCATAGCTTGCCATGACTATTCTATGTGTATCAAACTAAACTCCATGTGACCATCCATGGCATCCTTGTTGAGAGTGCGCTGCTTCAGCATAGAGAAACTCAATAAATAGTAGTCTATTATTGTATTTCATAGCTAACCGATCAATCTTGTGCACACATCATCTTCTTTTTGCTACTTTACGTTGATACCCTTGCAACAATGCTTGCAAGTGGCAGTGACAATGAAACTTGGCATAGGCTTTAATGCCTAACTAACTTTTACCTTTTTGGTAGAGTTAGAAGTGGCATAGTTTGTTGAACAACATGGAAAGCTTAGTCATGTAGTTATGTGAAGGCAAAAAGGCTCACTTATTACTAGTGAGCTTTTGGCCGAGTTAACTAAGCCATGGGTAAAGGTTGTAAGAACATAAGACCTTCAAGAAGCTTAGACCAAAGTTCAAACTTCGAGGCATTGTTGAAATTTGAAATCTTCTAGAGAAGGCCCCTTAGAAAATAAACTTGTAAAAGAAGGCCACTATTTTGAATGAATCCCTAAATTTTACTTATAAACATACATGTTTAGTTAATTTTTGAAGGTCAAGGCACCCGAGTCGAACGTTAAGCATATTGTACAGTATGCTCTTTTTTATACTCTAGGAACGAGGTTTTTCAAGTTTGCAATTACGTTGGCGATGCAACCATATGGGCATATATGAGACCTAAGGCCTATTTCCATGCAGGCTTGGTTGCCAACAACTAGTTTTCACTTCTCATAAATTAATGAAGAAGAAGGCAAGCCCTTTCGTGACTCGTGGGTGTGATAGGATTTAGATCAACCGGTTGCGAGCGTGTAAATGGGCGTCTAGAAAACGTAACGTCAAATGATACAAATGTATTTGTCTGAAATACGTGTATAGATAATAGGACGGTGGACCCCATGGTGGCGTGTTCTACCGTCTGTCCGTTTGTGATAAAAATGAATTAATAGGGATAAGAAAAGTCAAGGATGACTCATCAAGGCTAAAGCAGATGACGCTTGGTGAGTCATGTGGCCGCTGGTGACTCATCATGGTAAGCATCGTGTCGACACGTGCAATGACCAAACTGTGCAATGTGGCCAAGTTCACCCATCATCATCAGCAATGAGCATGCGTTTTCTGATTCTCAGGCAGTCATCTCGCTCACCTTCATCTCGCCTTCATTCGTGCGAAGAAGTTTAAGCAGCGCTGGCTTCACGTCGTTGTGAGTAATATGGAGCAGCTTCATCAGCACGGTACTAAGAATGATGTGCCCCTGCATTTCTTGTGCCCCATCTCTCTGGAGGTCATGGCAGATCCCGTGACTCTCTGCACAGGCATCACCTATGACCGCTCCAGCATTAACAAATGGCTCAATACCACTGGCCACAACACTTGCCCCGTCACCAATCAGACCCTTGCCAACAAGGCCCTGCTGCCCAACCTTGTCCTCCGCAGGATCATGCACAAATGGCACCGCAGCAGCTCCACCTCCTTTATCTCTCACCAGGTCTCGCCCAATAATCTGCCAGATAGAACGCATTCTTGCTCTCCACCCCCTCATGATCGACCAGATCGACTTCATAAGCTCATACAGCAGATCGAGCATGGGGCAGGCCCTTCCATAACTCTGCAAGCTCTCAAAGCTCTCCGCTCCACGCGGCAAAGCGAAGGTAATACCAACAGCCTCTCACAAAATGAGCATCCCAAGCTCCCACAATTGCAATTTGGCATCATCATCACAGCGCTCGTAGAGCTTCTTCGTAATACAGATGAAAGGGTAGTCTGCGAGGAGTCGCTTGAGCTCTTGGAGACGCTGTTGCTGTACTCCCCGGAAGCCCACATAGAAGCAACTAAACACGCAAGCCTCATTCCGGCAATCGTCACCAACACAATGCTAGGGCTCTCCTTAGCCTCCACAAAACAATCCGTCCGCATCCTTTGCAGGTTGTGTTTAGAGAATGAGAGGTGTTGCAGTGAAGCTTTGAAGAGCGGTGCACTCCGGAAAGTGCTTATCGTGCTCCAACGAGCTCACACTTGCACGCACACCAAGAAGAAAGCCATGGAGCTTCTCAAGCTCTTCTGCAGGAAAAGCCAAGTCTTATACTCGCAAGCTACAGACACAAGTACTGCCAAGCGAGTCGAGACAGCGGCTTGACATTGTGTTCCTACACCTTACAAGCTGTTAATAGCAAATGGGTCTTCTTTCTCTCTTTTATACGCACTGCCTATGGTGCTTAAACATTAATAGTTCTTCTGTCTCTCTTTTATAACCATTGCCTATGGTGCATAATATATTCATTAATGAGAAATGGGGATGCCAATGTGTTGTATTGCAATAAAATCTATCGGGCCTCCAACTCCAAAAAGAGATGGAACTTGCTCTGGGATTACCAGATCCCTAAGAAGTTTCAAGTCTTTTTGTGGAAGGTTGGCATGTGAGCACTACCTATTGGCTCTAAACTCCAAAGGAGAAATATTTCTAGTGGCATCTGTCCCAGGTGTAGGTCATCAATTGAAGATGGTAAACATGTGTTTTGGGAATGCCTAGCAATTAGGGGTACTTAATCCAAAATGTCTAAATGGATAGAGAAGAGCTTGGGTATGCAAACATATTGGGAGGACTGGTTCTGGGTAAATGGTCAATTAGTAATGAACATATTGGTCTGGTTTTTAATATCATCACAGCTTGCATCTTGTTGGAAATCTGGTCTAGCAGGAATGCAATTGTATTTAAATGAGGGCAGTATGTACAGGCTTGCAAGACTCAGATTTGATGCATAAATGTGTTTACATTTTGTGTAAAATTTTGAATGAGGTTGAGAAGGAGTAGTAAATATGGACATTGTAGCCCTGACTTGGTTGTATTGTAGCTTTTGAACAGCTTCAGTTAATATATATAATTTTTATTGATCTAAAAAAAACATGAATAGTTCTTCATATTTAAGAGTTCGTTATGTAAAGTCCGAGAAATGGGCCATGTTTTGTCTTCAATTTTTAGATTGGTTGGAACTTTGGTTGAGTATAGGGAACTAGGACCTTGTTCACATGCCATTTGGAGTCCACAATTGATTGGTAACCAGTTTGATTTGGGTACTGCCTTTGGTCAACTCACTTGGAGTCTAGAGATGGTTCCTTCCATTCTAATGTGGATTCAATTTATTATTAAAAAATATAAGCTGACCTACAATGGCAGTGTAAATTTAGAACACTCACATAATGCTGGATCTTTTTTAAAAGATACAACTTAAGCACAATAGAAGACATTGATAGAGAGATGAAGAGTATGTTATTGCAGTGTGCAAAGGTACAATGATGTTTGCATTCTACGCCATGCACTTTTGTAGAGGGAGGGTAGATAGGGAGGCTAGATAGTTGCTAAAACTAGTAAGAATGTGTTGTAAGGTAAGGAGGTAAATTTACTCATGAATTGTGTAGAGAGTAGCCTCATATAGGCATGGAAACGTGGGGTGGCCATGAGTGTGTGTGAGAGATCAAAGCAGGGTCCGGGAAAAGATTGGTTAGTTGAGATTTGTGCAAAGCTTGCTCAAATTTGTGGGACTAGAAGGACAAGAATCCTCTTCAAAAACTTCAAGTTTAGGTTATATTTTACAAAATTTATAGAAAAATGCCTTCTCAAAATGGTCAATTTCCTCTTCAAATTACAATGAGAAGGTTTTCAATCTAGCTCAATAAAATATATTTCCTGAACACTGGATCAAAGTATCTATATTCAGACAACATGAATATTACATTGTCATTACATCATGGAGTGTAACATACCTCTAAGTTTAACCAAGTCATGACTAAAGATAATCTTAATTTTTGGATGCTACGAATTTCAGTAATGAATTCTAGCAGGTTTTTAGCACCAAAAATTCTAAGTGTTAAAATTAATTGAAAAATTCAACTTTGAGTTTTCTATTAGTCAATATACTCAAAGGCAGCCTTTCAGTGTGTATATGGACATGCAAATCAAAATTTGACAAAAAAGCAAAATGTGACCTATTTTTTGGAGTTGACTTTCACATACAGTCGATTTTGACAATTATGCTTATTACAAGAAGTTGTGGATCACGCACATTCTGGTAGTTTTGGATACATACCCACATGACTAGTTTGTGATAATTGAGCATGAAGTTATACCTATTGCAAGTTGAGAGGCTGGCAAAATCTGCAAACAACACTTCCAGAGCTTCTAGAGAGTAGATTTGGATTCCAAACACTCAAGACATCATCAAATATATGAGGGAAGTACACATACTCTTCTTTTGTTAATTTTTCTTTACATTATTTTGAGATTAATTAATTAAGTCGATATTCGAGAATTCAATTTGATTTATGGCATGCTTAATGATGCATAGTTCTTTACTTTCTTACCTACACATGATCGACTTGGTCTAGGTGACTCATAGAATAAACACTTTTGGAGGTAAATAATTAGAAGATAGAATGTTTGACTAGTTTGTGACTAGATTTTACATATAACCTTCACGAGGGGCTATTTTGCCAAGCGTCTATCTTTTCGTATGTTTAGAATTATATTTTGATGTAAACACAAAAGTTTTAGATGACGAGAAAACTCTACAAGAGTGTATGAGACTCTAGAAAGAGAAATCCCTTTTTGTTTGAGTTATTCGAGTGCAAAGTGGCGCATTGGCCATTTTGACAGTTTTATGGTGAAAATACAACATTGGCCATTTTGAACGCTCTCAAAAAGACATTTAAACGAGCATTTTTAGAGAACCATCACAGAGATATGTTTTATAGAGCGTTAGAATTTTTAAAACTTTGTTGTTTTGACTTTTCTCAAATATTAAATAGATTGGAAGATATTACTCTCCCAAGGAGACCAGTTGTCAAGCTTTGCCTTAGAAATCGCTACCATGATTGATTACCTTGTCTATATAGACACGATGGTCTAATGTGTAAGCACAGTTATGACTTAGCTATAGTGATTAGAGATAGTCTCGCTAGTTAGATCATGATAATTGATTATGTTAAAAACAAAGATTCCCGTATGACTTGAAAGAATTAAAAGAATAAGAGGAGTTAAGGAATGTGTTAAAAGCTTTTTTTAAATACTTGAAGTTGATTTTGATTGATTTGAATATGCTTTTCTTGAAAGATTATGGAGTAGAGATGAGTGTAAGATGATATGTATGACTTGTGATTGATTTGTTTTGGAGTGAATGATTGATATACATGTGTATGATGAGACTTGATATGAGAATGAGATTAAGGCCGACCATCCTTAAACAGGGAACACCAGATTGTGAACGAGATTTAAGCCCTCTAGGAGCCTTGTAGTAGAACCTAGAGAGGACGAGAATGAGATAAAGGTGAGCCCGGGATGACCACGATGTCCAATGTGGAGGTTGGGTGGACGGGCATTGGAGAAAGCCCTAGATTGGCTAGATTTTTTGTTGGTCATTATAACTAACCATGTTGTCGAGCATGGTGATGATCACAGAATCTGTGACATTGACATATACATGGAGATTGATTGAGATGCTATGCTTCAATATTCTTTACTTATGTGATAAGAATCTTGGATATGGCATGCATGCTTGTTTTGCTATTTAAGAGGGTTGATTTGATTGTATTGCTATGTAGAAATAGCACGATTAAGTGAGTTTTAATGTTTTTTGAGATTAAGTTGTACGATTAAGATATGGTTAGATTTGGGACTGTCACAGTGGAGATCCCAAAGTAAAGAACACAGACTATGTCAATCTTCATACCACATATACACATGTGTAAAATCAAATCGATAAGCCACTAGAATGAATTGAACATAGTCTCACCCAAGGGTAGCACCTCATCTACATCCATCCAACAAAAAATCTAGATAGAACTAAGAAGTTGATGGGGTATGTAGGGTTGAAAAGTCAAAAGTGTAACTATCCCCACTATCAAGTTGAATTGTCCACGGTATTACTTGTGGGCCACCCGAGCAAACTTGAGACAAGGATATTAAGCTGTATATTGAAAGGAAAAAGAATTAAAAAACAAGAGCCATGTTTATGCCATTCTCAAGTATGCTCTAAAAATCTTTTCAAAGACAAGGTTAAACATTGTATTCTAGACCCTTACTAATCATCTCTTGTAGATTACTCACAAAATTTTGAAGAATGATGATACATGACTAACATGGAGCTTTCATCAGCTTAATATCTCATAGGGCACCTTTTTAAAAAAAGTAGCAGTTACCAAAGTAGAGTCGTGAAACAATCCCGTGTTAGATTTAACTCGGTGTTTGCTATAAGCTAGGCATAAGATTAAAGATACAAGGTACTCTAGATAAGTCATTGTTGATGACTCATATCCAGGTTTGACGACATCTGCCATCGTGTTGGAAAGCCATGGCCAAGCATGCGTATCTCGGAGCAACAGCAACTTCAAAAGGTTTGTAAAGTAGGTCTTCTTTACTGTACAAGGCCTTTTGTTTACTTGAAGAAACCGTGTGCCGCTACCCGCACCATCACCTAGAGCCACCATTTCGGCCTTGATTTCGAACAGATTTACCTTTAATTTGCCTTGTTTCCTGCTGCAAAGTAGGCTACCTGCCACTTGGATTTAGCTTTAATTTGCCTTCATAATTTCTACAAATTACGCTAAAAACTGGTCCCTTTGCGTATGGAGCAGCTCGAGCCTCTTCGTCGTCACATGGACGGTATGGAAGATGACGACGATGGACGGGTTCCCGTGCATTTCTTGTGCCCCATCTCTCTGGAGGTCATGGCAGATCCGGTTACCCTCCGCACAGGGATCACGTACGATCGCTCCAGCATCAACACTTGGCTCAGTACCACTGGCCATGACACTTGCCCCGTCACCAATCAGACCCTTGCCAACAAGGACCTGCTGCCCAACCTTGTCCTCCGCATGCTCATTCACAAATGGCACCGCAGCAGCAGCGGCAGCTCCTCCTCCTCCCCCTCTCACAATGTCTTGCCCAACAATCTGCCAGTTAATACGCATTCTTGCTCTCCACCCCCTCGTGATCAACCAGCGCTTCATAAGCTCATACACCAGATCAAGCATGGATCCGGCGGCCCTTCCAGTACAACCCTGCAAGCTCTCCACTCTTTAAAAGTTCTGGTCGCGATTCAGCAAAGCGAAGGTAACACAAACAGGCTCTCACATAATGGTCATCCCAAGCTCCCACGGTTGCAATATTCTTCAGGCACCATCATCACAGCGCTCGTAGAGCTTCTTGATCGTAATACACAAGAAAGGGTAATATGCGAGGAGTCGCTTGAGCTCTTAGAGACGCTGCTGCTGTCCTTTCGGATGCCCACCGTGAAGCAACCAAACACGCCAATCTCATTCCGGCAATCGGCTCGGACTCTCCTTAGCCTCAACAAAACACTCCGCGTCCGCATCCTTTGCAGGCTGTGTGTAGAGAATTAGAGATGTCGCAGTGAAGCTGTTAAGAGCGGTACTGCGATCCCGAAAGTGCTTATCGTGCTCCCACTAGCTTACATTTCCACGCGCACCAAGAAGAAAGCCATGGAGCTTCTCAAGCTCTTCTGCGAGAAACGTCATCCCGGTCCCCAAGTCTTATACTTGCAAGGTACAAGCAAAAGTATAGCGAAGCGAGTCCACACAACGGTTTGCAGACATCATTCAGAAATTTATGTAGAGAAACAGAAGCAAAACTTCTGTAGAGTAGTTGTACAGAATCAAAACAAGCTGCCCATTTCAAGCTTTTTTTTATGCTTTTACATGACATTATGTCGAGTAACCACAATTAGGAACTTAATGTAGAGTAACATAATCATGGTTAGTTGCCAATTAATGTAGAGTAACATAATCATGGTTAGTTTCCAATGGCAATATTCCTTTTGTTATCGTTCATACCAACTCTAGGGTTTAATAGTGGTTATTTACAAAGATTATTTTGAAGCTTTTTCATTTATTTTACATGCTCAAAATGATTAATAGTTATTCATATATTGGAGTTGGTTGTGTAAAGTCCAAGTTTTCAAAATAAGTTTCAAATACCCATTCGCAAAAAGGTGTCCTACCACTTTCTAGTATCCTTATTGTAAATACTAATTTGCAAAAAGGTGTTCTACCACTTTCTAGTATCATTATTCATCAGGGTCTGGGAAAATATTTTTACTGAAAAGGCACTAAATCCTTTTCACAACTCCTTGAGAAGGAAATTATCATATTTGAGAAGGTAGTTTCTATATATATATGATATATATATATATATATATATATAATATCTAAAATTTGTAAAATCTGAAAGGGTTTTTTTTCCTTCTTACAAAAAATTGAGAAGACGTTTCCTCAAGTTGAACAAGATCTAGGCTAAAGACAACCTCTCTTTTCCCAAACCCTTTATTATTGTAAACAAAACTCACAACCCTACAACCCTTTTGTATATCATTAATCATCACTATCGACCCATTTATTTAAACATATCATAATTTAGCATACAAGCTTCATATCATAAGTAAAAAAGTTAAAAAAATCATTGCAACAAATAGCACCACAACATTGAAAGATTCACATCATGATATTTTTAACACCACTTGTGCTTTCCTTAATCAAGAATCATACCATATGAAAAGAAAATGCATGATGCAACTACTTTTCATTAGAATGCCAACCACATAATGTTACTGGCCATAGATTCTAGACTCTTTTCTTCTTTTTCTTCTTCTTATAATTAGAAAGAAGAAGTAAGAATTTGTTTCTTAGATTTATTTTCTTTTGCTCTTTCTTGGGGTTTTTGAATTTTCTCTTTAATTTCTTTTTTAAAGAATAGCGAGGAAAAAAATAAAAAACTTCCTAAGAAATATTATATTTTATTTCATGTTTGTTATTTGGGCTTCTTCTCTACAGTTACAAGCTGACATTCACCCACCACTTAAAGGTAAGAGTCTTCTCTCCTATATAATTTTTACTATGTTGTGGTGGCACCACCCTCGTGTGTATTATGATTTCTTATATATGTGTTTTATTTATTTATTAAAAAGTGTCATAGAACATGCATTATATGTGTGTTTAATTTATTTATTAAATGTCATAGGTCATGCATAGCTTTTATGCTTAAGAGTTTTTATGTAGCATTGACTTTGGCATAAGAACTATGTATAAGAGAACTATTCATGCTCTATGCATAGCTCTATGTATTCATTCTTTTGTGCAAAGCTATATGCAATGCATAAAAGCTAGATGCATAAGAAGCTCTATGATCGTAGAGATTTATTAGAGCTCTAAAGCATAGAACACTAATTCATGGAGCTACCCTAACTGGCATTTGACGTTGTCGCCCCTTGAATGGCATTGAGATCGCTCCTCATGGAATTGGAGATCGTTACCCATGAGTGTATCCTCCTGGGAACCATCTACCAAGGCCAATACCTTGGTATGTTGAAGGGTTATGTTAACATGCGCACCTTGAGGGGTGGCCATGATTAACTATCTATCTAGGTCAAAACCCCCTACACTACAAGGGATTGGGCTCATACCCGCGCTCTTAGCCGCTAAAAATGACTTGTGAAAAAAAGTAGCGGGCCCGTGTATCAGCGCGTGTATTCTCGCGGCCAGAGACATGCGTGTAAAAACGCGTGTACATTGCCTCTCAGACGCGCGTATACACGGGTGTTTAGCCGCGTTTTTTTTTTCAGACGCGTTAATACACGCCAGTATACACGCGTCTTATTCTATTAGACGCGGTTATACACGGGTGTATAGCCGCATCCTGTTCAGTTCCAATGTCCCAGCCGCGTTTTTACTTGCGTCTTTACACGCGTTTCTTTTATTTAGATGCGCTTATACACGCGTTACTGCCAGTGTATACGCGTGTATACACGCGTTATTTTCAGTGTATCCGCGCATATACACGCAAGTTTTAGCAGTTTTGACGCGTTTATACACGCGAACAGAGAGCAAAAAAAAAAATCCAGAGAGTGCTATTTGGTGCCTGAATACTGTTCCAGCATTCCAGCACCCAATAGCACTCTCTGGTTTAGGGTTTTTGGTGCATTAGACCATCCACGAAGAACATATGCACGAGGGAGATTAAGACAAGAACGACATGAATGCATACATTGTCATTACACGATTCAAGACAGCCATGAATGTAATACTATCGATCAATCAATTCAATATTACTATCAAAATTTCATACATGTATACAAGGGAGTCCATATCTCGAAGTAGCCCATGGCTTGAGTTTACAAAAAAATATATACAATCACATCCTAAATATGGAATGTGATACTACAAATCTGAGTACTACTCAGACCCAGATGATGACTCGGTGCTCCCCTCATGCTCAGATGAGCTCGCATCGGTCGGAATGTCCGAGGAGTAGTGCTCACGTCCACCCTCTGCAGCGGCGGCCGGTGGATCATCAGCAGCTTGTGCCTGTTCAAGTAATATATAGTATATAAGTATATATATATATATATATATGCAATTCAATAAACCAAAACCATTCGTTACGAATTTTCAAGTACCTGTCGACCGTATGGTCTCATGGCCAACTCAAACTGCGCGTCCGTAATACGTCCCTCGGCTCTGAAGATGGCCCACGTGTCACGTCTGCTATGCCGGCGAGCATACGCAGTATCGTGGGTTGTGGGCTTCCTCCCCGTAACCCGTCGCTGTATCATAATCAACACAATTTGTAAGATTAAAACAATTCATAGAATCAATGAATTAAGTAAACAATCAAATAAAGTGACAGGATACTTACGAACTCTGCCTCCCATGACTCGACGCCGCCAGATCCGAAATGCGAAGATCCAACGGTCTCCATCTGGATCCGTCGTGCCTCCACATGCTGCCTGCTCTTCACGCCACCCTCTGCTCGTTTCTTTGCCTCCTTCCACTCGCGTTTGTGCGCAGTGGCAGGTTTCTCGGCAGGATAGCCACCCGCAGCTACATTTAGCCGGTCATCGTACGCGAGTTTTTTAAGGTGAGATCTTTTATTACTTAAGATCTCCCTTATTCGCGTCCTTCCCCATACATCCGAGAATGTAGCATGTGGGGGATTGGGGTACCGACTGTGTACAGCCTCTATCACCTCCCCAACTAATCGGCTATTTTGATCTTTAAATTTAATAAAACAATTTCTATATGAGTTTGATACTACCCCACGCATGTATTCCATTACCTCCCTCCCCCTCGCATCCATCACTATCCCGCCCCTATCCGTCACATCATAGCAAACCACTCTCTCCATCTCTCTCATCTCCTCCTCTTCCGAACTGTCTCCTCTAACTCTTCTCCCTCTATCTCCTCTCTCACCCCGTGCCCTACTACCTCCCCCACCTCCCCCACCTCCCCCACCAAAGCACCCGCCGCATCCTCCCCCACTCCCACTCTTCCTACTGCTGCGGGTGGAGTCACGACTGGGGGATTGTCTACGTGACGGTGGCTGTGAGCCCTGACGTGACGGTGGCTCTGAGGGAGCACGTGATGGTGGCTGTGAGGGTGTACGTGAGTGTGTCTGGGACGAGGTATGTCTCCTCGGTGGACGTGGAAGAGGAGAAGCTGCATGCCGTCTCGTCGGACTCGGAGGAATAGACGGCACTGGAGTGCCCTGGATACTCGCGACAGGGGTATAGACACCAGGCAGGGAAGGAGGGGGATGGACATACATATACTCTGTAAGCTCAACCGGACCAGGTTGGCGCCCAAAGTGATTCATCATCTCCATCAACCAATTGCTGTACGCAAATGGATCGGATGAAGAACCTGGAATATCCATAAAGAACCTGCAACAAACATCATCATGTACATCATGGGCTGTCTCTTGACTCACACATTGTCATTACACAAGTCAAATGCCTGCAAACCCTGAAATCTGAAACGCGGCAGTTTTCTGTCTGCAGAAACGCGTGTATACACCCGGCAAAAAACGCGTGTATATACCCGGCAAAAAACGCGTGTATATGCGCGTGGAAAAACTCTGCAGACAGGTTACACGCGCTCCTACACGCGTTCTTACACGCGACCTGCGAAAAAAATTTCTCGAAAAGACCGACCCCCCGACAAAAACAGAATGTCCTTACAAAAGGACCAGCCATTGTCGCCCCTGTCAGGATGCAGCAACCCAATCGTGTGCAAAAAGACAAACCCAAAGAGCAAAGAGCAAAGTAAACAAATCTGACAAAAGAGACAAGGCACAGGACAAAGTGACTCACCTCTGAAAAAGTGAGTCCTCTCTGCTCCTTCTTTGCTCCCTCCTTCTCCCGTGTGTGTGCTCCTTTCTCTGCTCCCTCTTTGCTGTTGGAAGAGGCGAAAACAGGCGCACTGTTGATTTCTAAGTTCAAAATCTATATTTGGGGAAGGCGGGCTATGTTTAGTTTAAATATGCCGCCGCGTTTATGGGTGCGTTTATGTTCGCGTATATAAACGCAGGTATATTCGCGTGTACATGATTGTAGCTGCGTTTATACACGCGTTTTGCAGATATTAGCCGCGTGAATACACGCGTTTTTTAGGAAGTAGCCGCGTTTATACACGCAAATTGTAGGAGATAGCCGCGTGAATACACGCGTTTTTGTGCTTTCATTAAAAATATATAATGAGTTTGTGTTTTCTGATTTGTACACAGGATGTCATCAACCTCTTCAAGCAGTTCTGAGGAAGATGAGACAATGCGTCATCGTAATCGCGATGTGTGGTTGGGACAACGGATCAAATGTATGTGTAATCGATGTCAAGGATGCATTGTACGAGCACGTCGAATTACCTTGAATCATATCTCCATGTATGGAGAATGGAATCAAACAGGTTTGGAGGTGAGTAGATGTAAATTGATGGTATTCAAATGACTCATGGTATCCAAATTAAATTAATAGAGTTGTAACATATAATTTGATAAATTGAAGCAGGATGCAGTACCACACCCTAACATGGTACCCTACGCGCGACGAGAGCACGTAAAGCGTCGACGAGATGATGCTGGAGCTTCGGGATCTAATGTCAGAGATGAGTGGGAAAGGGACGACAATAGCCCTGCACCTCACGAAGTTGTGGAAGAGGAGGTGCTTGATGATATGGTGCGAAATCTTTTTAAGGATGATCCCAAAGGTATGGACGACGATGATATGGAACAAGAGCATCTTTATAAAGCTTCATCGACACCGGTGTTTGAAGGGTACACATTCTCAGTTTTACGTGCTTCCCTTGAACTACTTAATATACAAACAGTTTATGGATGGAGCAATGCAAGTCTTGACGCATTGTTGAAGTAAGCATTCTAACTTATAAATTTGAATTAGTGGTTTAAGGTTTAGGATTTAAGACTAATTATAATTGATGATATTGGATGCAGGCTATTGTCAAATATGCTTCCAAAGGAAAATAGACTGCCCACCTCAAGAGACATAGCGAGGCGCTATGTGACATCTCTTGGAGGACTGGATTATGATAAAATACATGCATGCGTCAATGATTGCATTCTCTTTCGTGGGACGCATAAGGAGGCTCTGACATGTCCCACTTGTGGTGAAGCAAGGTACAGAACAGATATGAAGAGTTTTGATGTACCTCGTAAAGTCTTGCGACACTTTCCTATAATTCCTCGCATCAAACACATGTTCAAGTGCAAATCTATAGCAGAGCTCATGTCATGGCATTCCTCACATCGATCGGATGATGGCATGTGGAGAATTCCCGCAGACACTCCTGCTTGGAAGCATATTGAAGATGAGTGGCCCAGCTTTAAAACAGAGCCCAGAAACTTGAGACTTGGCCTGGGTATGGATGGAGTGAATCCATTTGGTTTCAAAAGCACCGCGTACAGCGTGTGGCCAGTTGTGCTGGTGAATTATAACCTTCCACCATCAATGGCGATCAAGAAGGGACATCTTATGTTATCCCTTCTAATTCCAGGGAAACATAAAGTCAAGCATATGGATGTTTATCTTGAACCACTGATTGATGAGTTGGAGGAACTATGGAGAGGTGTTGCGGTGGTGGACATTAGTAGGCCTCCCTCCTCTCGACACTTCGACTTAAAAGCAGTGTTGATGTGGACAATGCATGACTTTCCAGGATACAGCGATTGTTCTGGTAAGACGTCTAATTACCTCCCTACTCTATTACTATTGGCTATATATATTAATTAGACGGTTTGACTTTATTATTCTAACTTTTATTTATATTTTAACAGGTTTGAAAACATCGGGTAAACATGCATGTCCTGTTTGTGGCCCTTCGTTAGTACATGAGTATGCTGATGGTTTGTGTAAGACTATATTCGATAATCATCATCGATTTCTCCCCTCAGATCATCCTAAATATGTTGCTAGTAAGAGTAACATTCCTCCACAAACACTTCGTGCAAAAGATTGGAAGCGTATTTGGGAGTCTACAACTATTCTTCCTCCAGATGGCATGAACAGGTATAGTGATGTTTTTTCAATCTTGTTTTGTGTAGTCTCTAATTGGATTAAAGGTCACATAGAGCAATCCCTTGTGCAGGTACTCCATTTTTTTCCGGCTGCCATATTGGACCCATCTTAAGATCAACCATCTTCTTGATCCCATGCACATCTTCAAGAATGTGGGATCTGGTATTTGGGAACATATTACTGGTAAACGAGACAATGTTAGCGTACGTGAGGACTTGCGGGTCGCAGGACGTATGCGTCAAGCTTGGCCACGAGAGGTGGGTGGGCACGTTCGTCTTCCGCCTGCACCATGGATTATATCAAAGAAAGAGGAGAAGCAGGTAAAGCAGGCCATCAACACTTTGCGTACTCCCACTGGATGCATGAGATCATTGAAGGGAGCCTTTACAACCACTAAGAAAAGAGGCGTTGAGCAACTATATGGGTTGAAGTCCCACGATTGGCACAAGATGCTTCAAGTAAGTGTTTTCCAAGTCTTGTACGTACGTTGAAATTAAATTTTGTAATGCCATAAACCATAAATGTGCTCTTATGTGCGCAGTTCATACTACCTACTAGCATCGACCATTGTGCGAATAAGAGTTTGAAAAAATGTATTTATAAGATGGGCGAGCTTGTGAGGTATGTAAAACCCATGCTCAGATCACCCTTCATTATACCTTGCAAAATGAACGTGCATGAGGTATAACGTACTATTTATTTATTTTTCAGATATGTTAGTTCCAAAGCAATTGATCCAGCCACGTTGGATGATGCGCGTGTTATGGCAGTGGAGGTGGTTTGTTTGGTAGAGGAGACTTTTCCGCGAACCATTCTCACAAGTCAACTACATCTCATTGTGCATTTAGTGGACGAAATTGCTTTATGTGGTACTGTGCATGCACGTTGGATGTTCTTCCTAGAGCGCTTCATGAAGACCTTAAAAGACTTTGTGAGGCAAAGTGCAAGGCCTGAAGGAAGCATGGCCGAGGGTTGGTTGATACAAGAGTCGCTTGTATATATTTCAGAATTTCTTGGTCAGGTGGACAGCTCTTTGCCACGACTATGGAGCAATGAAGAGGACTTGAGGATGACCTCTATTGTGCCTCAAGGAAAAGGACAGAGTAAAGTAATTGACAGAACGTTGATTGATGATCTCAATTTCACTTGTATCCTTAATAGTGATGTGATGAGCAGATGGGTTACAAGATATGAGGATGCAAAGACAAAAAGGCAAGCAGAAAGAGCTCTCTTTCGGAGGCAACATGGCTCTCGGAAGGCGTACCCTAAGCATCTAGCAACACTTCCGAATGATATCCATGTTGATTGGTTGCATGAGGAAATGGAGAGAGCAGAGAGTGACGAGGGGCTGCATATCACGGCGGAAGAATGGGAGTATGCACGAGGATGCATGTCAAAGGTACATAGAACTAATGTTTTGCATTAGTTGTAAGTGATTTTCTTTTAATATTTATTCACATTGCTTACACAAATATTGTTTCTATTTTGGTCCAGTGCACTATGTTCAATGCTATATGGTGTGAAGGCAAGCATTTTCGAACACAAAGAATTGATGAAAAGAGAAATACACAAGATTGCGGTGTCATTAGTAGCTTTGAGGGAGCTAATGGAAAAATGGATGATTATTGTGGCATAATCCAAGACATATTTAGGCTTGACTTTCGTCGCTTCTTTGTGTATGTTTTGGATGTCAAATGGCAAATGAACGTGGTGGAAAAAGGGCCTGATGCAACGATAAAACGCCATGCAAGTGGATATGTAACTATTGACTCTACAAAGTTCTGGCAAACAAAGAAAGATAGGCTCGTATTGCCACAACAATGTGAGCAGGTATGCATTTTTTTACTAATGTGTTTCATGTACATATATATCTAAGCTCGCGTACCCCTTGACTTTTGATATGCTAATTAATTACTGTACTGTGTGTATTTGAGTAGGTTATCTATCTACCAATGGTGCATGACATCAAATGGTGGTACGTCATCCCTATTGCACCACGTTCCAAAGTGATGTATAATACATTCACTGATATGGAGCATATGGAGGATGTAACAAGCCGCAATGAAGATGACGTCGAACATGCCATTGAAGATGTTGTGATCGATGATCAAGAAATAAGAGATGATCGTGATAATGAGGATGAGCATGCCATTTCTCATGATCATGAGAATGACCCTACCATTGAGGATGATGGTGATGTTGATGAGGATGATCAGGACATCGATACCATTATCAATGGAGTACAGAATATCGATAGTGGAATAAATTTAATCGTAGCCTTACCAATTGATCAAATGGATATTGATGTTGATCGTTTGGCAAGGATGGATCTTATTGAAGATGAGATCGAACCCTAACCAATCCGTCACTGTATGTTCTAAATTGATGACATTTCCATCATCTCATATGCAATATGATTTATTCTTGAATATATTTCATTGTTGTAAATGCATGTAGTGGGATTGTGTAATGATGTATACTGTAATGTACTATGAGATGGTTTAAGGAAAATAGTTTTTAATTTTGTAAAGGAATTCAGTTTTTTTCCAGTTTTTCTCTGCCATGCGTGTATTAATCCGTGTATAGTAGCGTGTATTTATCCGTGTATAATAGCGAGTATTACCCCGTGAATATTATCGTGTATAGGTGCGTGTATTACTGCGTGTATATAGACGCTTTTATACACGCGTTTATTAATGCAAATATACACGCGAATTTAAATGCAAAAATACACGCGCCCGATTCTATTCAAATACAGGCGCGACCATACACGCGTTCGTAATTTATCGCGTGTATGAAACGCGTGTATGGCAGCATTGTCTTGTAGTGCTAGATAGCCACTTTGGGTTTTGTTTCATGAGGCACCCCTTGTGGTGGGTTGATGCGACCATCTACTAAGGTTGTAACCCCCTTGGGAGTCATACAAAGGGAGTTACCTGGCAAACATGGAATGGGGGACTAAGATCCTAGGGACTTCAAGTGATGCCAAAGAATCTTGTGATCAGGAAAGTTGTTAGAGGCACGTGAGGTGGCTAGAAGCCACAATATTGTTGACATGAACATATGAGAAAGTGGTTGGATCCAACTCTGGATACAACTCCCAGACCATGATGAATATTCAAAGTCTTTAAGATAGGTGAAATTTATGTCTATAAAAGATTGTTTGAATTGGGTGAAAGCAAGGTAGGTGGAGCCAAAAGCTATGTCCTTGGCACTATTTTTACACTGATTGTTTTGGTGATTTACGGTACTTAGACTATACATCCACATAAGGTAATGTGTTTTGAGGATCTCTTATACCTTCAAATAAATAGAAACACTATAATAACTCTTAAAGCAAGGAAAGGTGGACCAACTTCAAGATGTTTTCTAAAATATAAAAAAGCTGTGCAAGTGGTCCACCTTACCTTGCCTTCACCCAATTAAAAAGGATTCTTTCTAAATTAAACAGGTGTGTGCAAAATCTTTATGTTGGTGTTTGTGTGTGAAAACAAAAAGTGATTTCAAAATTACGAGTGGGTATGTTCTGACCAAATTTCACCCAAGAAGGTGTTGGATGGGGCTAGGCAGGCTTGGTTAAAGATTACCTAAAAAGGAACAACAAGACCATATATATCCTAACTAGAGGAATCATTTATTTTTCTTGACTAGTGAAATTCCCCAAGCTGCTTTGAAGAGTCGCTTGGGTTAGTCACTCACCTAGGATATTGTCAAGGTGAGGCTCCCAAGTGAATATTCTCTGTTGGTGTTTGTGTGTGAAAACAAAAAGTGATTTCAATTATGAGTGGGTAAGTTTCGACCAAATTTCTAATCCAAAGTGGTTGGGTGGGTGGTTGGGTGGTTGGCTAGACCTAAGGTGCTGGATGGGGCTAGGCTTGGTTAAGGATTACCTAAAAAGGAACAACAAGACCATATTTATCCTAATTAGAGGAATCATTTGTGAAATTAGAGGAATCATTTACTTTTCTCAACTAGTGAAATTCCCCAAGGCACTTTGAAGAGTCGCTTGGGTTAAGTCACTCACCTGGGATATTGTCAAGGTGAGGCCCCTAAGTGAATATTCTCTACCCAAGATAAGATTTTTGTTTGTGGAATTATAAAATAGAAATATTCTCATTGTCAAGGTGTAGGCCCCCAAGTGAATATTCTCTACCCAAGATAAGATTTTCGTTGTCAAATTATAAAATATAAATATGGGGTAGGGGTCACCTAGTATCAGGGCATGGTTTCTTTAAGATGCTTCATTAATAACATAAAAGCAAGATTTTTAGGCCCTAACTAATAAGGTCTTAGCCAAAACAATATGTTCATGAAACAAGGTAATTTTGTCAAAAATGATTATTCCAAGTTATGCTAATAGTTGGATCAAACCTAGATGCTATCTTGGTCATTTTCTAGGAAATTATTAGAAAATATTAATAAAGATCAGGTTCACAAGAGGTCAGTAGCTCAATTTTCATGGTGATAAGGTTATTTGTATTATAAAGGTAAAAAATAAGAGGTTGCCAATCACATAAGGATGAATCAATTGTCTCTACTACCCATAGAGGTGGCTCAAATATCCTCACATGCTGAGGTAGTCACATTGTGAATTTTTCTTGTATCTTTTGGATGTAAATGCAAGGTACTCATATGACCATTAATTGGGAAATCAAGAATGTGAATACCCCCAAGGGGAAAGGAAATGGTTATAGGATGGAGTAAAGGTTAAGGACTTGTATTGTTTCAAATGATGGAACTCTAGAATTGATGGAAACAAAAAAATAATGCTTGGTGTGTTTTGATAAGAAACTATGCAATGACTCTGCTCACATGATGCACAACTAAAAATAGAACCTTAGATGTGTGTTTGAAATATAACATTGGATGTGTGTCAACAAGGCCTATTGTGTCAACAAGGCCTATTGTGCTAAAAATAAACCTTAGAAGTGTGTCCAAGAGGCCTACTAGGCTAAAATATAAGCTTTGATGTGTGCCACTACAAGACAATGCTGCCATACACGCGTTTCATACACGCGATAAATTACGAGCGCGTGTATGGTCGCGCTTGTATTTGAATAGAATCGGGCGCGTGTATTTTAGCATTTAAGTTCGCGTGTATATTTGCATTTATCAACGCATGTATAAACGCGTTTATATACACGCAGTAATACACGCATCTATACACGCTAATATTCACGGATTAATACACGCTATTATACACGGATTAATACACACCACTATACACGGATTAATACACGCATGGCAGAGAAAAACTGAAGAAATACATGCATTTACAACAATGAAATATATTCAAAAATAAATCATGCATATGAGATGATAGAAATGTCATCAATTTAGAACGTACAGTGACGGATTGGTTAGGGTTCGATCTCATCTTCAATAAGATCCATCCTTGCCAAACGATCAACATCAATATCCATTTGATCAATTTGTAAGGCTACGATTAAATTTATTCCACTATCGATATTCTGTACTCCATTGATAATGGTATCGATGTCCTGATCATCCTCATCAACATCACCATCATCCTCAATGGTAGGGTCATTCTCATGATCATGAGAAATGGCATGCTCATCCTCATTATCATGACATCTCTTATTTCTTGATCATCGATCACAACATCTTCAATGGCATGTTCGACATCATCTTCATTGCGGCTTGTTACATCCTCCATATGCTCCATATCAGTGAATGTATTATACATCACTTTGGAACGTGGTGCAATAGGGATGACGTACCACCATTTAATGTCATGCACCATTGGTAGATAGATAACCTACTCAAATACACATCGTACATTAATTAATTAGCATATCAAAAGTCAAGGGGTACGCGAGCTTAGATATATATGTACATGAAACACATTAGTAAAAAAATGCATACCTGCTCACATTGTTGTGGCAATACGAGCCTATCTTTCTTTGTTTGCTAGAACTTTGTAGAGTCAATAGTTACATATCCACTTGCATGGCGTTTTATCGTTGCATCAGGCCCTTTTTCCACCACGTTCATTTGCCATTTGACATCCAAAACATACACAAAGAAGCGACGAAAGTCAAGCCTAAATATGTCTTGGATTATGCCACAATAATCATCCATTTTTCCATTAGCTCCCTCAAAGCTACTAATGACACCGCAATCTTGTGTATTTCTCTTTTCATCAATTCTTTGTGTTCGAAAATGCTTGCCTTCACACCATATAGCATTGAACATAGTGCACTGGACCAAAATAGAAGCAATATTTGTGTAAGCAATGTGAATAAATATTAAAAGCAAATCACTTACAACTAATGCAAAACATTAGTTCTATGTACCTTTGACATGCATCCTCGTACATACTCCCATTCTTCCACCGTGATATGCAGCCCCTCGTCGCTCTTTGCTCTCTCCATTTCCTCATGCAACCAATCAACATGGATATCATTCGGAAGTGTTGCTAGATGCTTAGGGTACGCCTTCCGAGAGCCATGTTGCCTCCGAAAGAGAGCTCTTTCTGCTTGCCTTTTTGTCTTTGCATCCTCATATCTTGTAACCCATCTGCTCATCACATCACTATTAAGGATACAAGTGAAATTGAGATCATCAATCAATGTTCTGTCAATTACTTTACTCTGTCCTTTTCCTTGAGGCACAATAGAGGTCATCCTCAAGTCCTCTTCATTGCTCCATAGTTGTGGCAAAGAGCTGTCCACCTGACCAAGAAATTCTGAAATATATACAAGAGACTCTTGTATCAACCAACCCTCGGCCATGCTTCCTTCAGGCCTTGCACTTTGCCTCACAAAGTCTTTTAAGGTCTTCATGAAGCGCTCTAGGAAGAACATCCAACGTGCATGCACAGTACCACATAAAGCGATTTCGTCCACTAAATGCACAATGAGATGTAGTTGACTTGTGAGAATGGTTCGTGAAAAAGTCTCCTCTACCAAACAAACCACCTCCACTACCATAACACGCGCATCATCCAACGTGGCTGGATCAATTGCTTTGGAACTAAGATATCTGAAAAATAAATAAATAGTACGTTATACCTCATGCACGTTCATTTTGCAAGGTATAATGAAGGGTGATCTGACATACCTCACAAGCTCGCCCATCTTATAAATACATTTTTTAAAACTCTTATTTGCACAATGGTCGATGCTAGTAGGTAGTATGAACTGCGCACATAAGAGCACATGTATGTATGGTTTATGGCATTACAAAATTTAATTTCAACGTACGTACAAGACTTGGAAAACACTTACTTGAAGCATCTTGTGCCAATCGTGGGACTTCAACCCATATAGTTGCTCAACGCCTCTTTTCTTAGTGGTTGTAAAGGCTCCCTTCAATGATCTCATGCATCCAGTGGGAGTACGCAAAGTGGTGATGGCCTGCTTTACCTGCTTCTCCTCTTTCTTTGATATAATCCATGGTGCAGGCGGAAGACGAACGTGCCCACCCACCTCTCGTGGCCAAGCTTGACGCATACGTCCTGCGACCCGCAAGTCCTCACGTACGCTAACATTGTCTCGTTTACCAATAAGTTCCCAAATACCAGATCCCACATTCTTGAAGATGTGCATGGGATCAAGAAGATGGTTGATCTTAAGATGGGTCCAATATGGCAGCCGAAAAAAAATGGAGTACCTACACAAGGGATTGCTCTATGTGACCTTTAATCCAATTAGAGACTACACAAAACAAGATTGAAAAAACATTACTATACCTGTTCATGCCATCTGGAGGAAGAATAGTTGTAGACTCCCAAATACGCTTCCAATCTTTTGCACGAAGTGTTTGTGGAGGAATGTTACTCTTACTAGCAACATATTTAGGATGATCTGAGGGGAGAAATCGATGATGATTATCGAATATAGTCTTACACAAACCGTCAGCATACTCATGTACTAACGAAGGGCCACAAACAGGACATGCATGTTTACCCGATGTTTTCAAACCTGTTAAAATATAAATAAAAGTTAGAATAATAAAGTCAATATGTATAATTAATATATATAGCCAATAGTAATAGAGTAGGGAGGTAATTAGAATTCTTACCAGAACAATCGCTGTATCCTGGAAAGTCATGCATTGTCCACATCAACACTGCTTTTAAGTCGAAGTGTCAAGAGGAGGGAGGCCTACTAATGTCCACCACCGCAACACCTCTCCATAGTTCCTCCAACTCATCAATCAATGGTTCAAGATAAACATCCATATGCTTGACTTTATGCGGTGCTTTTGAAACCAAATGGATTCACTCCATCCATACCTAGGCCAAGTCTCAAGTTTCTGGGCTCTGTTTTAAAGCTGGGCCACTCATCTTCAATATGCTTCCAAGCAAGAGTGTCTGCGGGAATTCTCCACATGCCATCATCCGATCGATGTGAGGAATGCCATGACATGAGCTCTGCTATGGATTTGCACTTGAACATGTGTTTGATGCGAGGAATTATAGGAAAGTGTCGCAAGACTTTACGAGGTACATCAAAACTCTTCATATCTGTTCTATACCTTGCTTCACCACAAGTGGGACAATGTAGAGCCTCCTTATGCGTCCCACGAAAGAGAATGCAATCATTGACGCATGCATGTATGCGATCATAATCCAGTCCTCCAAGAGATGTCACATAGCGCCTCGCTATGTCTCTTGAGATGGGTAGTCTATTTTCCTTTGGAAGCATGTTTGATAATAGCCTGCATCCAATATCATCAATTATAATTAGTCTTAAATCCTAAACCTTAAACCACTAATTCAAATTTGTAAGTTAGAATGCTTACTTCAATAATGCGTCAAGACTTGCATTGCTCCATCCATAAACTGTTTGTATATTGAGTAGTTCAAGTGAAGCACGTAAAACAGAGAATGTGCACCCTTCAAACACCGGTGTCGATGAAGCCTTTTAAAGATGCTCTTGTTCCATATCATCGTCGTCCATACCTTTGGGATCATCCTTAAAAAGATTCCGCACCATATCATCAAGCACCTCCTCTTCCACAACTTCGTGGGGTGCAGGGCTATTGTCATCCCTTTCCCACTCATCTCTGACAATAGATCCCGAAGCTCCAGCATCATCTCGTCGACGCTTTGCGTGCTCTCGTCACGCGTAGGGTACCATGTTAGGGTGTGGTACTGCATCCTGCTTCAATTAGAGTTTATATATTACAACTCTATTAATTTAATTTGGATACCATGAGTCATTTGAATACCATCAATTTACATCTACTCACCTCTAAACCTGTTTGATTCCATACATGGAGATGTGATTCAAGGTAATTCGACGTGCTCATACAATGCATCCTTGACATCGATTACACATACATTTGATTCGTTGTCCCAACCACACATCGCGATTACGATGAGGCATTGTCTCATCTTCCCCAGAACTGCTTGAAGAGGTTGATGACATCCTATGTAGAAACCAGAAAACACAAAATCATAATATGTTTTTAATGAAAGTATAAAAATCGCGTGTATTAACGTGGCTATTTCCTAAAAATTGCGTGTATTAACGCGGCTATTTCCTAAAAATCGCGTGTATTAACGCGGGTAATTCCTGCAAAACGCGTGTATAAACGCAGCTAAAATATCATACACGCGAATATACACGCGATTATAAACGCGACGGTCTGTTTAAACTAAAAATAGCCCGCCTTCCCCAAATATAGATTTTGAACTAACATATCAACACTGCTTTCGTTTTCGCCTCTTCCAACAGTAACGAAACCTAAGTGCAAGGAGGGAGCAGAGAAGGAGCACACACGGGAGGAAACCGAGCAAGAAAGAAGACTCACTTTTCAGAGGTGAGTCAGTTTGTCCTGTGCCTTGTCTCTTTCCTCAGATTTGTTTATGCTATTTGCTCTTTGCTTTTTGGGTTTGTCTCCGTCCTTTTGCTTCTGTGCACACGATTGGGTGAATGATTCTGACAGGGGCGACAATGGTCCTTTTATAAGGACACTTTGTCTTTGTCGGAGGTCGGTCCTTTTGAAATTTTTTTTTCGCAAGTCACGTGTAGAAACGCGTGTACTCTGTCTACAGAGTCTGTTCATGCGGATATACACGCGTTTCTGGACGGGTGTATACACGCATTTTTGACGGGTGTATACACGCGTTTCTGCACGGGTGTATACACGAGACTGCGTTTCAGAATTCATGATTTGCAAGCAACACAACTGACTTGAATGATGATATTTGTGTGACTCAAGAGACAGCCCATGATGTACATGAAGATGTTTGTTGCAGGTTCTTTATGGATATTCCAGGTTCTTCATCCGATCCATTTGCATACAGCAATTGGCTGATGGAGATGCTGAATCATTTTGGGCACCATCCTGGTCCAGTTGAGCTTACAGAGTATATGTATGCCCATCCCCCTCCTTCCCTGCCTGGTGTCTATACCCCTACCGTGAGTATCCAGGGCACTCCAGTGCCGTCTATTCCTCCGAGTCCGACGAGACGGCATGCAGCTTCTCCTCTTCCACGTCCACCGAGGAGACATACCTCGTCCCAGACACACTCACGTACACCCTCACAGCCACCATCACGTGCTCCCTCAGAGCCACCGTCACGTCAGGGCTCACAGCCACCGTCACGTAGACAATCCCCCAGTCGTGACTCCACCCGCAGCAGTAGGAAGAGTGGGAGTGGAGGATGCGGCGGGTGCTTTGGTGGGGGAGGTGGGGGAGGTGGGGGAGGTAGTAGGGCACGCGGTGAGAGAGGAGATAGAGGGAGAAGAGTTAGAGGAGACAGTTCGGAAGAGGAGGAGATGAGAGAGATGGAGAGAGTAGTCTGCTATGATGTGACGGATAGGGGCGGGATAGTGATGGATGCGAGGGGGAGGGAGGTAATGGAGTACATGCGTGGGGTAGTATCAAACTCATATAGAAATTATTTTATTAAATTTAAAGATCAAAATAGCCGATTAGTTGGGGAGGTGATAGAGGTTGTACATAGTCGGTACCCCAATCCCCCACATGCTACATTCTCGGATGTATGGGGAAGGACGCGAATAAGGGAGATCTTAAGTAATAAAAGATCTCACCTTAAAAAACTCGCGTACGATGACCGGCTAAATGTAGCTGCGGGTGGCTATCCTGCCGAGAAACCTGCCACCAATGCGCACAAACGCGAGTGGAAGGAGGCAAAGAAACGAGCAGAGGGTGGCGTGAAGAGCAGGCAGCATGTGGAGGCACGACGGATCCAGATGGAGACCATTGGATCTTCGCATTTCGGATCTGGCGGCATCGAGTCATGGGAGGCAGAGTTCGTAAGTATCTTGCCACTTTATTTGATTGTTTACTTAATTCATTGATTCTATGATTGTTTTAATCTTACAAATTGTGTTGATTATGATACAGCGACGGGTTACGGGGAGGAAGCCCACAACCCACGATACTGCGTATGCTCGCCGGCATAGCAGACGTGACATGTGGGCCATCTTCAGAGCCGAGGGACGTATTACGGACGCGTAATTTGAGATGGCCATGAGACCATACGGTCGACAGGTACTTGAAAATTCTAAACGAATGATTTTGGTTTATTGAATTACATATATATATACTTATATACTATATATTACTTGAACAGGCACAAGCTGCTGATGATCCACCCGCCGCCACTGCAGAGGGTGGACGTGAGCACTACTCATCGGACATTCCGACCGATGTGAGCTCATCTGAGCATGGAGGGAGCATCGAGTCATCATCTGGGTCTGAGTAGTACTCAGACTTATAGTATCACATTCCATATTGAGGATGTGGTTGTATATATTTTTTTGTAAACTGAAGCCATGGGCTACTTCGAGATATGGACTCCCTTGTATACATGTATGAAATTTTGATAGTAATATTGAATCGTGAATCGATAGTATTACATTCATGTCTATCTTGAATCGTGTATTGACAATGTATGCATTCATGTCGTTCTTGTCTTAATCTCCCTCGTGCATATGTTCTTCGTGGATGGTCTAATGCACAAAAAAAAAATCGAGAGAGTGTTATTGGGTGCTGGAATGCTGGAACAGTATTCAGGCACCAAATAGCACTCTCTGGATTTTTTTTTTGCTCTCTGTTCGCGTGTATAAACGTGTCAGAACTGCTAAAACTCGCGTGTATATACGCGGATAATCTGTAAAATACGCGTGTATTAATGCGTCAAAACTGACAATTACGCGTGTATAAGCGCATCTAAATTAAAGAAACGCGTGTATAGACGCAGGTATCAACGCGTCTGAGTACATCTAAACTGAACAGAATGCGGCTATACATCCGTGTATAAGCGCGTCTAAATTAAAGAAAGGCGTATATAGCCACATGTATGAACGCGTCTGTGAAAAGAACGCGGCTATACACCCGTGTATAAGCGCGTCTGAGAGGTCCTATACACGCGCTTTTACACGCATGTCTGTGGCCGCGATGATACACGCGCTGGTACACGGGCTCGCTACTTTTTTTCACAAGTCATTTTTAGCGGCTAGGAGCGCGGGTATAAGCCCGATCCCTTGTAGTGTGCGGGAGGGCTACTAGGCTAAAAATAGAACCTCAAAAGTATTATAACCAAGATAATTCAATAATTTTGAAAATTATGATAGGTGATTCTTCATACCCCAGATGCAATAATCCCTGAAGAATATGGGACAAACTATGATAGGTATTTGATTATCATTTAAGTTTTAAAGACCTCCACTCACAAAACCCTAAAAGAGAACACACAAGGTGAGAGGCTGAAAATCTTCTTCTTCTTCACACAACACTCAACACACCATATACAAAGATAAGAGTACACACAATATGAAAAGGTACTCAACCAAATACATACTAGGGTTCTCTATAGTGTGAATCCAACTAAAATGAGCTGGCGCTATAACTATGCCAGTCTCTAGAATGGCTGTCACACAGCTTGTCATCCCACTGGCTGCATATCACCCATGATCTCACCAACCATACCAGTGGTGTAAGTGTGGGGCCTATTCCCCAGGCAGGTCATCAGTGTCCACCACCTCACTAGATGGGCTCGATATCTCAACACTCCCCCTCAAGCTCAACTCCATCTCATGTACACCAAGCAAAGCCCTGAATCTGCGGAGCTTCTCTGTACACCCAATGCTTTGGTGAAGATGTTAGCGACCTGATCTTGTGTGCTGACATAAACAAGGTCAACGTCTCCTCCTGCCAAAACCTTCTCTCTGACAAAATGGTAGTGGACCTCTATATGCTTCGTGCGAGCATGAAAAACTAGTTTCCTATGGCCAGCTGTACACTACTAATGTTGTCACAAAAAATAACAACTTGTCTATCCACTGATAGACCCAAATATGCAAGTAGCTTTCTCAACCAAGCTACCTCACATGCTGCCATAGCAGCACCTCTGTACTCGGCCTCTGTTGTACTGGTGGATAGAGCAACCATAGGCTACTTCTTGCTGCTCCATCACAGTAGCACTTCCCAAAGAAAACATGAAGCCACTAGTAGATCTTCTATCTGAGATACTACCAGCCCAATTAGCATATGTATGTACCCATGTACACATATCTTTGTCCCAGTTTCATAAAATAGTCCACAATGCAAAGTAGACCTCACATACCTCAGTATGCATCTCAATGCATCCAAATGCATCTTCCGAGGAACCTGCATAAACGACTCACCAACCCAACAGCATAGCTCAAATCTGGCATGGTGATCGTCATGTAGATCAAGCTTCCTACTATGCACCTATACATAGTAGGATCTTCCAAAATCTCTCCTGAATCTGCACTCAACTTGCTATTATGATCCATGGCACTGAGATAGGCTTACAGCAAATCATACCTGAAAAGATGCAGGGGAGAAGAGAGCTTGAGCTCTTGCAAGCACACACACACTCACAAAACCCTAAAAGAGAACACACAAAGTGAGAGACTGAAAATCTTCTTCTTCTTCACTACACTCAACACACCATATACAAAGATAAGAGTACACACAATATGAAAAGGTACTCAACCAAATACATACTAGGGTTCTCTATAGTGTGAACCCAACTAAATGAGCTGGCACTATAACTATGCAAGACTCTAGAATGGCTGTCACACAGCCTGTCATCCCACTGGCCGCATATCACCCATGATCTCATCAACCATGCCAGTGGTGTAAGTGTGGGGCCTATCCCCCAGCAGGCAGGTCATCAGTGTCCACCTCCTCACTAGATGGGCTCGATATCTCAACACTCCCCCCCTCGAGCTCAACTCCATCTCATGTACACCAAGCAAAGCCTTGAATCTGCGGAGCTTCTCTGTACACCCAATGCTTTGGTGAAGATGTTAGCGACCTGATCTTGTGTGCTGACATAAACAAGGTCAACGTCTCCTGCCAAAACCTTCTCTCTGACAAAATGGTAGTGGACCTCTATATGCTTCGTGCGAGCATGAAAAACTGGGTTCTTGTGGCCAACTGTATACTGCTAATGTTGTCACAGAAAATGACAACTTGTCTATCCACTGATAGACCCAAATCTGCAAGTAGCTTTCTCAACTAAGCTACCTCACATGCTGCCATAGCAACACCTCCTGTACTCGGTCTCTATACTGGATAGAGCAACCGTAGGCTACTTCTTACTGCTCCAAGTCACAGCAGCACTTCCCAAAGAAGACATGAAGCCACTAGTAGATCTTCTATCTGAGATACTACTAGCCTAATCAGCATCTGTGTACCCATGTACACATATCTCTATCCTAGTTTCATAAAATAGTCCACAATGCAAAGTAGAACTTACGTACCTCAATATGCATCTCAATGCATCCAAATGTGGCTTCCGAGGAACCTACATAAACTGACTCACCGACCCAACAACATAGCTCAAATCTGGCCTGGTGATCGTCATGTAGATCAAGCTTCCTACTATGCGCCTATACATAGTAGGATCCTCCAAAATCTCTCCTGAATCTACGCTCAACTTGCCATTCTGATCCAATGGCACTGAGATAGGCTTACAGCCTGTCATACCATACTTGGACAACATGTCCAAGCCATACTGTCTTTGCAGTAATCCAATATCATGTGGTGACCTAATCACCTCAATGCCCAAGAAATATCTGAGCTCCCCCAGATCCTTCATCTCAAACTTTTGTCTAAGCAAGATCTTTACACCAAAGATCTCTGCATCATGGTCCCCCGTAATGATCAGGTCATCTACATAGATGACAACAATCACAACCCCTCTATCACTGTGTCTCACATACAGCAAGAAATCTCCATTGGCTACATGAAAGCCAATAGTGACAAGATATTCAGAAATCTTGTCATACCATGCTCTTGGTGCTTATTTTAAGCCATACAAGGCTTTCTTCAACCTGCAAACATGCTCGGGGTGACTCACATCCTCATAACCAGGTGGTTGCAACATATACACCTCTTCTTATAAATTCCCATGCAAGATTGCATTCTTTACATCCATCTAATGTAAAGACCATTGCTTTGATGCAGCCCTTGCTATCACAACCCTCATTGCTTTGATGCAGCCCTTGCTATCACAACCCTCATTGTTGCCATCTTGGCAACTGGGCTGAAAGTTTCCTCTCATAATCAATGCCATATGTCTGCGCATATCCTTTGGCTACCAATCTAGCCTTGTACTGCTTATGCTTCCATCACTGTTATGTTTTACTTTGTACACCCACTTGCATCTAATGGCTTTCTTGCCTTCAGGCAATTGCACTTAATCCCAAGTTTCATTTCCATATAGTGCATCCATCTCCTCATCCATAGCTTTCTCCCAACACACATTTCCAATAGCCTCATCAATGCATGTGGGCTCTATAACCTGCACAACTTTTGCCATGTATGCATAGTGATGTGCCACATAACCATCATAGGTAAACCTCTGCACAAGATTCTTCACTCTCCCAGATCTTTGTAGCTTTGCATTCATGGCTTCCATAGCCTTCTTTTACACACCAGGTGTTCTCATAGCTGGTACTTTTTACCATTCAAAGCGTAAGCTTTTGAAGAAATCATTGGAAGAGCATCCCTTATCCTTGAAAGGCCATTGCCTAGCTTTGACTCTCCATCAACATGAGAATGCGCTGCAAAAATGTTAGGCATACTAACGGGCTCAACCACTTTCTCTTTGCCTTTATGTGATGTACTAATCACATTTGCAGGATTGGTATTATGACGTAGCCTGCCACTCCATGGTCTATCAACTGAACCACTAGATGAGGACTCTCCTGGTCCACTCAAAGACTGTGATTGCTGACTTGCATTCTGTGCAACCACATTTCCACTCACATTAGTCCAAACAGCGTCTTTTTCACCAGCATACCAGCTATTCATCTCATCAAAAGAAACATCCCTGCTTACCCTCAACTCACGTGTGGCAGGATTATAACACCTCTATCCCTTTTGCTCAAGCGAATATCCAATTAACACACATTTTTCAGATTTTGGATCTAGCTTAGTTCTCAGCTCATCTGGCACATACACATATGCAATGCATTCAAAGACTTTCAAATGAGACAAATCAGGTTTTCTGCCAGTAAACCTCTCCTTTGGAGTTACATCATGTATGGATGTAGTAGGAGTTCTGCTCATGATGTAAACTGCTGTAGACATAGCCTCAGCCCAATAGCTATGCGGCATATTCTTCTCTTCCATCAATACTCGTGCAATCTCAGCAATGTGCCTATTTTTTCGCTCAGCAACTCTATTTTGCTGCAAAGTGTATCTGCATGTAAATAGTCTCCAAATACCATTTTTCTTCGAAAATTCAGAGAACTCATTGGAGAAGTGCTCTCCCCCTCCATTTGACCTTAGGCACTTTACATATTTCCCTGTTTGCTTTTCAACCATAACTCTGAAATTCTGAAAGTGAGTGAACACCTCACCTATGAGGTCCCTTTGCCCCCTCTGCGCACCCGGACTCCTAATAGCTGATAGCGAAAGCAGCCTCGTCATGCATGGGGTAGGGTTTCTCACTCGGGGCCTCGCCCACAAATGTCCGGGGGCATGAGGCTAGGCTTGTGGTCACTCCAAAAACTGAAACTGGGAAAATTTCCCATGCTCGAAAAGCGGGGACGATTCCACCTTTTTGAATTTTCTTAACGAGTTTTTCCTCCACTTGAATGAACCAGATAGAAGGAAACTATCACCGATATAATTTGATCATCTGAGCAATTCAACGCTTTTTTCCTAATCAAGATCAGGCACAACCGTTTTATTAGGGAATTAACTAACTGCTTGAATCCTAGCGTAATCCTACGATTTTTCTGTTTGATTATTAAAACTCCACTGATTCCAGCCTAACCCCATCCGGCCCATGGGTTAGCACAAGTACTCACCCACCCATAATTGAATGCCTTTCTTAACTTTAGCTTTAGAAAACAGATATGCGCACACTCCTCTTTAAAAATTTAATATAAAAATAATCCATTGACAAAACAGATATGGTTGCAGATTTTATAACTCAAAATTTCCAGTCTAATCCCTTGTTTCACAAAAACAGTACCACTTTGGACTCTCCGTTGGGACCAACTTGTCAGCACAACGAGATCCAGTAACAGATTACAAGTGTCATTCTGTCAACATACATATATATATATCTTCCACCGTCGACATACACATGGGTGTCCTAAGCATCGCGAGCCCGTGCATTGCCTGGTCAGAACCCTCCAGGATCCTCCTTAGGTGTCCTCGCACTTCACTCAGGGACCGCTTCTTCGGCCCTCGCCCATCGTACCGGAAGCACACCATTTTTCACCATACCGGTGGCGGGGAGTGTTCAAGGGACAGCTCAACCTGCCCAGGTCTTGACCTGCCCAGGTCTTGACCATTTTTCACTCATATTGTTGCTGCTGCTGCTGGCCATAATTTTGATTACCTGTTCGGCCACCTCCTTGGCCGCGTCCATGGCCTCCTCTACCTCGTCCTCTTCCTGAACTTGTGTAGAAGGCATGTTGGTCTGAACTGTTTTTGTTTTGTGAAGACTGTTGGTCTTCACCCAAGCTCTTCTCTTCTATAATCAATATAGACACCAAATCTGTACAATTGGGAATATTTTCTCGAGTCTGAATAGACGTCTTGAACGCCTTGTATTGTGGCCCGAGACCACGTAGATAGACTTCCACCTTGTCATCATCATCTCTACTGAAACGCCAATAGATGTAAGGGATTCCACAATACGCTTTATCTTCAATGCATAGTCATTTACAGACATACTCTTTTTCTCCATAGTATGAAGTTCATTCTTCAACTGTTTCTTTCGTGCCTTGGTATTCGTTTCATAGAGTTTTACCAAGGTGTCCCATGTCTCCTTGGGGGACTTGGCATCCTGAATGTGCCCAATCATGGTGTCTTGTATACTGATAGAGCTAATACATAACTTTTTTGGCTCCTTGGTTCCAATCCTTGAACTCTTTCACATCTGTAGTAGTCAGATTGATCTCCGGTATCTCCGGTGCCTCTTCATGCTCACTTTCTATGTAGTCCCAATAACCCTTTCCCATCAGGAAATTCGTCAACCTGAACCTCCAAGCATGGAAGTTGTTCTTATCAAGCTTCTCAGCAACAATCTGGTTTATGCCATCATTTGACATCTTGTCAGACACACAAATTTACCAGAAACAGCACTCTGGTTTGTTCTGCGCACAAACTACTGTATTTTTTATAGCGGTACTGTAGTGCACTCAAATATCACAAACAACCAGTGACCTCAATGTGTATACATACACCCAATGGCAACTATTGACCTCCTTGCAGCACACATAATATCTGCACAACCAATCTGTCTTCTTGCAGTTCTTAAAACAGAGTTCTGTAGAGAATCGATGACTTGCCCGCAGTGTTCGAAATCGCCTACTTTCTGAAAAATGGAGGTCCTAACACGCCCGAAACGCTTTTTCGGCCTAAAAATGTCATCTGATAGGATAGTATAGTTGCCCTATAGCTTTACTCCCACGAAAAAACTCCTTAATTAGAGATCATTTCCCGATGCCTCTCATAGAGCTCCTGACAAGGGTGTAGTCACCAACTCAAATAGGGAAGAGTAGTTGAAGCTCTTCCCCTCGTACCGCTTCCTGTGCTTCTCTTGCTTGCAACCCAGTCCTTAAGCATGAACTAGATTGTGATACCATGAAAAGATGCAGGGGAGAAGAGAGCTTGAGCTCTCTTCTCCCCTGCATGAACCAGGCTCTGATACCATAAAAGATGCAGGGGAGAAAGCTTGAGCTCTTGCAAGCACACACACACTCACAAAACCCTAAAAGAGAACACACAAAGTGAGAGGCTGAAAATCTTCTTCTTCTCCACCACCACACTCAACACACCATATACAAAGATAAGAGTACACACAATATGAAAAGGTACTCAACCAAATACATACTAGGGTTCTCTATAGTGTGAACCCAACTAAATGAGCTGGCGCTATAACTATGCCAATCTCTAGAATGGCTGTCACACAGCCTGTCATCCCACTGGCCGCGTATCACCCATGATCTCACCAACCATGCCAGTGGTGTAAGTGTTGGGCCTATCCCCCAGGGGGGTCATCAGTGTCCACTGCCTCATTAGATGAGCTCGATATCTCAACAATACCATACTTGGACAAGATGTCCAAGCCATACTGTCTTTGCAATAATCCAATACCATGTGGTGACCTAATCACCTCAATGTCCAAGAAATATCTGAGCTCCCCCAGATCCTTCATCTCAAACTTCTGTCTAAGCAAGATCTTTACATCAAAGATCTCTGCATCATGGTCTCCCGTAATGATCAGGTCATCTACATAGATGACAACAAGCACAACCCTTCTATTACTGTGTCTCACATACAATGAAAAATCTCCATTAACTACATGAAAGCCAATAGTGACAAGATATTCAGAAATCTAGTCAGACCATGCTCTTGGTGCTTGTTTTAAGCCATACAAGGATTTCTTCAACCTACAAACATGCTCGGGGTGACTCACATCCTCATAACCAGGTGGGTGCAACATATACACCTCTTCCTACAAATCCCCATGGAAGAATGCATTCTTTACATCCATCTAATGTAAAGACCATTGCTTTGACGTAGCCACTGCTATCACAACTCTCACTGTTGCCATCTTGGCAACTGGGCTGAAATTTTCCTCATAATCAATGCCATATGTCTACACATATCCTTTGTCTACCAATCTAGCCTTGTACCCGCTTATGCTTCCATTACTGTTATGTTTTACTTTGTACACCCACTTACATCCAATGGCTTTCTTGCCTTTAGGCAATTGCACTAAATCCCAAGTCTCATTTCCATATAGTGCATCCATCTCCTCATCCATAGCTTTCTCCCAACACACATTTCCAATAGTCTCATCAATGCATGTGGGCTCTACAACCTGCACAACTTTTGCCATGTATGCATAGTGATGTGCCACATAACCATCATAGGTAAACCTCTGCATAGGATTCTTCACTCTCCCAGATCTTCGCAGTTTTGCATTCATGGCTTCCATAGCCTTCTTTACACCAGGTGTTCTCATAGCTGGTATCCCAGGATCCTCATCAAGGCTCATCTCTGAGCCACTAGACTCTCCATCAACATGAGAATGTCCTACAGAAATGTCAGGCATACTAAGGGGCTCAACCACTTTCTCTTTGCCTTTATGTGATGTACTAATCACATTTATAGGACTGGTATTATGACACAACCTGCCACTCCATGGTCTATCAACTGAACCACTCCATGAGGACTCTCCTGGTCCATGAGGACTCTCCTGGTCCACTCAAAGACTGTGATTGCTAACTTGCATTCTGTGCAACCACATTTCCACTCACATCAGCCCCAACAGCTTCTTTTTCAGTAGCATACCAGCTGCTCATCTCATCAAAAACAACATCCCTTCTCACCCTCAACTCACGTGTAGCAGGGTTATAACACCTATATCCCTTTTGCTCAAGGGAATATCCAATAAACACACATTTTTCATCTTTTGGATCCACCTTAGTTGTCAGCTCATCTGGAATATGCACATATGCAAAAAGACTTTTAGATGAGACAAATCAAGTTTTCTACACCAAGTAAACCTCTCCTCTGGAGTTACATCATGTATGGTTGTAGTTGAAGTCCTGTTATGATGTAAACTACTGTAGAAACAGCCTCAGCCCAATAGCTATGCGGCATATTCTTCTCTCCCATCAATGCTCGCGCAATCTCAGCAATCTCAGTTGCCCTATAGCTTTACTCCCGTGAAGAGAGCTCCTCAATCAGAGATCATTTGCCGGTGCCTCCGTAGAGCTCGTGATAAGGGTGTAGTCGCCAAATAGGGAAGAGTAGATGAAGCTCTTACCCTCGTACCGCTTCCTGTGCTTCTCTTGCTTGTAACTCAGCCCTTAGCATGAACTAGGCTCTGATACCATGAGAAGATGCAGGGGAGAAGAGAGCTTGAGCTCTTGCAAGCACACACACACTCACAAAATCCTAAAAGAGAACACACAAGGTGAGAGGCTGAAAATCTTCTTCTTCTTCACACAACACTCAACACACCATATACAAAGATAAGAGTACACACAATATGAAGAGGTACTCAAGCAAATACATACTATGGTTCTCTATAGTGTGAACCCAACTAAATGAGCTGGTGCTATAACTATGCCAGTCTCTAGAATGGCTTCTGTCACACAGCCTATCATCCCATTGACCGCATATCACCCATGACCTCACCAATCATGCCAGTGGTGTAAGTGTGGGGCCTATCCCCCAGGCGGGTCATCAATGTCTACCACCTCACTAGATGAGCTTGATATCTCAACAAGTTTAAGCTTTAATTTGGTGCTTGTACGTCTGAAGAAATTACTAACAAAGCATTGCATGTTATGAATTATTAAATGAAACTTCCAAATGCGAAAAATTTATGTTAAATACCAAAATAGGTTCAAGAAAATAATGTGTAAATATCATTCATCGGATGCTTTCCACTCTGGGATGCCCTATCTCAAACAAACATGGGTATGATCCTGAAAGTGTAATCCCAAGGAAATGCTATACTTGGGTGAGTGAACTTGTAAATAGAGATAGAGAATAGAGAATAGACCTAGATATGTATAATGTATGTCAATGTGGTTATAAACCTTGGAGGTGTAACTCCCCCAAAGGATGTCGTGTGTCTCAAGCATGTAAACCCTAAGATATCTGGGTGCTGGTGTCTTAAGTGTGTAAGCGCCAAGATATTTGAGTATGGTATCCCAAGATGAAACCATCCTGGATTATGATCAACTCGAGAATGAGATTCTTTAGGTATTTCGGTGATGGTATCCTAAATGATAATTTAAATGACCTTTAATATCTTTGAAGCATCAATTCTCATGGAGAGACGTTATGATGAAATGTACTTAAAAGGTTTTGTTGCATATGCAAGTAAAAGGGAAAGAACATGTCTTAAAATGTTTTTTTTGATACTTGAGGTTGATTTCGTTTTGAAGTTTGTGAAATTTTTTAGTCTTGATTTCAAATAAAAATAGGATAAGTTGTGAAAGAATGAATGGGTTAAAAATTTATAAAAGCATATCTTGGAAGAGGAATAGATTAGAATAACCAAGACAGAAATATCGAGGATCACTCTAGCCTAATGTGGAAATCAATGGTTGTAGTCTGTGAGGCGATGGGCCATTACTACTCTTATCTACTGGGACAATCATTAGAGAATATGATTTTGAAAAGACTTTCCCTCAAGTTGAACCAGTTAGGCTAAAGAGAACCTCTCTTTTCCTGAACCGTTTATTATTATAAACTAAACTAAACACAACTATTGAAGTTTGTAGGGTGACGGCCACAAAGGCTTGCTTGGACACATATCTAGCCAATCGGCTATTGCTAGTATGTATAAGTGTCTATACCAACAAGAGGCAGAAGATAAAGCTTAGAAGATTGTTGAGTGCTCAAAAACTGAAAGAACTACTTCAAAAAGAGGTTGACAAACTTAGGATGACCCAACAGAAGTTGAAGAAATCAAGGAAAAAATCCACCCCATTGGGAGACAGACCGAGAAGTAAAAAAAATTACAATATTGTTGAATTGAAACCTAGTGTAGTGGAGGGTTCAAGCATAGGGTCAAGAAAGTAAGGTAAGATTGCTTATGCCTTTATTACTTTGAATGCAAATATATATAGATTTAAACTAGAAATTGAGGAAACCACTCTTATTTCAAAAATGTTTTAGAGCCTGACAAAGAGAATGTCAATCCTAATATCATTCCAATTAAACAAATGAAAGGTTTGCTATCGAGTAACATTGCAAAAAAACATGATTGAAGAGAAGAAGTACAAGAAAGTCAAACGAAATGTTGTGTAACAATTTGTGGACACCAACAAAATTGATGTAAATGTTATTCAAGAGGCACTAAATGAAAGTGGAGTTAGAAAAAAGGCTACACCTCTATCTTCAAGGCTGTGTCATCGACTTTGAAAGATCAAAGAATCAAACATGTGCTTTTTCCTCCTAAATCAGCAAGCTGAGAGGCCTCCTAAATCAGCAAGCTGAGAGGTCTCTTAAATCAGCAAGCTGAGAGGCCTCCTAAATCAGCAAGCTGAGAGGCCTCCTAAATCAGCAAGCTAAGAGGCCTCCTAAATCAGCAAGCTGAGAGGCCTCCTAAATCAGCAAGTATGGAAGCTGAGAGGCCTCCTAAATCAGCAAGTATGGAAGCTGAGAGGCCTCCTAAATCAGCAAGCTGAGAGGCCTCCTAAATCAGCAAGTATGGAAGCTGAGAGGCCTCCTAAATCAGCAAGCTGAGAGGCCTCCTAAATCAGCAAGCTGAGAGGCCTCCTAAATAAGCAAGCTGAGAGAGGCCTCCTAAATCAGCAAGTATGGAAGCTGAGAGGCCTCCTAAATCAGCAAGCTGAGAGATCAGCAAGTATGGAAGCTGAGAGGCCTCCTAAATCAGCAAGCTGAGCCTCCTAAATCAGCAAGCTGAGAGGCCTCCTAAATCAGCAAGTATGGAAGCTGCCTCCTAAATCAGCAAGCTGAGAGGCCTCCTAAATCAGCAAGTATGGAAGTTGAGAGGCATCAGCAAGCTGAGAGGTCTCCTAAATCAGCAAGTATGGAAGCTGAGAGGCCTCCTAAATCAGCAAGTATGGAAGCTGAGAGGCCTCCTAAATCAGCAAGCTGAGAGGCCTCCTAAATCAGCAAGTATGGAAGTTGAGAGGCCTCCTAAATCAGCAAGTATGGAAGCTGAGAGGCCTCCTAAATCAGCAAGCTGAGAGGCCTCCTAAATCAGCAAGCTGAGAGGCCTCCTAAATCAGCAAGCTGAGAGGCCTCTTAAATCAGCAAGCTGAGAGGCCTCTCAGCTAAATCAGCAAGCTGAGAGGCCTCCTAAATCAGCAAGCTGAGAGGCCTCCTAAATCAGCAAGTTGAGAGGCCTCCTAAATCAGCAAGTATGGAAGCTGAGAGGCCTCCTAAATCAGCAAGCTGAGAGGCCTCCTGAATCAGGAAGCTGAGAGGCCTCCTAAATCAGCAAGTATGGAAGCTGAGAGGCCTCCTAAATCAGCAAGCTGAGAGGCCTCCTAAATCAGCAAGTGGATGACTATATTGGCCAATGCTTCCATATGGAAGGACTGTTTGAGGGGTGAGAAGGGGAGTACTATGTATAATCCTTGGAACAACATTTTTGTTCATCTCCAACAAATGCAAAGAAGAATGGTTGAGTACTATGGTATCACTGTTGAAGAGTGCCAAGGACATCTAAAGTTTGTTATAAAACTAGATGAATGTGAAATTATTAAAGAGAAAAATATTGAGCATGTGACAATCACACTTATGAATAGGGCACTGGAACCATTAATTATAGAAGGTAACCCAAAATATTTCAGTGTGCAATCAGAAAAGCACATTTGGTGTTTAGGGGCATTTGAGCTTAGTAAACACTTGTAATTGGCAAACTATTTTGTTGTGATGTCTATTTTTGTTACTAATGCAAGCTTACAATTGTCAATGACATGTTAAAACAGAGGACCATGAGACACGTGAATGGGTATTCCACAAAACATAAATACCAACTACATTTAAAAATCAGGTGCGAGCATCTTCATGTGGAAGGCAAAGGTGATTTTCAAGTCGAGCGGCATATGGCAAGTGATCTTAAAACTCTTAAATGCATGTAAAACATAAGAAAAGGAAGGAACTCAAAGCCTCCATGCTTGTACTGCAACGAACCAACATATGTCTTAGACCCTAAGTGGTGGTGGAAGAGAGAACCTAATAGAGACAAGAAGGATTCTAAGTTCAAAGCTGTGCTGGATACCCCTTTGTGGAATGTTCACATATGCACATTGCATGCCTTATGTCAGATTATCAAAAAGTTGGTGTTTCTATATATTGGATTTGCTTGGAAACTTTGTCGTGAGAAACAAAAGAAGCAGGCTATTCAAGCATTAGAGAGCGTCTTGTCTGACATTGGTCTTCATGGAGGAGATGTTCATATAACAAAGGATCTAAAGAAATCAACAAACAACAAATAAGTTCCTGTCAAGGCATCTATCAGAGCAAACCTCAATTTAAAAGAAGACTTATAAGACAGTCAAGGTATGTTCCAAAGTGAAGTATCAATTGTGCAAGCTAGTACACAATGCAGTAAAAGACCATGATGCGGATGGTCTTGCAAAGAAATGTGAAGTCACACGTGTGGGAGGCTATCGACAAACTTTTCAACAAGCACACTTGGAGCAAGGATGACCATCGGGTATTTAAAGAAGAGCTGAAGACTTTTGGAAAATCCATGAAACAATCTTGGATAGACTGTAACATTACACATTACATGGTAATAAATTTTAGATACTTAGCGTAAACAATTTACACTACAAAGTAACACGTTTTGTATTATTTGTGCAGCATATAATCTACAAACCACCTACCATTTTTTGCCAAAAATATGGATGCCTTGCAATTTGGTCTACACAAGGGATGGAAAAGTCTCATTCCACATGTAATGCTTTCTTCAGATATACACAGCATTTTGGGGGAGCTCAGAAAGCAAATATTATGAAGCAAGTTTTCCAATGGAGTCATGAGTCCTTGAGATCTTCACACAAGCCTCTTCTCAAGCATTATAGGATCTAAAAACAAATGCATGATTCATTTATTCACAAAAACCTCTCACTACAACAGAATGAGGGTTTACCAGTGAAAATAGCAGTGCTTTTATAGCTAGAAGGGTGCGGAGATGTCGAGCCTATATTGCTGCTAAACACACTGCTATTTTTGCTAATGAGTTTGCTGCTTAGCAGCGCTTTTTCGCTGCTCAGCAGCGCTATTTCACGCTGCTAGTTTAGCTGCTAAGCAGCGAATGTACTACACAGAATAAAAAAAAGCTGGGGTAGACTGGGGAGTCTACACATAACTCCGCAGTCTGCTGCCCCAAATTTTTTTTTCTAATGTAGACACAGTAAAACTAACATAACTTCACATCATCATGGATAAGTGTAATGTAAAACTTACAAATACAAAAAAAAAGAGACATTTGTAAACCATGGTTTTAGGAATGTCAAAAATCAATTACAATACTTAGCATATTACATTAGGTGTATGTTTCCAAAAAACACATATACAAGATAAAGTGTAATAAAAACCTATGGAGCTAGGGGCTATCTAGATCTCATGATGTGCGATTGGTATTGTTCCTTGTGGCTCCAGCCCCTTTGCTTCTCACATTTCCATTGCTATCGGTAGCTACGTTTGCACCACCGTTTTGAGTTATATGATCCTAAAACACAATAAAACTAACACAAGTGAATCAGTTTTTGCAAACACAAAGAGGTTTAGGGTTTAGGAATGTACTTACTTGCCATGCTTGCCAAGCATCTCCTCCAATAATAACAATCCATCTCCTTCATCTTGCACCCTATTAAATAGAGCTTGCAAACCCTGTTGTAATGCAAAATCATATTCCTCTTACGTAGGGGGGGTCCACTGCCTCAAGCTACAGTTGTACAAACAAGTGAATATTTTAGAAAGTTGTTATTTAAGATAACCTTCTTTAATTAAAAGATAAGATACAATGTGAGGCTAATATATACGGGCGGTTGCAAGATGAGGGTACTTACTTTCATTCTCTCTCTAAAATTGGGACATCCACGCATCTCGGGCGGAGTACCTCGATCGTGATATCGCCATCAATTAAAACACGACACGTGCCTCCCAAGCCTAAAGCGACATATCTCGAACGAGATACCAACTAATGCCACGCTAGCAGGTCCAGGTTTCCAGTCATCATCCATGTCACCAATACAGGTCACCACCACCACACTATCTCGATCGAGATATTCATGCCACTCGGATCCACATCAATGCCACGCTGTATCCCCCTAGGCATATTTGACTAGCCCATATCCACCGTCCACATATCTCAAACGAGATATTGAAATAAAATCTCAACCATTCATTGTTTGAGGTATAGAGAAGCAATCTCCACCGTCCACATATCTCGAACGAGATATTGAGATCAAATCTCGACCATTGAAATACCTCGTTCGAGGTAAAGAGATGCAATCTCCACTGTCCACATATCTCGTTGGAGGTACAAAGATGCAATCTCCACCGTCCATTCATGCACATTGGAAGATGCGATTCCAACCGTTTCAATATCTCGATCGAGTTATTTAATGAATCTCGACCGTCGACATACCTCGGTCGTGGTAATGACTTAAAATCTAAGCCATCCATGTACCTCAAATGCGATACTAATATCAAATCTCAGCCATCGTCCAACCCTAAAATTAAGTGTGTATCTTGGCCGTTTGTTTCACTGTAGGAGTGCTAGAGACACACTGTCTACATTACATATCGTGGCATACTTGGAGGTGATGCTTTCGTCCCTTCGTAGCCTTCACGATATTGTTTATGTAGATGAGTGGATAATCTACCATCGCACTGCTCCTGTGTCACATGGCCTGACATATCGTCAGGTCTGTGATCTTGGTCCGATTAGGGATGGAGCCTACCTAGATCTTTTCCTCGATAGTCGTGGGATGAGGCCTGGGGCGGGCAAGCCCCTTACTATTTCGCGGTGTTTGCATCCTCGTATGGCGGCACATATCTATAGTCGATATGTTGCCGCATATGGGAGGATGCCGAACAACGGCCAGATTCCCATATACTTCGCAAAGCAATTATATGCGGATTTTGTCTTAGGGGAGGAGGTGGATTACACTAGCCATCGGCCGGGTGGTGGTGCTCGCCGAGGCCGTCTCTAGGACCAGGGTAGGTGGCCTCCACCAGCCCTTCGTGTAGCTCCTACAAATCCTTCATTTGTGCCTATGTCGACAGTCGAGGCTCTTGGCACCCAGGTTGGCATCAACGTACGGAGTACCACGGAGAGCATCCAGCACATGGTGCGCTTGTTCTCACGATTGATACTGACAACAGATGTCGAGGTATTTACATATTTATTACTTCTTAAGTTTTTTTAGTCATTTATTTACATGTTTATATGTACTTTTCTATATTTTTACATGAGCGGCATGGCTGATTGTGTCACGTAGGGTCCCACACCTACCACTAAGAGACTCACTCACGAGTTGGTAGAGGAGAGAGCGGAGATTGACCGCCTTAGAGCTGCATTACAGACAATAGAGGTAGCTACTGCAGAGGCATGGCATGTGAGAGAGTCTGGCATCCAGCAGAGGCAGCTACTGCAGAGGCACGGCATGTGAGAGAGTCTGGGTAGGTTTCTCTTGCACGTAAAAGAGTTATAATTAAGGTCCTAAGTTATAAATTTCTTTAAGTAATACATAATGAGAGAGACTTATCAATTATTTTTATGCTTTACTTTTTTGTGTAGGCTCGGACTGAGGTAGAGAGTTCTAGAGCTGAGGCGCAGCATCACATGATTATGGAGCGGATTGCACAGCATAGGGCAGAGCAGTTGATGCTGCATGTTTGAGAGTTCCGTAGATCCTCAGACATGACAGTGCCCTACTTGCCTTTAAGCATAGCTACTAAAGAAAATAAACACAGATTTTAATTTCCAAAGTGAAAACCCTAAAGCCATATCTCATCTCAAAGAATACTAAAATCACCCTACTTGAAAAACCCTATTCTAAAAATCTAGAGGTCTCTAAATGAAGGAAAAAATCATAAACCCCTAAATACTTAATGAAAAATGACGAAACTTAACAGCCACACTCTTAGAGCATAGAGGTAGGCGTGGGTAAAAAGAAATTTGAAAATGTGATGTCTACATCAAGTTATTCCATTTTTAACATCTCCCATTTTGAAAAACGTAAATGCAATCTATTTTGAAGGATTTAGAAGTTGAAAAGTCATGTGGGTACTTAAGAGTGTCACATCTTAGATGCTTCATGTTTTTAAATCAAATAGAATATTATTATTTCAGATTTGAGAATTTTGAGGATAGGTAGTCCTAACTTTGGACATGGAACAGTAATACAATAAAATAATAGGTGAATCTCTTATAAAAATAATATTGGGCCATTAATGTCATGTGGTCTATGCTATTTGCATTTATGTCTTAGCATAACCTAGATGGTCTTTTGGGTTCCTTTTCCTTGTCTCATTACCACTAGGACTTTTTGAGGTCCTTGTGGTTGATTTGGGTACTTTTTTTAGCTCTAAGGAGGGAAATGTAGTGTTTTCCTTTCTCACGTCCTTTGCTATGGTCCTTGCCTCATTTATTATTTTTAATGCTCTTAGAAGTTTCCAGTGCTTAGGTTGTAGACTGAGGAATCCTACTTTTTTTGGGTTTGCACCCTAGTCACACCGATCAAGTGATCTATGCCACATCTGATACACCATCTATCTAAAGGTGGTGGATTTGTTATTATCACTTTGGAATTTACCTTCTTGACATCTAAATCAATTAGCAAGCATTAGCAGAAATATGGACTCTCCATTTTTCCCCTTAAGGGCTTTCTCTCTCTTCCATGAATCAAGGAAAAGTGATGAAAAATGTTATAATATTACTATTCTCTCTCCTCTTTTAGAATCAAGGAGCCCCTCTTGCTTACTTTAGATGACAAGAAGGCAAGTTCAAAAGTGGTAACACAAATCCACCACCTTTAGATGGATGGTGTATCAGATGTGGCATAGATCACTTGATTAGTGTGACTACCTGCACAATCCCACCACTCTAAATCCATTTATCATCACACCGCAGCCACCTCCAACAAGTTTTGTGATAGTGAATGTTATATGCCAATCTTCTTCAAAAAAAGGATAGGAAGTACCAAAGTGAGGATTATGACTAGGGTGCAAGCCCATAAAAATTTATTGTAAGATCATGCTAATCCTTAGTCTACAACCTTTGCACTCAAAACTTCCAAGTGCATTAAAAATAAGAAATGATGTGAGGACCGTAGCAAAGGACTATAGAAAGGAAAAAGCTACATTTCCCTCCTTAGAGATAAAAAAGTATCCAATCAATCACAAGGACCTCAAAAAGTCCTAGTGGTAATGAGACAAGGAAAAGGGACCCAAAAGTTCATCTAGATTAATATGGTGAGATCTAGGATATTCTAGATTTAGTAAGACAAATAACCTTGGATAAAGAGAAGGAATTCTTTAGTCATGACAAACCTATGCTGATAGGAATCTAAAAGAGCTTCACAAACCCATAGAGAGGAAGGAACTACCTTGGGGTTAGAACCTCCGAGCTTTGTAGAAATAAAAATGGGTGAAAACAAGGTCAGGTGGTATACTCTTTTGGCACTTTTTTGCAGTCAAATGCACATGTTGTTTTAGAATTCCATACATGTGCTTCAATAGTTATTAGAGTGCTTTGAAGATATGAGGGATCCTACACGCACATTACCGTATATGGATTTATAGTCTAAGTTAAAATTACTAAAAAAATAGTGTCAACAAGGACACTGCTTTTGAGTCCACCTTACCTTACTTTCACCCAAATCGTCCCTGAATTGCTAGTCCAAATCACTTAGCTTGGTGAAGAAAAAGGCAACGAAAGTGAAGATAGATCAATCATATGGACCAAAAGGATGAGCTTCTTGAAATGGCTAAGAAATCTATGGAAGGGAAGTACAAATTTAGAGGATTAGAAGATTATACCCAAGAGAGGAAATCTCAAGGTTGAACGGCCTCAAGTGGGACCAATTTCCATGTTCCCATAGAGGGGCCCTCTTACAACACCAAAATTGCCTACAAAATGCCTAAGCCTCATCAAGAGCTCAAAAATGAAACAAAAATATTGGAGGAGCTTGCAAAAAATAGTTCTCCACAAGCACATCATAAAAGAAAGGCTTAATTAAGAGAGGTAATATGCCCTCAAAGGATCTCTAATGGGAGGATACACTTAAAGAGTGTTAAGCATCATGAAGAGCTCTAAGAGCTTGCCAAAAAATAGAGAATATGATATTTCTCCACAAGCGCATCATAAAAGGAAGTCTTGATCAATAGAGGTAATATGCCCTCAGAGAATCCCTAATTGGAGGATACACTGAAAGAGTGTTAAGAATCATGGCGCTCTATGAAATGGCTATGGAAGCTTGCTAACCCTAAATGCATAAAAACAGTTAGCGTAACCTATGGGGTGGGCCATACCTATATGAACACATGGTGTGTGTGTGTGTGTATTAGCTAAGAATTGCACTTAAGCTAATTAGGTTACAAGATAGATTAACTGGCACTCATAGAAAAGCTTAAGATACTTGTGTACTTCCATTACCTAAAATTATCCCTTTTATATGGGTGAGTACAACATTGGCTTTGCTAACTCATATGGGATAAGTTATCTTTACTCATGTGGCTTCTTTCTGGACAATTATTGTAGTGCTGTTGAGCTGGGTTTCTTGAAAACAAAGATGTGGGACATTTTTTTCTAGATGAGGTACCCCTTGAGGCCTCTACAAAACAGAGAGAAGAAACACAGATTACCTATGTTAGCTACCATAATATATACTAATTAGCATATAGTTATCATTGTTTTACATGTTAATTAGAACACCTATATGCTTACAAACAAGCATAGTTTTAATTAGAACACCTATATGCTTACAAACAAGCATAGTTCTATGCTTACAAACATTGTTTTAATTAGAACACCTATGTGCTTACAAACAAGCATAGTTCTATGCTAACAAAAATACTAACTATACCAGTTAACATAGATTATGTTCCCTCTTTCTATTTGCTAGCGAGAGATCTTGCAGGTGAGCAGCTAGCACATGGCGAAGAAAGGCAAGAGAGCATGCAAAACTACAGCTAGTCCAAGTTCAAACATCTACTTAATTTTGAGAGTGGTACTTATATGAAAGAAAATTTTAAAATTTTGGTTTTAAAAATAGACTATGCTAACCAGAATAGTCATATGCGAACAAGCATACTCAGTTGTATGCTAACAAAAAATTAACTATACTAGCTAGCATAGTCTATGTTAACTATATTCTAACTAGCATAGAATATGCTTACTAGCATATTGTTACCATAGTCTATGTTAACTGTATTCTAACTAGCATAGAATATTGTTACCATAGTCTATGTTAACTATACGAGCTAGCATAGTCTATGTTAACTATATTCTAACTAGCATAGAATATGCTTACTAGCATATTGTTACCATAGTCTATGTTAACTGTATTCTAACTAGCATAGAATATGCTTACTAGCATATTGTTACCATAGTCTGTTATGATAATTAGAATATTCATATGCTAACAAGCATACTCATATGCTAATTAGCATAGTTATATGCTATTTAAAAACTAACTAGATACTAGTTAATACATGCTAGTTGTGTGCTAACTAGCATATAGTTATCATAGTCTTCTATGCTAACTAAAATAGCTATATGCTAACTAGAAGAGTCATATGCTAACTAAAATAGCATAGATATGCTAACTAGGAGACTCATATGCTAATTAGCATAGTTTTATGCCAAGTCTTATCTGCTAGCTAAAATAGCTTGTGCTAACCAGAAGGGTCATATGCTAACTAGCATAGTTGTATGCTATTCACACCTCTTAACATAGACTGTACTAGGCATATGCTAATAAGCATTGTCATATGCTAATTAGCATAGTTGTATCCTAATTAGTATATGGTCAAAAAGTATTGTTAATTAACAGCTTAACAATGGTAAAAAACATATAACCAAAATAACATACGTTGATTAGCAAGTAACTAACATAAATGATTCTAATTAACATAGTAATAACACACAATTGATGCATTATGCTAGCCAATTATCACAATATGCTAAATAGCCAAGGCATTAAGCCATCCTATCTATCTATCTATATTAACCATGGACAACCAAGGAACAAGGAGAGGAGAGAAAAGAGAAATCCTGGATTTCTAAAAAATAAGAGGAAAAAATCCCTTCGATTCAATGACCCTTTGTATTCCCATCAATTTGACCCTTTGTATTCCCATTAGGACATTTTAGAGGTCATTTGTAGGGCCTTGTAAGAAAATGGTCGATTCTTATTTTCTCTTCTAGAAAAATCTTGAAATATTAAAATAAAGAGAATGTAAAAGTCATAAAAGTGTAGTCTCTGAGCTAGAGAGGTAGATTTTCTCCCAGGCGGTCATCTTAAAGTTCATTGGAACCTTCTTTAAAATGATACATTCGAAACTACAAGAATAAGGTTAGTTCAGGAGGATATTATTGCATGGAAGACAGTTTGGAGGGAATTAGAACCTTCATCTCCAATTTCAAAAGATAAATACAAGCCTTCTCTCACCATAACCAGTCCTATTCTTTCACTCTGCATCATATAGTATACTTACTCATTCCTAGAACACTCCAATGGAGAACAACCATGTACACACTCGTTCTATTGAAGAGTCCAATAATGAAAGCATTAAGAGAAAGTACCATCTACACATTGATCTAGATAGTGCGTATGTGCCCATTCAAAAACGCAAAAGTGGACAACTATTGCACTCATCAGATGTTAAAGATCATATGAGGTTGTCGAGGAAGCAACACATAGACCTTTGATGTGATGGCTCCATCTATCCTATTGACCCCTGTACTGCTTCACATCCTCCCTTTTCAAATCCCACAACTCTCTTATGTTTTGTAGGTGATGGCACCATAGGCTTTCTAGGATATTGCAAGTCGATTTCTTATATACAAAGAAAGAGAAAGGCATTATTCACAACACTTAGCAAATGAGCTTCTTGGCTTGTCTAGTGAATGTAAGATGCAGAAAGTTAGATTAGAAGAACAAGAATGTCAAATCAATAAACTAAGTGACCTCCGTAAAAATAGAGAAAAAGACACAATCATTGGACGGCGCATACAGAAAAGAAAGCTCAAAAATATTGAGAACTTGAGGCTCAGTTCTGGAGGTTTGAAGAAGAGAATCCAAGCCATAAGGTAAGATTGCATTGAATGCATTCCCATCCACATGTCTTTTGTGTTAGCAATTAATATTATTTTATTTGCTGGGCTTCTTTGGGATTTACATGTTCTCTACATTAGTAATGAGTAGTGCTATATTTGTAGAGTTGTCATACATCCTGACAAAGAGAATATTAATCCCAATATCAATCTAGCAAAGCAACTAAAACCATTCATGACATCAAGAATGGCAAGAGAAACGATAAAAGAGAAGAAGTTCAAGGAACACCATATTGGGGAATATGGGAATTTCCCATAAGTTTGGGACATGTGGTCAAATCTTTGGATTAATCATAACTTGAACACCATTACTCCAAATTGAGCGCTCTATAGCTCACTAGATTCCATTTTCCAAGCGCTTTCCAACAATAGGTCACACGATATGGTTTTGAAAAACTTATAGGCATGTTATCCAGGTCTCACCTTTTTAGTATTCAAAACATGGGAGTTGGGAAATTCCCAAACTCACGAATATAGTGTTAAGGTGGTTCAACGAGATATAATGGATGAATTTGTAACCAACAATATAGTTTCAGCTGCGGATATTCAATACGCAATGGATTCAAGTGGAGTCAGTCATAAGGATTATAGTGCCATCCAGAAGTCAGTGTCATCCCTCCTTGAGGCCAAAGGCATTAAAGCAAAGCTACTTCTAACACCTACAAAAGTTTGGAGACATAGGGAGGAATTAAACATAGAACAGCTTCACTAGCTTGTGCTTTCCTTAATCAAGAATCATACCATATGAAAAGAAAATGCACGTAACTATTTTTCATTAGAATGCCAACCACATAATGTTACTGGCCATAGATTAAAGACTCTTTTCTTCTTTTTCTTCTTCTTATAATGAGAAAGAAGAAGGAAGAATTTATTCTTCTTCTCTTAAGCTTTCTTTTCTTTTGCTCTTTCTTGGGGGTTTTTGAATTTTCTATTTAATTTCTTTTATAAAGAATAGCAAGAGAAAAAATAAAAAACTTCCTAAGAAATATTTTATTTTATTTGTTGTTTGTTATTTGAGGCTTCTTCTCTATAGTTACAAGCTGACATTCACCCACCTCTAAAGGTAAGAGTCTTCTCTCCTATACTATGTTGTGGCAACACCACCCTTGTGTGTATTATGATTAAAAAGTGTCATAGAGCATGCATTATATGTGTTTTATTTATTTATTAAATGTCATAGGTCATGCATAGCTCTTATGCTTAAGAGTTTTCATATAGCATTGACTTTGGCATAAGAGCTATGTATAAGAGAACTATGCATAGCTCATATAGCATTGACTTTGGCATAAGAGCTATGTATAAGAGAACTATGCATAGCTCTATGTATGCATTATTTTGTGCGAACTTTGTATGCAATGCATAAAAACTAGATGCATAAGAACTATGTATAGCTCTATGACCATAAAGATTTATTAGAGCTCTAAATCATAGAGCACTAATGCATGGAGCTACCCTCAGCAGTGGCATTTGATGTTGTCACCTTGAATGGCATTGAGATCGCTCCTTGTGGAACTAGAGATCGTTGCCCATGAGTGTATCCTCTTGGGAACCATCTACCAAGTCCAAGACCTTGTATATGTTGAAGGGATATGTTAACATGTGCACCTTGAGGGGTGGCCATGATTGACTATCTATCTAGGCCAAAACTCCCTAGATAGTCATTTTGGGTTTTATTTCATGAGGCACCCTTGTGGTGGGCTCATGCGACCATCTACTGAGGTTGTCACCCCCTTGGTAGTCATACAAAGGGACTTGCATGCACACTTGGAATGGGGGGCTGAGATCCTAGGGACTTCAAGTGATGCCAAAGAATCTTGTGTGATCAGGAAAGTTGTGAGAGGCACGTGAGATGGCTAGAAGCCATGATATTTTTGACATGAACATATGAGATAGGGGTTGGATGTGACTCTAGATATAGCTCCTAGACCGTGATGAATATTCAAAGTCTTTAAGATATCTGAAATTGATTTCTATAAAAGATTGTTTGAAAATTAAAAAGGATTCTTTCTAAATTAAATAGGTTTGTGCATAAATCATTATGTTGGTGCTTATGTGTGAAAAAAAATTGATTTCAATTACGAGTGGGTAAGTTCTGACCAAATTTCTAATCCAAAGTGGTTGGGTGGTTGGCTAGACCGAAGGTGTTGGATGGGGCTAGGCTTAGTTAAGGATTACCTAAAAAGGAACAAGGATCTTGCTAACTTGCCTTCTGTAAAGGGTAAACAAACTCAAACAGCATAGATAATGACTTGGATAGATATCTGAGTTCTTGTACAAAGCTCATCAATTCTTTAGTTGACTGGGGGCTTTCCATCTGTAGCAGATTCTCCACTTTTGATGGGTCTGATGCTATTCCATTTTCACTTACTTCATGTCCCAGTACTCTGACTCTTGCTATTTTACATTTGGTTGGGTTTAACTAAGCTCCATCATCATCCAGATGTCTAAAGACTACATCAAGCTTCTCTACATTTGGTTGGGTTCAGCTGAGATCCATCATTCTCCAAATATCTATCAAGCTTCTCTACATCCAATAGCTTGTCATTATACACACAAAAATTATCCATGAATATTCTCACAAAAGTCCCCAAGTATGGGGCAAGGATCTTGTCCACCCAACTTTGAAAGCTAGCATAGGCATTAAGCAAACCAAAAGGCATAACCTCATAGTAGAACACTCCCCAAGGAGTAATGAAACTGGTCTTCTTTTCCTCCTCAAGAGTTGTTTTTATTTGATAGTATCCACTAAATCCATCACATACTAAGTATCCACTAAATCCATCACATACTAAGTACCTTTCATGCCATGCTACCTGATCCTAAATTTCATCTTGAAAGGAAAGAGGGTAGTCATGTCTCTTGGTAGCTACATTCAATGGTTTATAGTCTACACAAATTCTCCATTTATTCCCCTTTTTAGAAACAATTACAATGGGAGACACCCACTCAGCATCATCTATTGGATAAATAAAACCAGCCTAGAGTAGCTTGGTAATCTTTGTCTCCAAAATCTATCTCTGTATTGTTCCTAATCTTCTCAATTTTTGAACTACTGGTTTTGCACCTTCCTTTAACTTGATTTCATGTACAACACTAGTGGTACCCCTCACCTGAGTATAACCTTTACAACACTAGTGGTACCCCTCACCTGAGTATAACCTTTACAAACAATTTGGGGTATTTGTCCACAGCAGCTTTTGATACTACTCTTTCTCTTCTTTAGTCAAATCCTTTGCTAGAATATGCAACATTTCATCTTTGGGAACATTTGGCTTCACATCTTCAGCACAAGCTGACTCTGTTGGATGGTTAGTCATCTGTACACCACAAATGTTTGCCTCCAGTTTTAACAGATTCTGGTCCAATTCTGACTCTCCATCTTTTTCATGAACTTGTAGAATAGTCTTCATAGCTACTAGCAGAAGTTGAATCAGCTTCCCTCTCTGTCTCCAACCTCTCTCTAGATAATCTCCAAAATTTTACCTCTTTTCAGATCATACCTTATCCTCTTACCTTTGGGTATGTCAACAAATAGGTCTATACACCCTTCATACCAATCTTTTCTGGACCTCATTGCAATGAGACAAGGCCTTCCTAATATGATAGGATATGCCCCAACTCTAGCTGGCATTATATGCATGTCAATCACTACCTTCTTCCCCCTAATACATTCATCTCCATGGCTCAATTACACCTAGGCATTTGACTTTAGAACTATTGGCCATCTTAACACTAAAAATGGATTTCCCAGTCACTTTCAAACCCAAGTCATGAATTGCTTCCTTTGTCATAACACACTTGGGTTCCACCATCAATATACACTTTACCTGTAAGATCCCTGTTCCCACCGAGCAACAGATTCGGGATACTAGCAGCGGAAGTAGCACTTCTCGCGCGGGACAGGGGTCCCACATTCGAGGCCTCACCCACGGATATCCGGATAAGAGAACTAATTCGTCGGTTGTTCCAAAACCGAACCCGGAAAAACTTCCTTTACCGGAAAGCACGGGCGATTCCACCAGGATAACTTTTTACTCTAATGTAGTCAAGATCATTCCTGAATCGAGCTGATCCAATTACATCTATAAGATACTTGGTCAGATCAAGGGAGAAACTTGCACTTGGATCATTGGGATCAACGCTTTTTTCCCCATTCAAGAGGCACAGCCGTTGATTCCTATCCATAGGACAGTTACTGTCCGGGATTTATTTTATCTATCGTAAAAACAAAAGTTTGAGTCTCAATTTACGGATCCATCAGTCCAGCCTAACCCCATCCGCTGATCCCATGGGTTAGCCAACCGCCCAACCACTGTAGTGATGGGATCCAATTTTTAATTTGGTTAGGTTTTGTCCCGGGTACCAAGGAAAAGAGTTCCAAGGCCCCCTAGCCGGATGTTCATGCAAAATAAAACTAGTCACACCACTCACACACCCAATATGAAATTGCCTTTTCACAGATTCAACCAGTTTAAAACAATCCTTTAATAAAACCATAGTATCACTGATCACCATCTTCCAATTTATCCAGTTGATTCTTAATTTTTCCATCATTCCTTTATCAGAGTATCTATGGCATCATTGGCAACTAGGACGCTCACCACCTGTCCACTCAGGGGCCGTTTCCTAATCCCTAGCCCATAATACTCGGCAATATAATCACTTATCAAGATGGACTCTCGTTGAAGATCAGCAAGATCAACCAACAGATCCATATAAAGAGCCATGGACTCATCCATTGAAGACCAGCAAGGTCAATCAACCAGATCCATGCCCGATTTCAAAAAACAACTCCAACTCTTGTTCCAATATCTTCCTCGACGCACGCGTGGGTATCCTAGGCGACCCAGAGCCCGAGCACTGTATGGTCAGCACCCTCTAGGATCCTTCGCAGGTGACCTAGCGCTTCACTCATAGGCCGCTTCCTTGGCCCCTCATCCACCATACCGGAAGCTCACCATTTTAATCGCACCGAGGCTGGTCAAGACCTCGGCCGACCTTGCTACGCGAGACGTCCTTCATTGACTCTCCGTCAGCAGTTGCAACATTATCAGTTAGGTCTCCACGACCTTAATCACAAGATAGTCACAATGCTCCCCCAGCAATCTTGACATAAAACAGTCATTTACAAACAGCATTTACAAACAGTTTACCATACAGTTTCTATTTTTACTTTCATTTTTCCACATTATCCCTCATCAATCCACATTACTTATTCCATATTCCATTTATATGTATACTCATCCCATCACATCATTTTCCATCTCAACACTTCATATTCCTTCACATCACATATCGTATATTCACATCCATACATATATCCACATCCACATCCACATCCACATTCACATCCACACATCCACATCTACATCCATACATCTATTTTCACATCCACATCTACATGCACATTCATGCATCCACATCCATACATCCACATCTACATGCACATTCACATCCATACATCCACATCTATATGCGTACATTCTCATCTACATGCATACATCCACATCTCTATGCATACATCCACATCCACATCCACATTCACATTCTCCTCATACATCTACATCTACATGCATACATCCACCTCCACATTCACATCCACATCTATACATCTACATCTACATGCATACATCCACCTCCACATCCACATCTACATCTATACATCTACATCTACATGTATACATCAATATCTCCATTCACAACTACATCTACATGCATACATCCATATCTCCATTCCCATCTACATCTATACATCTACATCTACATGCATCCATCCACCTCCACATCCACATCTACATCTATACATCTACATCTACATGTATACATCCACATCTCCATTCACATCTACATCTATACATCTACATCTACATGCATCCATCCACATCTCCATTTACATCCTCATCTACACATCTATTTCTACATGCATACATCCACATCTCCATGCATACATCCACCTCCACATTCACACTCACATCATCCATACATCTACATCTACATGCAAACATCCACATCTCCATGCATAATAAAATTCTTTTAATTAATCTAGGATGATAGTTCCTAGAATATGGTAGGAAGTCCTCTTTTTATGCTTTGAATGAATTTATTTTATGCGTAATTTCTATAAAAATTTTGCCATAGCTCCGCTACTATGACTGATAAATCTCAATTTTTTTCTAAGGGATAAAGCTTATCATTAAGGAAATAATTAGAATGGTCTCTAATTGGGTCATCAATCCATAATGGATTGAATCATCAATGTGCATAAACTAAAAGTATAGAAAAAAGCCATTAATTTGGCCTCAAGCATAGCTTAATCTTGGATTAAGAAAAAGCTTTATGAAAAGCTTCATTTGGATTGAGAATGGTTCATGAGTATGACCATTTCTTGAGTGAGAGAGAGAAATTACATAAAAACCATTAGAATTTAAACATAAATGGAAATTAACTTCAATAGCATTTATTAAATTATGTAACTCTTCACCTATTCACCAATTAACTTCAATAGTATTTAAAAAACCATACCAATTTAACTTCTCAAGCTTGAGAGGGGTTGAGAAGAGAGAATCATTGAGAAATTATAGAAAAGATCAAAATTCAATATACTTACCTTATAATTTGCTTGATTCTTTATTCACGGTAGAGGTCCCCAACCAATCAATTGGTTTGGTATGTTGATGGAGCCACCAATGGGGATTGAAGAAAGAGAGAAGTGTCAAAAACTAGTGAATTATTAAAGAATTCACAGTTCTTGGCTTAGGTGGAGTAACAAAGCATAAGACACTATATATTTTGGCTTAGGTGGAGTAGAGTAACAAAGCATAAGACATTATATATTTTGGCTTAGTGGAGTAGAGTAACAAAGTATAAGACACTAGATATTTTGGCTTAGGTGGAGTAGAGTAACAAAGCATAAGACACTAGATATTTTGGCTTAGGTGGAGTAGAGTAACAAAGCATAAGACACTATATATTTTGGCTTAGGTGGAGTAGAGTAACAAAGCATAAGACACTATATATTTTTCAACAAGGGAAGGCTTCTATTTAGAGGAAAATTTGAGCTCCTAACCAAACAAACCGATTCTAGAATTTTCCAAGTCAGTTTGGTCACTTTTGACCATTTTTAGGTCAGTTAAGCTAATTTTTTGGAACTAGACTTGAATGAGGAGAGAGGAGAGATAAAATATCTCAATTTTTATGAGTTTAAAACTTATTCAAGCATGTGAAATATGCACCAACTTTAAAGAACTCCCCTTCCTTACATATGTGTCATAATGGAATCATTTTAATATTGCTCATAGTTTTTTATTAATAAACCTTGTACATTTTCAACTCTTCATCTTATGTGAAATATGCACCTCCTTTAAAGAACTCCCCTTCCTTACATATGTGTCATAATGGAATCATTTTAATATTGCTCATAGTTTTTTACTAATAAACCTTGTACATTTTCAACTCTTCATCTTATGTGAGCATTTAAGGGACTCCCCTTCCTTACATATGTGTCATAATAAAATCATTATTCCCAAAATATCTCATATTTTTAATATTTCTCATAGTTTTTTTACTAATAAACCTTGTACATTTTCAACTCTTCATCTTATGTGAGCATTTAAGGGACTCCCATATGTGTCATAATAAAATCATTATTCCCAAAATATCTCATATTTTTAATATTGCTCATAGTTTTTTTACTAATAAACCTTGTACATTTTCAACTCTTCATCTTATGTGAGCATTTAAGGGACTCCCCTTCCTTACATATGTGTCATAATAAAATCATTATTCCCAAAATATCTCATATTTTTAATATTGCTCATAGTTTTTTACTAATAAACCTTGTACATTTTCAACTCTTCATCTTATGTGAGCATTTACTCATTTTTGGGTATCTTCTTTTTACAATTTGGATTTATCTCCTCCCTACACATGGATTGATGCTATTGGCCCATAGGAACCTTAATTGGACCATAATCCAAAATTTTTTGAAAATCTAGACCCTTAGGCTAAGGTCCTTTATACACATTTCTGATTAATTCTAATTGCACATTGGAAAATTCTTTTTGAATTTCTGTTTCAGGGGAACTTATTTTAATAGGATGAGATATTTTTCTATCCAAAAATATTCAAAATTTGAATATTCTCTCTCTAGAATATTTTCTCTCTCTAGGTTAAAACAGCCACAAACAAGATCTCTTATATTTCAGAAAAGGAATTGATTACAGGGGAATATGCTAGACATCAAAAAGGGGGTTGGGGGAGGAATCTTACATCTACCCCACTTAAAAAATGAGAGATGTTGTTAACCCATGGCGGACATTGCAACATACTATATTTTACGTCATTAATTTAAATATTCTGAGTCATGGGCCGGGCTTGTCGGCACCATATGTTAAGGATGAAGGGATTGGGTGATCGCCGATGAGAGGCGCACCTTGGATATCAGTAGGATAAGGGTTAGGGTCGGCCGGCCATGTATGGGCGCCCAAGTGTGAACGGCCAAGTCACCTATATGAGTCAAATGTAACCCTAAAATCCTCATTCTCATGTGTTGTGAATACAAGAGTGCTCTTGCCTTATCTCTTTGGTTTCCTTCTCCTGCGTTTGTGAGAGAGAGAGAGAGTGAGTGAGAGAGCGATCGAGCACTGTGTAGCGGCACGGCGGCGGCGGAGAGGCGGTAGAGCGGCGACGGCGGCTCCTCCTTCACGGCTGCGACGCGGGAATCCTTCAAGGCGGCAGTTAAGCGGTGAGTGACACACCTTTTGCATTCTGTTTTGAGCTTGCCTTCCTGGTTGTATGCTTGCAGCCATTCGTGGCTCGCATACGGTGTCCGGCAAGTCCCCAGCTACGACCTGTGCGGCAAAAGCGCACATTTTTGGCGCCGCTGCCGGGGAGTTGCCCTGCACCAAGCTCCAGTTTGCAGCTCGGCTGCTGCTGCGTGAAGTTTAATTTACACTACTGTAGGAAAGGCGTCTGTGTTGCTGTTGTGGTGTTTCTGTGGTTTTCAATCTCTGTTTCTGCAAGTTGTCTTCTGCATTTCTGTTTCTTTTTGTTATTTTGTTATCTGGTTTCCGCGTGTGAGAGGGATTTCTTAATCCCCAGATCTGTGCTGTGTGTGCGAACTGCACCGCGGCCAAGGCTGAACCCTAAGGAAACCCTAGAAAACTTATCTCACAAAAAAAATTGGAGAAAGTGAAAAGATTTTCTAATTGGAGAAAAAAATTTTGAAAAGAAAGAACCCCAATTGACCCACGACCCACGACCCACGACCCCGGCCCCGGTCTCGGTCTTTTGATATATATATATAGGAGAGTGAGCCTCCATAGCTTTCTCTCAAGTGAGAGCTTATGGGAAGTTGTGCCCTATATGTAGCCCACTCCCCAAGGAGTAAAGTGAGCATGTGGGATAAAGCCCTCACCCTTTCCTCCACAAGCAAATAGGCTTTTGCCCTTTTCCCCCAAAGGAAACGGACTGTTTTGAGGACTACAGGAGCTCTAGATAGGCGAACACGGTGCTGTAAAGCACACTAGGACCCTTTAAACGATACGCTCGTTTCGAGCTATCACACGCCCTAGTCCAAGTTCGACCGTAAGTAAGGGGGTCAAAAACGGGTTAAAAACAACACAAAAACAAGTAAAAACGGGGTGCAAAACACCTAAGAAACCACTTGTGTGAGTTTCAAGGGTAGTTACCAACGCACGTAGGGTACCCACGTCACATGCATCTACGTTCTGGTCGGGTGCTAGAGCCTGAACCACTAGAAAGCGTTTCAGTCTACGCAGGCTCACACCATCCCTCCACGTTGGCATCTTGGCCTTCGGCTGGAACCCAAGGGAGTGCAACCCAAGATCCACGAATAGTGGATAGTGACTCATCCTCCGACTCAGAAGCCATGGAAGGGCACCCTACCAAGAACCCTGAGGAGACAAGCCAAAACATGCCAGTGTGGGCCCCACAGCCCGGATCTAGCATGTTTAGTCGTTTAATAGAGACCTTTAGTAGAGCTACACGCTCTGAGCATGCGACAAGCGAAGTAAATGAGGAAGGAGGGGTAGTAGATTCGCCATTCATATCTTATGTGGACCCTACCCTCCCAAAGAGTGTCCATGTGGATATTCTACCCACTTCGTTTAATGAGGGCCCTACTGAGCTACCACATTCCGATGCTCTTCCTAAAGTAGAGGTCCCTAGAAGCCAATCCATAAGAAGTGACATTGCGTCCACTTCAAGAGAACCGTTTGGCACACCAAGTCTAGATGGGATATTTCTCAATGAAAATTGGGAATATGATCTACACACAGAGACTCTAACGGACCTATACACGGGTTACACATACCATGTAGGTTGGTTAGAAGTCCTACGATCTACATCTAGCGCCACTAATCTAGAGGAGCAACAACACATGATATGTGAGGTGATTCATAGAATTATCCAAATTGAGAGGCAAAATAGGGGAGTGGACCTAGTTTCCACTGGCCCTATGAGGTTTTTGGATACGGGTAAGGCCAAACAACCAACCCTATCACAATTGGAGACTCCCTCGGTGAGTCCCATAGACCCTTCATATGTTGTTTCGCCTGGAGTCTCAATGCAGGTTGAGCCCACGAGTAGTAACTTCAGTTTTCCAACCTTGGCTCAACTTTCCACTAAGGAATCCGCAATGCCTACCCCAATGATGAGCATGACAGAAAGCGCACCTGTTACCACTGTAGTTAGTACGACACCACTACCTAGTGGAACAGTACCTACAACAGTGCGTGGCAGTGCCTATCGGCCTTATGTACCTATTGCTACTCATGCTCATGTAGCTCCTACGCCTCCTAGTATGCCAATGGCGTATGCTCCAAGACTGCCTTATCATAACCATTATCCAAGGGGAGCTAGGCCTAGCCACATATCATATCCTACGTCATTTGCCAACTTACTCAGACCAACGCCAACTCCTATCAGCCAGGCTATCCCAGAAGTGCCTCCACCAACTATGCCTGCTCACTTAGGTGATCTCGCAGCATTTGCTCAGACGATCGGACGATCCATTGCAGAAAACATGCGGGGTATGCCTGAGAGAGAACCTAGAAGCAAGGCAGTACAAGTGGCTAAGCTCACTCAAAACTTCAGTGGTAACGAGGATGTTAGGAAGCACATTGAAGTCTTTGAACACGTGTGTGATTCCTTGGAAGAGCACAATGAGCTGCACAAGTGTAAAGCCTTAGGCTTAACCTTGAGTGGGAAGGCCGGAGATTGGTATCGAACCTTAAGGGTTGAAGAGCGCACTCACTACCCCACTCTCAAGAGATTGTTCTTGAAAGAATACATACGCGAGGGTGTGCTTTGGGGGGTAGCATCTCAACTCCAAAAAGCTGAACGCGAGGAAGGGGAGTCAGTGAGAGACTTTATAAGTCGATTGAAACATCTAAATTCTCGCTGCACTCCCGATGAACGCTTCAATAACAACCAACTCCTCGATAGATTCATCCGAGGATTGCGCCACGAGGACATTTACAATGGCCTAGTCATTAGAGGTCTTACAACGTGGGAAGCAGTCACTGCCAATGCAATCCAGTTAGAAGACAACTTGATGATTGCAGGTAAAAAGGTGTCTTCAGAAACAAAATCTGTTAGTTCGCAAGTATCTGGGCACGAGCCAATGACGGTAAAACCTATTGCCAAGGAGCCCAAGATATCTGAAATGTCTGTGACCGACCTTACTAAGGCTCTCCAAGAATACTTTAGGGGTAATCGAGCTCCTCAGAATAGCCATATGTACCCAAGGAGAGAGCAACAATGGTGTTCGGTGTGCTTAGGACCACATAGCACGAGTGAATGTCCCACATTTAGAGTCAAATTCAATGGGAATTGCAATGCATGTGGTAAGTATGGCCATCAATCTAAAGATTGCCTAACACTTAAGCGAATGTTGGCAAACCAGGCACCACTAGCTTGGTCAAACACACCTCAAGTACCCGCGCTAATGCCTGCACAACCTATCGAGCAACCGTCACAGCACATAGTTCCAAGGAATCCGAATGTAGTCCAGTCTGTGCCGTTACCACCGCCAGTGCTAGGACCACAACCTCCACATCCAAGGATTACCCCTGTAAACCAGATGGGTTGTGAGTCACATAGTGCATGTGGAGATTATGAAGAGGAGATAGACCCCACTGCTCCATACGGGATTGATACGTTTGAAATGATTCCCCAGTACTACATGGAGGATCATTTCGGGCAAGTCAAGCCTGTATATCAAGCGGCTGCTCTTGCCACAAGAGGGCAAAACCTTAATACCATGGCGAGGAGACCACCTCTTCAATGTTACGAGTGTGGTGGACCGCATCGTGTAGCGGAGTGCCCTAATAGGTTACAAAAGATCGCTACTCAGATGCAACCAAATCAAGGGAGCACATCGGGAATGCCGGTACTTACATGTAATCGTTGTGGCATAGATCATTTGATCGCTCAATGTCCACATAATCCTAATGCACCCAAGATTACACCATTGAATTTGGTTGAGGTCACCAACCAAGCACGAAGAACCACACCCGTTGTACCCGCGAATGTAGTTACACGGTCAATGCTTCAAAATCAAAACTACATTCTTGAAGAAAGGGATACTGCATCAATCGCTCAGGCAAAGAAAAAGAAAACACGGCGGAAGAGATCGCTTAATGCCACGAGCTCCAAGCCTAGTTCAAAGACTAACATAGGGACAGGAGACGACCCCGTGTATATGAATGATCCTGAAGATGATTCCGATTCAATAGAAACCATGGGGACCAAAGCCACTACCTTAAGGGAGGAACCCACTCGGGAGCTCAATGAAGGAGAATCAAGCGAGTACAAAAATAAGGGGAAACAGAAGGAAACTTCCTCGGCCCCACAACCAAGTCAGTTAATGCCCTCTCGACCACCCAAACTGACTGAGACTCCCCAAGACAAGCCACGTGGGCCAAAAACCCTCAAGAAAAAGATTGGAACTTACCCAAACCCAGTTGAGGAGATTGAACAAGTGCAACACTTAAGGGGTTTGGTGGAAGAAACACAAAGAGAACTGGAGCCAAACCCGAGAAAAATCAAAATTCCAGACACAGTGTTTCCTACGCAAGTTCAGCCTCACCGGAACCATAAACCGTTAGCTATACCTAGTATCATTCGGGAAGAAAGTGAGGATAGGACATCTGGAAGTGGGCAAACACCCTTCTTGCTGGAAAGAATGTTTAGTGAGGGAATGCCTGACCCCATCGAAGAGGAAGTGATTCCATCTTTACCAGTCCCTAGTCAAGGGGCGATGTCTCGAAAAGTACCGTTGAATGTGTCTAAGCTAATGGATTTCATGTCCTCTGAGATCAGAACCACGATCATATCCAAATTATACGGAGATCCTGAGCTATTCTTAGCTCTTCGGGCATTTCTCAATGGAGAACTAAAGGCGGGGCTACCACAATTTGCAAATATGGATAGACCCGACACGCTTCAAGATGAAGGGGAGCATTGGGATCTACAACCCAACCTAGATGAAGATTCGGTCGTTGAAATACCTGTGAACAAGTTGGGACAGTACTTTGAAGGTGACAAATCTAATGCCACCCTCCCCATTACTACCAAGGGATTAACTCTAAAGGGAATCCTTGATGGTGGTGCTGGAGTGAGCATTGTGACTAAAAACTGTTGGGAATCTATGGGAAGGCCTCACCTCGAAGTCACAAACATAGTGGTTAAGATGGCAAATGGAACTATTGCTAAACCTATTGGAATGTTAAGGGACCTTAAGATTAAGGTTCTGGGATACAAGGTACGACATACCTTCATTGTAATGGATTTCTCCAAGCATCCTATGTCATATCAAATGATCTTAGGACGTCCTTTCATGAGGGAAGCACAAATGGTGCATGACTGGTCGAAAAACCATGTCTATCTACAATTCCAGGACTCTGTCATTCGAGTTGATCTTGAGAATGGTCGTGCGCATCCTTTAGGAAGCAAGGTTATCATTGATAATCGATCAGATACCACTATTCACTCCGCCCCATTAAGGTATTGCTATACATGCAAAAAAGAGACTGATGATGGAAAAGATTCTCCTTACATGGATGTCCTACCGGGTATGACTGAGTCGGATAACGTGGATTGGGTACACCTAGCGGCAACCATAGACACATGGGGAAATAGAGGCACAAGTTGGGTAACACCTGAGGGGCAAGATATGCCACCGTTAGTGCCAATAAACATGATAGGTGTTATGCACATGACTCCTGATGGCGAGAACGTGGCAAACTCCACCGACACTGAAAGTAGCGAAGACTCTGACCAATGCAACTCTGAGTATGAATCTCAAGAAGAAACTGACCCTGAGCCTGATGGGGAAAATGAATCAAATATTCACACAAATGTGGAAGCAAGGTGCTCAAGGCCTGGGACAGTGGCCTCCTGCAGTTCATCCGAAAGTGAAGATCGACCAAGTGAGTCCGAATCTGATACAAACAAAAATCAAAAACTTGGTAAGAAGAAAACGAGACATAAGCGCCAACGCTATCGAGCTAATGTACGCACTGCAATAAACAAGGAAAGATCCACTACAGAATGGCTCAGTTATGTAGGAGCCATTGATGCTCATCGAAAGATAGCTAATAATTGGGGACAATATCTCCAAAGTGTCATGTGGTGTATTCCGCAACCTCATGACGTCGCCCAATTAGAAATCGAAGAGAAGCCGAAACTAAGTCGTACTGCAAGATGGCGGCAAAACCAAGAGTTGGCTCAACAACAAAAGGAAGCGGAATTGAAAGAAAAAAGCCTGGCACAACAAGAACCAGTAGACTTACACCCCGCACCCGAGCATTTCAAATCATTCACCACAGGGGAATGTAAAGTAGTCTACACAAAAGCCCAACGAACGCCTACCAATGGGAGTAGCGGTGTCTACGATGGCCCTACGGTAGTTAAGGAGATAGACTTAGCAGATCTGGGTGAGGAGTCTAAACCAGTTTATATTGCTCAAGACCTCACCAAGGCGGAAGAAGCTGCACTTACGAAGCTTCTTAAAGAATTCAAGGACATATTTGCTTGGACATATCATGATATGAAGGGTGTTCCACCCTCGGTGGTGCAACACATGATTCCAATGATTAGCACTGCTAAACCAGTCCAGCAACGTCCCTACCCAATGAATCCTAAGTACGCAAAGATTGTACAAGTGGAAATTGAAAAGCTGGTAAAATGTGGATTCATATACCCAATTGAGCACTCAGAATGGGTTTCTCCGATAGTCATCGTGCCAAAGAAGAATGGGAAACTCAGAGTGTGCGTTGATCTCAAAAAGGTTAATGCAGCCACCAGAAGGGATCATTACCCCTTGCCATATTCTGAACATGTGCTTGAAAGAGTGGCAGGCAAGGAGGCATATAGCTTTTTAGATGGGTACTCGGGTTACAATCAGATCACAATTGCAGACGAGGACCAAGCTAAAACAGCATTTATCACGGAGTTTGGAGTGTTTGCCTTTCGCGTCATGGCTTTTGGCCTGACCAATGCACCTGCAACATTCCAACGATTGATAAACACGGCCTTTAAGGAATATCTAAGGGACTTCTGTGAAGCTTTCTTAGATGATCTTTGTGTTCATTCCTCTTGGGACGAGCACTTGATGTGTTTACGAAAAATATTTGAAAGGTGTAGATTATATCGCATCTCCTTGAATCCTTTCAAATGCCAATTCTGGGTTAAACACGGAGTTATCTTAGGGCATATAGTGTCCAAAAATGGGATTTCCACTGATGAGAGTAAAATCAAGGTCATTCTAGAATTACCCCCACCCACCAACTACAAGGGAGTCCAACGCTTTATGGGCCACGTTGGTTATTATCGAAGGTTTATTCTCTTCTTCGCCGAGATAGCTCGACCATTGTATAAGCTTCTCATCGAGTTTATTTGGACCGAAGAATGTGACCGTGCCTATGAGCTATTAAAGAAGGCCTTGGCGAGTGCTCCAATCTTGAGAATGCCTAACTGGGATTTACTCTTCCATGTGCATATTGATGCATCAAACTTTGCTATTGGGTGTGTGTTAACTCAACCTGGAGAACACAAGCTAGACTACCCCATTAGCTTTGCCAGTCGCCAGTTGAACGATGCTGAGATGAACTACACCACTACGGAGCGAGAAGGGTTGGCAATGATATATGCAGTAAGGAAATTTCGTTATTACCTCCTTGCCACCAAGTTTGTTTTCTATGTGGATCATCAAGCATTGTTGTATCTGGTAAACAAACCATGCTCCACAGGAAGAATCACACGATGGCTATTGATTCTTCTTGAGTTTGATTTCACGGTTGTTGTGAGACCTGGCAAGAAACATGTTATGGCTGATCATTTGTCTCGCATACCCAATGGTGAGGCTCCTACAGGGGTTGATGATGACTTACCTGACACTTCCCTGTTCATGGTGGAGACAATGCCTGAATGGAGTGAGAAGATTGTTAACTTTTTGGTTAATGGCTTTCCACCCAAGGAGCTTCGTAAAGATCTAGCTCGAAAGCTGATCAAAGAATGCGAACCCTATTGCCTGATAGCCGGGACTCTTTATAAAAGAGGAAAGGATGACGTTCTTAGGCGTTGTGCCCGAGAGGATGAGTATCTATACATTTTACAAGAGGCACATATGGGCGTAGCCGGTGGTCACTTCTCAGGAGACTTAACTGCGCGAAAGATCTTACAATCAGGGTATTGGTGGCCCACTATGTTCCAAGATGCATCACTCTTTGTGAAGGGTTGCGATGAATGCCAACGATACAAGAAACCGCAGAGGAAAGATCACATGCCCCTACATCCGATCAAAGTAAACCAACCATTTGAAAAGTGGGGTTTAGACTTTGTAGGTCCAATTAGTCCAGCGGCCCGAAACACACAATCTCGCTATATTATTGTGGCCACTGACTATATGACCAAATGGGCTGAAGCGAAAGCGACACGTAAGGCAGATGCGAGGACAACAGCCAAGTTCCTCTTTGAAAATATAATCACACGATTCGGTTGTCCTTTTGAACTTGTGAGCGACAATGGTACGCATTTTATAAATGAAGTGATTAAGGAGCTCACAACAAATTTCATGATATCGCATCATAAATCTACTCCTTACTATCCGCAAGCGAATGGCCAAGCCGAGAGTACCAACAAGACTTTAATCTCTATTTTGACAAAGACAGTTGAAGCTCATCGCACGGATTGGGATCTAAAGCTTACGACAGCTTTATGGGCCTATCGTACTGCGTACAAAGTGGCTATTAATTGCACACCATTCAAAATGGTATATGGCCAAGAAGCAGTCATGCCATGGGAATTTGTCATTCCTAGTCTTCGTGTTGCTACTCAAGAGGGTTGGGATGGTAACCCCTTAGTAGAGCGTCTATATATCCTTGAGCGGCTAAATGAAGAAAGACAATTGGCTGTGTACAATGCCCTTGTGGAGAAGGATAGAAGGAAAAAATGGTTTGATCGCCACCTAAAGGACAAGGACATCAAGGTTGGGGATAAAGTCCTGATGTATGGAGTGCGAAACGAAAAGAAGAAGCTCAAATATGCTGGTAAGGGACCATATAGAGTATGTGAAATTACCCCGCAAGGTACCATCAGAGTGGAGACTCTCGACGGAGTTGAAACCATTGGATTCCTTAATGGGAGTAAATTCAAAAGATACTATGACCCCCTAAGCCAGGAGGAGTTACATGCAATCCATCAAAAGAAGGCAGCTAAAGAACAAGCTGAGCTTAAAAAGATACAAGCTGAGCTTAAAAAGATACAAGCGAGAGTCGAAGGCAGCTAAAGAACAAGCTGAGCTTAAAAAGATACAAGCGAGAGTCGAAGCCAAAGAACGTCAACAGCGTGCTCGGCGACAACGAGAAGCCAACTTGGGAATTACGCAAGTATTTTTTGAGGAAGCAGAGGAGGATGCACTGGAATCTGACCCACCTCTAAGATACCCAATTGAGTTATAGAGTCCTTACGGGGAGGTGCTGTATAATGCATTATTGGATACAGGAGCTCAATATAATTTGCTATCATATGGCGTGTGGTGTCAACTGGGAAAACCACCTTTAACCAAGAGTTCTATCCAAGTTCAAGGAATCAACAAGAAGAAAACCCCTGTATCAGGAATTCTGCACACTCCGGTTGCCTATGACAAGGGAACCATAATTCAAAGCTTTTTGGTTATGCCTACTGGTACCATGGGAGGGACTGTAATCTTAGGGCGCAAATGGATGATGGCCACCAAGTGCAATATCGATTGGGCAACCAGACAAGTCACAACGCAAGAACCAACACTAGGTCTGACCGCTCAAAATCCCGCACCTAAGTCATCCACTCAAATATTAGATAACGAAAAATCACAAAGTCCAGTGGCAAAACCATCTTCGATTGTTGGCCACCCCTCTAACGCTTCAATGCCAAGAGTGGAAACAGGCAAGGTGGTCCCTAAAGCTTTTCTTACTATGCCAAAGAGTACATACAAATGGGTCCCCAAAGCTTCGTTAACAGCTACTTCCCCTGCTCAATCTCGTTCAGCCACCAAGAAGCCTCGTAAAAGGAAAGCAGCTACCCACCCGAGAAAGGGCAATGTAACATCGCGATGGATCCCTAAAAAATTATTAGTAGCCCAAGGGTACTACGAGGGGAATGACCAGATTTGGGTCCCTAAACATAAGGTGAATCCCTCTACATCACCTGTAAAACCTTGCAAACCAATTGTTGCCACCCCAATGACAATTCAAGACCGTGGTAAGGGAAAGGTAACAGAGTGCTCCGCACCACTTCCAGAGTTAGTTTGGATTCCCAAACGATATCGATCATTACCACCTAGCTCAGGAAGGGGGGAGCCACATGAAGCTTCTAGCTCCTCATGCCAGGCACACACTCATATAGAAGTTTCTACATGCTCTACACCTACTCTTGTCAACACCCAACAAAAAACCGATGAGCCTACATCTCCCCTTGTAATAGTATCGATGGAAACCATTTCCTCCATTCGTCAATGGGAGCGTACACTACCATCTCTGCAATTGGATGTGGCCACAAGGGTCATAAAAAGCTATCTGCCCACATCACAACCTATGACCCGCTGGACAAATTGGTTCCAAGAGGCTGCAACATCATTGCAAATAATATGATCTACCCAAGGAAAGGGGGAGCATGTACTCACGCTCGACATTCTAATGCTTCCTCCTTAACCTTCTCCCCTGACCATGTAATTGCCAAATTCAAGGGGATGTATATATATAGCTTCATACATTATAAAAAACAAAAAAAAACAAAACAAAGAAAAGAAAAACAAAAAATAGTAAAAAGAGCAAGAGCACAAAAAGAGGATAAATATCCGTATACAATCAAGAACTAGATTGACCTGTCTCACAAACCTACTGATGCTATATCTGTGTTTGCAGATATGGCAGATGCACGATCATCATACACTTCATCCACTCCCGCCTTTGATGAGAGGTATCATCTGTACCTTTCTCAGATATTTCACATGTGCTATCCTGTAATTGAAACTGAATGGGATCATATAGATGTATTAGCCAGAGAGGAAAATGTTGAGGAATTAGAATGGCTAATTCGCCTATTAACCATGACTGACCCCTACTCCGTAGAGGACATATCCCCGATAGCCCAATGCTTTCCTTTTCCACAAGATGACTATCCTCGCATCGTTACATTCTTGATGAGTCTATGTGGATGGGAAAATGAAAAGGAAATATCTGACAATGATGAATGGACGGATGAAACTCATGGCACTACTGAGGTTGATTTTATTTATTTGGATGATGCGGATAGAGGCTTAGCCTTAGGGCTAGAGCCAGGACTCTACAACATCCTCTTACCGTATCCTCAGTAGTAGTGTGGTGACTGGTAGGTAGGTTAGTGTTTTCAAGTTTTTTCTAGTTTAGATTCCTTAAACAAATCTTGAAATTTTCACACTGAAGTGCCTCTCGAGGTATAGTGCTTGTTAGTTGATTGTACAGGTTAAAAAAGTTTGAGGTGGGTTCGCTTTTAAGTCCTGAGACTGCCGCAACGTTCATCAAAATATATCTACATCAAATTGCAAGCTGTCTCATCGAATCAAGGAGATCTCCAATTACAGGTGTAATTCTTCCATACCCACTCTCTTTCGTTTTTACTGTTCAATTAATTTCATAAACTATAAGGCATGACCACATGGAAATTATCAATGTACTACTTAGTTTTTGAAGTTGCTTGCATGCTAGTGTAAATCATTAATGAGCTTAACTTTATTGGAAATATTCCTAGGCAGCATGACGTCTTTAGTTAACCTTGGAATACGATTGTCTTAGGTCTAGGGTCAAACCATCTTAATGTTTGAACACCTGGCTGTGTGTGTGTTGACCTCTAGGACATAGATTTTACCTCTTGTCGAAAAGATGTAAGAACACATTTTAGTTCAGGAGCGAAGATCAAAACAAACTAAAAAAAAAAAAAAAAAAGCCTACAATAAATGGCAATACAAGTCTATGATGTGCTTTAATGTTGGCCTATCGCCTTATTGATACTTGGTAGGCGAGGAGTATTCTACTCCAGACCGATGCCTTGGTTGGTAGGGGGTAGCCTTGCCTAAAGTGAGCTAATAGATTCCTGGATAATGCCTTGTGTTAAACATGGTACCAGGATCGATGTTAGTTTTGCCTTAGGAAGGTCGCCATTGTGTATAAAAATTGTCATGTGCAAAAAAAAAAAAAAAAGGCAAAAGGCTCCTGTAACTCTGATGTTTCTTGTGTCCCTAGGCTCGTGGTAACTACTTGTTCTTAGAGTAGACACAGTATGGTCATCTGTTTATTTATTAAGCTTGGTTATTTTCCTTGACTTAGGCCAGTTATAAACCTTGATTAACCTTTGACACCTTGCTAACTCTTGAATTCCTTTCAATAATTTTAAACTCCTATTAATTTGCTACACTAGCTCACTCATGTACCCTTAAACTAAGTTCTAATAGCAACATCCATTGTGGTCTCACACGCTTGAATTTATACACTTTATATCTTTTGAATTCCAGCATACCTTCACTCTACTTCCCTGTTTTGCAGACGGTCTACCACAACAACCCTCTCGAGCTTACCATACCATAGCTTCCGAGGACGGAATCTACATCAGGAAGGGGGGCATGTTAACCCATGGCGGACATTGCAACATACTATATTTTACGTCATTAATTTAAATATTCTGAGTCATGGGCCGGGCTTGTCGGCACCATATGTTAAGGATGAAGGGATTGGGTGATCGCCGATGAGAGGCGCACCTTGGATATCAGTAGGATAAGGGTTAGGGTCGGCCGGCCATGTATGGGCGCCCAAGTGTGAACGGCCAAGTCACCTATATGAGTCAAATGTAACCCTAAAATCCTCATTCTCATGTGTTGTGAATACAAGAGTGCTCTTGCCTTATCTCTTTGGTTTCCTTCTCCTGCGTTTGTGAGAGAGAGAGAGAGTGAGTGAGAGAGCGATCGAGCACTGTGTAGCGGCACGGCGGCGGCGGAGAGGCGGTAGTGCGGCGACGGCGGCTCCTCCTTCACGGCTGCGACGCGAGAATCCTTCAAGGCGGCAGTTAAGCGGTGAGTGACACACCTTTTGCATTCTGTTTTGAGCTTGCCTTCCTGGTTGTATGCTTGCAGCCATTCGTGGCTCGCATACGGTGTCCGGCAAGTCCCCAGCTACGACCTGTGCGGCAAAAGCGCACAGATGTCCTCATCTCGCAAACTAGAATAATTTCGCAAGATGCACGAATATGAGACTTAGAGAAAAATTTTAATCACGATTAACCACCAAGAAAAGTCTTAAAGAGAGCAAGATTCAAAATAAGAACAAGATTTAAACTTTATTCATTCACAGAACTTATACAGTAAAGATAGAAGAACTCTTTACACTTCCATAAGCCCGTCCATCATATGGTCACAAAAGCAGTCCTCACAAGCTGCACAAGTATAGGGTAACTCATCTATGGGAATGATTCTGCTGGTTATTGCCGCACCTATCTCAGTGGTATGAGGTGATCTAACAAAAGGACCTCTGAGAGGCAAGCCAAAAATGGGATAAAGGCATATCTTCTCATGAGGAAGAAAACACGCCAGTAAGAAGACCCGCTTAGAAAACCCAAGATGCCTTGATCTCATGACGCAGTAGTATCGGGGACCCAAACCCAAAGCTTCAATAACCATGGCCAAGCGGACATTGTTATGAAAGTGCTGCTGACCCCAGGGTGTTACCCTAGTTATGTTTTGATAGGTCCGCCATTTGGTCTGCGCTACACAAGTTCCTAGGTGAGGAAAAAGTGAGCGCTCATACTGTTCTATAAAGTCTTTCTTCATAGACTCTCTTGCATCTTGAAGGTGAGAAATCATCAGGGATAAAACTAATTCCTGTTGCCAAGCCATGAAGGAGATTAAGAAAGAAAGGAGATTGATGGGAGTAAGATTACTGTGAGCGGCAAGTAAAAGTTACGACTTATATAAAGGAAGGAGCTAGCGTAACCTAGAAGCCAACGGTAACTTGCCACTGAAGTTTTACCGTCTTTCCATGATTTGGGTTTGGCACATTTTTCTATAGAAGGCATTAAGAATTTTGAGATGAGGAGATAAAAGAAACTTGTAGGCTAAGTCACCTACTTTCATTGAATTCAGATATAAGGATCACAATATCTGGGGGATAACTTCTTATACTCCCCAAGAGATAAAGAACTTCTTTTGGGCCGTACTCGAATGAAAACCAAAACCTTGGTATCCAAAACACCGATTCTCACTTCTAAACTCATTGTTCTAAATCCTTAAAACAGGTGGGACTCCTGAGAGTATTCTAGGGAAAGGGTCTTTCTTTTTTTAAACAGAAACTTTCTTTTATTTTAGAGAGGGAATAATTATAAGATCAGAAAGGGAGATTCTTACTCCTGTATACCTCGAAGGCTGGGGAGGAATCTTACATTCTACCCCACTTAAAAAGTGCGAGATGTCCTCATCTCGCAAGGTAGAGGACAACTCTTTTTCTTAAGATCCAATTTTATTCTGGGGTTCCTTATATTCTGGTCAACCCAACAGAATACTGGGATAACTATCCCTTATATAGAACTCATAATTAAATAACAATTCATTCAGATCTTATCATTCATATCTTTAACATGATAATGGTCCATTAGACCGAAAAATTTCCTTCTGAACATTCCTTCACGGGAATTTCAGTTAAGCTAGTCCTCAATTTGACATCCCTTAACTTGATCTACCGGTCAAGTATTAACAGTAGCAATCTGACAGCACAATCCACTAATCTCATAATGATTTGCTGAATTCGTTATCATCATTCTAGTTATGAATATCATCACAGGGACTCGTCCCATTCCCCCTCATTGTGGTTTCATTATATTTCAACTAATTTTTAAAAATCAACATTTTTCAATCAGAATCCAAATCAATTCAAACAGAATTAAAAATCATATCAATCACATTCAAAATCATCATCTGGATAGCATTAACGCTTATAATTTCAAGTCTTAGATTTACTCGTATATACTGTCAGTAAAGAGCTGCAGTATACTCTCGGTATATACACGTAGTCACGGCCCTTGGAATTATAAGGTAAATACTATCATGTCTAAGCCTCAAGCAAGTCAGGGATTCTATATAATTGCGGTACTTCCATCTGAAGAACCGATTACCAAATTATGAATTTCAGTTTGAATATCAAATTGTATGAATTATATCACACAATTATAACCTTTTTGTGTTTCTTGATAAATTTTTGACATATTTGTCTTCTCAGTTGATCTTTATTAACCAAAGGCTCTGATACCAACTGTAAGATCCCTGTTCCCACCGAGCAAAAGATTCCGGATACTAGCAGCAGAAGTAGCACTTCTCGCGCGGGACAGGGGTCCCACATTCGAGGCCTCACCCACGGATATCCGAATAAGAGAACTAATCTGTCGGTTGTTCCAAAATCGAACCCGGAAAAACTTCCTTTACCGAAAAGCACGGGCGATTCCACCACGATAACTTTTTACTCTAACGTAGTCAAGATCATTTCTGAATCGAGCTGATCCAATTACATCTATAAGATACTTGGTCAGATCAAGGGAGAAACTTGCACTTGGATCATTGGGATCAACGCTTTTTTCCCCATTCAAGAGGCACAGCCGTTGATTCCTATCCATAGGACAGTTACTGTCCGGGATTTATTTTATCTATCGTAAAAACAAAAGTTTGAGTCTCGATTTACGGATCCATCAGTCCAGCCTAACCCCATCCGATCCCATGGGTTAGCCAACCGCCCAACCACTGTAGTGATGGGATCCAATTTTTAATTTGGTTAGGTTTTGTCCCGGGTACTAAGGAAAAGAGTTCCAAGGCCCCCTAGCCGGATGTTCATGCAAAATAAAACTAGTCACACCACTCACACACCCAATATGAAATTGCCTTTTCACAGATTCAACCAGTTTAAAACAATCCTTTAATAAAACCATAGTATCACTGATCACCATCTTCCAATTTATCCAGTTGATTCTTAATTTTTCCATCATTTCTTTATCAGAGTATATATGGCATCATTGGCAACTAGGACGCTCACCACCTGTCCACTCAGGGGCCGTTTCCTAATCCCTAGCCCATAATACTCGGCAATATAATCACTTATCAAGATGGACTCTCGTTGAAGATCAGCAAGATCAACCAACAGATCCATATAAAAAGCCATGGACTCATCCATTGAAGACCAGCAAGGTCAATCAACCAGATCCATGCCCGATTTCAGAAAACAACTCCAACTCTTGTTCCAATATCTTCCTCGACGCACGCGTGGGTATCCTAGGCGACCCAGAGCCCGAGCACCGTATGGTCAGCACCCTCTAGGATCCTTCGCAGGTGACCTAGCGCTTCACTCATAGGCCGCTTCCTTGGCCCCTCATCCACCGTACCGGAAGCTCACCATTTTAATCGCACCGAGGCTGGTCAAGACCTCGGCCGACCTTGCTACGCGAGACGTCCTTCATTGACTCTCCGTCAGCAGTTGTAACATTATCAGTTAGGTCTCCACGACCTTAATCACAAGATAGTCACAATGCTCCCCCAGCAATCTTGACATAAAACAGTCATTTACAAACAGCATTTACAAACAGTTTACCATACAGTTTCTATTTTTACTTTCATTTTTCCACATTATCCCTCATCAATCCACATTACTTATTCCATATTCCATTTATATGTATACTCATCCCATCACATCATTTTCCATCTCAACACTTCATATTCCTTCACATCACATATCGTATATTCACATCCATACATATATCCACATCCACATCCACATCCACATCCACATTCACATCCACACATCCACACATCCACATCTACATCCATACATCTATTTTCACATACACATCTACATGCACATTCATGCATCCACATCCATACATCCACATCTACATGCACATTCACATCCATACATCCACATCTATATGCGTACATTCTCATCTACATGCATACATCCACATCTCTATGCATACATCCACATCCACATCCACATTCACATTCTCCTCATACATCTACATCTACATGCATACATCCACCTCCACATCTATACATCTACATCTACATGCATACATCCACCTCCACATCCACATCTACATCTATACATCTACATCTACATGTATACATCAACATCTCCATTCACAACTACATCTACATGCATACATCCATATCTCCATTCCCATCTACATCTATACATCTACATCTACATGCATCCATCCACCTCCACATCCACATCTACATCTATACATCTACATCTACATGTATACATCCACATCTCCATTCACATCTACATCTATACATCTACATCTACATGCATCCATCCACATCTCCATTTACATCCTCATCTACACGTCTATTTCTACATGCATACATCCACATCTCCATGCATACATCCATCTCCACATTCACACTCACATCATCCATACATCTACATCTACATGCAAACATCCACATCTCCATGCATAATAAAATTCTTTTAATTAATCTAGGATGATAGTTCCTAGAATATGGTAGGAAGTCCTCTTTTTATGCTTTGAATGAATTTATTTTATGCGTAATTTCTATAAAAATTTTGCCATAGCTCCGCTACTATGACTGATAAATCTCAATTTTTTTCTAAGGGATAAAGCTTATCATTAAGGAAATAATTAGAATGGTCTCTAATTGGGTCATCAATCCATAATGGATTGAATCATCAATGTGCATAAACTAAAAGTATAGAAAAAAGCCATTAATTTGGCCTCAAGCATAGCTTAATCTTGGATTAAGGAAAAGCTTTATGAAAAGCTTCATTTGGATTGAGAATGGTTCATGAGTATGACCATTTCTTGAGTGAGAGAGAGAAATTACATAAAAACCATTAGAATTTAAACATAAATGAAAATTAACTTCAATAGCATTTATTAAATTATGTAACTCTTCACTACTATTCACCAATTAACTTCAATAGTATTTAAAAAACCATACCAATTAAACTTCTCAAGCTTGAGAGGGGTTGAGAAGAGAGAATCATTGAGAAATTATAGAAAAGATCAAAATTCAATATACTTACCTTATAATTTGCTTGATTCTTTATTCACGGTAGAGGCCCCCAACCAATCAATTGGTTTAGTATGTTGATGGAGCCACCAATGGGGATTGAAGAAAGAGAGAAGTGTCAAAAACTAGTGAATTATTAAAGAATTCACAGTTCTTGGCTTAGGTGGAGTAACAAAGCATAAGACACTATATATTTTGGCTTAGGTGGAGTAGAGTAACAAAGCATAAGACATTATATATTTTGGCTTAGTGGAGTAGAGTAACAAAGCATAAGACACTAGATATTTTGGCTTAGGTGGAGTAGAGTAACAAAGCATAAGACACTAGATATTTTGGCTTAGGTGGAGTAGAGTAACAAAGCATAAGACATTATATATTTTGGCTTAGTGGAGTAGAGTAACAAAGCATAAGACACTAGATATATTGGCTTAGGTGGAGTAGAGTAACAAAGCATAAGACACTAGATATTTTGGCTTAGGTGGAGTAGAGTAACAAAGCATAAGACACTATATATTTTTCAATAAGGGAAGGCTTCTATTTAGAGGAAAATTTGAGCTCCTAACCAAACAAACCGATTCTAGAATTTTCCAAGTCAGTTTGGTCACTTTTTGACCATTTTTAGGTCAGTTAAGCTAATTTTTTGGAACTAGACTTGAATGAGGAGAGAGGAGAGATAAAATATCTCAATTTTTATGAGTTTAAAACTTATTCAAGCATGTGAAATATGCACCAACTTTAAAGAACTCCCCTTCCTTACATATGTGTCATAATGGAATCATTTTAATATTGCTCATAGTTTTTTATTAATAAACCTTGTACATTTTCAACTCTTTATCTTATGTGAAATATGCACCTTCTTTAAAGAACTCCCCTTCCTTACATATGTGTCATAATGGAATCATTTTAATATTGCTCATAGTTTTTTACTAATAAACCTTGTACATTTTCAACTCTTCATCTTATGTGAGCATTTAAGGGACTCCCCTTCCTTACATATGTGTCATAATAAAATCATTATTCCCAAAATATCTCATATTTTTAATATTGCTCATAGTTTTTTTACTAATAAACCTTGTACATTTTCAACTCTTCATCTTATGTGAGCATTTAAGGGACTCCCATATGTGTCATAATAAAATCATTATTCCCAAAATATCTCATATTTTTAATATTGCTCATAGTTTTTTTACTAATAAACCTTGTACATTTTCAACTCTTCATCTTATGTGAGCATTTAAGGGACTCCCCTTCCTTACATATGTGTCATAATAAAATCATTATTCCCAAAATATCTCATATTTTTAATATTGCTCATAGTTTTTTACTAATAAACCTTGTACATTTTCAACTCTTCATCTTATGTGAGCATTTACTCATTTTTGGGTATCTTCTTTTTACAATTTGGATTTATCTCCTCCCTACACATGGATTAATGCTATTGGCCCATAGGAACCTTAATTGGACCATAATCCAAAAATTTTTGAAAATCTAGACCCTTAGGCTAAGGTCCTTTATACACATTTCCGATTAATTTCAATTGCACATTGGAAAATTCTTTTTGAATTTTTGTTTCAGGGGAACTTATTTTAATAGGATGAGATATTTTTCTATCCAAAAATATTCAAAATTTGAATATTCTCTCTCTAGAATATTTTCTCTCTCTAGGTTAAAACAGCCACAAACAAGATCTCTTATATTTCAGAAAAGGAATTGATTACAGGGGAATATGCTAGACATCAAAAAGGGGGTTGGGGGAGGAATCTTACATTACCTACTTGCGTTTCCTCTATATCCAAATATCTACTATTGGCAGAATGTCAGACACCTTGCTCAGCTACACTACATTATCTTGAGGTGTCTTAACTTTGACCCTGCTGACACTGGCCAGCTTATGCAATTGCCTCCTTATATTTGAGTTTAGCTGTAACAACTGGCCATAAGTAATGTCTGCCTTCTTATTCTTAACATTTGACAGGAGACTATAGGGGGGTTCCCTTCTCCCAGCTAAAAGTCATCCATCCCAATTTTCTATCTCCTGGCTCTAACTCTCCCCTGCTTTTTATGGACTTAGGCTTCTCCATGGTTACCTTCCCTTTTTCTCTTTTCTTTTTCTCCCTTGTTTCTTTACCAGCTCCCTCTGACTTAGATCTCTGCAACCTTGTTCTCTTGTTAGCTAATATGTCTGCCTCATCTTCCTCCTCTTCTTCTTCAATGGTCTCCAACATATGTACATTTCCTAAAGGGGCTTGAGGTGGTACCTGCCCTTGAACTAGCCCTCGAATCCCATTATTCATCTCTCTATTTCCTACTCCCTTGTTACCTTTAGGCCTTTGAATGATGGGGTATACACCCCCTGGCTCCCTCCTTGACTGGGTACACTGTGGAGCAATATTCCCCCTCACCACAATTAAATCAGTGAAAGTTCTCCATTCTGTTCCTTAATGATCTATCCCCCTGTGGTCTTGTAACTTGATTTTGAATGCCCTGTACGGCAAGGTTCAAATTCCCAATTTGCTCTGTCAACATCTAGATTTCCTGATGGAGTCCTTCTTGACTTCTGTCTCTGACCTCTACTGCCTTGGGAATCTCAGTAGCACGAGGACCTCTTTCTACATGAACTTTAACAGGTAATGGCTCAACTACAGGTCCAACAGTACCATGTTCATATCTGGTGTTGCTGATAGTTTTTTCTCCCTTTCTTTATGTGCCAGCTCCTGCCTCAGCACTCTCTTCTTTCATTGTTCTATTGCCAGTCTGACTACCTCAATATAGGAATTTGGATCTTTAAGCTCCACTGTATCCTTTATAATTCCATGCAGCAATCCTATGAACCTATCTTTCTTTAGCAAATTAGGAAGTACCTGATTTTCCCCCAACACCCTCAAACCCTCTAAACACTCAAATCACTCAAAGATATAACCCTATAAAGACCTAGCTGATCACAATCAAGTCACAGAGCTACTCCAGAATGACCAGTTTGCCCACAACCCCATCTGACTTTTGTCAGGCTTCACACTCTCAAACTCAACCCAAATAATTTCCCTTGTATCCAAAAAGATCAAAACAACCCTTTTTTCTCATCTCCTGACTCCCTAGACACAGCTACCTTACATCCTTCTAACCATTTCTCACAGCATTCTCTCAACAGAAGATGACTTTTCCAATTCAAAGGCATCTCAAACCTCCCAGATCTTTAGACACTTCTTCACAAGTGCTCTATCCCAACAAAATCAAACAGAACAACTCAAACCAAGATCCAAAACACAAATTCTCATTGATCGTGACATAGATACAAGCTTCAAACTCACTATTCTCTTCACAAAACAAAGACAGACTGTCTCAACAACCATGAGACAATGGGTTCAAAATCATTAGAAGAACACACTAAAACTTGGGGATTCTCCAATTGTAGATTCTAGCTATTATTCAAACTACAGTAAATTCACTAACACAGACTATAAGCCTTCCCTAGATAGACTCAATTCAGCTCCTAGGTGACCTATGGTAACTATAGATGAAGATGAATTGAACTAAGCCAAGTTCTAATAGAGTCACCTCATAGAAATCACCGAGGAAGCTACTCCTAGTAGCTGATTCTCTAGACCTTGCACCTTCTCTACTTTGATTTTCCCAATTCCACCCTGCGCTGCAGTTCGATTCTACAACCTTCAAAAAAATAGAATAACCCCCAATTTCACTATGCTTCAATTTTGTAATCTTCAAAAACTGGACTCTCCTCTTGAGACTGATTCTTTGGAACTTGCGCCTTCTCTGCTCTGATTTTCCCAATTCCACCCCAACTGCACACTGCACTTCAATTCTGCAACCTTCAAAAACTAGAATAACCCTCATCTGCAGGTCTCTCCAATGTAGATCCTTCACACACTTCACTCACACTTGCACCTCCTTTCATCTCCTTGTCTACTTGTCTCTCTATCTTTGTCGTAAATTGTCTCAATTCTCCCTTTTTGCCCATCATTGCCTCGCCGCCTTTCTAGAACAATTGTGCATTCCCCTTCCATCACCCATACGCTTTCTATTTTTGTTTTTTTGCACCTGCTTTATCCTCCGCACTGCCACGCTATCTCTGCCACCTTGGATTCTTTACACATCACCATTTTATTCATTATATACTTCCACACTCCATTTTTGTTTTGATATTTGTGCACTTCTCACACCGCAGGTGGCTATAACTATGCATATAGCCACGTACTGGGAAAAATTCAACTATCCCGCTCGACGCATGTCTTTTCTTTGTTCTCTCAAAAACTTGTGCTAAATGCATATCCTCTCCTTCCTTCATGTTACATACCTCAAGCACCTCCTCAAGCATGAAACCCATGCTCTCCTCCTTCATCTATGTTCTTTCATAGTTTTATGGTGAAGGTAAGGGTTTATATTCTCTATTCTCTCCCCTTTGTTTCAATTTCTATGTGCATGCATACTTAGGTCTTGATTCTTATCTTCTTCTTTTTCTTATTCTTCTCACTTTTCTTCGCTTGTTTATTTATGCATAGCTCTAATTTGTTTATTTTTGTGCTTCTACTTGTAGATTGGAACTTATCTTTTAACGAAAGAGTCTACTTCTCACCAAACACTCAACTCCTCTAAATTAAGGTAAGAGCACTTGTCTTTTACAAATCCTTTCTTTACTTGTTTATGGTGCACCTCCCTAGGTGCTTGGGACCATTTTTTATCATGCATATAATCACTTTTTAAAGATTATGCATAAAGCCTCTTTGCATAAAGCTCATGAATCACTTTGTTGAATCACTTTATTGAATCTTTATTGAATCACTTTGTTTAATCTTATGTTTCATGTACTAATCACTTTGTTTAATCTTATGCATAGTGGCCTTATGTATAAGGGCTCATACATAGAGCATGCATAGAGCTCCCAATGCTCTCAATGCACTAATCACTTTGTTTAATCTTATGTTTTGTAATCACTTTAATCAATCACTTTGTTTAAGCTTATGTTTCATGTACCAATCACTTTGTTTAATCTTATGCATAAGGGCTTATGCATAGAGCATGCATAGAGCTCTCTATATATGCATAATGCTCTCAATGCACTAATCACTTTGTTTAATATTGTGTTTTGTAATCACTTTATTCAATCACTTTGTTTAATCTTATGTTTCTTGTACTAATCACTTTGTTTAATCTTACGTTTTGTCCTCTCCTTTGGCTTCACAAAAATAGGTAAGCCCTATTTTTCTTTTAATTGTTTATGCAAGTTTTAAGTTTATTTGGGTGCTGGGTTTAGGTTTAGTTTAAGCTTGCAAGCTTTATGCAGGCGAACATAAAGCTTACGCATAAAGCTTCTTACAAGCTCTATGCATAGGCTTGGAGCTTTATGCATAGGCTTTCAAGCTCTATGCATAAAGCCTATGCATATGCTTGCAAGCTTTATGCATAGGCTAGCATAAAGCTCTATGCATTAGGCTTGCATAAAGCTTTATGCATATGCTTGTAGGTTTTATGCATAGGCTTGTAAGCTTTATGCATAGGCTAGCATAAAGCTCTATGCATTAGGCTTGCATAAAGCTTTATGCATAGGCTTGCAAGCTTTATACATAGTCTTACAAGCTTTATGCATTATGTGAGATCCCCGTCCCCACCGTGCAACGGATTCGGAGTGCTGGCAGCGGAAGTAGCACTTCTTACGTGGGGTAGGGTTCCACACTTGGGGCCTTGCCCATGGATATCCGGACAAGAGACTAATCCATTGATTTTTCCAAAACCGACCCAGAAAAACTTCCTTTCCCCGAAAAGCATGGGCGATTCTACCAGGATAACTTTTCCCTAACATAGTCAAAAGCCTTAACTAACAGAACTGATCTGACCGAGCTCGTAAGTTCCATAGTCAGATCAAGGGATAGATTGCACTTGGATCATAGAGACCAACGCTTTTTTTCCTCATCGAGAGGCACAACCGTTGATTCTTTTCCATAGAACAATTTTTGTCCAGGATTTACTTTCATCAATCGTACTATACAAAAATTGAGTCTCAATTAGGGATCCATCAATCCAGCCTAACCCCATCTAGTCCCATGGGTTAGCCAACAGCCGTTGATTCTTTCCATAGAACAATTTTTGTCTGGGATTTACTTCATCAATTGTACTATATAGAAATTGAGTCTCGATTTAGGGATCCATCAGTCCAGCCTAACCCCATCTAGTCCCATGGGTTAGCCAACCGCCCAACCACTGTAGTGATGGGGTCCAATTAGAAATTTGGTTAGGTTTTGTCCCGGGTACTAGGGAAAAGAGTTCCTAGGCCCCCTAGCCGGATGTTCATGCAAACATAAAAATAGTCACACCACTTACACACCCAATATAAAATTGCCTTCTTCTCAGCATCAGCTATCTTTAAAACAATCCTTTAATGAAACCATTGTGTCACTTATCGCAATCCTCAAAATCTCTGGTTGAATCCTTATTTCCAATCATTCCTTCATCGGTGTACTTATGGCCTTATTGGCAACCAGAACGCTCACCACCTGTTCACACAGGGGCCTTTTCGATAGTTCCTAGCTCATAGTAACTGGCAATATATTCACATAATAAAATTGAATCTCCATGGAAGATTAGCAAGATCAACCAACAGATCCATATAAAAGAGTCATGGACTCATCCGTTGAGGATCAGCAAGTTCAATCAACCAGATCCATGCTCGGTTTCAGAAAACAACTCTTACTCCTTGATTCAATATCTTCCACGACGCACGTGTGGATATCTTCGGTGACCTAGAGCCCGAGCACCATATGGTCAGCACTCTCTAGGATCCTTCGCAGGTCACCTAGCGCTTTACTCATAGGCCCCTTCTTTGGTCCCTCATCCACCGTACCGGAAGCTCACCATTTAAATCGAACTGAGGCTGGTCAAGACCTCGGCCGACCTTGCTACGCGAGACGTCCTCCATTGACTCTCCGTCTCAGTAGTTGCAACTTTATCAGTTAGGTCTCCACGACCTTAATCACAAGACAGTCAAAATGCTTCCCCAGCATTCTTGACATAAAACAGTCATTTACAAACAGGTCACAAATACGGTTTCTATAATGAACTCTCGTCTTTCCACATTATCCCTCATTAGTCCACATTACTTATTCCACATTCCATTCATATGTGTACTCATTGTCATCCAATCACATCATTTTCCATCTCATCACCTCAGGTTCATTCACATCACATATCATTTATTCACATCCCAATTCACATGTCATCACATCTCATCCATTCACTCATATCGACGTCACATCATTTCACATACACATTCGCATTCATTATTCTTCATGCACATCCACATTCGTACATCCATATCCATACATCCACTTCCACATCCGCATTCATACATACAGATCCATATCCACATCCATATATCCACATCCACATTCATACATCCACATCCACATCCACATCCACACCCACATCCATACATCCATTTCTGCATCCACATCCACATCCACATCCACATCCACATCCATACATCCATTTTCACATCCACATTCATTCATACATCCATATCCACATCCACATCCACATCCACATCCATACCTATTTCCACATCCACATTCACATCCATACATCCATTTTCACATCCACATTCATACATCCATATCCACATCCACATTCATACATCCACATCCCTTTTCACATTCATACATCCACATCCACATCCACATCTACATTCATACATCCACACATCCCCATTCACATTCATACATCCACATCCACATCCACATCATCCATTTCCACATCCATTCATCCATCTATATCAACCCACATCATTCACACATAAAACCACATCATCCATTCATCCATCTACATCAGCCCACATCATTCACACATCAAACCACATCATCCATACATCAATCTACACTAACCTACATCATTCACACATCAAACCACATCATCCATACATCAATCTACATTAACCTACATCATTCACACATTAAACCACATCATCCATTCACATCCGATTCACATGCTGTCATTCATTCACATCCCTTATAATTCATTCATATCACGATTCACATTCCTTCACATCCTATACCATTCATTCACATCCTAATTCACAGGACTTCACATCCATTCATCCATTTTCATTTATCTGATTCATATCACTTCCATCCATCCATTTACATCTATCTGATTCCTATCACATCACATCACATCTATTTATAGAATGTAAGAGAATTTTAATTTTTTGATATAAAGATTCTTTACACATCTAATTAAGCATAAAGACAACTTTAGTAGGAATAATACTTTTATAAAAATCCTTTTATGCATCTATTTAGGCATAAATTCAATTTTAAGAAAAATAACACTTTCGAATTAGAAAATAACCTTTTATGCATTTTACTATGCATAAATTCCATTTTAATGAGAATGATACTTTCAAAATAAAAATAAATCTTTTATACATCTATCTATGCATAAATTCAATTTTAATGAAAATAATACTTTCGAAATAAAAATAAATCTTTTATGCATCTTTCTATGCATAAAATAAAAATTGATGAAAATAACTCTTTTGAATTAAAAATAAAATTCTTCATGCATCTATTTATGCATAAAAATAAAATTGATGAAAATAACTCTTTTGAATTAAAAATAAAATTCTTTATGCATCTATTTATGCATAAAAATAAAATTGATGAAAATAACTCTTTTGAATTAAAAATAAAATTTCTTATGCATTTATTTATGCATAAAAACAAAATTGATGAGAACAACACTTTTGGATTAAAATAAATTCTTTATTCATCTTTCCATGCATAAATCTAATTTAGTAGGAATTACACTTTTAGAATGAAAGAATTTCTCTTATGCATCTTCCCATGCATAAAAACTAAATCCAATAAAAAATAACTCTTTTAAAATAAAAACTTTCTTTTATACATCTATTTATGCATAAATTCAATTCTGATAAAAGTCACGCTTTTATAATAAAATAATTTCTTTTATGCATCTAATTTATGCATAAAAATCATTTATGATGAAAATCACACTTTTAATATAAAAAAATCTTTTATGCATATGTTTATGCATACAAATCATTTATGATGAAAATCACTTTTTTAATATAAAAAAATTTCTTTTAGGCATCCATTTATGCATAAAAATCATTTATGATGAAAATCATACTTTTAATACAAAAAAAAATCTTTTATGCATAAGTTTATGAATACAAATCATTTATGATGAAAATCACTTTTTTAATATAAAAGAATTTCTTTTATACATCCCTTTATACATACAAATCATTTATGATGAAAATCACACTTTTAATATAAAAAAAGTCTTTTATGCATACAAATCATTTATGATGAAAATCACTTTTTTAATAAAAAAAATTCTTTTAGGCATCCATTTATGCATAAAAATAATTTATGATGAAAATCACACTTTTAATATAAAAAAATATCTTTTATGCATATGTTTATGCATACAAATCATTTATGATAAAATCACTCTTTTATAATCAAATAAAAATTTCAATATGCTTACTTCCATGCATAGAATTTAATTCTAAAGAAAGTAACACTTTTTTAATAAAGTATTTTTAGTATGCATTTTTCTATACATAGGATGAAAAATAACACTTTAAGAATACATATACGATGGGAATTACTCTTTTGAAATAAAAAAAAGTAAAACTTATTTTTCACAATTTTAGAAAATTTCACCATAACCTCCTTTGTATGGCTGACCATTTTTCAAATTTTAACTCTCTAAAATTAATTAGAAGTTCACCAAGAGTATTTAAATCATTCTAATGTAAACATTTTCTACTTATTTAAGAGAAACATTATGAAAAACTTGATTTTATCCATTAATCATTCATCTAGGATAAAGAATGGTTGGATTTACTAAAGAAGAGAGGGGAATGCGTCTGTGTGTCCATGTATGTGTGTGTGTGTGTGTGTGTGCAAGATTGTGTCTATCTGTGCATGCGTGTCTGTGTGTCTGGGTATCTAAGTGTGTGTGTGTGTGTGCGCAAGATTGTGTCTGTCTATGCATGCATGTCTGTGTCTGCATATTTGAGTGTGCAAGATTGTGTCTATCTATGCATGCATGTCTGTGTGTGCAAGATTGTGTCTATCTGTGCATGCATGTCTGTGTGTCTGCATATTTGAGTGTGTGTGTGTGTGAAAGATTGTGTCTGTCTATGTATGCATGTCTGTGTGTCTGCGTATTTGAGTGTGTGTGTGTGTGTGTGTATGAGAGAGAGAGAGAGAGAGAGAGGAGCAAGAAGCAAACTTACCTGTTGCCATTTGCTTTTTGGTTACGTGGGCATGGATGCTGGACTCTCTTTTTGTCTGTCGCTAAAATCTCTCTCTATCTGTGGGTTCTTGAAAAATCGGGATGCTCTCTCTCTCTCTCTCTCTCTCTCTCTCTCAAATACAAGAACCGTTAATAGTGGCGTGAGGATTAAATAACTTTAAACGAGCCCACGTGTGTAGTAATAATGGACACGTGTGATGTTGACAATTGACACGTGGGGTTTGTGAATATTAAAAATGACTCTTTTTTTATTCTATTTGTAAACGGTACGCTTGAGAGAGAGAGATAGAGACAGACCATCGACCACGATAGCAATCCATCAAGCCACCGACGGCTTTGGTATGTGTTTCTCTTGCACACACACACACACACTCATGTAGGAACACACAGAGACACACACACACACTCATGCACGCACACAATGGGACACACACACACACACGCACACGCACACACACAAGGAGAAACACATACAATACAGATATACACATCCAGTAATGCTAGAGAGAGAGAGAGAGAGAGAGAGAGAGAGAGAGAGAGAGAGAGAGAGAGAGAGAGAGAGAGAGAGAGAGTGCAACGTCTTTACGATTTGGCACGATAAGGCGCTTTGAAGACAAACTGAAAAGCTCTCTCGCCCCAAACCACAAACACATACACACACACACACACATATATATACACTTACATGACATCCACAAATACACACACACACATAGACACACACACACACACACACACACACACACACACACACACACACACACACACACACATAAACAGAGCGAGAGAGAGAGAGAGTGCAACGTTTTTGCGATTTGGCATGATAAGGCACTTTGAAGCCAAACTAAAAAGCTCTCTCGTGCCAAACCTCAAACACATACACACACATATACACTTACATGACATCCACAAATAAACATACATACACATAGACACACACACACACACACATAGACACACACACATACACACACAAACAGAGAGAGAGAGAGAGAGAGAGAGAGAGAGAGAGAGAGAGAGAGAGAGAGAGAGAGAGAGAGAGAGGTATTTTTGCGGTTTGGTGCGATATGGCGCTTGCATGTCTAACGCTTGTTTGATATCGCACCAAATTGCACTTATTATTATAGAGGCCTCCTTGGTGTGGTCTAACACTAGATACACACACACACACACACACACACACACACACACACACACAGAGGTTGATTTATGTCTTTTTGTACTAGGCTGATTGGTAGATCATGGCGAGAACAAAGGCCACTGTAAGGAGACAGGGTAAGGGGTGTGGATTGGCAACAAAGGCTGCCTCTTAGAAGAAGCCAAGGAAAAGAAAACTTATTCATATTCTGAAGTAGGCCAGAACAAGGAGATTCTCATAGAACTTCTGCATTCTGAAGGAGATCAGGAAGACGCATAATTGTGTGGAGTTATGTGTTCCCAAGCTCCCGTTCTAGCAGAGGTGTAGGTCTATATGTGAGAACTGGAGCCTATCCGTAAGGTGGAAGAGGACAGTCTTGCTTAGTCTACTACAGGAGGCTGTTGAAGACTTTCTCGTAGAGTACTTCAATGACCTGTGTGTTGTGTGTGCCCACACACATAGGATGACTATAATGCCCAAGGATAGTGAGACACTAAAGAGGCTTAGGTGGAGGTATGAGAAGCTTCTACACCCTGCAGAGATTACAGACTCAAAAATGAAAAACATCCTCATGATTCCACCAGCAAGAGCTCCTCAGGGGATAAAATAAAAATTGTAGATATTATACATGATATTAACACAAGAGCCAGGGCAGAACAGGACGCCAGATGGGAGGAAGAGCAGAAGGCAAGAAAAGACAAGTAAAATTGAACCCAAAGAATCTCCACAAATAGTTCATCAAAGAAACATAAGAGTTGGAGTCAGTCAACCTGGAGATACTAACGAGCTTGCAGAGAGTGACAGCTCTCTCTTGACATCGTGGATGTCAAAACTTTGATGGAGAGGACATCACAGATCACAGATACTATCCTATACATTTGTTTAAAGTAGGTATCCGAATTGCATTTTCTGATGATATGGTAGTTCCATCTTTAGTTCTTTCCTTTTTCCTCAATGACTTACCCTTGTTTTTATAGTTTAATAAAGTGCCATCTTCCACGTTGTGGGTATGTTGTTGTGGCATGTGGCTTTACTTCTTGCTTTGTTTATTGCAGATATGGTACTAAAGGATTCCATCAACGAATAAGACGGGGAAAAAAGGGAAAGGAGCAGATCATGTGGATAGTCCAGTGCAAGGGGGGACATAGGAGATTCCCCTTGCCAAACACCAACCACCACCTCCACCAAAAGGTATTGTATGTGACACCATGCCCACCACTATTAGCTGCTCTAGGTTACTTCATAGATATTGGAATCAACATGGTTACTATCCCAGGATTCTACTTCTATCCAAATATTCAATTCATTAAGCTTTGATTTTTTATGTCTTAGCAGTGGCTCTGGCATGTGATTTTAATTCTTGCTTTGTTTGTTGATATGGCACTCAAGGATTCCTTGTTGTTAAGAAGCAGACAAGAGGGAAAGGAGGTGTTTAGCATGTGGATACCTTAGTGAAAGAGGGCACAAAGGAGATTGCCCTTGTTGAAAAGCCACAAAGGCAGCCTCCAACAAAAGGTAATGAATGACACCATGTACCACTCAATTGGTTCGTCAATACTTTACTCTAATGGTTACTATATTGGTGCTTGGTTTACTTTCTTGGACCAATATTTCCTGCACTACAAATAACTAGCTATGGTTGTAGCTCATGTAGGCAAGTGTCAATGACAATGGCGTGAATTCCATTTAATCTAGAGAACATCATCCTTGTGGTCATCTCTAAGGCAATTCTTTCTTGACTTATACTGACATCATTCGTGCATAGCATGAACTAGATAAGTATACTGATCCATGCTAGTTCGGCAAAACAAGATACAATGGGAGACCAAACACATTAGTTTTTACATTGCTATCCATAGCCCAAGAGTTGTTGCATGAAAATCAAATTGCCATTTGTAGCATCTAGTCATCTTGAATGATGACAATAAAAGGCTTATCCTTGTCATTGCGTGCCTATGGAGGACTACTATAAGGCTGGATGTAAAAAACCTACATAGAACACTTTACTTCACATAAAAAAATAATATTATGCAAAGATCCATATAATGCAAACCATAGACACACAAGGATTGAGGATCACCAATTACCTTATTCTAATCCTTTAGAGCAAGTACCTTCCTAAACATTGATGTCCAACCGTCACTTGAAAGTTTTCCTTGGCAAAGCATATGATAGACACACAAGGATTGAGGATCACCAATTACCTTATTCTAATCCTTTAGAGCAAGTACCTTCCTAAACATTGATGTCCAACCATCACTTGAAAGTTTTCCTTCGCAAAGCATATGATGTTGAATCATGTGAAATTCTTTCGGTATCATAAAGAATATGTCGATCACACGCTCTAAAGGTGATGTTTTTTATATTTGCCATTTCTTCGATGCTGACGTGACCTAATAATCCACCCAATGCATGGAAAAGAAGCCATGATAATCATGATTGATGTTAAGAATTGTTGTGGATAGTGAATCCACACAATCTTGTTTTGAGCACCTTGTAGGAGCACCTTACAACAGGCAATGTGGGGTAGAGAAAAAGAGACATCATGGGTAAGTGAAGGTATAAGCCAAGAAAAAGAGACATTGCTAAGCAGAGCAGGTGACGAAGTAGAGAAGGAAAAGAGCATAAAAAAAACTATTGGCTGTTGCGAGTCAATTTTTGGCATCCACTTTTATGGTTTACTTTCAGTAAACCAAACTAAAATTCAAATCCTAGATGCTCCAACAACTGCTAGGTGGCACTGGCCAAAATCAATGTAGCACGAGCACTAGAACTTGTGCACCAATTTTCAAGAGGCCAGCATGTCAGCATGTGAGTAAGGCTAGATTTACTTTCAGTAAAGTTGGCGGTCACTCACGGCTACCTCTAGATCCATGACCACGCTTCCATGCTTCCATGCTACCGATCCAACCACCATGGCTTCATTCAAGGCACCGTGGCATATAGTGAGGTGATAGGGAAAAGGAACTAAATCCTTTTCACCACTAAATGAGAAGGAAATTGTTATTTTTGAGATGGTATTTTCTATGTGAACTTAGAAAATATAACTAAAACTTGTAAAATTTGAAAGGGTTTTATTTCCTTCTCAGAAGAATTTGAGAAGGATTTTCCCGAAGTTGAACAAGCTCTAGGCTAAAGCGAACCCGTCTTTTCCCAAACCCTGAGGCCAACGGTTCAAATAGGGCAAGGGGAGGTTTTGACATCTATCCCATCCCCATGATTAGCCCTTGAAGTGTATCAAGCATGATGCCATCGTCATGGCCAAAATTTGGAAGCTTTAGTAGACTTCTCAGTGCATTTTTTGTATCAAAGAATCATATTGTGTGTAGCTCTTTGGTTATCTAAGTATGTGATGTGATTGCCATCACCATAGCCATTATTTGGCTAATAGAAATTCCATTACTATAGCTGGGGAAGCTCAGCAATCATTCGTGCTTTTGTTGCATTGTGGACATAAGGAACTATCATGGAGTCTACATAAGAATAATCGTTCTCAGTTCCCACAGTACCCTAGGGGTTTTTGAATCTTTGGTAACATCACCATAGCCACATTCGCATCTGTGTCCATAGACATAACCATTCCTACCATTCATTGATGTGCAGAAACAGAGGGGTGTCTTAATACTTTAAATGCTCCTTTCTCCCCAATCCCTTAGCTGCCACATGATGATTAAAAAACCTCTCGAATTTTAAAAACCTTGATAATTTCTCTTGTTTGCCACCTGGCATACCTTTCCTTAATAGATATGTAGATATAGATATAGATATACCTTCCCTTAATAGGTATATAGGTATAGATGGGAGGTTGCAAGATGAGGATACTCACTTTTGTTCACTCTCTCTAAAATTGGGACATCCATGCATCTCGGGCGGAGTACCTCGATCGTGATAGCACTGTGAATTAAAACACGACACGTGCCTCCCAAGCCTAAATCGACATATCTCGATCGAGATGCCAACTAATGCCACGCTAGCAGGTCCGGGTTTCCAGTCATCATCCATGTCACCATTACACGTCACCGCCACCACATTATCTCGATCGAGATATCTATGCCACTCGGATCCACATCAGGGCCATGCTGTATCCCCCTAGGCATATTTGACTAGCACATCTCCATCGTCCACGTATCTCGAACGAGAAATTAAAATCAAATCGCGACCATTCATTGTTCGAGGTAATGGGATATAATCTTCACCGTCCACGTATCTCGAATAAGGTATTGAGATCCAATCTCCACCATCCAAATAGCTCGTTCGAGATACAAAGATACAATCTCCATCGTCCAAATATCTCGTTCGAGATACGTAAATGCAATATCCACCGTCCAAATATCTCGTTCGAGATACGTAAATGCAATCTCTACCATCCATTCAGGTACATTGGAAGATGCGATCTCAGCCGTTTAAATATCTCGATCGAGGTATATAATGAATCTCGATCGAGGTATATAATGAATCTTGACCGTCAACATACCTTGGTCGTGGTAATGACTTTAAATCGTAGCCGTCCATGTACCTCGAATGAGATAGTAATATCAAATCTCAGCCATCGATCCTTCACCAACCCTAAAATTAAGTGTGTATCTTGGCCGTATGTTGCACTAACCCTAATATCCAGAGCGTTAATCTTGCAAACCCTAAATTGCATGATGCTACCGAACCTCGATCGAGGTTATAAAACCGGAAAACTTTTTTTTTGCCTCATTGTCACAAGTCATTTTCACTCTCCTTGCTCTCTTGATTTTGATTAGCATTAGTGGGCCCATTAGCATTGTTTTATAGCTTCATTAGTGCTACTTAGCACTAAGCATTAGACCCTTCACATTAGACCCTTCACATTGGACACTTCACATTGGACCTCTGTGTTAGGCTTAGGTTTTAGCATGGAGTCACACGAGGAGGGCCATGAGGAGGGCCGCTCATCTATTGCGGACCTCATCGCGGAGATAGACCGAGAGTTAGTGGCTATCCGTAGGAGTGCTAAAGACACACCATCTACATTATATATCGTGGCAGACTTGGAGGTGATGCTTTCGTCCATTTGTAGCCTTCACGATATTGTTTATGTAGATGAGTGGATAGCCCACCATCGCATTGCTCCTGTGTCACATGGCCTGACATATCGTCAGGTCTGTGATCTTGCTCCGATTAGGGATGGAGCCTACTTAGATCTTTTCCTCGATAGTCGTGGGATGAGGCCTGGGGTGGGCAAGCCCCTTACTATTTCGCGGTGTTCGCATCCTCGTATGGCGGCACATATCTATAGACGATATGTTGCCGCATATGGGAGGATGCCGAACAACTGCCAGTTTCCCATATACTTCTCAAAGCAATTATATGCGGAGTTTGTCTTAGGGGAGGAGGAGGTGGATTACACTAGCCAGATTCCCATATACTTCGCAAAGCAATTATATGCGGAGTTTGTCTTAGGGGAGGAGGTGGATTACACTAGCCATCGGAGCCGGGTGGTGGTGCTGGCTGAGGCCGTCTCCAGGACAAGTGTAGGCGACCTCCACCAACCCTTTGTGTAGCACCTACTACAGAACCTTCATTTGTGCCATTGTCGACAGTAGAGGCTCCTGGCACCCAGGTCGGCATCAATGTACGGAGTACCACGGAGAGCATCCAGCACGTGGTGCGCTTGTTCTCACGATCAATATCGAGGACAGATGTCGAGGTATTTACATATTTATTACTTCTCAAGTTTTTTTAATCATTTATTTACATGTTTATATGTACTTTTCTATATTTTTACATGAGCGGCATGGTTGATTGTGTCACGTAGGGTCCCACACCTACCATTGAGAGACTCACTCAGGAGTTGGTAGAGGCAAGAGCGGAGATTGACCGCCTCAGAGTTGCATTACAGACGGCAGAGGCAGCTACTGTAGAGGCAAGAGCGGAGATTGACCGCCTCAGAGTTGCATTACAGACGGCAGAGGCAGCTACTGTAGAGGCACAACATCTGAGAGAGTCCGACATCCAGCAGGTAGGTTTCTCTTGCACGTAAAAGAGTTATAATTAAGGTCCTAAGTTATAAATTTCTTTAAGTAATACCTAATGAGAGAGACTAATCAATTATTTTAATGCTTTACTTTTTTGCATAGGCTCGGACCGAGGTAGAGAGCTCTAGAGCTGAGGCATAGCATCATCAGATTATGGAGCGGATTGCCCAGCATAGGGCAGAGCAGCTGATGCTGCATGTTCGAGAGTTTCGCAGATCCTCGGACGTGACAGTGCCTTACCTACCTTTATATCCATAGCCTTACAGAGGTTTTTCGACGACCTCTCCCGCAGGATGCACCACCCTTCCTATGTGATGTGTGATGCGCTTTATGTATCGAGGACATTGATACTACTGGTGGATATGCCCTGGGATGTAGACATTTTTTCCATTTGTCTTGCATCACCCAGGAGCTAGTACGGTTCTCAGCATGCCCCTCTTGCCGTGCACGCGTTGACCTAGCGACATACAGAGTTTTGGGCATTGATGATCTTCACCCAGGCCTCGTTCGAGTAGATGCTAGGACTGGCAGGCCTATTGATTTTCTATCAGCTATTCACTTGGGACTCGATGCCTTCAACGATAGAGATCAAGAGCCTAAGGTGCCTCCAGAGATTGAGTGGAGCTCACATGAGTTTGATGCATACCAGAGAGTCCTACATGAGAGCCAGATCACAACATATGAGTGCGTGGGTGGTGCTGGTCCTAGTGGCACCTCTGGTGATGGTGCTAGCAGCAGTGTTGCTTCTCATGAGCAGCGTGTCCTTACAGCAGAGGAGCTTACACGAGCAGAGTGGTAGACACGTAATATTGTAGATTATAGATTTTGGGTTTACAGATAGAGACGTCTTGCATTAGCACGACGTAGAGAGAGAGAGAGGGCTATAGCAGCTTTTGGGACTCGTGAGCTCCCGAGTACACTGGCACCAGCTCACGATCTTGCCTTTGAGGCAGACCTCCCCGCAGACATTCGACGACCCCCACAGTCGGCACAGCCTCCTCGACGTGCACAGCAGCCTCGACGTGCACGTCGTCCGATAGTTAGAGATGACGATTTTGATTGGGTTGCCGTTGATAGTGACTATAAACTCAGACTAGCTGGGTTAGCTCACTTACATTGTACTTAGATTTTTGGGCAGTGACTAACATCAGACTAGCTGGGGTAGCTCATTTTCATTCTGATGTACTTATTTGATGTTTATATCATTATGAGTTTTTTCATTATTGAGTATCATTACATTTTAGTTGATGTTCTTGATTTTATTATATTTTTTAACACTTTGGCTATCATATTCTTTGTGGAAAATCTCCATGCCATCGTACCCAAACATACTCCGATGGGGACCAAACTTTGCAAGCATGGGGGGGACCCACCCCCACATGCTTGCAAAGTTTGGTCACAATCAGAGCATGTTTGGATTAGTAATTAGCGCCCAGTGCGGGTTTTTGGAGTCTCTTGGTGCTTAAGAGGCCATGAAAAATCCGGGCCTTCCCCATACCATCATACCCAAACATGCTCCGATGGGGACCAAACTTTGCAAGCATGGGGGGGGACCACCTCCACATGCTTGCAAAGTTTGGTCCCCATCGGCGGAGCATGTTTAGATTGGTAATGAGCGTCGAGTCTGGATTTTTCAAGTCTCTTGGTGCTTAAGAGGCCATGGAAAATCTGGGCCTTCCCTATACCATCGTACCCAAACATGCTCCGATGGGGACCAAACTTTGCAAGCATGGGGGAGGACCCACCCCCACAAGCTTGCAAAGTTTGGTCCCCATCGGAGCATGTTTGGATTGGTAATTAGCGCCAAGTCTGGATTTTTCAAGTCTCTTGGTGCTTAAGAGGCCATGGAAAATCCGGGCCTTCCCCATACCATCGTACCCAAATATGCTCCGATGGGCACCAAACTTTGCAAGCATGTGGGGGTGGGTCCCCTCCACATGCTTGCAAAGTTTGATCCCCATCGGAGCATGTTTGGATCGGTAATTAGCGCCCAGTGCAAGTTTTTGAAGTCTCTTGGTGCTTAAGAGGCCAAGGAAAATCCGGGCCTTCCCCATACCATCGTACCCAAACATGCTCCGATGGGGACCAAACTTTGCAAGCATGGGGGGGACCCACCCCCACATTCTTGCAAAGTTTGGTCATAATCAAAGCATGTTTGGATTGGTAATTAGCGCCCAGTGCGGGTTTTTGAAGTCTCTTGGTGCTTAAGAGGCCATGGAAAATCCGGGCCTTCCCCATACCATCGTACCCAAACATGCTCGGATGGGGACCAAACTTTGCAAGCATGGGGGGGACCCACCCCCACATGCTTGCAAAGTTTGTTCCCCATCAGAGCATGTTGGGATTGGTAATTAGCTCCCAGTCCAGATTTTTCAAGTCTCTTGGTGCTTAAGAGGCCATGGAAAATCTGGGCAATTCCAATACCATCATACCCAAACATGCTCCGATGGGGACCAAACTTTGTAAGCATGTGGGGGTGGGTCCCCCCCACATGCTTGCAAAGTTTGGTCCCCATCGGAGCATGTTTGGATTGGTAATTAGCACCCAGTGCGAGTTTTTAAAGTCTCTTGGTGCTTAAGAGGCCAAGGAAAACCCGGGCCTTCCCCATACCATCATACCCAAACATGCTCTGATGGGGACCGAACTTTGCAAGCATGGGGGGGACCGACCCCTACATTCTTGCAAAGTTTGGTCACAATCAGAGCATGTTTGGATTGGTAATTAGCACCTAGTGCGGGTTTTTGAAGTCTCTTGGTGCTTAAGAGGCCATGGAAAATCCAGACCTTCCCCATACCATCGTACCCAAACATACTCCGATGGGGACCAAACTTTGCAAGCATGGGGGGGGACCCAGCCCCACATGCTTGCAAAGTTTGGTCACAATCAGAGCATGTTTGGATTGGTAATTAGCGCCCAGCGCGGGTTTTTGAAGTTTCTTGGTGCTTAAGAGGCCATGGAAAATCCGGGCCTTCCCCATACCATCGTACCCAACATGCTCCAATGGGGACCAAACTTTGCAAGCATGGGGGGGGAACCACCCCCACATGCTTGGAAAGTTTGGTCCCCATCGAAGCATGTTTGGATTGGTAATTAGCACCTAATCCGTCGTGTGTAAATCGTGGGGGCCGCCATGCATGTGCTCCTGATGGAATGTAAGCCCAAGGTGCCAGGTACTGTGTCACAATCATGGGAGGCTCTACGGTCAATCATGCCACCATCCACATGCCAAAAAAATCTCCTGACAATCCGAGCATCACGTTTGGGGTACGATGATGCTGCACTCCCACACAAATGTTAGGAGCACCACTTGACTACGTGGCCCGCATCTCTGAACCGCTGAGCATCCTACCGCAGCTGATGATGCCTCAAGGCACGTTTCACACACGCGCCCGCACCATCATGCGCTCCCTTCCCGTGACCAGTCTCAAAGAATGACCAAATAACTGGGATACTAGACTGCACATGCCACCTATAAATCCATAAAAGATAGTCTAAGTTGTTGTTTTCTTTAAGATGTTCTAGTGAATTTAGTTTAACTTGTAAATGTAAGAAAACCATAAGTACTACCTATAGAGCCAATAGAATTGTCGTGTGATGACTTGAACCGTGCGCCACAACCATCCGACCAAACCTATCGCTGGACATGTCTGATTCCACAATCTCCTAAAAAATCGTCATGGAGATGAAAACAGTGTTGCACAAAATGTGCATCATGTGAAACGATCATCACTGATATAGAAATGATACTCTCGATGACTTGAACCGTGCGCCACAACCATCCGACCAAACCTATCGCTGGACACGTTTGATTCCACAATCTCCTAAAAAATCGTCATGGAGATGAAAACAGTGTTGCACAAAATGTGCATCATGTGAAACGATCATCACTGATATAGAAATGATACTCTCGAATAATGACACGGGTCTCGAGGGTACTCGCTATCCCATCTACATGAGCCTCTGCATGTCAGTAGCTAATGTGGACCATAATAGCAACCTGGTGAGGTGAGCAATACATACGTTTAGGACACAAAAAATCAAATAAGTAATGTAGCTCAAACATAAAACAAATATTACAAAATATAACCATTACCTGCTCTGAGAAGTAATACTCAGATTGTATCTCTTGAAAAGGTGTGAAGGTGTAGTTCTCTGCAAAATCAATCACAGAGATGACCACACCAATAGGAAACTCTACTAGGCATGCTCCGAACTGACGATCTTGCCACTTGGCACAATGACTGTGCCGTATATAGGGGTAGATCTGCTCCCTAAATGTGGCTGTGAAGTGACAACGTGGTGTATGTTTGTCCACGAGCTGTAACTGGTGTGTCACATACTCATAACGTTGCCATGCCACTATCTCTTGGTCACTTGCATCAAGATCTACCATCTGTAGATGTGCAAGTGAACCACATGATGTGCAATTGATCTCCACACAAGGCATCCTATGGAACTAGGCATCCTCCGTGCGTGCACACAAAAGAGAGTGGATGAAATCACGTGGACTACGAGGCAACTCTCTATGCCCACTAAGAGAACGGAACACATCATAAAAAAGTTTGAACTCAACATGGTAGCGACAACATGTGTCACGCTGACGTGAGTACCTCACAAACCAAGGCTTACACCCCTTAAATGACCTTTGCCCAATTTTAAGCTCTGGATACAAAGCCATAAACTGAGAATACAACTCCATTAGGGGAAGGTTGAGGTCTATGGGGGCCCTTTAAGCTGCCATATTATGTTTTTAAGTACTTTTGCTTAAGGACTCTAAGCATACTTTGACTAGGCCTGACAAGGGGATCTTTATGCAATCATTATTTGAATTTCTATTTTTTCAAATATATATTTGCTTGAGCTAAAATGGGGGTAACTTTTTGGTTTCCCCAAATTCAAAATGGCTGAAAAGCCTTCCCTCCTCTCTTCCCTCCACGTTTAGGCCCCCCCACTTTCTCTCTCTACATTCTCTCTCTAAGACGCCCTCGTTTCTCTACCACTCTCTTTCTCTTTCCCTTTCTCACATTTGGGTGTGCCATGGCTCTGCATCTCTGATTAGTAAGCTTCCATAACCTTTGCACTTCCAAATGCAGATATCTCACACTCTCTCATCCTCCATGCCTCATCTTTTTATCATTTTTTGCTCTCTCTCTCTCTCTCTCTCTCTCTCATGTCTTTCCCCCATTGAAGTGCAAAAAATCCCTCTGTCAACCTCCATAGCTTCAGAGCTTACCATTTTCCATTCTTGCATTGTTTACCATACATATCCCCTACTTCCGTCTGCAATCTACATCTCTCTCTCTCTCTCTCTCTCTCTCTCTCTCTCTCTCTACTGTATTATGCTGCAAAACCTCAATCTACCATTTTCTATGCCTCTTGCCATCTTCCTTGTCCTTTCTCCTATTACCTAATCAGAATATCTATGACCTTCTAATATTTTTTACAGCAAAACTTCATTGCACTCTCCTCAGAATACCCTATCCTCACTCTTGCATTGTGTTTTACAAGAAGCTCTTTTCAGCATTGCCTAACCCTAAAGAAAATGCCACTTGAAGATATATCTAACAGAGCACCAAAGTTCAGGTTACATGTAGATTTGGCTGCTGAGTATGCTACCATCCGCAGCACAAAATCAAGTGGTGTGACCGATGTGCCATTGGGTACTCTTCGATCACCAAGGGCGAAAATGTATTGACCTCTGGACGAATGGATTCATATACCCTATTGACCCGCTCACCAATGCTCCACCTCATTTTGTTAATATCACTACATTTCTTAGTTATGTAGGTGATGGAGCTAATGGTCTATTTGGCTATTGTAGGAGGCTTTCTTTTGTTGCAGCTCAGGAATCGCATTCAAGACTGCATTTCCAAGGCTTATGGCTTGAGTTGCAGCAGCAACACAAGAAGGACATTGATAGGCTTGAAGAAGTGGTGAACAACTTGAAAACTCAGAATCAGGAGCTCCAGAAGAACAACTTGTTGCTTAAGCAGGCCTTTGATATTGAACGGGACAAGGTGAATGCAGCCAAACAGGATGCACGAAACAAGCAACGACACCTTGCAAGCCTGAAGAAGCTTCCAGTAGGCTTTTGACAACGGAAAAGAAAGCGTCAGTCCCTAGAAACCTTGGCAACCCTAAGTGGAGCAAGAAAACGACGTGTACGAGCAACAAGGTAACTTCTATTCTTGCCATTGTTTTGCAGGCCTTTCTGTTTTGTGAAACATATTGATGTTATTTTGTATTTATGTTCCATGTAGAGATATTGCTGGGGATATGATGGGATATGAAGGTGGTGCTGAGGAATGTAGAGCAGGCATATTGAAACATGTTGTTAAGTTATCAAACATATATAAGCTGCTAGAAGATCCCACATGCAAAATATCTAAGCAAATCTGAAACAAAATTTCTGGAGAGCTGCAAAATATGGTAAGCCCCATACAGATTATGGATGCATGTGATAGTGCTGGTGTCAGTAGGAAGGGATATGAAGCCATTTACAGGGTGTTTACACTAGGTCATCATGCTAAAGGTTTTCTTCGACCCATGCTACCAACTCCATACAATGTAACCATGGCAAGAAAAAGTGCAAACTTAGAAATTGCGACCATGTTAGGTGGCTACCGTCATGTGGAGGATGCTCTGCCTGTATGTACTACAAAGGTATTTGAATACAACAAGTACAACAATGTCTTTATTGATTTAAGGATCCTTCAAAGAGCTATGATTTCTTATTATGGTCTAAGCATTGAGGAGTGCCAAGGTTAGGCTGTGTATGTGTTAAAGCTTGATGAGTGTCAAATTGTAAAAGGACGAAAATTAGAAAGAGTCAGCCTAACACTTATGAACAGGCCTATCAAAGGAAATCTGGAACAGGATGATAATCTTCTTGACTGTAGTGCACAAGCCTCAAATTCCAACAAGGGAAGTCAATCTCAGGGAAAAGATTACTATGGAGTGCAATCAGAAAAGAATATATGGTGGCTGTCAGCATTTGAGCTTCCACAGGAGACAAATGATACATTGTGATGGTACCTTACCCGAACAGGCATCCCAAATGTCATATCATTGCAATCAAAAGGAGAAACTTTGCATGTGGAAGATGTAGGAACATTTACAGTTGAGTGGCACATGGCAGGTGATTTAAAGACATTGAAGTGTATGCTGGGATGCAAGCTAGGAGCAAATACTTTTTTTCCATGTATTTATTGCTGCCATTCAAAATCAGAGTATATTGATCGCGGCAAAGCTTCAGGCAAGGTTGCAGCCACCAAGACGACCAAATCTCATGCAAAGGGCAAGAAAAATGTACAACCAACTTCAATGAGTACAACGCAAAACAAAGACCCAAAGAAACCTATGCAGTGGGTTAATGGCATCATGAATTGTAATACCAATTGTCCGCCTAATCGTGATCAAGAAGATATCTCATGGAGCCCTATATTAGAGATTCCACTTTCCCGTGTTCATATTTGTATGCTTCATGCTAGGTTACGCATAATGGACAAATTACTGAAGTTACATATCAATTATGCATGGAATATGGTGCCTGAACATCTTCGCAATGAATGCATCAGTAAGCTGGAAGATGTCCTTTCAAGCGCGGGGCTTCATGGTGGTGCTGTAAAGTTAACTAAGGATACTAAAAAGTCAGGACCGGGTCAGGATAATCCAAACAAAATATGCATGGGTGGGTCCAAAGCAAGACACCTTCTCTCAAATTACGAGGGGTACAATAGTCACACAAAATATGAATTATGGAAGGCCATTTGTGAATGCACCACTTATCGTGGGAATAATGCAGAGCTTGGTCTCAAGCGGGCAAGGCTGTGGGAGTCACTTGACAAAATGATTCAATTGCTAGAAAAGGCTCCACTTGTTGCTGAGGAGATTGCAAACTTAAAGACTGTAATACATACATTTACTCAGCAAATGGTTGATGCATGGGGAGAAACACATATCACCCACTATATGGTATTTACGTTTCTATCTATTTACTGATATTAATCGCCAAATAGTAAAATTCTGATATGATCTTTGTTGCAGCACATTATATTTGCCCACGCACAGTTTTTTCTCGACGAATATGGTCCAATGACAATTTGGAGCACCCAAGGAATGGAGCGCTCTCATTATCAAGCTAAGGCAGCATACTTTAAGAACACGCGACATGGTGGAGGTGGTAAGGAAAAAAGTAATGCCTTGCATGAGATGTTTAATTGGTTTTATCACAGTTTGGGAGGTCGACGCCGACAGAAACCAAAAGGGCAGGTGTCATTACTACGAAGGGTTGTAAAAAATGTCAATCTGCACCGAGCAATTGCATGGCGAGCATCAAGTGCCGTGCATGGGATGCGTGAGTGGTTCGCTGCGCGGAGGCGTATGGGTCGAAAATGGGTTCCATATTAAAAAATTGTAGCCTTTTTTAAGTTAAAGCTTTTTTATTAATGTCGAGATTTTTTTTATTAATAAGTTTTTTTCAAAAACTATATAAACCTGTTAAAGTGAGTTTTAAAATTACATTTTCATGTTCATTCACTCGTGTAAGTCAATGGATGGCTAGAACTAAGCACACTGCACGCAAAACTGAGAACCCAAACGTACCATCTGGTGCACACAACTTGATACACGCAGTCGCCGCGGCACAGACATTTCAACAAGTGCAAAAACGTATCAAGAAGAAGCATACAAGCATGGACAGAGAGGTAGAGACCCGACAGGAAGATGTACAGCCGGATGTGTTTTCAGGACTGGACAATATTGAGGATGTCTCCAAGCAGCCTGGAGACACCGGCTCATTTAGAGCCACGCGTACACCATTCCCCCGACCTCTCTCAGAGGCTGGGCAGCAGGAGCGTGTGCTAGAAGAGCAACAACGCCAGATTGATGAGGAGGAGCATAGAAGAAGAGAGCAACAGCAAGCCCTATTCCCTCAGCAGCTAGAAGAGGAGCTAAGGGTCGCATTTGAGGAAGACCAGGAAGCACTTCTGTGTATTGAGCAAGAGCAGTATCAACAGGCTGCTGACTTCTATGAAGCAGAGGAAATAAGCCATCGTGAAGAGCAGGATAGGCTCTTAGCACAAACACTACATGAGGAACTTGAGAGTCGTCAGCCCCCGTCTCCACCTAAAAAACAAAGAATAAAGATTCGTGTCAAGAGAAAGAAGGAACGTGCAAACAGGCAGCAAGAGGTGGAGATGGAAGAGGAGGATCGATGACAAGTAGAGGAGCAAAGGGAGAGGGAAAGACTGGAGTAGGAGGAGCAAAGGGAGAGGGAAAGACTGGAGCAGGAGGTGCAAAGGGAGAGGGAAAGACGGGAACAAAGAATTCAAGAAGCACGCAGATTAAAACAAGAATAAGAAAAGAAGAAGGCAGAAGCAAGTAAAAGGACTAAATCTAGATCCAGCTGAGCAAGAAAGGCGAAAAATTTTTAGAAATGATAGACAACCATGGGAAGAGAGGTCGCATCCACCACCACCCCCTGTAGCCAACAAGAAGAGAAGATGGAAACCAGGGATCGTAGCTCTGCGAGAAATCAGAAAGTACCAAAAGAGCACAGACCCCATCATGGCGAAGGCCCCTTTTGCAAGAGTTGTAAAAGAAGTCATCGACAAGTACAGTGACAGGGTCACTCGGGTACAGAGTACGGCACTGGCCTCCAAGAGGCGTCAGAAACAATTTTGGTCTCTCTGTTTCAAGATTCGGTGCTGTGCCATGCTCACGCCAAAAGGGTGACCCTAAAGCCTGTTGACATGGCACTTGCACTACGTTTACGTCAGGATAAAGCGCTCCATAAGGAAGGCTTTATAGGATAGGATTAAGCTTTTAGGCGGCGGCCTTTGTGCCTTTTGTAATCTCGACATTGTAATACATTTTTTTGAATCTATAAGATATTGTCAATGACTCGTTAACCAACGTATTCATTTGTTTCAACTGTGTTATAAAAGCAGACATTTCATTTCTTGTACTGTTGTTTGAATGGGTAAAATTGTTGATCATGTATTAAGAGCCTTAGCTAAACAGGAACAAAATTTATATTATTGATAAGGTGATTGTGAAACATTATCTTGTTATACATGGTATTGATGTTGGCATTGAACAAAGGATCCTTACATAGTGCAAAAACAGAATTATATTGAATTTATTTTAGGTCCAAAAAAAGGCTTAAAGCTCAATAAGGCCTTAGAAAAGCTCAGGGACAAAAAAAAAGTTATTTGGGGCTCAAAATCACCTGGTGAAGTCTGGCATTGGATAGAACATTTTTTAAAAAAGCAACAGTTTTCCTTTTTTTTTTATGTTTCTAGGCAGAGTAAGCATCAAAAAAAGTGCACACAATGCATTAATGTGTGAAAAAATGATCAAAACAAGGCTGTGCGCTACGGCGCGAATTCAAGCCTGGCTTGCAGTTTGAAAGGCAGAAATTCGCACCGTAGTGCACAGCCTTTTTTTTTAATTTTTTGGACTCTTTCCAGCATTATGTGCACTTTTTTGATGAAAAATATGCTTACAAACATCAAAAAACATAAAAAAAATCTGATTTTTTTTAAATTGTTCAGATTTTGTACTACTAGATTTCAGCTGGATGTTAAGTGACATTCAAAGAACAAATATTTGATCATTATCAATGAAATTTCCTACACATTCACATGCCTGCCAAAAGTTTAGAGGGCATAGTACTGACACAACAAATAAACAAGAGAAATGGTTCAGACTTCTTAGAAACATTACAATTAAAAAAGTATACATTTTGTATTGATTTCGTAGAAAGAAAATTACAAGTTCTTGAGAAGATTTCTGAGAGCTTCTTTAGCTTCGTCACTCTACGTGGCTTTCTCACCTAGGCTAGTAGCTATAATAATAGGATTGGTTACACCTTTGGAGATTGAAGTGGCACAATGGCTTAGCACGTGGCCGTTGTAGTTGCCTGCAAATGTATACATAGCTGCCTCCCTGCTAATAAGTATACATTTATTTGCATTATTTGCTAGCCCATCTTCGGTGAGAACCCCACTTAGAGCTTTACACTTGATGAGCTCTGCTTGTGCCTCCTCAGAGTACTCTAAATGGATTACTCGAATAAATGATGGAGAGAGGCTAGGAAGGTAATGAATAGGGAGGTGTCTCGTCCATCGGATTGCACACGAACTCCACCTCCACGTGCAGCAAACTTGTCAAAAATATAAGCTTTCTACAAGAAAAAAAATTCAGGTGTTAGTAATAACTCACTTATAAATATGAAGGCACAACTTTGATTTAACCCCACCTCAATGTCATCATCACATTGGCTAATGCGTGGGTTGCATATGTCTATACTGCTTCCACGCTGCTCAACTGATGTATCTACATGCAAGCACTTATGTGGTTGAAATGCTTCTTGAGGGACACTTTCATACTCTGCTGCTACATTTTCTATAGCAACAAGAGCATTGGAAACAGTTTCCTCAATTGTACGTTCTGTATCATAACCTTGGAATGCTAGCGCTTTGGTAAGATCATGGTCATCAAAATCAATCCGTACACCTGCAGTCTGTTGCTCAAGTGTGTCTTCTTTGCAGAAACCAGACCCAATTGCTAATATGCTTAGGGCCTCATCCTCCCTTAACCCCAAGGATTTACAAATGTCATCAAGGAAAAGAAATTCCTTGTTATCCATGATGATGGGATTCAAAGTGGTTACATCCAACTCAGGGATCTCTTCCACAATTTCATCCCCTTCGAGGTCACGATGAGGCTCTTCATCCTCTGTTGACCCTTGTTGGAGAAGCACCAAGGCCATGGACGCTTCAGCTTCTTCTGAGAAAACCTCTTCCACCTCGCCTTTGGATTCCTTCACAAGAGCTACTTCTTTACTCACTGCCTTTCCCTTCTTTTTTTCTGTATCCCTGGCTTCTTGCAGAAACAGTGCTAACGTCATATCCCATGAAAGGAAGGTGGTGCCTATATTACCAACCTGCAATTCATAAACGGTGTCATCATCTTCGACCCTATAATTGCTAGATGTAAGCCCTTTCAAAAATCGGTTGAGCCTGAATCGGAACGACTTGTCACCATGGTACAGATGCCTGATTAAGTCCACTGGAACCCATTTAGTGGTGGATTCAGGCAATTGCACGACATATTGTGCCACTACATCATTCATGTACTGGACCTGCTCTTGAAAAGCCTCTGCATGAAGATCTATAGTTTTCTGCATATCAATCACCCCCTCAAAAATGGCGATGTTCTCACCTGCACCTGCTGAGAGCCCAATTTTCTCAAGTTTTGCACGTAGCGAGTTACAGCTTGAAGCCATGGCGGGATATTGAAGGGAAATAGAAACTGCAAGATCTTAAGAATGAAATGAGCTTTATAGAGCAAAACCTATTCTTATAAAGCATTCCACTATAACATTTAATAAATTTATAGAACATACTTAAAAATTTTAAAATTAACAAAATAAAAATCCAAATTGCAGTGAAATACAGAGGACATTGGGACTATGGTGCAATCAATAATTTTGTATTCAAAAGTGCACCGCTACAAATTATCGCCCAAAATCACTCAAAATGTTACCTAAGTCTGCAACTTAACAGTCTTTCAAGCTAAGGACCCTAGGGGGCTCCAATGACACACAGAGTGTATGTTTCTCTGACCTTTGACGCATGGGTCGATTAGAAACAACAAACTTGAATTGGTTCCTTACATTAAAGGACATGACAATACGATCTCTCAACTGGGCAAAATTCCAATCATCATTAACTACCACTGTATGCTCCTCTCCTGGGTGAACTTCAATATGAAGTTCTACCTCCTCCCTAGCATAGAGATCAGAGTCCAAAGCCTCCCATTCACCATGCGAGCATTTCCACCTTCTAATAGGGTACACCATAGTTAGATTTTGCTTGCCTATCTGATACCTGCATCTTACCATTGACATTACCAGTGAGCACTTTATTACATCGCCCTGATGTTCTGCCACCTTGGTGGTCCAATCGCCTTTTAGAAATGTATCTAGAGCTTCAAAGGCCCCATCTTTGCTTATCCACATTGTTGGGATGCGATGGAACTTGCCTGCTTTGAAAATAGCAATAAACACATGTAAAGGCATGAAAAGAGATACACTTATCCTGTGGGATCCATATGCAGCCTTTAGGCTTGACTGAATGTCATGGAAAATCCTGCGCTGAAAGCTCTCCATTGTGGTAGGGTCTGGAATGGGCCATTCCGGGCTATTTAGTGCAGGAGGAGAAATTGGCTCAAGTGCTCCAAACCTTCCCCTCTGTGGCACAACATATGTTGCAGCAATGAAAAATACTCCTCTATTTGCAAGTTCGGAACTTGTTTCCCCAGCATACATAAGCCTACCTAGATCAACATGACATGCTTCGAAGGTCCCTGTAAAACATTCTAGAGGCTGCCATTCCACACATGTTGAAGGGAAAACATCTGCATACAATAGAATACATTGGAGTTCTTGATATTCACATAGTCTTCATGCAAGCATTTCTCTAAAGCAAAGAAACATTAAACAAGTACTGAAACTTACAGTTAGTTGGGAACCGTAGTGAGTTCTCATCTTCAAGATGTATTTGGCTTGAGGTGTAAACATGTTGCACCTTTGCAAGCCACTTTCCATCCTTGTTGCAAACTTTGAATTCTAAGGTCCTTCCTTTCCAATGATGGCTTGTGGAAGCCATGTGCCTTCGAGGAACCTTGTGTGCACCCCTCAAACTGGGCTGCATTGTTATCCACATGAACCGCTTAAAACCTGTAGGAATCCAATAACCTTCATCATCTTGTACTGTGGAAATAGCCATGGACTCGATAGTGGATAATGGTCTGCGTACACACTGAAGAGCCATAGATGGCCCAAATGAAAAGAAAGTGAATGTGGCAAAAAAGCAAATACCTGCTCAGAGAGAGAGAGAGAGAGAGCTAGCTAAAGCTTCAAAGAAGTTTGCTGCAAATCCATACACACACACACACACACACACACACACACACACATGCACACACACACACAGAGAAAGCTAAACCTTCAAAAGAAAGAAAACGAGAGATTGCATTAGGTGCCTGCATGCAGAGAGAGAGAGAGAGAGAGAGAGAGAGAGAGAGTCTGATAACAGAGCTTCCTCTAGAGAGAGAGAGAAGGGCTGATAACAGAGCTTCCTCTGAGTAGCTGGTAGCAAAGAGCTTTCCTCAAAAGAAAGCTAATGAGAGATTGCATTAGGTGCCTGCTTGCACAGAGAGAGAGAGAGAGAGAGAGAGAGAGAGAGAGAGAGAGAGAGAGAGAGAGAGAGAGAGAGAGAGACAGAGTCTGATAACAGAGCTTCCTCTAGAGAGAGAAAGAGGCTGATAACAGAGCTTTCTCTGAGTAGGTGGTAGCAAAGAGCTTTCCTCAAGTTGGGGATGAAGATAGGGCTGCAAGTGAGGGTGTAGTGAGTGGTAGATGGGGAAAGTGGGTTATTCTAAAAGGGAGGAGAGAGAAACACGCCCCTACTTTTGGAGGGAAGAGGGAAGTGAGGGGGGGTAACTTTTTGAAACTTTTCCTTTAAAAAAATATTTAAAAAAAAGATATTAAAGATTTTCTTTGCTGGCAGATCTGGAAAAGGTAAGATTCTACCTTTGACCACAAGATTTAGGGTCTTAAGCAACCCAACATTTTTGTACACATGTATTTTTCCTATTGGCCTTCACACTAATCATCTCCTTAATCTCATGGCAGCTTAAAGGGCCCCCATAGACCTCAACCTTCCCCTAATGAGTTTGGGTCATTTCAAGAAAGCAAGCACCGTGCTCAATGAACACTCCTCTTGTCACTCTCTTACGCAAAGCTTTCTTGAAAACTGGCGAGGCACGACAATTCTCCTCCCAAAAACTTTCTATCAAGGTTCTAGTGGTTTCATCTAGTAGGCGATCATGCCTAGCTACACGACCACTACTCGCCCACAAAGCACCAACCTCATTGGCATCTAAACTTTGTGGTGCTAATAGACCCAACTCTAAGTGCGTGTGGTGCTATGGAAAGGATGCGAGATGTGGCACTAACCTTACCCTTCATTTGGGAGCTACTTATGGCTGCCACAATAGCTCGTCGAGCAGCCAAAGCGTCCGCAGAGTTCCTCTTCTTGTTAACTATATAGGAATGACGAACACTTGGAATGGAAGATTGCATGGGCACGACGATGTGTCCCTAACTTTGATAGTTCTTTCCTATCCACACGAAGGGCGCCCAAAGGAGGGGGGGTGGATTCTTGTAGAAGAGAGGACTCAGGAAGGGCGGGTTCATGTGGATTATCTAAACTAAGGGGGTAGTGGGGGGGAAGAGAGCGAAGGGAGAGGAAGTGGAAGAGGAGGAGCAAGGCTTGGATCATCGCCAACGGAAGGTGTTGCTCATTGACGTGCTCTCCACTCTCTCTTTCTCTCATCCACGAGCTACCCTTCTCCTCTTCTCCTCTTGAACTTGGTGGACGGGGGGGAGTCTAGTCCTATCACACGTTTCTGACTCCTACGACTTTGAGAACCCATTCTCAAGGAAGCTAAGAGAGAAAATATTATAAAGGCTCAATGATCGAATAGTACTAGAGATAAGTGTGGGATAGTACTAGAGATGTGTGATTATATAGGAAAAATAGGTTATACACTTCAAATCTCATTGGATTTCCTATCTAAGATTGATTGGATGACTAAGATAAACATAAAGATAATTAAAGATAAACTATTATCCACTTAAAAATTAATATTATTAATAATATTTATTAACAAGTCTAAATATTTATCATTACTAGATATATAAATATATCTTTTATTTTATAATTATATAACTACTTTTTTTTAATAAAGTATTTTTTTAAATTTTATTCAAAGGTTTATTCTACTTTAAAAATTTTTAAGAAATATTGAATTAAAAAATTTATTTTTTTTAAATTAATAATATAAACTTTAATAATATTATTATTTATCTAATCCCAAAATATAATCCTTTAAAATTAGTGATTTTAAATTCTTTTATTTAATAAGTTATATATATTTTATTATTTAAAATTTTATATTCTATTTCTCTAAATTACTAAATTAACTTTTTTTAAAATATGTTTTTGAAAAAAGAGGGGAGGTAGGAAGGAGGTGCCACGTGTCACATGCGTGCATGACACGTGGCATTCTCTTGACATGTGGCACTATTATGGTTGATGTGGCAATTCCATGATGTGGCATGCCATGTCACCAAGTGCGAGGTGGCATGCAAAGGTGGCAAGATGATGTGGCATTAATGATGACTAGGATGATGAGGTGGGAAGTCAACTAGGTTGACCATGTTGACATGGAGGGTGGAGGTGGCAAGCTGAGGTGGCAAGCTGCTTATGTGGATCCTCTCGATGCTCACGTGGACATAAAGTGGCATGCATATATAAGATTTGTGCCTACACAAGCCTCACACATGGAATGAAACCTAAGCTGTGAAGTTTACCAAGCCTAAATTTCCAAACCTAACTAGGATTGGTTTTAGACTTGAAAAGGGGAGAGTGGACACAATATGGGAATTTTCACTTGGGAGGATTGAAAATGGACCTTCCCATACTCAAATCAAGCTAATTTTTTTTAATAAATTCATGGCAACAAGAGTATTGATCCCTTGAGTTTTTAGATTGAAAGATTCAATGTTTAATTTTCTAGAATTAAATTACTATTGATTTGATGGGCCTCTGATAGTTTATGTAAATTTTCCAAAGTAAATCTACAAAAATCCAACCGTTAGATTTATAATTTTACCTTATACCCACCTTATACCCACATTATACCCACATTATACCCACCTTATACCCACATTATACCCACATTATACTAATCTTTTCCAATCTAATCATCACTAGATCCATACAATTTGAGCATTTTAAATGGTAGATGTGGTGGGAGGATAAAATAGTATGTTTTTTAACAATTCTAATACCTTTTAAATAATATAAAAAATAGTAGAACACATCAAAAATTACTCGATAAATCAAGTTAAGCTCTATGTTACTTGTATTTGTAATATGCAAAGTGGGAACATCATATGAGTAATAATGTAAAAGTTATAGATAATTTACTCACATTCACTGTACCTGTCTAAACCTAGGACAGGGCCTGTATACAAACTTGGTTCCCAAAGAAAAGAGAATTTGCAATTATTGGATATTCGATCAGATTATAGTTTTAGGTGCCCAACTTTGCATATGATGTTTCATTAGAAGACCTTGAAGTGAAACTCCTTGGCTAACTATGAGAGATTGGCTATTCTTCTTGAAAAAATGCCTGTTTTTCAGCTAAAGCTAAGGGCGCCCACTACATGAAACTAGATAACCTCATCTTGCAACCACCCAGATATGCCTTCACTTAATAGATACTAGTTAATAAACCCATGCTTTGCACATTTTTTTAGACTTTCAAATTCAAATTTTACCCCAACCTCCTCCTTTTCTTCCCAAGTGGCCTAGACTCGGCCTTCAATGGGTTGATTTTCCTTATTTCTCTCTTTCTCTTTGGCAATGAAGACATATCAATTTGTTTTCCCTTGTCTACTCGGTTCGTAGAGATTGTTGATTGGCTCTATTTCTCTCGAATTGGCCAACTCTCTCCGAGACTCTCTCTCTCTCTCTCTCTCTCTCTCTCTCTCTCTCTCTAACTGTCTTTACCTTACTCTAACTCACTCTCTAACTCTCTCTATGCCACTCTCACTCTCTAACTCTCTCTCTAACTATCTTTAACTCTCTCAATCTCTCTTACTCCCTCTATTTCTCTCAATTTGGTCAACTCTCTCTCTAACTCTCTCTCTCTCTCTCTAACTCTCTCAATCTCTATTACTCCCGCTATTTCTCTCGATTTGGTCAACTCTCTCTTTAACACTCTTGTGAGACGACAGTAATAGTGCTGGGAGCCTAGAGAGCTCAACTGTCCACCGAGGAGGACAAGGCACATGCGGGGTTCAGAGTGCGAGCTAGCATGGCCAAGCTAGAGGACACATGGTGGTGCGCACTAGAGAAGTGTTCACACATGATTAAAGGGAAGTTGGCTAAGTGTGGCCAGGTAGCCTAGAATAGCAAAAAGAGGGTGTCCAAGGATAGCTTGAGGGGTCGTGTAGTTGGCATGGTTGGGTGGAGGATTGAGGAGCTCTCAGCCCTTTGGTTTTCTCTGGAGGTCAGCTGGTTTTGCTGGCCTAATATTGGTATCAGAGCCCATATCAGATCTTTTGCAACGCTACAGTGTTGTAACAATCCGTGTGCTATAGCCTATGAGTTAGCCGGCCAACACAAGCCCACGATAGAGCACGCACGACGTGTGAGTTAGCTGGCCAGTAAGACCAAGACAGAGTACGCAGCTAGGCCGACACAACGGTGCTCAACATCGCAACCATACTCTCTCTGTCTCTCTCTCTCTCTCTCTCTCTCTCTCTCCTTTACTGGTTGTGCAGCGTGACTGAGCCACCATGGTTGCCGGCCATCATTTCTGTAGCACCGCAGATGGAGCAGCTAGCAACAATTCGATGCCATCAGCTTGTTGCCTCAGTCTACAACACAGTTTGTCGCCTGTCCTGCTCGGTCGTTGACGACGTGCAGGTTTTCTATTTTTTATTTATTTAAAGAAATTAAATCCTTCAAAAGATTTTCAAAGGTTTAAACCTTTGCAACTTAGTGGCTATTGCAGTGGAGCTTTGGGTTCTTCTTATGAAGATTTGAAGGTGCTTTTCAACATCGACTTTCAAATTTTAGCATCCCACCGATAACTTCACTTCGAGTTAATACTTTGATTGATTTCCAAGAGCTTGGACTTGAGATTAGTTCTTGTGTCTGTTCTCTTACATTGCATTTATAGGGTCCATATAGAATCTAGTAACCCTAATGAGTGTGGAAGTGGAGGTCCCAGTCATTTGTCGGACACGGAAAAGGCAGTGACCAATCTCGATATCATGATAATAGATGATGACCTTCTTAATGATCATATGGTCAGTACTAAACAATTTAGGGCTCTAGAGTCCCATACTTTGGACATTGAGGCCAAGTACAATAAGATACTTCTCTCTCTTCAGGAGTTAAAGAATAATATGCAAGCTTCTACCACTGTAATTGCTTCTGTGGGAGGGATGCCAGTACGATAATTAATTTATTATTGGGTGATCCAATAAGTGAAAAGAATATCTTGGGTGACCCAAGTGTGATTAAAGAATTATTTGGTTGTGAGTGAATCCAACCAAGTGTGCCATGTGTGACACATGTAAGAAATGTGTGAGTTTGATTGTGAGTCAATCCAATCAACTCTTTTGAATTAATTCTTGATGAGGGTGACCCTAGTTGGTTGTGAGTGAATCCGATTCAACTAGCTGTGACATGTGTGAAGAAACGTGTGGTATACTTTGTGAATACGGTGACACGTATGAAAACATTATGAGTGAATCCAATGTACGAGTTTGATTGTGAGTGACTCCGATTAACTCAAGATATGTGTGACACGTGTAAAGGTTCCGTGAGAGTGAATTCACTTAAATACATAATGACATTGTGATTGAATCTAACGTGAGAACGATTAATGTGTTTGATCACTCATGTGTGTGCTGATAGTTATAAACCAAGGATGATTATTTTCTCAAACGAGAGGACTATCACGGGAGTGATATTTTTCAAAATATTTTATCATGGGAGTGAATCCAATTAATTATGTGTGATGCATGGTTCATATGTGAAGCATGGTAGTGAATGATCTCCATTTGTTAGAATTATTTTTGTGAGTGATTCCAAATTAATTGTGATCTAACATTGTGGACTATGTTGAGTATAGATCATGAGTTCAGAATAACCAAGGTGGACATTGGATGAGATTATCTAGCCGAGCACATGTGTGCTAAATATTTGATTTTGTATGATTTGGCCCATTGTATATATGCTGGGCAATGTAAATTATTTTTGATGAGATGCTTGAAAAGCATTGGACTAAGGTTAAATTTTGTAAAAGCCCAATTTTGGAAAACCTATGCGACTTATGGCTCTAAGGGCTAAATTTATGAATATGATTTAAATACGGCTCAAGATTTTTCCCTCCCTCTTCTTTAATTAGAAGCCCCACTAGAGGCGTTAAGACTATATATATATATATATATATAATTGCGTACTTTTCCTTGCGCATTAAAGCTGTCGACTGCCTTCTTTTATTTTGTCTTCCCTCCTCTTTTACGACAAAACCACCTATCGCCCCCTTTTGGCTATGTGTTGATGCACTAGTTGTCCACTTTATTATTAAAATCTTCAAGTCTTAGCCTTAAATATTTCTTTCAAAGATTTTAAAGTTAAAAAAAAAGAGAGCCTATGTTTTACCTTTCATAAGATTTTCTTTTAAAAAAAAGGAAAAAAAAAAGAAAAAGCTTATATTCATACAAGCCTAAAGCCCTCTTATCTTCACAAATTAAGGAAATAAAAGAAAATTTTCAAAAGCAAAAGGAAGTGGACAAGGTGACATCTTCTTTAACGAATTTTCTAGTATTGAAATATTTTTTTCAACGAGTTATTCTTTGGATTTCTATCAACATCAAAGCATTATTGGATTATTATTCTTATTCTTCGTGGGACGCCATCAACTTCAAGCACTTCAACAACCCTTCTTTCAAAGTACACGAGAGTTAGATAAGTTTGCTACCTTTTCTATTTGATTTCTGCATTTTCATAATATTTTATTTGTTTCTTCTACAATGGCAATCTATCCACAACCACCTACTATCCAAGATCAAGTAAACGTACTTCAAGCTCAGTTGTTGAGTGAGAAGAGGCAAAGAGAAGATTTTGAGTGAAACTTCACTCACAAGAAGCGAAGATGTGCATATTCCAAATCTAATTCTTTGGATTCTGATGAGGACCCTATCCAAAGGACTGTGCAAGCTACTCTCAAAGATCAAGAGTCTCAAAAGGGACACAAGATCAGCAGAAAGGCTTTTAGTTTTCAAGATTATGATGGCCAAAAGGATGCACACATCATACTTGCATGGTTGAGCTAGCTTGATGATTATATTTCTGGAGATTTTTTTTAGAAGGATAAGGTTAAATGTGCTACTAACCATTTGGTAGGCAGTGCTGCTCTTTGGTGGAATGTTATTAGACAGGGCAAATGCAAACCAAAGTCATGGAAATTATTCCAGAAGCTGATCAAAAAGGATTTCTTACCTCCATCATATAAGAGTAAAGCCAGACATCAATTGGATATTTTTAGACAATGCAAAAAGGAGAACATATCAACGTATATTAATAGATTTTGGCAAACTTTATTCCAACTTCAAGCTATAGAGAAAGTGTGTGTGAAAAAGAGAAAAGGAGAAAGTTCATTTTAGCAGGTCTCAAGCCAGTTTAGGGCAGAAGTGAACATGTTTCATCCTCGTTCTCTTAATAATGTCATCTCTCTAGTAGCAAACTGCGACGAGAAGTGAACATGTTTCATCCTCGTTCTCTTAGTAATGTCATCTCTCTTAGTAATGTCATCTCTCTAGTAGCAAACTGCGACGAGAAGAAAAATGGATTTCTGAGGGATACTACAGTGACAGATTCTCATATTCCTTAGTCTTCTCAATCTACACATTTTGAGAAGCTTCAACACAAAGATAAAGTAGAGAAGCACAATGGTCCACAAGTGAATGGAAAGAAAATTGAAGTTGAAAAAAAGACCAACAATGGGGATAAAAAACCTCATGTGATTACATGCTACATGCGTGACAAAGAAGGACATTATGCATATGTGCGAGAAAGAAGGACATTATGTATATGAGTGACCAGAAAAGAGAAAGAATTGAGTTGTGGTTGTGAACGTGGTTAAAGATGAAGACAAAGGCGACCAACCTAAACAAGAGGGTACTCCCAATCATGATTTCTACCACTAGAGAGGTAAGCTTAAAACTTATACTCATGCAAAAAAAAAGAACTATAGTTAAATTCAAATATTTTAGTTGATAGTTTAATGATTGATATGTACTTTCTATACATGGAAGAAAATACATCTTAGACCATTCACTATTAGGACTTCAGTGAACTAACAGTGATGGACATATGTTTCTCGATTGATCACCGAAGAACGTATGTAACTTATTGTTATTTCACATTCAACCTTTAAACTTTAACACCTCATTTAAAACACTTTCTTTAAATTATTCTCTTTTCTATTTCAAATAAGGATAACCAAGTGTCTATGAAAGATACTTGTGATGGTGTCTGTGAGAGATACTTGTGATGGTGTCTATGAGAGATAGTTGTGTTGGTATTTATGAGAGATACTTGTGTTGGTGTCTATGAAAGATACTCATGTTGCTGTCTGTAAAAGATACTCGTATTGGTGTATATGAAGGATACTTTTTTGTTGTCTAAGAGACGGATAATCTAAGTGATATTTATATGTGACAAATCACTTATCACAATCTATTGTTGAGAGGGATTCTATCTGTGGACATATATTATATTATGACTCTCTTCACATGCTAATTAAATATGCAACTAAGGTTAGTTGTAACCCAAAAAAGAGAGAATTATATTATATTATGACTCTCTTCACATGCTAATTAAATATGCAACTAAGGTTAGTTGTAACCCAAAAAAGAGAGAATGTTACGATACTTAATTTATTATTGGTTGATCCAATAAGTGAAAAGAATATCTTCGGTGACCCAAGTGTGATTAAAGAATTATTTGGTTTTGTGAGTGAATCCAACCAAGTGTGCCATGTGTGATGCATGTAAGAAATGTGTGAGTTTGATTGTGAGTGAATCCGATCAACTCTTTTGAATTAATTCTTGATGAGGGTGACCCTAGTTGGTTGTGAGTGAATCTAACTAGCTGTGACATGTGTGAAGAAACGTGTGGTATACTTTGTGAATACGGTGACACGTATGAAAACATTATGAGTGAATCCAATGTACGAGTTTGATTGTGAGTCTCTGATCAACTCAAGACACGTGTGATGTGTGTAAAGGTTATGTGAGAGTGAATCCACTTAAATACATAATGACATTGTGAGTGAATCTAATGTGAGAATGATTAATGTGTTTGATCACTAATGTGTGCTGATAGTTACAACTGAGATGGTTATTTTCTCAAATGGGAGGAATATCACGGGAGTGAGATTTTTTAGAATATTTTATCATGGGAGTGAATCCAATTAATTATGTGTGATGCATGGTTCATGTGTGAAGCATGGTGGTGAATGATCTCCATTTGTTAGAATTATTCTTGTGAGTGATTCCAAAGTAATTGTGATCTAACATTGTGGACTATGTTGAGTAACGATCATGAGTTCAGAACAACCAAGGTGGAAATTGGACGAGATTATCTAGTCGAGCACATGTGTGCTTATATTTGATTTTGTATGATTTGGCCCATTGTACATATGTTGGGCAATGTTTATTTTTGTGATGAGATGCTTTAAAAGCATTAGATTAAGATTCAATTTTGTAAAAGCCTAATTTTGGAAAAGATATGCTATTTATGGCTCCAAGAGCTAAATTTATGAATATGATTTAACACTAGTTTGGTACCAAAACAGGACACTTGAGTGTCCTTTTTTGGGGGTTGCAAAAAAAAATCAAACTCCTAATGTGGGCTTTAAAAACCAAAATGCTTCATTGGGCATGTAGAACATAACCCTATGCTTTTGTAAAAAATGCTAAACATATAAAATACCTTTTTATTTGGAAGTACATAAGCAACAAAGTCGCATATGTCTTGAAAATGAACATTTTTCAGGATTTTTTCAAATATGCAAGCATCATTCTCTCAAAAAAAATCCATTGATATCAATAGCATTTTTCCCAAGATATTTTGATAGCATACATCAGGCCAAGGAGGTAGAAGTTCACCAAAAAAATCATTTTCCTTTCCTAGAATTTTTTCCAAAAAAGTTACATAAAATCAGCAAAAGTAACGCGTATTATCAAAACTCAATCACGCCACTAAAAAATAATGTAGCCCTATCAATGAGAATGTTGATTATTGGTTTTCATGCTTGAGATGAGATAAATAAGCCATAATTTGATGTGTTTGACACTAACTTAGCCTCCACTTAAGTAGGTTCTTATCGCCTAGTTCTAAAAAAACTATAAAAAATAAAAATACAAAATTTGATCATCTTTTATCAAAAACTAATCATAACTATGCGTGCACAAGTAGTCTAAACCTATGGTTACAACAAATAATGCACTTACACAGCTTTCCCCTTTGATGAAAATCAAAATTAGGCTCATAATTAGACATTTTATGTATTAAAAACAGGTTACGCAAAAGGCCATGTATGAGAAGAGGCCCAAAAAGTGGCTCTAAAGTTTTGGAAAATTCAAAACAAAGTAGTATTTACCCTATATAACATGGGTGCACCTCAAGTTTTACATTATTAGCTTACATATGGAAGGAGAAAAATTCATGTTCCACCTGTATAAAAAACATCATTTTAATATTAGCGAGTCAAAAATTTATCCAATAATTGTCGTTTGATGATTCCAGGATTTAGTTTACATCATGGGCTTTCCATCAAGCCAAGTTTCATGATCAAACTATGTCCCTTCTAAAAGTTATGTCCAAATTACTACTATTTTGAAAACAGCAAAAATCATGCGTTTTATCAGCATGTCTAAGAAAATTAAAATATTGCCTTGCAAAAGCTAAGAAAAGTGCAATTTAAAAAATCTCAAGGATTTTTTGGGTCTTGAGGAACATCTGTGGATGTTAAGCATTTCAAAACTCTTAATAGATTGCCCACAAAAATTCAAGAAAAATGCTAACTTTTCAGGACACTTTAGTGTCCTCAGGACACTTTAGTGTCCAATTACAGAACTAGTGTTAAATACTGTGTGTGGGAGTGGAGCCACACACATCGGGGGGAGATTGCACCCAATCTTGTGTTCTTTGATTTTCACGCTCTTGATTTATGCTTTGATGTTATGGTTTATTTCTTTTATTATTTAATTTATGAAATAATCTAATCTCCATGTGCCATGGTCCTATAACACTCCCCCAAGGGGGTAACATGAATGTTGGTACATCTTACCCTAGAGATGATGTTGCTATTCAAAAAGATTTGAAACCCGCGACTTTTAATGGGGAAGAGAAGGAACACAATAAGGATGTGGTCAACACTTTTTTATAAAAGTGGCAGGATTTGCATCGATTGTGCTAAACTCCAGAGGAGATATGCATGATTGAAGCGAGCTTAACTCTAGGAGGTAAAGCATACAAGTGGTGGATGAGCTTAGAGTTCGGAACTCGGCCTACTACGTGGGATGAATTTAAAAGTGCGTTCATGAAAGAATTTCTTCCTGAGAATGAGATGGATCATAATTGGGAAGTGTGGGACAATTGTGAGATGAGAAATCTCATGTGGACTCAGTACATCTCCAATTATAGGGAAATCATTCTCAAGCTGAAAGGAATGGAAGACTTTCATAATATTCATGGACTAGACTGAGACTATAAGAATCAAGTTAAGCAAAATAAGCCGAAAAGTTTGGAAGAAGCAATTAAGTTTGCCCATATTTTCAACGACATCATTGGAAAGAAAAAGCATGCACAGAATGCACAAACGGACACCTTATGTGTCCGAGGGTGCTAAGCATCAAGGTCAAAACGAGAGGAAGGTACCTAACCAAAAGAACAATCGATCTAAGAAGTCTAAGGAGCTGCCATGTGGTAAGAATTTGGGGGTTCGGGATGCAATTTGGAGGTTCGAGGGGTAATTAATAATTTTAAATATATTGTAATTATTAATGTGATTGTATATAGTAATTCTTAATGTGATTATATCTATCTATAGTACCTTATTAGAGCTGTCATGTGGTAGCTTCATCCATGTGGTAGCTCCCAAACTCCATCATGCTTTAGAGATGCAGTTGTTTTAGTAGTGTAGTTACGTAATGTGGGTAAGGGCGGTAGAGGTACATGCAACAAGGGCGATAGAGGGCAAACACATCACAATAGTATTAGATATTCCAAGTCCATCCCTAGAGATGTAGTTGCTAGCAATGTGGGTAAGGGCGACAGAGGGCACACATAGCTGAGAAGGAGTAAATGAGAAAGTGTGAGAAAAGGGCACATGTAGTAAAGGAGCCTTGAGGCACATGCAAAAGAGAAGGAGAAAAGGAGACGTGCTTTAAGGGCCTTTTCAACTTATCATCAAAAGAGAGACCAAGCAAGCCCAGGTTGCCCAGAATGGATAGCACCAACACCACCATCTTAAGAAAAATGCGAGCTCTTGGGTAGAGGTGTTGGATGAGGTGGAGTGGGACATACGAGATGCTTCATGGTAGGTGCGGAACACCAATTTCACGTAGGGCAAGCATAATATATAACACAATATATAATATTGTGTGTGTGTGTGTGTGTGTGTGTGTACAAGTGTATGTGTGTGGGGGGGGGATTTTTGTTGTTGTTGTTGTTGTGTGTGTTTGCATATATATATATATATTTATATACCTGATATATATATACATATATACATAATACACACACACACACACACACACACACACACACACACACATATATCTATAATATCTTATTTAGGAGGTGCCACGTGATAGCTCTTCCTTTCTTCTCTTCTTCTATAATACACTATTGTACTTTTTTATATCGTACTATTATGTGCGTACACACATGCGTATGTGTGTGTGTGTGTGTGTACTACTGCTACTTCTATATATATAATATATAGCAATAGGACATATATATATATATATATATATATATATATATATATACTACTACTACTACTACTACTATATATCTCTTATTTGAGTGTTAAAGAGAAAAAGAGAGAGAGGGGGTTAGAGAGTTAGAGAAAGGTAAAGAGAGTGAGTTAGAGAGAAACAATGAGTGTTAGAGAGAGAGAGAGAGAGAGAGAGAGAGAGAGAGAGAGAGAGAGAGAAAGAGAGGGTTAGAAAGAGAAAGAAGAGAGTTAGAGAGAATACTAATAGAGAGCGAGGATTAGAAAAAGAAAGAGAGGTAGAGAAATGTAAAGAGAGTTAGTTAGATAGAAAGAGTGAGTCTCTGTGTGTGTGTGTGTGTGTGTGTGTGTGTGTGTGAGAGAGAGAGAGAGAGAGAGAGAGAGAGAGAGAGAGAGAGAGAGAGAGAGAAAGAGAGAGAGAGAGAGAGAGGTTAAAAAGAGAAAGAAAGTGTGAGTTAGAGAGAGAGAGTACTTAGAGTTAGAGAAAGGTACAGAGAGTTAGAGAGATGAAGTTAGCCAGTTTGAGAGAGTTGGAGAGAGTAAGAGAGAGAGAGAGAGAGAGAGAGAGAGAGAGAGAGAGAGAGAGAGAGAGAAAGTTAGAGAGGGTAAGAGAAAGGTAAAGAGAGTGAGTTAGAGAGAGAGAGAGAGAGGAAGGCAAAGAGAGAGTGTGTGCTAGAGAGAGAGTTGGCCAATTCGAGAGAAATAGAAAGTTATAGAGGGAGAGTTATTAGGCGAGCAGAACCAGTCGACCTCCAAAGAAAGCCAAAGGGCTGAGAGCTCCTCAATCCTCCACCCGAGCATGCTAACTACATGACCCCTTAAGCTATCCTTGGACACCTTTTTTTGTTATTCCACGTTGCCTGGCCACACTTAGCCAACTGCCCTTTAATTATGTCTGAACTTTTCTTTAGTGCGCACCAGCACTTGTCCTCTAGCTTGGTGATGCTAGCTCCCACACTGAGCCCCTCTCATGCCTTGTCTAGACGATTGAGCTCTCTAGGCTCCCAGAACTACTGCTCCTCGTGACATTACTTCCCCCTTAAGAGGAGTTTTCATCCTTGAAAACGAAATTTGGAAACCTTTGTTTGAGTGTACTTACCTTTCCCAAGCAGATCCTTCTTCTGGTCTATCCTTCCACTTAACTAAACAATCCTATCGTACAGAGTGTCAAGTGCTTCTCTCTTGGAAATCCAAGACTTTTTCTAGTTCGTGTAGTAAGGATGGGGGTTCGATAAGTTCTACTAGGATCTCTTGACGGACGAGATTATTGTCATTGCCCAATTTCTTTTTCAGTCTATTGACATGAAAAACATGATGAACTTTAGAGATTTCTAGTAAAGCTAACTTATAAGCAACACTACCTACTTTTTTAAGTGTTGTGAATGGACCACAATACCTTGGAGATAGCTTCGGACTTCTCCCTATTTTCAAAGATTCGGAGTGTTCGGAAACCTTTAAAAACACTTGTCACCTTCTTCAAAGATGATCTGTCTACGATCTTTGTCTGCATAATGTTTAACACGGTCATGTGCTCTCTTAACATTATCTTTCGCAATTTTCGTCATCTCCTGGAGATCTTGAAAAAAAATCTTTAACCGAGTCCAACGGCCACTGCGGCTCACGGTTGAAAACCATATATCAACATGAATCGGCTAAATCCTGTTATTGAATGTTTGGCACTATTAGAAGAAAATTCCAATATCGGTAAATATTCTTCCCAATTGGTTTGCTTTTTGCTTCCATATTCTCGTAGCATGTCTTCCAAGACTTGGTTAACTCTCTCAGTTTAACCATCGCTTTTGTGGATGGTTAGCCATACTCATACTTAGCATGGTGTCCAATCTCTTGAACACAGCATGCCAAAAATGACTATTAAACTTTGTATCTCTATCACTAACTATATCGGTAGGTAACCCATATAGTCGATAGATATTCTCAATGAACAGTCATGCTAACTTAGGCATAGTCACTGTCGCTTTTGTCGGAATAAATCTACACAATTTTCTCAACCTATCCATGACTACCCAAACCGAATCCTGGCCTCTATTCGTTTTAGGTAATCCAACTATAAAGACCATTGAGATACTCTCCCACTTGCCATTTGGGATCTCTAGTGGACTTAGTAAACCACCTACTTTTAGGCATTCTGCTTTATTGACCTGGCACTTTTGGCATTTTAAGACATAGTCCTAGATGTCCTTACTTAAGCTAGGCCAACATGTTTTCACATGCAAAAAAATTAAAAACATCATCAAGAATCATGTAACACAAAAATATATCTTCTACTTCATTAGCTTTACAAGTCAATTGAGTTCCATAAAGCATATGAGAGGTAAGGAGGGTACATCATGCTCACCTTGCAAATGCCCTTTCTTACCATTACTCAAAATAATTATGCAAATAACTTCTAGACAAAGATGGACCAATGTTATATAACCACTCGCGACCTAAAATAACATCAACTCGAGTGATATGTATAACTTGAAAATCCAAATGCATCTCATGACCTTGAATGACCAATGGTACATTACGAACTATTGTATACCATACATCTTTATCATAACCGTTAATCAAAGAAACCACATACTTATGGTCACTCAAACTTTCTCGCAACTTTAATTTCTTGCCTAAAGTATAGTTCAGAGAACTCGTACCTTGTGACCCTTAACGTGACCATACATTCGGACCAACTTATGTGGTCCAAATGTTGGCACCCACATTGATGACGTGACACATCACTCATGAGTAGAATTAGCATGGTAAACTTAAACCTCTTTAAACTTACGAGAAGTCTCTAGAGGGAGCACCTAAATAGTGTGC